>NC_135961.1:25697665-26329665 GCF_053455715.1 Rhinoraja longicauda | reverse complement strand
TCCTTATGCAGTATTGGAGATCAACATTTAAAGTTTCACTTTCCAATAATTTACAGATCTGAAGATGGCCATTAAAAATGATTCAAAACTACAGTAGCTATGTTTTGAAACCATAGTGTTTTTCAGCCACATCAAAAGATGTAATTTATGGGAATGCAGCAAGTTCGAAGAATGCTTTTTCACATCTATGGCTTTGGATAGAAGGCAGCTCAGGCTGGTGCTCCTTCCTATTTACTTGAATCCTGTGCATATTAACGGGCTGAAACGTCTCGAGGAGATTGATTTAAGCAGCTCCAACCCTTTCCCACTGCGTGGAACCATCTGTAGTGGTATGCTCAATTGGGTTCAGATCAGGTGATTGACTTGGCCACTCAAGAATTGACCATTTTTTAGCTTTGAAAAACTCCTTTGTTGCTTTAGCAGTATGTTTGGGATCATTGTCTTGCTGTAGATTGAACCACCGGCCAATAAGTTTTGAGGCATTTGTTTGAACTTGAGCAGATAGAATGTGTCTACACATTTCAGAATTAATTATGCTATTGCCATCAGCAGTTGTATCATCAATGAAGATAAGTGAGCCAGTACCTTCAGCAGCCATACATGCCCAGGCCATAACACCCCCACCACTGTGTTTCACAGATGAGGTGGTATGCTTTGGATCTTGGGCAGTTCCTTCTCTCCTCCATACTTTGCTCTTGCCATCACTCTGATATAAGTTAATCTTTGTCTCATCTTTCCACAAGACCTTTTTCCAGAACTGTGGTTGCTCTTTTAAGTACTTCTTGGCAAACTGTAACCCGGCCATCCTATTTTTGTGACTAACCAGTGGTTTGCATCTTGCAGTGTCACTTCTGTATTTCTGTTCATGAAGTCTTCTGCGGACAGAGGCCATTGACAAAAACACACCTGAAGAGTGTTTCGGATCTGTCAGACAGGTGTTTGGGTATTTTTCTTTATTATAGAGAGAATTATTAATCTGTCATCAGCTGTGGAGGTCTTCCTTGGCCTGCCAGTCCCTTTGTGATTAGTAAGCTCACCAGTGCTCTCTTTCTTCTTAATGATGTTCCAAACCGTTGATTTTGGTACGCCTAAGGTTTGGCTGATGTCTCGAACAGTTTTATTCTTGTTTCGCAGTCTCATAATGGCTTCTTTGACTTTCATTGGCACGACTTTGGTCCTCATGTTGATAAACAGCAATAAAAGTTTCCAAAGGTGATGGAAAAACTGGAGGAAAGACTAGGTGCTGAGAGCTCTCTTATACCTGCATTAAGGAGGCAATTAAACACATCTGAGCAATTACAAACACCTGTGAAGCCATGTGTCCCAAACATTATGGTGCCCTGAAATGGGGGGATGATGTATAAACACAGCTGTAATTTCTACATGGTGAAACCAAAATGTATAAAAATACCCTTTAATAAGCCAGAGACCCGGGTTCAATCCCGACTACAGTTCTGACTAAAGTTCTTTGGAGTTTGTACGTTCTCCCCATGACCACGTGGGTTTTCTCCAACATCTTCGGTTTCCTCCCATACTCCAAAGACATACAGGTTTGTAGGTTAATTGGCTTGGTTTAAGTATAAATTGTCCCTACTGTTTGTACGATAGTGTTAATATGCGGGGATCGCTGGTCGGTACGGTCTCGGTGGGTCGAAGGGCCTGTTTCCACGCTGTATCTCTACACTAAACACCTTTAAATACACCGCTTTTTTGTGGTTTTGAAATGTTTTCCTAAAAATGAGTAAGTACAAGTAGTTTTTATTTAGGGAGGCACGTTTAGATTTCTAGGTTGGATGTTATTGGGGTAATATGCCTGCGTAACAAGGCAATTTTGGGCCCCATATCTGAGAAAGGATGTGGTGACTCTGGAGAGGGTCCAGAGGAGGTTTACAAGAATGATTCCAGGAATGAGTGAGTTACCATGTGATGAGCGTTTGACAGCACTGGGCCTCTACTCGCTGGAGTTTAGAAGGTTGAGGGGGGACCTCATTGAAATGTACAGAATAATGAAAGGCAAAGGTAGAGTGGACGTGGAGAGGATGTTTCCACCGGTGGGAGAGTCTAGGACTCCTTTAGTCAGACGGTAGTTAATCTGTGGAATTGCCACAGAGGGCAGTGGAGGCCAAGTCAGTGGATATTTTTAAGGCAGAGATAGACAAATTCTTGATTCGAATGGGTGTCAAGGGTTATGGGGAGAAGGCAGGAAAATGGGATTGGGAGGTGGGAATCAGCCATGATTGAATGGCGGAGTAGACTCAATGGGCCGAATGGCCTAATTCTACTCCTGTAACTTGTGAAGTTAACCCTAACCCCCAGAACGTTGGCACTGCTGCTTTTGTTTGATGATTTAAATCAGTGATGCTCCACTCTTTATTTTGTGGAAGCCTCACTTGTTCACACTCAGTAAGATCCATCTCTCAAACCAACCTATTCCCCCTCTACACTTCACGCTGCCTTGCAAAAGCAGCCAACATATTTAAGGACCACTTACTCCCCTCTTTCCCTTTGAATAGAGGGTACAAAAGTTTGAAAGCTCGCACAACCAGATTCAGAAACAATTCTTCCCCGCTGTTATCATACGACTGAACATCTTCCCATAAACAAAGAGCAAAGTCCTGATCTCCCAGTCTACCTCATTGCAGCCTTGCACTTTTTTAAATTTGCACTTTCTGTGCTGCTGTCATGCTATTACACTGTAACACTAGATTGTGCACTCTGGTATTTTTCCCTTTGCACTACCTGTTGCACTTGTGTATGGTCTGATTGTCCTGGTATATTATCATGAGATGGAGAGCATGCCCACAAAGTTTTCCACTGTATCTCGGCACATGTGACAATAAAACAAAATGCCTAATATGTCCTTTTCGTATTTGCTGGCTTCACCTTATCTTGAGTTAGATCTGTGTCAAGAGTTTCACTGGGGATTGCCAGCAGCTTGAGAGCTGGTGCAGCTGTCATGTCAAGTATATGTTGTCTTATTTATTTAAATTTCTTCATGGATTTTCTAAGTTATCTTAATATTATTGAAGGCCAGGAGGTGGCACAGTGGTGCAGCGGTAGAACCTTTGCCTCACGGCGCCAGAGACCCGGGTTCGATCCTGGCCTCGGCTGCTGTCTGTACGTTCTCTCTGTGACTGCGTGGGTTTTCTCTGGGTGCTCCAGTTTCCACCCACGTTCCAAAGATGTGTATGTTTGTAGGTTAAATAATTGGCCTTTGTAAATTGCCTCTCGTATGTAAAGAGTGGATGCGAAAGTGGGATAACAGAGAACTAGTGTGAACGGATGATCGATGGTTGTTGTGGACTCGGTGGGCCAAAGGTTCTGTTTCCATGCAGTGTCTCTAAATTCTAAACTAAACCTTGTGGGATGCCTTGTAATTTTTGCCACTGCCCCTCAGTCCCACTGATCCATTTTGGGATTTACATGATGGAATTTAATCTAATGGTCCGACAGTCTTACTGCCAGGTGTACCACCAGCTTACTCAACGCAAGTTCATCGGTTGTGCAAGAATTTGATTCCAAAGTGTACGTTATGTGTATGGATCATTTTTGTGCCTTTCATGGGTTTAAGATGTGGTACATTTTTATCGTTATTGCTTGGACCGAGCATGTCCAATCCTGCTTTAAAAAAAATAAATGTTATTTTTACTAATCAAGGCTGAGAAACTGCTGAGACAATTTGAAACGGTGCTCACTGAGTAATTTGATTCAAGTTGATGCCAGCTGTTCTGATCGCCCGTCACAGTGAATGGAAGATGGGAAGCTGCTTTCCCATCAGGAACAAGGAAACATTGTTATGTTATGACAGATCAGTCGCACACTCCCCAGTAAAGGATATCATTAAAAGGTGTTGAAAAGATGCACCGGGATGTTACTGAGATGTGAAGGCTTGAATTGTAGGAAGAGACTAGAGAGGCTGGGAAATTTTCCCCTTAGCGTCGGAGACTGAGAAGTAACCTTAAATGTACAAAATCATGAGAGAGGTATTTATTCACAAAATGCTGGAGTAACTCAGCAGGTCAGGCAGCATCTCAGGAGAGAAGAAACGTCACCCATTCCTTCTCTCCTGAGATGCTGCCTGACCTGCTGAGTTACTCCAGCATTTTGTGAATAAATACCTTCGATTTGTACTAGCATCTGCAGTTATTTTCTTACAAAATCATGAGAGGCATAGATTGAGTGAATGGTTACAGTCTTTTATTCCCTGGGTAAAAGAGTCTGGAACTAGAGGGCATAGGTTTAAATTGAGATGGGAAAAATTTAATAGAGATCAAAGGGGCAATTTCCCACATAGAGGGTGACACACATATGGAACGAGCTGCCAGAGAGAGGAGTGGTCCAACATACAACATACAGGAACAAGCCCTTCAGCCCACAATATCTGTGCCGAACATGGTGCCAAGGCCAACCTTTATCTGCCTGAAAATAATCCATATCCCTCCATTCCTTACTTATCCATGTACTTATTCGTGTCTCTTAAATACCACTATCATATCTGTCTCTTCCATCACCCCCGGTAGCATGTTCCAGGCACTCACCACCCTTTGTGTAATTTTCTTTTAAAAACTTACCCCGCATATCTTCTTTAAACTTTGCCCCTCTTACCTCTAGTACTTGACTTTTCCAGCTTGGGAAACAGGTTCTGTCTACCCTATTTTTGCCTCTCATATTTATATATACTTCTATCAGGTCTCCCCACAACCTCCGGCGTTCCAGAGAAAACATTCCAAGTCTGTCTGACATCGCCCTGTAGCCAACACTCTTTAATACAGGCTTCATTCTGGTAAAGCTCCTCTGCACCCTTTGCAAAACCTCCTGTAATGAAACAACCAGAAATGGTCGACACAATACTTCCAATGTGATCTAATCAAAGTCCTATAAAGCTGCATCATGACTTCTTGACTCATAGTCAGTGCCCTGAGTAAAGAAGTCAAACATACCATGTGCCACCTTTACCACTCTATCTACTTGTGTTGCCACTTTCAGGGAGTTATGGACATGGACCTCAAGATCCCTCTGTACATCCATGCTCTTAAAGGTCATGCCACTAATTGTATATTTTCCCATTGCATTCAACTTCCCAAAATGCCGCACCTCACACTTGCTTGGATTAAACTCCATTGCTATTTCTCCGCACGTTTCCGTAGCTGATCTACAATCCCGCTGTGGACTTTGACAGCTTCCCTCACAGTCCGCGACCCCAGTGAACTTGGTATCATCTGTAAACTTCCTAACTAACCGTCTACTTTCACGGCCAAGACTAGTCTGCTTACATTTATGTCCAAGTAGCGGTAGGTAAAATGGCAACATTTAAAAAACATTTTGACATGTACATTGGTACATTAACGGATTTAGAGGCACATGAGCCATACACAGGCAAATGGGGCTATCTCAGCTATAAAACCTGGTCAGTGTGAATGAGTTGGGCCGAATGGCCTGTTTCTGTGCTGCATGACTCTATGACTCATAGACATAGATACATAGACAATGGATGCAGGAGTAGGCCATTCGGCCCTTTGAGCCAGCACCGCCATTCAATGTGATCATGGCTGATCATCCACAAACCTTTCCTGCCTTCTCCCCATACCCCTTGATTCCGCTAGCCCTAAGAGCTCTATCTAATTCTCTTTTGAATGCATCCAGTGAATCGGCCACCACTGCCTTCTGAGGCAGAGAATTCCACAAATTCACAACTCTTACTGTGTGAAAACGTTTTTCCTCATCTCAGTTCTACATGGCCTACCCCTTATTACAATAGACAATAGACAATAGACAATAGGTGCAGGAGTAGGCCATTCAGCCCTTCGAGCCAGCACCGCCATTCAATGCGATCATGGCTGATCACTATCAATCAGTACCCCGTTCCTGCCTTCTCCCCATACCCCCTCACTCCGCTATCCTTAAGAGCTCTATCCAGCTCTCTCTTGAAAGCATCCAACGAACTGGCCTCCACTGCCTTCTGAGGCAGAGAATTCCACACCTTCACCACCCTCTGACTGAAAAAGTTCTTCCTCATCTCCGTTCTAAATGGCCTACCCCTTATTCTCAAACTGTGGCCCCTTGTTCTGGACTCCCCCAACATTGGGAACATGTTATCTTAAACTGTGGCCCCTGGTTCTGGACTCGCCCAACATCGGGACCATGTTTCCTGCATCTAGCGTGGCCAATCCAGACTCAAAACCTATTTCTACTCCCTAGCATTTGAGGCCCTCTGAGGGGGTGCTGTGAACTGTTTATGTATGTGCTGTTATGTTTGTGTGCCATTGTATGTTCGTTCTTAGCATCTGAACTGATGTACAGCACTTTGGTCAACGTGGGTTGTTTTTAAATGTGCTATACAAATAAAATTGTCTTGACTTGACTATTTGTGGGATACAATGGACAGTTCATGTCCCAATTCTATTCAGGTCCATTCCTCACCCCTTATTTCTGGTGTGTAAATGCTAGTGTTGGGGCCGCTTTGTGCCGTCACACAGTATGCAATGTCTCTTCATCTTTGTTGCAAATTTGCAGCTGGCTCCCATTTTTCATATGGTCCATATGTGACTCATCCCTTTCTCATTATGCGCGTCTCAGGGGATACGTTAGTCGCCAATATCCATTACTAGCCCACAGATTCCACAGCTGTTTTGACCAGATCTCCTCTCGCACTGCTTCCTGCAGACACCAAGCCATTCTCCCAGTTATTCAGATGACAACGCCTTCCACACCAGTGTTTCTGACATGTCTCCCTTCATAGCTGTATCCACCCCATCCTAAGCGTTGGATTCTCTCTGCGATGAGTTGAATTTTCCATCTATATGCCCTGCCCTCCTTTATCGCCACCCAGTGAATGATAAGATTCCCTCGTTGTCACTTTGAACCCCACCATCCTGCACAGTTAAAACACACAAGATTTCTGGAGTAACTCAGCGGGTCAGGCAGCATCTCTGGAGAAAAAGGGTGGATGACGTTTCAACCCTTGTTCTGGAGAAAAAGGGTGGATGACGATGAAGGGTGGATGAACCCTTCTCCCTTCACCCTTCACCCTTCAAAAAGGTTCCGACTCAAAATGGCATCCAGCCTTTTTCTGCAGAGATGCTGCTGAGTTACTCCAGCACTTTGTGTCTATCTTCAGTATTATCTAGCATCCACAGTTCCTTCCGACACACAGTTAATAGATTATCTTCTGTAATTATTGCTATCATCAACATGATCGCACAAAAAGGCAAATTTTACTGTATATTACATATATTTACTTGGTTTTTATCAGTGGATCAAAATGTGAAACATCCTGCATAGTTCATTCCAATTTTCTTGGTTTACAACACTGCAAATGCTGGAATCTTGAGCAAACTCAGCAGCTTGGCAGCATCTTGAAGATCAGTCTGAAGAAGGATTCCGACTGAAACGTCATCTGTGATGAAAGACAGATGACATTTTGGGTCCGAACTCTTCTTCAGACTGATCCTCAAGTTCCACCAGCAGTTTGTTTTTTTGTTCTTGGTTTACTAAATTATTCTCGTCATAAGCCAACTAAATTGTTGGCAAGAAATTCATGATTGCAATATTTCAGCCAAAAGGTTTTGCAATTCCTTGGAAAACAAATAACATGGTGTTAAATTACGGGGACAACAGGAGAAAAAATAATGAATAGTTACTGTTCATGGAATTTTCTTTTGACATTAATGTAAACTGAAAGGCCGCAGCGAACTTCACTGATAAAATATTACCACCGATAAGACAAGTTTACCTTAACCTTCTCAGAATTCATATTTCGACAGCATCTCTTCACAGACAATTTGTTGCATCCTTATGAGATGCTTATAATAAAAATAATCTAAAAACACACATTAGTTTAATTTAGAGATACAGTGCGGAAACAGGCCCTTCAGTCCACTGTGTCCGCACCGACCAGCGATCCCCGCACAGCCTATACACTAGGGACAATTTTGCATTTATACCAAGCATATTAACCTACAAACCTGTACAATAGACAATAGGTGCAGGAGTAGGCCATTCGGCCCTTCGGGCCACCATTCAATGTGATCATGGCTGATCATTCTCAATCAGTACCCCGTTCCTGCCTTCTCCCCATACCCCTGACTCCGCTATCCTTAAGAGCTCTATCTAGCTCTCTCTTGAATGCATTCAGAGAACTGGCCTCCACTGCCTTCTGAGGCAAAGAATTCCACAGATACGTCTTTGGAGTGTGGGAGGAAACCGAAGATCTTGGAGAAAACCCACGCAGGTCACAAGGAGAATGTACAGACTCCGTACAGATTAGCACCCATTGTCAGGATTGAACCCGGGTCTCTGGCGCTATAAGGTGGTACGTCTACCTGTACTTCTACACTTCTGTAATTAATTAAGAAAAGGTTTTGCCAAAGATTAATTTCCTCTATTTCTGCTTTGGAGTCCATGAACCTTTATAACATTTCTCAGTATTGTAGATATCGATGAGATTTAAATATTATGTGAATGATTCTCATCAAAAGCATAATTATTAATTCAAACTTTTATTTGTGTGATGTCAACAGTTTTAGCATGCAACATTTACCCTTTTTGCTGACTAAGTGGGTCCATCCAATTTTTTCAGATTCATAATTTATTTTTCAAATTATCAAATGTCCAGATATTGGAAGCTTGTGACCTTGAGTGCTTAGGTTTTTAAATTAGAAAAAAAAGATTGATCCAATCTTGGGAATAGGATCTCAATGTTGCCTTTGGTCGTCATTGCTTCTTCATGTTATTTGGTGATAATGTACAAGGCATAAGTAGTAAATTTGCAGATGACATTAAAGTGGGTGGCATTGTAGATAGCGAAGATGGTTACAGTAGGATCTTGATCAGTTGGGCCAGTGGGCAGAGGAATGGATAATAGGGTTTAATGCAGATAAATGTGAGGTGTTGCATTTTAGAAAGTTAAACAAGGGCAGGACCTTCACAGTAAATGGCGGGGCTCTGGGGAGTGTTGCAGAGCTGAGGGATCTAGGAATCTTGGAAGTGGTATCACATGTAGACAAGGTGGTCAGAAAGGCTTTTGGCACATTGGCCTTCATCAGGCAGGATGATTAATAGGAATCTGGGAGGCAACTTTTTCACACAGAGGGTGGTGGGTATATGGAATGAACTGCCAGAGGGGGTAGTTGAGACAGGTATTACAACAACATTTAGAAGACATTTGGGTAGGTACATGGATCGGAAAGATTTAGAGGGATATAGGCCAAATACAGGTGGGATATAGGCCAAATACAGGTGTCGATGGGGCATCTTGGTAGGCATGGGCAAGTCTGTTGGCCTGTTTCCGTGCTGTATGATTCCGACTCTGTTTTACTAACCTTTCATGGAAGTAGATATTGTAATATTCAGTGAAAATAAATGTTATATTTGTATATTATTGTGTTTAATACTTGTATCTCTGTGGACTTCAACATTTGTTATTGCAACCACTGAAATAATTCTGAAGTCTCTGAATCTTGAATAAGTGACAGTATTATCATGGACCTATTGGGAGAAATTCCTCCCGTGAACATTATCTGTGTTTGGAACTTATTAAAATTGACATAATGGATCATTATGAAAACCGCCTTTTAAATAGTTTAAAGGGCAAGAAAAAGAGTGCCTTTTTGTGTTGTTTACTTGTGTTACAGTTGTGGCTTAATTTTCCTTTGTGTCTTCAAGCAATCCAAGGAAGTAACCTTGCATTTTATATGCCCAGATAGATTCATATTCATTACACAAAGACTACATGGACCCATTCAGCAGAAAGGGCTTAAACAAAATGAAATGGCCCTCCTTTGCATTTGGAATTTCACTGTTCAGGGATAAAATGTATTTTCTGAATGAAAAATAATAATAATCTGCAGGTGCTGGCGATCTGAAATGAGAGCAAGTTGTGCTGGAAGTACTCAGCAGGTCAGGCAGCATCTATTTAGTTTATTTTAGTTTAGAGAAACAAAGTCCACCGAGTCCGCACTGACCAACAGTATCCCCGTACACTAGTTCTACCCTACAGGTTTGGGACAATTTTACACAACCCTATTAACCTACGTCTTTGGAATGTGGGCGGAAACCAGAGCACCTGGAGAAAACCCACGCGGTCACAGGGAGAATGTGCGAACTGTGTCTCAACAGTATCCCTGGTCAGGATCGAGCCTGGGTCGCTGGGGCTGTAAGGCAGCAGCTCTGCCACTGCGTCACTGTGCTGCCCAAATTGAAAGAGCGTGGCTGTTTATCAGAACCAATCACTCCACAATTGCTGCCTCCTCAGCTGAGTATTTCCATGATTCTCCATTTTTATTTCAAACTAATTTGTGTTATTTTTCTCTTATAAAATAGGTTCGGGCAATTGGAGAGTATTTCAAATATCAGCTTCTCCAGTCAAGGCATAGAGGTGCATTTGAGTTGGCTTACGTTGGATTTATAAAACTGACCGAAATGTTCACCAGGTAAATGTCAGCTGACCATCATTTTTTTCAGTAGAACAATGTGTTCCACATAGTAATTGCAATCAACAGCAGGCAACTGAGAGACTGGCTGATTGGAACCTCATAAGTAACACAAAAATGGCACTTCACATATTGCTTTGGTGAGGCGCATTGTGGCCTCCCACGCTGTCAAAATCACATCTACAGGGTGAAGATGAAGTCAGCACAGAAACAACAGCATTGTGCAAGCTTAATTCAAATGGGAAAACAATTGGAATCAAGTTGACATTTATGTTTCTGCTCAGTTTGTTTCTTGTAGTTGTCCAGAAGCCTGATTACACCAAATCTGAGGAAAATTCAAAGAGAATTACTTGGTCATAAATTAAAAAAATATGAAATGCTAGAAATACATGGCAGGTCAGACAGTGTCTGTGGAAAGAGAAACTTTTTTTTTAACAATAAATTTGGACATGTTCATTGCTTCCCCCAAATTATGCCATGTTCTTCACTCGAGTAGCCTGATTGCTGTACCAGTCTATCTTCTAAAAACCTTCGCGACCCTGGAGAAACAAAAGCAATCAATCTCAGCAGTGGTTGGTGCTGAACTTAGAATCTATTTTTAATATTGCAGCTATAGTTGCTCTTCCCTTTCTTGGTCAAGATTCGTGTCCTCCACCCTATTCCATTCCCCCAAATCAGGAACTTGTAGTGTGGGGAAAATGAGAGCTGCAGTTCGTAGGACACTGTAAATGAACTTGGCCACTCCTAAATGTAAATTAATATTTTTATACTGTTGCCATGCACATTCAGGATGAATGTTGTTTGGAACCAGTAATTGCACAAAGCTAGCAATGCTACATTTATTAAAACCCCCTGTCAGTACAGCTCCTTTTATTTGCATTTTAGCCACAGAAATGAGCAGAAGGGGACTGCTAGGGTTTTTTTTTTGTTGTGTTACTCAATCCTTAAGTTGAATGTATCATTTTTCCTGTTTTCTTTCTCCACCACACCTGAAGAGGTACAGGAGTTAAAGACTTTCATTAAGTATTTGTTGAAACACTTTATTGGATTAATATTTAATATTTCAGCATTTGCTGTACCGTGCCAAACGATAGGAACAATTACCGTGTCATAACTATTGATCTTCTCTGAGAAGTGTCTTGTAATCAGCAAGACCACAATTTTAGTTTGTTTTTTTTAGTTTTAGAGAAACAGAGCAGAAACAGACTCTTCAGCCCAATGAGACCGCGCCTGAACAGCGATATCCTACACACTAGGGACAATTTACAATCTTTTCCGAAGCCAATTAACCTACAAACCTGTATGTCGTGGGGAAAAACCCACGCTGTCACGGGTAGAACGTACAAACTCCGTACAGACAGCACCCGTACTCAGGTCCGTACTCGGGTCTCTGGCGCTGTAAGGCAGCAACTCTACCGCTGCGTCACTGTGCCGCACCAATTAGGCTTGAAAAAAAAAAATCCCCTCCATGTTTGATTTGTTCAGAGTGGACAGGCCATTGTTGGAGCAATCATGCTGTGGTGATTTGCAATAAATTGTCATATGGGGACCAGTATTGTTTAGTAAGAGCTGATATCCAAACTGTGGCTTTAGAATTGTTCCACATGAAATTCTTTACTTTAACATTTTGCTGATGGGAAGAAACATGCCAGTGGAGGACCCGTGGGGGGACCGCTGTGAGGGAGGGGGTGGGGTGGGGAGGGGGGGAGAACAAAGGGGGAACTGACATGGGGGGCATTTGTAACTTTGTAAGCGCCCTTTATGGGTGACTATTTGCATACTTGGCACGGTATGCAAGCAAAAAATTACACACTGACTTGTCACATGCGACAATAAAGTATTCAATTCAATTCAATTGAACTTTAATTATTTGCTTTACTTCCTCCTTAATATTGCTGAAGCCAAAACTGTTGGAGTCTGAAGAAGGGTCTTGACCCAAACTGTCACCTATTCATGTTCTCCAGGAATGCTGCCTGAGTTACTTCAGCACTTTGTGTCCTTTTGTGTATTAACCAGCATCTGCAGTTCTTTGTTTCTGCTATTGGTGTCTGTTTTCTTGCTACTGATTCAATCCCTCTCTTTGATAATTATCTAGACAGAACTAGATGGTTTGCACATGTAGCAGCAATCATGGGTAGATGATCAATGTTGGCCCTTCTTATCTCCATTCAATACTTGTTTAATGACTCTCTTTAGTATAAATTCTAGTTTTACTTTGGAATAATGTCCCATCGTTCCTAATAACAAGGACTTAAGAATCAACTTTGGAAAGAAGGAATGGGTGACATTTTGGGTTGAAACCCTTCTCTCCTGAGATGCTGCCTGTCCCGCTGATTTACTCCAGCTTTTTGTGTCTATCTTCGGTATAAACTACCATCTGCTGTTCCTTCTTACACACTTAAGAATAAACCTTTGGGGTGAAAAATGCAGAGGAAGAATATCAGCAGCCAAAAGTAAACAAGCAAATGGTGTTGTTTTGTCTTATTTCTAGATGCAACAACAGTGATCTGCAGAAATTAACTCTACAGTGGCTAGAAGAAGTTCTACAGGAAATTAAGTCCAGTGCCCCGTCATCCAAGCTGTGTGCCACCAGGCGCAGTGCTGGGATCCCGTTTTACATTCAGGTGAGGAAGGGCTGGTGTTTGCAACTGCGCTGGGTTCAGCATGGTTTTGTCAAGGGAAGATCCTGTCTGAACAATCTGAGGGATTTTTTTTTGAAGTTGTAACAAAATGTATTGACAAGGGCAGTGCATGTGGTTTGCCTGAACTTGGCTTTTGGAACGTTGCCTCATCGTTTCGTTTCAATAAATACCATTTTAATTTGGTAAACGTAGTGGAGCATCTAGATTCAGGGACAGTTTCTTCCCAACTGTTATCAGACAACTGAATCATCCAACCACACCAGGGAGCAGTGCTGAACTGCTCTCTACCTCTTTGATGACCCTCGGACTATCCTTGATTGGACTTTGCTGGCTTTACCTTGCACTAAACATTATTCCCTTATCATGTATCTATACACTGTAAATGGGTTGATTGCAATCATGTATTGTATTTCTGCTGACTTGTTAGCACGCAACACAAGCTTTTCACTGTACCTCGGTACATTTGACAATAAACTAAACTAAACTAAAGATTGTTTTTTTTCTTTCCATATTAGGCAAAATAAGGAGGGGGAGGTTGGACTGAACACAAGATGAATATCACAGAAGGATAGTAGTATATTTAATATTGTAATGCTTTATATTTCCTCCTTGTAGGCCTTGGTGTCTTCTGAGCCTAAATGCTCGACCAACGGTTTTCTCAAGCTGACGATGAATGAGTTGATCGCTCTTTCCATGCCAGCTGTACCATCAGCCGGCTCCCAGGATGAACACACCACCATTCCACAGGTAGAGAGGACACTGCAACATTTAATAGTGATGCTTGTTAACAGTGTAATCTGAATTATCTTCATTGCTGAGGTAGGTTTAAGCACCGATAAAGGAAGAGGAATTATTTGTTGGGGAGGCTACCAAACGAAGCCAAATGTTGTTGAAGGGTGGTTGCGTTTATGTAAATACAGGCGACCCCACCCCTTACTCGCCCACCCATGTTGCAAGGTGGGTCGAACAGGCCCATTTCTGTGTTGGACCAGTCTGTGATTCTACAATTGTTCTATACCATGGAAAAGATTCTGAAATTTCAGTTTGCATTTCTTGTAATCCACGGTGCGGCATACTGGTTCTATCACCTTCACCATCTTCCTTGGCAGCTTGTTCTTTATCAGCCTCCCCGATACTCTTCCTTTACCAGTCATTGACTGTTGCTTGTTTCCTTTCTATCGTCTCATTAACCTGCATGTACTTAATGAAATAAACTCACTACTTATCATTCCAATTTTCCAGTGTATTGAGATTCTCACAGTCATGGAATCATACAGTGTGGAAATTGGCCCTATGGCCTAACTTACCCACACCGACCGACATGTCCCATCTATACGTCTCACCTGCCTGTGTTTGTCTCATATCCCTCTAAGCCTATCCCATCCACGTACCTGTCTGATTGTTTCTTAAATGTAGCATCAGAAATGTCTCCTGATTATTTTCTTGCTGCTCTGTTATTCTTACCAGCCCTTTATCCTTTTTTTTCTTAATTTTACATCTGTTTTGTTTCCTTTCTCTTTTCAGATTCCTTAATGTATGTAGAGCAGAAATCTTCACCCCATTCCCTGAGATTCACTGATCATCATTTTCTTTTCCGATTCAATTTCACTTTCGAAACATAGAAACATAGAAAATAGGTGCAGGAGTAGGCCATTTGGCCCTTCGAGCCAGTACCGCCATTCAATATGTCATGGCTGGTCATCCAAAATCAGTACCCCGTTCCTGCTTTTTCCCCATATCCCTTAATTCCCAAGCCCATTGAGCTCAATTTATCTCTCTCTTGAAATTTGAATGATCAAAGAAGTCTTGTCTCCCTTTGTTTGTAAGGCTCTGATCCCACGGGCTACCGTGGCTGTCCACAAAGCAGCTCAAACGGTTTAAAAACAATATCTCTGCATGTTTCATGTTTAGAGCTATTGTCAAGTGACTCAATTGGCTTTCCATGATTAAAATGAAAGCAAGATTAGTTACAGGTGCTGAGTACTTGGCAGACACCAAGGGGAAAAGTACTGTGAATAGCCTTGCTCGATTTTTTAAAATGCAAGGTGATATAATTTAGTTTTTAAGAAGCTATTTGTTATTCTCTGAATGACGCTTGGCTCAGTACCATAGATAGTTCGTTGAATTGGAAGCCCAGATTCAAAACATTTTGATGTGATGCAGGAAGTATAATGTGGATATATGTGAAGTTATCCAGTTTGGAGGTTAAAAAAGAAAAGGCAGAGTATTATTTAAATGGTGAGCATTTGGGTAAGGGACCAGGGTATCCTCGTGCAGCAGTAACAAAAAACAAACATGAAGGTACAGCAAACAGTTAAGGCAATTGGTATGTTGGCCGTCATGGAAGAGGTTTGAATACAGGCATAAGGATGTCTTGTGACTATTATATGGAGTCCAGACAAAACCACGCCTGAGATATTGTGTGCACTTTTGGGTCTCCTTGCACAAGAAAGGATATACTTGACTATGACTCTAACATTGGCCTCTGCATTAACCTTTGCGACTATATTGGAGGCAAGAGGTTGAAGGGATATGGGAGCAGGTAAATGTCCTCACTTGGGTAAATGCTGATGCAGACAGACTGGGCCAAATAGAGGGTTTGGTAACATTTATGTCGGAACATCTTGTGTTTTCAGTTATTTTGTAATTTAACAGGATGAGGTCTGAAGTGGATTGCATTTCTGCTGTCGTATTGGTGCAGCTGCTGTTGAAATTGGAGCCTGCTTGTGAAGATCTATTATGGATCACAGATGGCATATAAATATTGAGGATTTTCAAGAGGAAAGTCATATCAGCATCTGCCGGGCAGGCAGCGATCGCTGTGCGTTGATCCAGGTTTCGGTATTCACAAGCAGTTGTGCAGACTCTTTGTAGGAAAGCTAGGATATGACATGAGGCACGGACCTTGTTGATCTAGCAATTTGTTTAGCAGTAGAGCACCATTCCATTCGAGCATTAAAACACTTCTTGCTGCGATTTTCTCCCACACCCTGATGGTTGGCTTTATATGGCAACTGTAAAAGACACTGGCATGTAGGTGGTAGAATCTGAGGAGAGTTGATGACAACGTGGGAAGAATTTTAAAAAATGAGTTAAAATACCTTTTTAAAATACACTACCTTTTTTTTGTAATAAAAAGGACCTGCAGACGCTGGTTTATGTACCGAGGTACAGTGAAAAGCTTTTTTTGGTGCATGCTATCCAGTCAGCGAAAATACTATACATGAATTATAATCAAACCATCCACGGTGCAGAGGTACAGGATGAAGGGAGTAACGGTTAGTGCAAGATAAAGTCCAGTAAAGTCCGATTAAAGAGTACAGTGGTATGAACATTAACCACTAGATGTCAACTTCTCTACATCGGCGAGACCAAACGCAGGCTTGGCAATCGTTTCGCTCAACACCTTCGCTCAGTCCGCCTTAACCAACCTGATCTTCTGGTGGCTGAGCACTTCAACTCCCCCTCCCACTCCCAGTCTGACCTTTCTGCCATGGGCCTTCTCCAGTGCCATAGTTAGGCCCACCGGAAATTGGAGGAACAGCACCTCATATTTCGCCTGGGCAGCTTGCAGCTCAGCGGTATGAATATTGACTTCTCGAACTTTAGATAGTTCCTCTGTCCCTCTCTTCCCCTCCCCCTTCCCAGTTCTCCCACTGTCTTCCTGTCTCCACCTATATCCTTTCTTTGTCCCGCCTCCTCTGACATCAGTCTGAAGAAGGGTCTCGACCCGAAACGTCACCCATTTCCTCTCTCCTAGATGCTGCCTGACCTGCTGAGTTACTCCAGAATTTTGTGATACCTTCGATCAAAGAGTACATGTCTTATTTCATGTGTCGGAATGAAATGCAGATGCTGTGTTACACCAAAGGTAGACACAAAATGCTGGAGTAACATTAGCAGGTCTGAAGAAGGGTCTCGACCCGAAACGTCACCTATTCCTTTTCTCCAGAGATGCTGCCTGACTGCTGAGTTATTCTAGCATTTTGTGTCTATCTTTGCTTTTTTCATGTTCAGACATGTTGGGATCCAGAACAGATTTCCATTCGAACAGTTGCTTCCACTGTGGGCAACTGCAAAGGGTTGCAGTTCAATGCAGTTAAAAGTCACTGGATTGGAAATCACATTCTAATATTTAGGAGAGGCTTGCAGAAGAGTGCAATACTCAACTTGTGAGGATTTTCGATGGATACAATTTATTTGCCTATCTTCAGGCTAAAACACAACCTGACCAGAGGACTTAACAGTTAGAATAAGGAAAATGTATTTTTAAGATGCAAAGCAAAATATCTTGTTTTCCCTTTTGGGCTGAAGGTAGGAGGGGAGATGCAAGAGTCTGCAAGAGTCTGCAGATGCTGAAACCGTGAGCAAAAAACAAAGTGCTGGAGGAACTCTGCAGGTTTAATGATGTCATTCAAAGAAGTACAAGTTGAATCTCTGTGTAAATGTTGTTAAGTTGCTAAGTATTATAACTAGGATGGTATTATAGGGTGGCCTGACATAAGAAATAAAAACAAAATCATAATAATGGAAATACACATTCAGTTTATTAGAATCTATGAAGAAAAAAAATTCAGCCTATGTCCCAGATGTTAAGTTTATCAGAATCTAAAACATTAGTTTGCCTTCAGTCTGAACAGATGCTAAGAATGTACTTGCAGCACTTTTCATTATGGCTTCATATTTTTCAGTGTCTGCCGTTTTTTCTTGATAATGTGTTTGTTTAATGCTATATCGAGCAAAGCCCCAATGTTGTCCTAATCTCAGTGTGAAAGTTGATGCAGTTGGCTCACCAAGAGGGGAATAAAGACCGACATGTTGGCGCATTTCAACCTGCCATCCAGTTGTTGCTGCTGGAAAGTTCATGTGCAGATGCTGGGTGAAGTCATAATTTGGCCCATCTATCACTCAGCTTGACAAGTCTGATAATTAGTACTTGTGAAACCTTGTCTCGGCACGTTGTTGTCTTTGGGGGGAAATTGCAGTGAAAGTTCATGATTTTTTGGATCTCAAGTTTTGTTTAAATATTTAATTTACTGGAAATGGTCTTTGGTAAGCCAGGATTTATCGGCCATCCCTAATTTCCAGTGAGTGTTGCTTTCCTGGACCCTGGCAGTTCAAGTCTTGATGGCAATCTTATAGTGATATTTAGCAGGGAGCTCTTCTGGGTGGCGCGGCGGTAGAGTTGCAGCCTTACAGCGCCATAGACCCGAGTTTGATCCTGATTACGGGTGCGGTTTGTTCGTTCGCCCCGTGACTGTATGGGTTTTCTCCGAGAGCTTCGGTTTTGTCCCGTACTCCAAAGACGTAAAGGTTTGTAAGTTAATTAGCTTTGGTTAAAAATTATAAATTGTCCGTAGTGTGTAGGATAGTACTAGTGTACAGTGATTGCTGGTCGGTGCGGACTGGGTTGGCCAAAGTGCCTGTTTCCGCACTGTATCTCCAAACTAAACCAGAATAAACTCCACATTTTTTACACATGAAACAATGACACTATGATTTTGAGGGGAACTTGCAACTGGTGCCATCTTCTTGTTAGAGATCAAATGATTACAAACTCCTGTCAATGTAGTCGTGCTGAGTAGCAGGAATAACTTTAGTCAGAGGGTAGTTAGTCTGTGGAACTCATCGCCACAGAGGGCTGTGGAGGCCAAGTCAGTGGATATTTTTCAGGCAGAGATAGATAAATTCTTGATTAGAACGGGTGTCAAGGTTTACGGGGAGAAGGCAGGAAAATGGGATTAGGAGGCAGAGATCAGCCATGATTGAATGGCAGAGTAGACTCGATGGGCCGAATAGCCTAATTCTACTATAACTAGTATACTTTGAAAACAATGCCAATAGTAGCCATGGTGCACTTGGTGGAGAGTAAATATTGAGATTGAGGGGTGGAGTGCCATTCAAACGGTCTACTTTGTCCTGTGTTGTGTCAGGCTTGAATGTTGTTTGATTGAATATGATTTTTCATGTTGTCAAGACAAAGTTAATGTCCTGAATGTGTCAGCCCTCTGGAACCTCTAGTACCTTCCACAGATCACTTTTAGGAAGAGATAATAACATTTAATTACTATGATTAGGAGTGTCTCGATGCAAATTTGAAACATGACTTGCTGAATATACGTTGGAGGAAGAAATTATAGCAATGTTCAAGAGGCTTTTGGACAGACAAATGAACAGGAAGGCAGATGCAAATAAAGTGCTGGAGTAGCTGAGCAGGCCAGGCAACATCTCTGAAGAGGTGTCTCGCCCCGAAACATCACCCATTCCTTCTATCCAGAGATGCTTTCTGTCCCGCTGTTACTCTAGCATTTTATGTCTATCTCTGGAGAACGTGGATAGGAGACGTTTTGGCTCCTGACCCGAGACCTAACCACGTTCTCCAGTGATCTTGCCTGACCTGCTCAGATACTCCAGCACTTTGTGTCCTTTTGTGTAAACCAGCATCTGCATGAAGGCAGATGGGGTTAGATAGCATCATGGTTGGTGCAGATACAGTGGGCTGAAGGGGCTGTTCCTGTGCTGTGCTGTTCTAATTTCTCAACCCAGTGAAAGATTTACTGAGTTAAACAGCTTTTAGAGACTTCAATCCAAGCACATTTGTGACGTCAGACTACTTTGAGTTACAGCCTTTTATTAGATTTGTAAATCATAATTTTCCTTCAGAACTGTTATTCAATTACCTGAGCTATGGAAAATAATCTGTCGCAATAACTTCTGAATTTTAATTGCAATTTCAGATTTGTTTTTAATTAAGCATTATTTTCATTTTGAGGAGTGCAATATGTCATATTAAAAAGTAAATGATATAAGCCTATAGACAGAAAGAATGAGTATTAAAAGTTAAAATTTAAACCTTGTGTGATGCTGATCACCCAAAATTAAGTTTAGCTTTACTTTGGGGACTTGTATTAAAATATAAAATATTGAATTAATATATTTCACTGATCGCACAGCGACATTTGAATCATATCATATCATATCATATATATACAGCCGAAAACAGGCCTTTTCGGCCCACCAAGTCCGTGCCGCCCAGCGATCCCCGCACATTAACACTATCCTACACCCACTAGGGACAATTTTTACATTTATCCAGCCAATTAACCTACATACCTGTACGTCTTTGGAGTGTGAGATACATATTGAATCAACGACTCAGAAAGCACACCAATGCTTCTACTACCTTAGAAGGCTTAGGAAGTTCGGCATGTCCCCTACAACTCTCACCAACGTCTACAGATGCACCATAGAAAGCATTTTATCAGGATGCTTCACAGCTTCGTTTGGGAACAGCTCCATCCAAGACCGCAAGAATTTGCGGCGAATTGTGGATGCAGCCCAGACCATCACACAATCTAACCTCCCTTCTATTGACTTAATTTACACCTCACACTGCCTCGGCAAGGCCAGCACCATAATCAAGGACTAGTCGCACCCTGGCCACTCTCCTCTCTCATCAGGCAAAGGTATAGAAGTGTGAAAACGCACACCTCCAGATTCAGGGACGGTTTCTTCCCAGCTGTTATTAGGCAGCTGAATCGTCCTACCACAACCAGAGAGCAGTGCTGAACTACTATCTGCCTCTTTGGTGACCATCGGATTATCCTTGATTAGAGTTTGCTGACTCTACCTTGCACTAAACATTATTCCCTAATCATGTATTTATACACTGTAAATGTCTCGATTGTGATCATGTATTGTCTTTCTGCTGACTGGAGTGCATGCAACAAAAGCTTTTCACAGTACCTTGGTACACATGACAATACACTAAACTGAACTGAACTACATTTTTAGGGTTAACCTTGGATTTTTAGCGAGTTAAATCATTCGGAAATTGGGAGGTGAAAAGAGATTTTGTCAGAAATATTTTGAAAAAATAGATAGGAGGTGAAGAGAGAATATGGGAGACTTGCCTTCATTAGGCAATATAAAAGAGTAAAGGTCCTGATAGAATTGCATAAAACATTAGTGTGGTCACAGCTGAGGTATCATGTTGCACTCTGTTGGAAAACTGTGATTACACTGGAGAGGGTGCTCACGAGATTCACCAAGATATTACCAGAAATGGAACATTTCAGCAATGAAGGACAGGCTGGGTTTGTTTGCCTTGGAGCAGAGGAGGCCGACGGTGTACTTGATGGAAGAATGCAAAATAATGGGAGGTATAGACGGGGTGGACAGTAAGAAACTTCCTCACAGCAGCGTTGCCTTAAACTAGACAGTGAGCCCTGGCCCACTTTGCGAATTCAACCTGCCAATCCTCTGCAGAACTCCCGATGAGGTCGAGATCGGTCGCCTCACCCCGCCTAGGTGCCACCTTTTTGGGCGCAATCCTGGGGGAATTTCAAGTGTGCTCTCGTAATTTTGTCCGGATTAAAGAAGGTACCGGATCACCAATTGACAAATTCATAAGTGAGAGGAGCAGAATTATGCCATTCACCCTGTCAAGTCTACTCCGCCATTCAATCACGGCTGATCTATCTTTTCCTCTTAACCCCATTCCCCTGCCTGCTCCCCATAGCCCCTGACACCTGTACTAATCAAGAATCCACTGCCTTAAAATAGATGTTGGACCTGTAATGTCATATGAGATTTGTACATTTAGCCATTTTCAGTTTTGTTTTTAATTGGACAATGTATGTTAACGATCTAATTTCAGGAACCTATTTTAGTGATTGAGTACAAAGGAGCTGAATTAAAATACACTAATTAATTAATGATTATTATTAGAGTGCACAAACTGTTGCTGGTTATTGTGTGTCCTCTTACTGTGAAGATCAGTAAATCCAGTTAGTAATTTTCATTCTTATAACAGCAGGGAAACAGCTGTTCTTAAATCTGCGGGTATGCATTTTCAAGCTTTTGTATCTTCTACTCGATGGAAGAGGGGGAAAGAGAGAGGGGCCAGGATGTTAGTGGTCCTTGTAACACAGCTGCTCTCCCAAGGTAGAGCAAAGTGCAGATGGAGTTGATGGGGGAGGCTGGTTTATGATGGAGAGGGCTGTGTTCACAACTCAGCAAATTTGTGTGATCTTGGGCAGAGCATGTTGCTGCGCCAAGCTGTGGTGCATCTAGATGGAATGTTTTCTGTAGATATTGGTAATAGTCAATGACGACATGCTGAATTCCCTGAGCCTTTTGAGGAAATAGAGGCATTGATGCGGTTTCTTGGCTTGTAACATCAATTTGGTTGGATCAAAGCAAATTGTGAAGGGGAAGGATTTAAAAGATGCTGGATTTATTATTTATTGAGCAAAACACAAAATGGTGGAGTAACTCAGTGGCTCAGACAGCATCTTTGGAGGGAATGAAGATGCGATATTTCAGGTCAGGACCCTGCTTCAGACTGATTGTGAGAGGGGGGGGGGGAGACAGCTAACAATGTGATGGGGCCGGGACAAAGCTTGGCAAGTGATGGGTCTGAAATATCGGTGAGACTGAGTGTAGACTTGGAGAACCTTTCGCTGAGCACTTACACTCAGTCCGCCTATGCAATCTCCCAGTTGGCAAACATTTTAACTCCGCTTCCCATTGCCATACTGACCTTTCGGACTTGGGCCTCCTCCACTGTCAGAGTGAGGCCACACACAAATTGGAGGGGCAGCACGTCATACTTTGCTTGTGCAGCTTGCAACCCAGCGGTATGAATTGATTTATCTAATTTCAAGTAACTCCTGCATTCCTTTCCCTCCCTTCTCTCTTAGTTGTCCTACCTGTTCCACTGTTCTGGTATCCCTCTTGTTATCACCTTTTCCAGCGAACAATGGGCCATTTTGGGCTCCACCATTCCTCTGGTCATCTGTTGCCAGCCCTAATTTGTTCTGGCCTTTACTCGTCTCCAGTTTATTTCCTTCTCCCCACCCAACTTTTACTTTTAGTCTGAAGAAGAGTTCCGACCCAAAACGTCACCTGTTCCTTTCCTCCAGAGATGCTGCCTGACCGCTGAGTTACTCCAGTACTTTGTGTCTTTCATGGGTTACAGGACAGAGCCTGGCAAGTGATAGGTTGGAGGTGCTTTGCTTGGCAGATGGGTGGACAAAGGCGAGAGATGAAAAGGGTATCGGATAAGGAGAGAAATGGAATGAAATGTGAAGCCAGAGGGAGGGATACAGGTAGAAGAGGAATGAGGGGGAGGGGGAGGGAGGGGGGTGGTTGGCGAGTGGGAGTGCTGGATGCTGAATTTATTGCTTTGTGATTGACCTTTCAGAAGAAATAAAGCACAGCAGACCAGATTGTGGGTGAGAAGTTACAGAGTGCAGATTTCTTTAAGGTAAATTCCCTGTGATCATTGGTATACACTCCAAGGCTATGCCAGCACAGGAGCAATGAAACCGAGCACAGCTGCTCGGTGGTCACGGCACTCTCTGAATACATTGAAGATGAATAATAAGTTATGCATAGAGGACTGTGAGTGAGTGGTTAACAAGGCTGTAATTTGCTGCAAAGAAATGGATAACATTGTGAACCATTGAAGTGAAACACAAAGTGGTTTCTGGATGTCAGTTGAGCCAGGCGATTAAATTATAGCCTTACACCCTTCCTGTTTGTATGTTCTCTGTTTATCTCCCTCTCTCTCTCTCTCTCTCTCTCTCTCTGTGTTTTTAATATTACATATTTTATCTTTCCAAAATGCAAAAATAAACTGCAGTGAAAATTTGGGTCATTAACTAAAGATTATTGCCATGACTCACCGTTAACACAATGACAGTTCCAAAGCATAATTATATATTATCAGTGTAGTGCAAACCCATCAAATCTCGAGGCTCTTGTCCTTGGAAGAGCGTGGGTCAGCTTCAGCATCTGGTGCGTGAAGTGCCAACTTGGTGAGGCTACAACACAGGGATTTAAAACTCTGATTTAAAATCTTGCTACTTCCAGGTTTTGTATGGTGATGGACATTTTATTATCATCAGATGGACAAGAATCATAACCATAGAGCTTGGAAACAGGCCCAATTTGCCCACACCGACCAACATGTCCAATCTACGCTATTCCCACCTGCCTCTGTTTGCCCATGTCTGTCTAAACCTATCATATTCATGTATCTGTCTAAATGTTTCTTAAATGTTGCAATAGTCCCTGCATCAACTACCACCTCCTGCAGCTTGTTCCATACACCCACCACCCTTTGTGTACCAAAAAAAAGTTACCCCTCAGGTTCCAATCAAATCTATCCCCCCTCACCTGAAACCTGTGTCCTTTGGTTCTCGATTCCCCTACTCTGGACAAGAGACTCGGTACATTTACCCGGTCTACTCCTCATAATTTTGTACACCTCTATCAGATTACCCCTCATCCTCCTGCGCTCCAAGGAATAGAGACCCCTAGCCTGCTCAGCTTTCTCTGTAGCTCAGGCCCTTGAGTCCTGGCAACGTCCTCATAAATCTTCCATTCTCCACCAAAATTAAGGAGCAGCACAGTGGCTCAACTTGTGGAACTGCTGCCCCTCAACTGCTGTGTTCCGGGTTCAATCCTGACCCCCGATACTATCTGTGTGGGGCTTACATGTTGTCTGTGTCTCTGTGCATTTCCTCCACATGCTCCCGTTTCCTCCCACACTTCAAAAACATGCGGGTTGGTAGATTAATTGTCCATTAAGATACCCCCAGGATGTGCGTTAATGGGATAATCTGAGGAGAGTTGATGGTAATGTGGAGAGAATAAAATGGGATTAATGTAGGGTTAGTGTAAATGGATGTTTGATGGGAATAGACTCGGTGGGCTGAAGGGCCTGTTTCCATGTTGTACGACTATGAAATGGAAGGCCACATGCAAGTGCAAAACTCAAGACTATAGTATTTTCAAGTGCTGATTGGATAAGTTTTGGCATTATCATTGTCACAGTCTGCCTTAGAGCACTTTCAGCGCCAGAGACCCGGGTTCGTTCCCGACAACGGGTGCTGTCTGTACGTAGTTTATACGTTCTCCTCGTGACCTGCATGGGTTTTCTCCAAGATCTTTGGTTTCTTTCCACACTCCAAAGACGGCTTGGCTTTCTATAAATGTAAATTGTCCCCAGTGTGTGTAGGATAATGTTAAATGGCGGCACTGCCATAGCAGCTGCGGCTTACCAGCGGTCCATTTGTCTTTGTGTTTTGTTGTTTTTTTGTGTCTTAATTGTCGATGTGATGTTGTGTTTGTGTACTATGTGTGGGTGTGTGGCGGAGGGGGGGAACTGTAAAATTGTAAATATGTGTCCCTTCCGAACGGAGACCCGACCTTTGTTTTCTGGGTGTTGTCTCCGTTCCTGCTGCGGCCTACCATCGGCCCAACTCCTGGAGCTGGCAGCCTCCAGGGCTCTGGTTCGCAGAGCCCGCGGATCGGACTTACCATCAGCGGAGCCGGCCGTCTTCGGAGGCTGCGGGAGCGGCTGCGACTCGCCTTAGGCTCGGGCCGCGTGGATGCCGACATCGGGAGCTCCGGCAGCGGCAGCGTGTTCGCCCGCCCCGGATCGCGGGGCTTGGGTCGTGGACATTTCACCGTCCGGCGCGGCCTAAAATAGGTCGCGGGATTTTTCTCTGCTGGGCGGGGGCTCGACCGCCCCGACGTGCAGCAACAGCGGCAGCGTGTTCGCCCGCCCCGGATCGCGGGGCTTGGGTCGGCCCGCTGCGGACCGTCCGGCGCGGCCTGGAACCACAACAGCCTGACCGCGGGAGAAGACGGCAGGGGAAGGGAAAAGACATTGTGGCCTTCCATCACAGTGAGGAGAGGACTGGAGGAGACTCACTGTGATGGATGTTTCTTTTTTTGTGTGTTTTTGGAGTTGTGTAATTTGCCTATTTTAATGCTTTATTGTGTAATCTGCCTATTTTAGTGCTTTTATTGTTGGACTGTGGGTGACTGAATTTCGTCCAAAGGGGCTGTTTCCGCGCTGTATCTCTAAACTAAACTAAAGATGACAGTTCGAAAATATGGTCTTGGTTCTTCCACATGACATGTAGATATGGCTGCATACTCTGAATGCAGACACATCGACAATTCCACCGGCTCAACCTGCTGAGTTCCTCCAACAGATTGTTGCTCCAGGTTCCAGCATCTGCAGTCTCTTGAATCTGCAAAGGTTCATTAGACAGGACAGGACTAAACAAAACAGATAAAAGGAGGAGGACCAGGAGTCATAGTGTCAGGATGTGGAAAATTCTATTTAGAGTGGAACTCGAGAGACATTTCTTTACCCAGGAGATAGTGACCAGACTATCACAAAAAACAACTTCCCTTCCATTGACTCCATCTACACCTCACACTGCCATGGCAAGGCCACCAGCATAATCAAATCTGAGTCTCATCCCAGTCACTCCCTCTTCTCACCTCTCCTATCAAGCAAGAATCTCCAGATTCAGGAACAGTTTCTTCCCAGTTGTCATCAGGCAACTGAACCACTCTATCACCGACTAGAGCTACCATCTACCTCATTGGAGACCATAGGACTATCTTTATTTGGCCTTTACTGGACTTTATCTTGCACTGTACATTATTTATTTTATCCTATAACTTTTCATAGTGGATGGCTCAATTGTAATGTGTAGTCTTTCTGCTGACTGGTTAACATGCAACAAAAAGCTTTTCACTGTACATGTGACAATAAACTAAACTAATCTGTGGAATTCTCTGTCACAGAAGGTGGAGATGCTGTGTCATTACATATATCGAAGAAGGAGACCGATATATTTGTTAATGCAAAGGGATATGGGAGAAGTTAGGAAAATGGTAGAGAAGCTGATGATATCCATGATTCTATTGAATGGTAGAGCTGAAGGGCCAGTTGGTACACTCCTGCTTGAACTTTTACGTTACTCAGTTCTTCAGCATCAATATCCCGGAAATTTGCCTTTGGCCAGAAACTCACCTGGATCAATCTGAGAAATTCCTTGACTTTTTCAGCTGGTCAAAAGGTGAGTGGCTCGCCTGACCCTTGGGGCCTTCTTACCACTGAAAAAGCACACAAGGATTATGATGAACTCTCCACATATCTTAAAAAAAAGACGTAAAGTGCTTTCAGCATAATTTGTATTCCTTAAAAACATTCCTGTATAATTATTTTCGCAATTCCAACCTTGAGTTTGCTTTCCTGATCATCAAATTTTGAATGAGCCACTGTTTGAACATTGTGCCCCCTAAAAAAAATATGCCATTTTGTTATTACCTCAGTTTTAGAAACGTCTTTGAAATATTTTTATTGTTACTCTCTTGTTCACCTTCCCTGCTTGTATTAAATTTACAATGGTGTGATTAGAATATTGTAGTGCATATAATAGTGAGTGGAGAAGGGCTGCAAAAAGCATTGTGTGCAGGTAAGAACTGCAGATGCTGGTTTAAATCAAAGATAGACACAAAATGCTGGGACAGGCAGCATTTCTGGAGAGAAGGAATGGGTGACGTTTCGGGTCGAAACTGAGTTGAGTTACTCCAGCATTTTGTGACTATCTGCAAAAAGCATTTATGTTTTGTGAAAAGCATTTGTTGGTTGTATGTGATTTTTCGATACCTCTGTTTTTTTTTGGTCAGGTTCACGCTCTGAATATCTTGAGGGCACTGTTCAGGGACACCAAATTAGGTGAAAATGTCATTCCCTATGTGGCAGACGGATTGCAAGCAGCCATCCTTGGGTTTATGTCTCCAGTATGGGCAGTAAGTCATAACCTTCTAACATTCTTTGCAAGTTTGTTAACTGGAACTTTTCCAGAACTAATGTAATCAAAAACAAAATGGGCAGTAAGGGAAACCAAAAATGCATAAAAGTACTTAATGACAAAGGCTATTAAGATATATATTTGTCATTTTGTGTGAATGCTTGTGAGGGAGACTTTCCCATCATTGTGGTATGATGAAAATGGTTCATTTGTTGAACGAGGCAGCAGTCCTTCAATAAGATGCGGAGAGGATGAGCTGTGCAAAGTTGAATTTGTTTAGTTTAGTGCAGTTTAGAGATACAGCGCGGAAACAGGCCCTTCGGCCCATCGACTCCGCACCGACCAGCGATCCCCGCACATTAACACTATCCTACACGCACTAGGGATATTTTACACTTATACCAAGCCAATTAAGCCGACGCCGACCTCCACCGCCTCCCCGGGGCCGCTGCCGCCGACCTCCACCGCCTCCCCGGGGCCGCTGCCGCCGACCTCCACCGCCTCCCCGGGGCTGCTGCCGCCGACGCCGACCTCCACCGCCTCCCCTGGGCCGCTGCTGCCGACCTCCACCGCCTCCCCTGGGCCGCCGACGCCGACCTCCACCGCCTCCCCGGGGCCGCTGATTGCCGAGGCTCACCTGAGGCTGCCGCCGCCGACCTCCACCGCCTCCCCGGGGCCGTTGCCGCCGACGAGCGAGGCCTCTGCACCGCCGCTGCCGCCCACGACCTTCCCGACCCCCTCACCGCCGCCCACGCCCTCCCCGGCCATCCGCTGACCGAGCCGACCGTCACTCACCCGGACTCCAGGTCCCCGCGGGCCTCCCCCAGCGACCGTGCTGACCCGCGCCGCTCCACCGCCCAGCAGCAGGTCACAGCCGTCGCTGTACCCGGCCCCCGGGACCAACAACAGGCTGCAGCTCCACCCGGCCCACACACACCGCGCTGGGCCCACAGCCCCCACCAGGCAGAGCCCCTCAGCACTGCTGGGTCCTACTGCCCACCCTCTACTACAGGTAACTGCAGCAGGGGTTCCACTGGGTCTCCCCCTTCCCCCTCCAGCCAGTTCACCCCCAGTACTCCCCACATCGGTCCTCATGCCCCCCTCTGCCCAGCTAACCCACCACCCCCCCACCATACATCCCCTCCACCTGCCCCCCTGCCTCCATCCGACCCCAACCCCCACCATTGCCGGGTGTTCACCATCCCCCCTGACCTCCCCCTTTCAGACACCGAACGGTCTGTCCTCAGCAGAGGCCTTACCTTTGTTCCCCTCCGCCCCCACATCAACGAGTTCTGCGTCCGCCATGACGTGGAGCTCTTCTTCCGCCGCCTCCGCCTCCGAGCCTTTTACCATGGTAAGGAGTCCCGACCCCGCACTGATGACCCCTTCTCCCGTCTCCAACGGACCCCCTCCACTTTTACCCCCCAGTATGGCCTACTACCCCCACTAGAACTTTTTATTTCAAACTGCCGGCGTGACATCGGCCGCCTCAAATTTTCCACCCCCCTGACTAACTCTAACCTCTCCCCTCCTGAACGTGCAGCCCTCAACTCACTCCGCAACAACCCGGACTTAATAATTAAACCCGCTGACAAGGGAGGGGCTGTGGTAGTCTGGCGTGCTGACCTCTACCGCACCGAGGCCAGACGACAACTATCAGACACCTCTTCCTACCTATCCCTGGACCATGACCCCACCGATGAACACCAGACCTTCATCAGCAGCACCATCACCGACCTCACCAACTCCGGCGAACTACCCCTCAGTGCCTCCAATCTCATAGTTCCCCAGCCCCGCACGGCCCGATTCTACCTCCTACCCAAAATCCACAAACACAATTGTCCCGGCAGACCCATTGTCTCTGCCTGCTCATGCCCCACCGAACTTATCTCTACCTACCTCGACTCCATCCTATCCCCCCTGGTCAAATCCCTCCCCACCTACGTCCAAGACACCTCACACGCTCTCCATCTCCTGGATAACTTCCGGTTCCCAGGCCCCCACTCCCTCATTTTCACCATGGATGTCCAGTCACTCTACACTTCCATCCCCCACAAGGATGGTCTCGAAGCCCTCCGTTTCTTCCTCGACCGTAGAACCAGCCAATCCCCATCGACCAACACTCTCCTCCGCCTAGCAGAGCTGGTTCTTACCCTCAACAACTTCTCCTTTGACTCCTCCCACTTCCTCCAAACCAGAGGCGTAGCTATGGGCACTCGCATGGGCCCTAGCTACGCCTGCCTCTTTGTCGGGTACGTCGAACAATCCCTGTTCCAGACGTACACTGGCCCCATCCCCGAACTCTACCTCCGCTACATCGACGACTGCATTGGTGCTACCTCTTGCACCCATGCAGAACTCACTGACTTTATACACTTCACCTCCAATTTCCATCCTGCCCTTAAATATACCTGGACTATCTCTGACATCTCCCTCCCGTTTCTGGACCTCACCATCTCCATCACAGGAGAAAAATTAGTGACGGACATTTATTACAAGCCCACCGACTCGCACAGCTATCTGGACTACACTTCTTCCCACCCGGTCCCCTGCAAAAAGTCTATCCCCTACTCCCAATTCCTCCGTCTACGCCGCATCTGTGCCCGGGATGAGGTGTTTCAGACTAGGGCTTCCGAGATGTCCTCGTTTTTCAGAAAACGGGGCTTCCCCTCCTCCATTATAGATGAGGCTCTCACTAGGGTCTCTTCTACATCCCGCAGCTCCGCTCTTGCTCCCCATCCCCCCACTCGCAACAAGGACAGGATCCCCCTCGTTCTCACCTTCCACCCCACCAGCCAGCGGATCCAACATATCATCCACCAACATTTCCGTCACCTACAACAGGACCCCACCACTGGCCATATCTTCCCATCCCCTCCCCTCTCTGCATTCCGCAGAGACCGTTCCCTCCGCAACTCCCTGGTCCACTCGTCCCTTCCTACCCAAACCACCCTAACCCCGGGCACTTTCCCTTGCAACCGCACGAGATGCAACACCTGTCCCTTTACCTCCCCCCTCAACTCCATCAAAGGACCCAAACATTCTTTCCAGGTGAGACAGAGGTTCACCTGCACCTCCTCCAACCTCATCTATTGCATCCGCTGCTCTAGATGTCAACTCATCTATATCGGCGAAACCAAGCGCAGGCTCGGTGATCGCTTCGCTGAACACCTGCGCTCGGTCCGCATTAACGCCACTGATCTCCCGGTGGCCCAGCACTTCAACTCCCCCTCCCATTCCCAGTCTGACCTCTCTGTCATGGGCCTCCTCCAGTGCCATAGTGAGGCCCGCCGGAAATTGGAGGAGCAGCACCTCATATTTCGCCTGGGCAGTTTGCGGCCCGGTGGTATGAACGTTGACTTCTCCAACTTCAGATAGCTCCTCTGTCCCTCCCTTCCCCTCCTCCTTCCCAGATCTCCCTCTATCTTCCTGTCTCCACCTATATCCTTCCTTTGTCCCACCCCCGACATCAGTCTGAAGAAGGGTCTCGACCCGAAACGTCACCCATTCCTTCTCTCCCGAGATGCTGCCTGACCTGCTGAGTTACTCCAGCATTTTGTGAATAAATCGATTTGTACCAGCATCTGCAGTTATTTTCTTATACAAACCTATACCTCTTTGGAGTGTGGGAGGAAACCGAAGATCTTGGAGAAAACCCACACGGTCACGTGGAGTACGTACAAACAGCACCCACAGTTGGGATTGAACCGGGGTCTCTGGCGCTGCAAGCGCTGTAAGGCAATATCGATGAGATGTGAATCTACTTTAATTGCGCGTAAACTCACCTGATAATACCAAAGCTAAAATATAATGCAGTCCCTGGCAAATCAGCTCATTCCATTGGACCTTTGCATCCTTTTCCCAAATGAGCCCTATTTTAATAAGTTAAATAATGTACAATCACATTAATAATGAATGCACAGAGGAGATTATGTTATAGGAATAAATTGTTTAAAAAAACGCATCAAACCAGGATGGTCGGCATGAGTTTGTTGAACGAAAGTTATATGAACCTGACGATTGAAATGTTTGAGAAGTGACTTAAAAAAGGAGTAGGCCACGGGTCCTTGAGCCTTCTCTACCATTTGATAAGAGCATGGGTGATCTATTTATGGTCAGGGCTGCATTTTCCTGTCTGTATCCCATTAACCTTGACTCCAATATAACAAATATCTGTCATTCTCTACTTTCATTATATTCATCGATTTGAGGAAGGGAAATATTTTTGAGGGTGCACCAAGAATGCTGAATTTCCTTGAGAAGACAATAGACAATAGACAATAGGTGCAGGAGTAGGCCATTCGGCCCTTCAAGCCAGCAACACCATTCAATGTGATCACGGCTGATCATTCTCAATCAGTGCCCCGCTCCTGCCTTCTCCCCATACCCCCTGACTCCGCTATCATTAAGAGCTCTATCTAGCTCTCTCTTGAATGCATTCAGAGAATTGGCCTCCACTGCCTTCTGAGGCAGTGAATTGCACAGATTTATAACTCTCTGACTGAAAAGTTTTCCTTATTTCTGTTCTAAATGGCCTACCCCTTATTCTTAAACTGTGGCCCCTGGTTCTGGACTCCCCCAACATTGGGAACATGTTTCCTGCCTCTAACGTGTCCAACCCCTTAATAATCTTATATGTTTCGATAAGATCCCCTCTCATCCTTCTAAATTCCAGAGTATACAAGCCTAGCCGCTCCAGTCTTTCAACATATGACATTCCCACCATTAAAAAGGATCAATGATTGGTGCAGAGCGGTTTTTTTAGAGAGCTACGGAGCAGAAACCATGCCGACCAGCGATCCCCGTACACTCGCGCTATCCTACACACTCGGGCCAATTTATATTCTTTACCAAAGACAATAATAATCTGCCTCCTTGTTTTTGCCACCAAAGTGGATAACCTCACATTTATCTATATTATACTGCATCTGCCATGCATCTGCCCACTCACTCAACCTGTCCAGGTCACCCTGCAGCCTCCTAACATCCTCTTCGCAGTTCACACTGCCACCCAGCTTTGTGTCATCCGCAAACTTGCTTAGAAGTGTTACTTCTAATTCCTTCATCCAAATCATTAATATATATGGTAAACAGTTGCGGCCCCAACACCGAGCCTTGCGGCACTCCACTCGCCACTGCCTGCCATTCTGAAAAGGACCTGTTTACTCCTGCTCTTTGCTTCCTGTCTGCCAACCAATGCTCTATCCATGTCAACACCCTACCCCCAATACCATGTGCTCTAATTTTGCTCACCAATCTACCGTGGGACCTTGGGTAGAGACTTGGCTTCATACTGAGGAAGGGTCTCGACCCGAAAAGTCTCCCATTCCTTCTATCCAGAGATGCTGCCTGTCCCGCTGAATTACTCCAGCATTTTGTGTCCATCTTCTGAAGAAGTCTCATGACAAACTGATGGGAAAAATGAATTCCCTTGGAATGCAAGAGAAATTGTCAAGTTGGACATAAAAGTGGAACAGTGGCTTGAAGTAGTTATGTTGTGGCAGGTTTTTAACAGGCTATTTGTAGAGGGGCAGACCAGGGCTCAGTGCTGGGTCTCTTTTTAGACGTGCAGTAGGGGTGAGGGCGAAGAGATTGAGGGGATCTGTGAGGGGTCCTTTTCATCTAGTGAATGATAAGTAGGAGGAATGCTTTGTTAGAAAGAGTGGTGGAACCAGAGTCATGAACAGAATTTAAGAAGTGTCTCGGCAAACTCTTGAATCACCTTGGCAGAAAAGACCATGGGCCAAGCTCTGAAAGAGGGGGTTCATTCGATGAGTACCATTCATAAGAATAGAAGATAGACACAAAAAGCTGGAGTAACTCAGCGGGACAGGCAGCATCTCTGGAGAGAAGGAATGGGTGACATTTCGGGTGGAGACCCTTCTTTAGACCAATACAATGTTCAACTGGTCAGATGAGCAGAACAGTTGAAGGTCTAGCTTGATCTCCTTGTTCTTGTATTCTGTGCCTCACCCAATGGAGACAAGTCCTCTGTAGGCCACCTTAACCTCTTCTCTTTATTACCAGTGCTGCTATCTTCAGAGATCTTTCAACATGCATTCCAAGATTCCTTTATACCTTGATACCTTTTGACACACTGTCTTGTTTTGTGAATTTACTTTTCTTGTTTGTCCTCCTCTAAATGCAACACTCACTTTTTCTGGGATTAAGTTCCATTTGCTGCCTTCATGCCCACAATTCAGTTCACATATATCTTCCTGCAACCTTCAATGTTCTTTCTTGCAGTCAACCACAATCCCAATTTTGCGATCATGGACAAATTTCTGCATCGCGATTGCACATTTAATTCACCATCATTAATTTATGTCACAAACTGGATGGAACCTAACACTGTCCATAGCCTTGCAGTCGCTAGAATTCCAGGCAATTATTGGCCTTTGCTCGTGATCTGATCCAGTTTTCATTCCAATCTGCCATGTGGAACTTTGTCAAGTTCCTCATTAGCATTCATGTGGACCACCTCAGTTACTTCACTTTGGACATACAGCGTGAAAACAGGCCCTTCTGCCCACTGAGTCCGCGCCAACCAGCGATTACTCCATACTCTAGCACTATCCTACACAGTAGAGACAATTTAGAAGGCATGTAGAAGGTAATGGGAGCACCCGGAGAAAGCCCATGCTGTCACAGAGGGAACGTACATACTCCCGTGACAGCACCAGTGGTCAGGATCAAACACGGGTGTTTGGCACTGTAAGGCAGCAATGCTACCGCTGCACCACCATGACACCCAACCCTTCTGGTTGCACCCTTACAAAATTCACTCCAATTTACAAATCCGTATTGACTGACATTGGTTATTATGTCATTAAATGCTCATTTATTCTGTGCAACAGAATTGTTTCAGTGATTTTCCCCAACACGGCCTTGTCTTTGCCGTTTCTGTCCATCTCTTATCTCCATTTTTACATGATGTTGCTGCATCAGTAGTTTTCCAGTATTCTGTCATGATGCCAGCGGGCAAGAAGGAGTGGCAAATAACAGCCGGAGCCCCTGCTGTTTCCCCCCTTGATTCTTCTACAAATATGAGATGCATTTATCTGGTTATGTAATTTTTAAATATGGTAGACTCCTTAATGTGGTCTCTCTCTCTCAGGTTATTATCTGAAACATTTCATATTCCTCCTCCTCAATGTCATTGCCAGTATGATTCCACTCCTCCATAAGGACAGCAGTAAAGTATTTAGACTTTTTTAAACTTTAGAGATACAACGCAGAAACCGGCTCTTCGGCCCACCGAGTTCGCACCGACCAGCGAACAACCCTGTTCACTAGCACTATCCCAACGCACTAAGGACAATTTACAGTTTTTACCAATGACAATTAGCCTACAAACCTGCACATCTTTGGAGTGTGAGGGGAAACGGGAGCACCTGGAGAAAACCTACGCAGGTAATGGGAAGAAAGTCCAAACCCTGTACAGATGCACTGGTAGTCAGGATCGAACTCGGGTCTCTGGCGCTGTAAGGCAGCAACCCTACCGCCGTGCCACTGTGCTGCCCCTTTTTTTAAAATGTGGATTTGAATAATCTCCATTTTTATACTATATTGCTACATCAGCAGTTTTCCAGTGTTCTGGCATGATGCCAGCGGGCAAAAAGGAGTGGAAAATGACGGTCAGAGCCCTTGCTGTTTCCCCCCTTGATTCTTTTACAAATATGAGATGCATTTATCTGGTTATCTAATTTTTAAATATGGTAGACTCCTTATTGTGGCCCCTCTCTCTCGGGTTATCATCTCTAACATGTCATATTGCTCCCCTTCCTCCTCCTTAATGTCAATCCCAGTCTGGTTCTGCTCCTCTGTAATGACGGCAATACAGTATTTATTTAGGACACACTTTAATCTCTGCAATAACGTATTCTTACCTTGTCTTCTAATGTGCTGTAGGATGCCATTTGGCATATTGGGTCCATGCTAGTTTCCAGGAAGGCAATGCCATTCGTCCCATTGCCCCTCTCCTTTCCCCCATATATTTCTGCAACTCATGCACAGTCACCACATGCCCTAAAACTCCCTCTTAAGTCTATTGAATCTTTTTGCCGTTATCCCACATTAGGGGCAAGTTAAAGTTGGCAATTAAGCGCAGAGGATGCCTTTGGGACGTGGGAGGAAACCCAAGCATTTTTGGAGAGAATGTGTTAACTGTACACAGATGGCAGCTGAGGTTGGGATTGAACCCATTCCCTGAGGGCTTTGAGGCAGCAGACTAATGGCTGTGCTTCCATCATCACCAAATCCTTTTCTTATGTATTTATGCAGCAGGTTATTCTATTTCCTATGATTTTATCTTAAGTTCTTTATTATGTATTGTCTTTTCCTCCCTAATTTAATTTTAAATTCATGCTCTACCTTTGACACTCCTCGAGGCCCCTGCTACGATGAACTCATTTGTAAAATTTGTAAAATGCTGCTTCCTTCCTGCTTTATTCTATTTTTTTTAAATCAAAAATATTTATTCAAATATTAAAATAATATATACAATACAATAAAACCAAAACAGAACCCACCACCAGAATACTATACAAACAAATATACCAATTGAAACTATTATACAATTATATTACAATCCCCATCCAGGATACATCTAATCCCCCGCGGTGCCCAGCGGTCCCGGAAATCCTCCAGGGTGCCCGTGGACAGCGCGTAGTCCCTCTCCAACACCACCCGGGCGCAGATGTAACCCCGGAAAAGGGGTAGGCAGCTGGCTCGGGCAGAGCCCTCTTCCGCCTGGCGCCGTGAGTCGCGGATGGCTAGCTTGGCCAGGCCCAGGAGCAACCCAACAAAGACATCTTCGGCCCTACCCTCTTCCCTACGCACAGGGTGTCCAAAGATGCTTTATTCTATTCAGCATGTCTTTGTTATGCAGGGGTCTAGTTATGTGATGTTCTCCCCTTTATTTATAGAGAACATGTTTGGTCTAAAATCTCACAATGTTCTTCTTGAAATCATCTTGGTATTGGTGTTGTTGATAACTGTCGTGTGTATCGATATAAAGTGAAATACATTGTTTGCATGCTATGCAGTCAAATTAAATCATAACAGAATCAAGTGATATGGGGAGAAAGCAGGAACGGGATACTGATTTTGGATGATCAGCCATGATTATATTGAAGAACTGAATGGCCTACTCCTGCACCTATTTTCAATGTTTTTATACTAGAGCACAATCAAGCCATATACAAATTCAACAGGTACTGCAAAGATAAAAATACTAGAGTGCAGAACATAGTGTTGCAAGATAATAGTGTTAAAGTTGCAGAGAAAAAGTCTGCAATGAGAGAGATTGGAAGATCAGGAAGAAGGATTATATAACCTATAGGAGGATCGTTCAGTAGCCTGATGGCAGAGGAGAAGAACCTGTTCTCAATTGAACATAGAACAGTACAGCACAGGAACAGGCTTTTCTGCCTACAATGTTTGTGCTGAATATGATGCTAGGGTAAACTAATCTCATCTGCCTGCATGTGATCCATATCCCTCCATTTCTTGCATATACATGTGCCTATCTAAAAGGCTCTGAAGTGCCGCTATTCAATCTGCCTCCACCACCACCCTTGGCGGTGCATTCCAGGTACCCACCAATCTGGTAGTACATGCTTTCAGACTTTTGTATCTTCTGCCTGACTGGAGAGGGGAGAAGGAGAAATGGCCGGGGTGAAAATTATCCTTGGTTATGTTGGCTGCTTTTCCAGGCAGTGTGAAGTGTAGATGGAGTTGATGTTTGGGAGGCTGGTCTGTGTGATGCACTAGGCTGCATCCATAACTATGTACAATTTAATTTAGTTTAGTTTAGTTTAGAGATACAGTGCGGAAACGGGCCCTTCAGCACACCAGGTCTGCGCCGACCAGCATTCCCTGCACATTAACACTATCCTACAAAACACTCGGGACAATTTACAATTTTACCAAGCCAATTGGCCGACAAACCTATACGTCTTTGGAGTGTGGGAGGAAACCGGAGCACCCGGAGAAAACCGACGTAAGTCATGAGGAGAACATACAAACTCGATATAGGCACCACCCGTAGTCAGGATTGTACCCTGGTCTTTGGCGCTGTAAGGCTACAACATTACCACTGTGCTTTCTTGAGCTTTTGGACAGAGCCTTTGCCAAACCAAGCTGTGATAATCCCGATAGGATAATTCATACGAAGTTGGTAAGAGTCATTGGAGACCCGCCAAACTTCCTTATTCTTCTGAGGAAGGAGAGGAGTCTGTGTGCGTTCTTGGCCGTAGCTTGAAAGTGGTTGGTCTGGGACAAGTCGTTGGTGATATTTACGCTTAGAAACTTGAGGCTCTGAACTTGCAGCTGTGACACTAATTTTCCTTGAAGTAGCTGCTTCCATTTCAGCATTATGTCATTCTGCAACTAGGTTTAGTTATCGCTCTCTGTCCTTTTCCGTAATTATGTTACATCTCACGTAATTATTATCATTGCCTCTGAATTCCTGCCTGTTGTAACCTCTCCACTTGTCAGGTTTAAACCCTAAAACCATGTCCAGCGCCACCTCCTGGCATGAGTGATTTTTAAATAAAGTTCTTGAGTGCACTCACAGAATTTAGTTAGAGATACAGCATAGAATCATGCCCTTTGGCCCTCTGTGTCCGTGCCGACCAGCACACGAACACTATCCTACACACTAGGAACAATTTTACTGAAGTCAATTAACCTACAAACCTGTACATCTTTGGAGTGTGGGAGAAAACCCAAGCAGGTCATGGAGAGATCGTACAAACTTCGTAGACACCACCTGTAGTCAGGATTGAACCCGAGTCTCCGGCGCTCTAAGGCAGCAACTCTACCGCTGCGCCACTGTGCCGCAATCGTAAAGAATTCTACACATTCTGTACCCCTCTCTCTGCTGTAGTCACCATTTGTCTTTACATCATTGAAATCTCTAATTACCACCATGTTATTTTTTTCACTGCTCACAAATTTGCCCACACATTGCACTTCTGTCTTCTCCTGACTTTTGGGAACTTGCAGTAAAACTCCAGGCAAAGTGATTCTAACTTTTTTTGGCTTTTTTTAGTTCAATTCCTATCCTCATCGTCTATTGGTTTCCTTAACCAATCTTGTACTCTTTACCCTCACCCCAAATCTTGTTTAAAAATCAGGAACATTTCAAATTGTAGAAAATTCACCACATTGTTTGTGACAATTGATGAAGAGCTACCCGATCTATTCCCATCTTCCAGCGCAAGATTCCCACCTGGCAGGCCACGACCCTTCAAGCACGGTACAGGCACTTTGAAATTCTGTGAGGTTTCTTGCCTTTTCCCGCCTTTTCACGCAGTGAGTTCCGTTCTCTCAACCATCCTCCACGAGAATTTTTTTTTTTCATTTCCCCCTATAATTCTTTGAATAATTCTCTGCCTGGTTTTTGACTCTTGGTTCCCATGCACTCTGGTTCAGCCCCTCACAACTATATACATCTCATCAAATTCTTTAAACTTCAAAGAAAGTAGAGGCAATGGTGCGCTGCTTCATGTCTGTCTCGAGAAAACGAACCTTAACACCTTCACGATTACATCAATATCTGGGCCTAGGTCAGGTCCAGGAATTTGACGGTGTTGACACTCTCCACCGCCGACTCATTAATAAAAATGGTCTCATGGTCTCCTGGCCTCCCAGTTCTGAAGCCGATTAGATCCTCGGTTTTGTTGATGTTGAGCGAGAGGTTGTTGTTGTGGTATGTACGTACACCAGATTGATCTGGCACGGGTTCAGTGGTAACTCCCCAGCAGTGTTGTGGTGGGTGGGCTGCCCGCCAGAAGTCTCCACTTGGGGAATTGCTCAGTTGTGGCAATGTTCCTGAGCAGATTGCAGTGGAAAAATTGCCCCATTATTAAAGCTTAGATTTAAATTCACTAAAATGGCAATTGGGCAGAGGCCAGGAAAATGGAAATTAGCTCAGGTCATTTGCACCATTCTAGTTGCAAGCATATTGGCCAAGTGAGTGGCTACTGAAGCTGTTTTAACAAACCAGGGATATGGGAAAGCAGAATTTTCATTTGGGCAGGAGGGTGGCGCAGTGGTAGAGTTGCTGTCTGACAGCGCCATAGACCCGGGTTCGATCCTGACCAGGGGTGCTGTCTGTACAGAGTTAGTACATTCTCCCCGTGACCGCGTGGGTTTCCCCCGGTTGTTCCAGTTGCCTCCCATGCTCAAAGACGTGTAGTTTTGTAGGTTAATTGGCTTTGCAAAAAATTGTAAATTGTCCCGAGCATGTGGTGTGTGCTAGTGTAACGGGGATCACTGGTCGGCGCAGACTCAGTGGGCTGACAGGCCTGTTTCCACGCTGTATCTCTAAACTATAAACTAATTAATAGTATCAGAATCGGGCTCCTTCATGCTCTTGGGCTTTGTGTTGCTGTGGGGATCGATGGTTACTCTTGTCCCAGAACTGGTTGCCAGTAAGATGGAAAAGTGGATATAGCAATTAGTGTTTTCAGATGTTTCACCAAATGCCTCTTGCTACTGATAACAGTGATTTTAAAGTTTGAAGGATTAAGTATAATTTTGAGAAGTTAGTTAACTATTTTCATTGGCACTCTTTCTCGACTCTCAGTAGAGTGATGGAAAATACACCAAAATTCTGCAGCACAAAGTTTTCTTAGCTGAGCCCATGTCAAATTGCAGGTTGTGAGATGTATTTAAAAAAAGTCTGGCTGTCCTTTTGTGGAGGGGGATATTTGTGGAAAGGACTCTGTATTAGGAACCAAATCAAACAAACCTGCTTTAAAATAAATAACCACGGTTGCCAAAGCACAAGTTATAATCTAGAAGTTTCCAAAAGACATGCCTGTTGTGGAGGTAATCTTTCCTTAATTTGTTTACCAATGAAAAAAAGTGCTGTTTATTTCAAACTTTGATTGATCGAGTTAAGGGAAAACAGCTTGTTAATTGTGATTTATACATGGTATTTTCACTGGACAAATACTGCATTTTATTGCATTTACTGAGCAAAGGCTAAAACTGCCCAGTTTTTTAAATAGTCTGCTATCGTTCAATATAATTTTTAATAGTCTTGACTGCAGGTTTATTTCTGATCACATGTGTTGACTGACTTTGGATTAGTTTCTGAGATCAGAGGCAGGACTTGTGTACACAAATTTTATTTCCAGTAAACTGATCTGGGACTTTTATTTTAACTATTAGCTAGGAAAACAACTGGTTGCAGCCAGAATCAACACTGCTTTAGCCCAAATTCTCTCAAATTTAGACCTGGTACTTGTTTAAACCTGAAGAATTGATGGAGTTGATGAACATGCACACACATCGCTTCTGGATTCAAATCCAATCTCTCTCTTTTGCCAGCCTCAGATCCAAAGTGAAATGATTTTGGGTAGTCATTCTAATTCCTAAATAGCATGAACCTGGTCGGAATGAAAATATACCTAATTTGGCAAAAACTAGTGCTAAAGCTGGCAATCTTACTTGGCACAGTGCAGACACTTTCATTTATGACCATGAAGGTCATAGGTTCACATTCCTCTCCAGTGTCTTCAGCTCAAAATCCATGCTGCTGCTGTAGGGCATCACCGAAGAAGTGCAGCACAGCTGGAGAAGCTTTTTGAAGATAGAAACATAGAAAAATAGATGCAGGAGTAGGCCATTCGGCCCTTTGAACCAGCACTGCCATTCAATATGATCATGGCTGATCATCCAAAATCAGTACCCCGTTCCTGCTTTTCTCCCCATATCCCTTGATTCCTTTAGCCCTAAGAGCTAAATTTAACTCTCTTTTGCAAACATCCAGTGAATTGGCCTCCACTGCCTTCTGTGGCAGAAGATAGACACAAAGTGCTGGAGTAACTCAACAGGTCAGGCAGCATCTCCAGAGAAAAAGGGTGGGTGGCATTTTGGGCCGAGACCTTGCTTCAGACTGAGAGTAGAGGGAACTGGAGGTAAGAAAAGGCCTGAACAAAGCAGGGCCAGCAACAGGTGACCAAGGAAGGGTGGAGCCCATAATGGCCCATTGTTGGAAGATGCTTTTTGTTTGGATGAACTGTTCAGAGGTGCATTAAAACAAAATAAACCATTGTATTTCACTTTACTCATTCTTACCAAACATCTATTTCTCTAAATCTATGCTGAAATAAATTGGTCAAACAAAAGATTTTATGGTTATGGTAATAGGAAGTGACATATCTTAAACACCTTACATAATTATAAAATTTGACGCCCTTAATTGTTTTTAGTATGCGGAGGTTTAAGGGACATATAGCGGAAATGTAGAGGTGAATAAATGTACATGGAAAGCTCTGTAAACCTGATAATGTTTATAGTGTAACATAAACATGCTACATGGAAACATGGCCGTCGGCCCAACTTGTTCATGCTGACCAGGATGTCCCACCCAAGCGAGTCCCATTTGCCCATATTTGGCCCATATCCCTCTGAGCCTTTCCTATCCATGTACCTGTCTAAATGTCTTTCACACACTGTGCAGGTTAGTACCTACTTCCCCTGGCAGTTTGTTCCACATACCCACCACCCTCTGAGTGGAAAAGGTTGCCCCTCAGCTTGCTTTTAAATCTTGCCCCTCTCACATTAAACCCATGTCCTCTAGTTCTTTATTCCCATATCTTGAGAAAAAGAACTGTGCATTCACCATATCTAATCCCCTCATGATTTTATATACACCTCTGTGAAATCACCCCTCAGCCTCTTTGCTCTTCACCACTAGGTACGGAACTCTTCCACGTTGCTGTTCAGTGCGCTAATCACCAGGATATTTGGAGTCAAAAGAGGAAAGGACGAACGTTCCAAGAAAAACAGGTTTTTTTTCCTTATTTCCTTATGTACTTGTTTATTATTATGTACTTGTTTAAGAAAATGTTTGTTATTTGCAAGAAAATATAAATACAACTGTCCTTGTATGTCAAATAGCTGCCTTGGAAATTCATTGTGCAAAACTGATTCAGTTGGCTGTGTGCACGCATTTTACCCCAGCACCGTGCTGCCTGCCTTACTGTAAAAGCCCCTGCACAGGTATCACTGCTGGTTGCGGTATATGGCATCCATAGGTGGAAAGTGAATTTTGCACAATCTTATCCATTCATCACCTAGTTCTTGAACCCTGAGGGTGGTGATCTCAAATTCATTTGAGTACAGAGAAAACCGATAAGATGGAATTGCATCTCACTAAGAGAACAAAAGAGGACTTAAAGGAAACCAAGGGCACTTCAGCCCTCTGATCAATTTGATATCCAGTGTCCTGATTGTCAAAAATGTTTCCTTATGAAAGTTGGTCTTAAAAGACATATGAAAGGCCTTGGGTTGCAATAAACAAATGTTGATGCACAGAGAACTATTATCATCAATGATTGATAAACAATAATTATCTCCCTTGTCTCTCAACTATTATTAATATTGTTTCCAGGAGGCTTGGTTTCCTTCTGTCAAAAATTTATGCTGCTTTCTTTTTAGGAGGATTCGGGTTTTTATTTTTGGTGTGTGGATTATCCTCATGATTTAAGCCCCTTCTTTCACTCTGCGCTATTTGTTATTGCTTTTGTCCCCATTGCCTACCCACCCTACTTGCAACTAATCTCCGTTTTATCAGTTTTCTCCCCACCCTCCTCTTGTTTTCGCCTCTGGCCCTCTTCTCGTTTGCTCATTTGCCTAGCTCTTCTGTGTTTTGAGCACTCTGCCCTCCACTTATCTCCTCTCCAAATATGCAATTAATTTAATTAACTTAATCTTCAATATAAAGACACTTTTTGTACTGAAAACATCAACTGTCATCTCCTAAAAAGGACAAAAAATTGCTGGAGTAAATCAGCGGGTCAGTCAGAATCTCTGGAGAACATTACTATGTGACATTTTGGGTCGGAACTTCTTCAGACTCCGAGTCTGAAGAAGGGTCCCGACCCAGAGCATCGCCTATCCATGTTTTCCAGAGATGCTTTCTGACCCGTTGAGTTACTCCAACACTTTATCTTTTTTGTAAATCAGCATCTGCTGTTTCTTGTATCTAAATATTATCTCCTTGTAGTCTTCTGGCACTCAAATCTTGAATTTTTGCAACAATTCGCCGTTTGGAAATGACTAGTTTTGGAAATGATTAGTACTAGTTCTCTGTGTAAGAAGGAACTGCAGATGCTGGTTTAAACCGAAGATAGACACAAAAACCTGGAGAAACTCAGTGGGACATGCAGCATCTCTGGAGAGAAGGAATGGCGTGACGTTTCAGGTCGAGACCTTTCTTCAATCTGAAGAAGGGTCTCGACCTGAAACGTCACCCATTCCTTCTCTCCAGTACTAGTTCTCTGCCTTCGTCAGCTTTGACAGGGTGAGAAGATTTTGATATTGCAGACTTTCTCTCGTTCTGCAACGTTGATTGATCTAGCATTGCCACTTTATGTGAATGTTCAGACTGAGTTGAGTGTAAAAACAGTGTGAACTGCATTCAACTCGTTTAATCCTGTTGAATTCTAAATTAAATGTACAATTTTGACTATTGTCAGCTATTGATTAAACACCTTTTGCTTTGAGCAACTAACTAGCCAGAAGCTATCAGGCATTGAATGTGCAAAAACCTTTCACATGCCTTTGTTCAAGAGGAACGATGCAGTGGCAGATATGAGCCATCAGGTGGTTCTCTAACTACACTTACCAAGCTAGCCAGGAACCAAATTGTCAGATTGTGTACATGGGTATGTTTGACTGACAAGCTGCCGTTTTAACTGAATGGCAAATCCTTCTTCCTTAGTTTTTTTATTTTTCACCCTTTACTTTTATTGCAATTGCGATATTCACTTCTATAGATCTCTAATCCCCAACATCCGTATAATTTTTGTCTGTTGGCTGTCATATAGGTTGAGGTCTGGCATGGTTACAGGTTGGGCAACATTTTCTTAGCCGACTGATTCTATATAATAAAAATATTTTTGCTAATAAAATTATTTCTGCCACAAAAACGTGCAGTGCGGTGGCGCAACAGTAGAGTTGCTGCCTTTTGGCACCAGAGAACCGGGTTCGATCCTGACTAGGGGTGCCGTCTCTACAGAGTTTGTTGGTTTCCCTGTGACCGCGTGGTTTTTTTCCGGGTGCTCCGGTTTCCTCCCACACTCCAAAGACGTACAGGTTTGTAGGTTGATTGGCTTTGGTAAAAATTGTGAATTGACCCTAGTGTGTAGGATAGTGTTTGTGTGCGGAGACCATTGGTCGGCGCAGACTCAGTGGCCGAAGGGCCTATTTCCGCACTGTATCTCTAAACTAAACTAAAAAATCTACAGTTTCAAATCTTTTAGGTCTGAGTTCCCCCCACCCCCACCCCCCCCCCCCCCCCCCCCTTCTGCTACCTAACTTGTTTCTTACCCAGGTTTTGCTGAAGGTTCCAGACCAAAAACATTAAGGTGTTAATATCAGTTAGTGATTGCAGGAACAGGATCAAGCTCTGTACATAAGAAGAAGGATCGATGATAAAAGGGGACATAAACAGAGCATTTTAACCCTGACTTCTGATTGCCTGAAATTGTTTCACTGGTGGTGAAGCTTTTTTTATTGAACTGTTGTTAATAATGATGTGGGAAATGCTTCAATCAATGTGCACAAAACGAGCTTCTACAAAGATGGTGATAATGGACAGATAATTTGTTTTAATTATGCAAAGTGGTGAGAAATATGGACCACAATATAAGGCTTAACTTCTTTGCTCTTCCACAATGACTTGAAAAGGAGCATGTACGATGTGGCATTTAAAGATATGATAGTGTCGTTTAAAAATGCAATAGTTGTGTTTAAGTGGCTTTTAGATAGGCATGTAGTTATTGCAGGCAATGGGGGAGAGTGGATCATGTGCAGGCAGATGAGATCAGTTTATCTCAGTTTATCAGTTTAAGAGCTGGATAGAGCTCTTAAGGATAGCGGAGTCAGGGGGTATGGGGAGAAGGCAGGAACGGGGTACTGATTGAGAATGATCAGCCATGATCACATTGAATGGTGGTGCTGGCTCGAAGGGCCGAATGGCCTCCATCTGCACCTATTGTCTTTTGTCTATCTTAGCATCTTGTTCATCAAAGACATAGTGGGCCGAAGGGCTTATTCCTGTACTAGACTGTGCTATATTCTATCATTAGGAGAGTGAATAGCTAACAACATCTACTTGCAAACAGGCCAATAAAGGAAGAAACAAAACACTGATGAGAATAATTGGAGAAATTTAAAAGCTGTTGAAATAGATTTAAATAATTAATGAAAACTAATTATTGAAAAAATAATAATTTTATTTAACTATCTTATATAACTATCTTAGTTAATTGATAAACATTAAAACATGGAATAAAATGGAGAGGAAAACCCTTTCATTTATCGTTTCCATCTAGGTTGGCAACTCCATTCAAATCTCAATTGCAGTTTGTGTTTGTCTATAGTGGCTGCGCTGCCATGCGGCTGCGGCTCGCCGGCAGTCTGTTTTTTTTTTTGTCTATGTGTTAGTGTTAGATGTGTGTAGTAGTCTATTTTTAGCTGTGTATATGTGGGGGGGGGGGGGTGTGGGAAACCTTTCTTTTTTTAATCTCTTCCTCGACGGAGATGAGACCCTTTTCCGAGTCGTATCTCCGTGGCGCTGCGGCCTAACACCGTGGAGTGGGCGGCCTCCAGCTGGGATAGATCCTGAGGGCTCCAGTCGCAGGGCCAGGACTTACCATCTCGGAGCTGGCCGACTTTCGGAGGCTGCAGCTTTACCTCCGGAGGCTCGGCCTGTGGACTGCAACTTCGGGAGCTCGCAGGTCCCTAGCTGGCGACCGGCTCCAGCCGTGGCAGCTTCCACCACCCCGTCGGAGGGCTTGATCGACCCCCTTGCAGGACCGTGGCCCGGCGCCATCGCCCGGCGCGGCGCGGCCGCGGGGCCTTCCATCGCCTGGCACGGCTCGGCCGCGGGACTTTTCATCGTCCAGCGTGGCTCGTCCGCGGGACTTTTCATCGCACGGCTCGGCCGTGGGACCTTCCATCTCCTTGCGGGGGGATGCGCGAGTCGGGAGCCTCGGTCGCCTCGGCAGAAGTCGAACTATATGTCCGTGGGAGAAGCATGGGGGAAGAGAGAAGAAATGTTCTTGCCTTCCATCACAGTGAGGGGGTGTCTGGAGGAGTCACTGTGATGGATGTCTGTGTTAAAATTGTGTGTCTTGTGTCTTTTACTCTGTACTGGCTGCGTGGCAAATGATTTTCGTTCAATTCATTTTGAATGACAATAAAGGTAATTCAATTCAATTCAATTCAATTCATATATTATGCTTGATTTTCCATGTTAAGTCAAGATTTGAATACTTCGTCAAATTTCATAAGTAGATTCCCCCCTCCCACCGCCCTCTGCTAAGCTCAATGACTCTGTTCTGAGCCCAGTGTTGGAGCAGGAAGCCTGATGCATCAGGTTCTAGTGTGCCAGCACGTTCTAGTGTCCCACACTGCAATATCCAAGAAAATAATGGTTGCAAAGCAGACCTTGTCAATTGTTCTTCTCCAGCAGGTAAATAAGTTTCAGCCCATTACACCAGATGGTGGTGCAACTCTATCCAAAAGGGAGACTGCTGGTCAAATCATTCTGTTTGCAGCTTGATGTGCTGTAACTGCAAGTAACCTGCAGGTTCATTAATTGAGTAGGAAGAAAAACTGCAGATGCTGGTTTAAATCGAAGGTAGACACAAAATGCTGGAGTAACACAGCGGGTCAGGCAGCATCTCTGGAGAGAAGGAATGGGTGACGTTTCGGGTCAAGACCCTTCTTCAGACTCTTCCTTCCCTCCAGAGATGCTGCCTGACCCGCTGAGGTATTCCAGCATTTTGTGTCTACCGGTTCATTAACTGAGTCTGAAGAAGGGTTCCAACCCGAAACATCTCCCATGCTTTTACTCCAGAGATGCTGCCTGAACCGCTGAGGTACACCAGCACTTTGACAATAGACAATAGGTGCAGTAGGCCATTCGGCCCTACGAGCCAGCACCTCCATTCAATGTGATCATGGCTGATCATTCTCAATCAGTACCCTGTTCCTGCCTTCTCCCCATACCCCCTGACTCCGCTATCCTTAAGAGCTCTATCTAGCTCTAGCTCTTGTGTCTATCTTTGGTTCGTTAATCAAAATCTATTTGGTTTTCCAAATTAAGTCAGGATTTGAATATTTTTGTCAGAATTCAAAAACAGAACCAAGCACTATTTTCTTTGGTTATTGTCTGTGGAGTGAAATGAATTATTTGCCAAATAAATTAATTTCTCTAGTTCTTAAAATATAATCTTGAAGTGACTAGATATTCTGACTTTACTATTTAGTTTAGTTTTAGCTTAGAGATACCAGGAACCAGGCCCTTTGGCCCACGCTGACCTGCGATCACCCCATACACTAGCACTATCCTACAGCACTAGCACTGCAATAGAGACAATTTACAACTTTTACCGAAGCCAATTAACCTACAAACCTGTATATCTTTGGAGTGTGGGAAGAAACCGGAGCACCTGGAGAAATCCCACGCAGTCACAGGGAGAATGTGCATACTCCATACAGACAGCACCCGTAGTCAGGATCAAACTCGGGTCAATGGCGCTGTAAGGCAGTAACTCTACCACTGCGCCACATAGCCCACAAGGTGTAACTATTGGTTAAATTATTTTGAGAACAGGATAGGAAGAAGGCACAGGCAGTCTGAAAAAGGGGTCTTGACCTGAAAAGTCACCCATTCCTTCTCTCCAGAGATGCTGCCTGTCCCGCTGAGTTACTCCAGCATTTTGTGTCTATCTTAGGCAAAAATTCATGAATGCAGAGGTCCTAAAGTTTCACCTTCATTCAGCCAGATCATTGCTGATCCTGTCAAGATCATTTTCTTGCCTTATTCTCTTGGCCTCTGCTTTCCTCGATACTGGAAATCATCATTTACAGCCTAAAACATTTTCAACATTGGAGCATCCACAGGAGTCTGGTTCAGGGAATGCCAATGATTTATAACCCTGTGAGTACAGGAATGGAATAGGATTTTTTTAAATTAGAAAGTTGCAAATTAAATTTGTCATTTATTTATTTGGTTAAATATCTGTAGCATTTGCCCCTGATTCCCCATCGTTCTTCTTAATTCCAGACTCGGGGGAAATTTCCTTTCAGCATAGACACAAAATGCTGGAGTAACTCAGCGGGACAGACAGCATCTCTGGAGAGAAGGAATGATTTAGATTGAAGCCCTTCTTCAGACTTTCAGCATCTTCCCTGTCAATCTCTCTCAGAATTGTCACATTCATCTGAACACCAATAGGCCAACCTTGCTTAATTTCAGCTCGTAAGACAAACCATTTAATTCAGGAATCATTCCATGTCTCCTCACTCAGGTGAATAATTTCTTTAAAAATAATTAAGAGTTTTCTATTCTTTCCTTGATCTATTCCTCACACCTTTTAAATGCTGGCTATCAAACACCTTCATGTCATAGGAGCAGAATTGGGCCATTCGGCCCATTGAGTCTACTCCAACATTCATTCATGGCTGAGCTATCTTTCCCTCTCAACCCCATTCACCTGCCTTCTCCCATGGCCTTTAACACCGTTACTAATCAGGAATCTGTCGATCAATCTTCGCCTTACAAATACCCAATGACTTGACCTGTGCAGCCGTCTGTGCCAATGAATTCCACAGATTCACCACCCTCTGGCTAAAAAAAATTACTCCACATCTATTTACTAAAGGTATCTCTCTAAACTAATCTCATCTTGCAGCACTTTGCCCATGGCCTTCTCCAGTGCTCTCCATAATGTTTGGGACAAAGACCCATAATTTATTTATTTGCCTCTGTAATCTACAATTTGAGATTTATAATAGAAAAAAATCACATGTGGTTAAAGTGCACATTGTCAGATTTTATTAAAGGCTATTTTTATACATTTTGGTTTCACCATGTAGAAATTACAGCTGTGTTTAAACATAGTCCCCCCATTTCAGGGCACCATAATGTTTGGGACACATGGCTTCATAGGTGTTTGTAATTGCTCAGGTGTGTTTTTAATTGCCTCCTTAATGCAGGTATAAGGGAGCTCTCAGCACCTAGTCTTTCCTCCAGTCTTTCCATCACCTTTGGAAACTTTTATTACCTTTTATCAGCATGAGGACCAAAGTTGTGCCAATGAAAGTCAAAGAAGCCATTATGAGACTGAGAAACAAGAATAAAACTGTTAAGAAACATCAGCGAAACCTTAGGCTTACCAAAATGAACTGTTTGGAACATCATTAAGAAGAAAGGGAGCACTGATGAACTTACTAATTGCAAAGCGACAGGCAGGCCAAGGAAGACCTCCACAGTTGATGACAGAAGAATTCTCTCTCTTATAAAGAAAAATCCGCAAACACCTGTCCGACAGATCAGAAACACTCTTCGGGGAACAGGTGTGGATTTGTCAATGACCACTGTCCGCAGAAGACTTCGTGAACAGAAATACAGAGGCTACACTGCAAGATGCAAACCACTGGTTAGTCACAAAAATAGGATGGTCAGGTTACAGTTTGCCAATAAGTACTTAAAAGAGCAACCACAGTTCTGGAAAAAGGTCTTGTGGACAGATGAGACAAAGATTAACTTATATCAGAGTGATGGCAAGAGCAAAGTATGGAGGAGAGAAGGAACTGCCCAAGATCCAAAGCATACCACCTCATCTGTGAAACACTGTGGTGGGGGTGTTATGGCCTGGGCATGTATAATAATAATAATAATAATAATACATTTTATTTATATAGCGCTTTTCATATACTCAAAGACGCTTTACAGAGATTTTGAGAACATAGGGAAATTAATAAATAGATAAATAAGTAAATAAATAAATGAACAGAGAAAGGAGACAGAAGGTGAGGTGACCTTCAGTGGTTGAAGGCAGTACTGAACAGGTGAGACTTCAGCGATGTTTTGAATGTGGTGAGTGTGGGGGAGTCTCTAACGGTTTGGGGTAGTGAGTTCCATAGGGTGGGAGCAGCGATGGAGAAAGCCCTGTCCCCCCAGGATCTGAGTTTAGTCCGGATGTGGGGGGATAGGAGATTGGCAGCGGCAGAGCGGAGGGTGCAGGTGGGAGTGTGCCTGTGGAGGAGGTCGGTCAGGTAGGATGGGGCCAGGTTATGGAGGGCTTTGTAGGTTATGAGGAGGATTTTGTACTGGATTCTCTGGGGGATGGGGAGCCAGTGGAGTTTATAAAGGACGGGGGTGATATGGTCACGGATCGAGGTGTGTGTGAGTAGACGGGCAGCGGAGTTTTGAATGTATTGAAGTTTATTGATGATTTTTGAGGGTGCGCCGTAGAGGAGGCAGTAGTCCAGACGGGAGGTGATGAAGGCGTGGATGAGGGTTTCTGCAGCTGTGGAGGAGAGGGATGGACGGAGACGGGCAATGTTTTTGAGGTGGAAGAAGGCTGTCTTTGTGATGTGTGGCTGCTGAAGGTACTGGCTCACTTATCGTCATTGATGATACAACTGCCGATGGTAGTAACATAATGAATTCTGAAGTGTATAGACGCTCAAGTTCAAACAAATGCCTCAAAACTCATTGGCAGGCAGTTCAATCCAGAACAACACAATGATCCCAAACATACAGCTAAAGCAACAACGGAGTTTTTCAAAGCTAAAAAATGGTCAATTCTTGAGTGGCCAAGTCAATCACCCGATCTGAACCCAATTGAGCATGACATATGCTGAAGAGAAAACTGAAGGGGACTAGCCCCCAAAACAAGCATAAGCTAAAGATGGCTGCAATACAGGCCTGGCAGAGCATCACCAGAGAAGACACCCTCATGAATCGCAGACTTCAAGCAGTCATTGCATGCAAAGGATATGCAACAAAATAGTAAACATGACTACTTTCATTTACATGACATTGCTGTGTCCCAAACATTATGGAGCCCTGAAATGGGGGGACTGTGTTTCAACACTGCTGTAATTTCTACATAGTGAAACCAAAATGTTAAAAAATGGCCTTTATTAAAATCTGACAATGTGCACTTTAACCACGTAATTTTTTCTATTACAAATCTCAAATTGTGGAGTACAGGGGCAAATAAATAAATGATGGGTCTTTGTCCCAAACATTATGTAATGGTATTTACAATACTCCTCTAAATAGTCCCTAAATGTTATCAGGGTATATGCCTTTTTCAACCCATTAGGATGACTTGCCAAGGAATTTGATGACTGGCAATTGGAGTAGTGTCTAACCTTTAACTGGTATGCTAACTCAAACTTCACTGTACTTTAATTGGTACATGACAATAAATTGTATTTTGAATCCTGAATCTAACTGGAAAGACTCCCATTCAAGTGACTGGGCAATCATTCCCAGTTTGGAAATTTCCATGAATTGGCTATTCTATAAAATTAATTTGACCCACAATTATGGTTTTCCTATGTTTATTGGAAAGGTAATGACTTGGCATATTTTCAATTATCTTTGGATGAATTTTAAGGATAGTAGAATAAGATTGCAGTTATAGAGACACATTGAACTACAGATGCAGGAATCTTGAGTGCTGGAATAAATCAGTGGGTCAGGCAACATCTGGGGAGGTGAATGGACAGGTGACATTTTGGGTAGGATCTCTTCAAGGCTGCAATTATGTTTTTCTGATTAAATACTGTGGCAAAGTGTAAAGGAAATATGCGGGATAAGTTTTTTTCAACACAGAGGACAGTGAGTACATAGAACGCTCTGCAAGAAGTGGTAGTGCAGGCGGATAAGATGGTGACATTTAAGAAACTTTTGGATAGGCATATTGATCTACAGGTAATAGAGGGATATGGATTATGTGCAGCCCGATAAAGTTGGTGTTGGCATCGTGTTCCGCACACATCCGAATCCGAACACCCATTTTAGGAAAATCCTATTTTAAAAAAATTGTTAATATGAAAATAGATCTTGGTTGTTGTACGTGTGAATTTGAGTTGATAAACATTCCTACGATGAATAAACATTCAGCGATAACTTAATGGTTCTGCTTTTGTTGAATTGGAGCTTTATTTTCAGTTTTTTCAGCAGTGGATTTTCGGTATTTTATTGCTTCAGATTTTAATCCCCTTTTAGAATATTTTTCTGTTTATGTATTGTGAGGAGGCAGATTTATTTTTCCAAGATTTCGGATTCAAATAGAAAAGCAAAGAAATTAAACGTTTACTGTCATTTGGGGAATTCGCAGTGGTAATCGTTTAATGTTGAGCATTCCCTTTGATCCCTTTTTTGTGTTCAGTGTTGCTAACTGGAGAGTGACCAGTTCGTGGATGAATGGACCCTTTAGATCATTGGTAGGCATCCACTAATTGGTGCAGTCTGTGAGCGTGCTGAGTACCACAAACATTTCAGCAAGCTTGTACCAAAATACTAAATCTTCCTGCTGAATGCCCATTTCTTCCCTCAAAAAACATGCACAGAAATCGGGTAATAATTGCAGAGTCTGAATGCATGGTTTGCACTGGGTGGCTGAGATTATGTTGTCATTTCTGATATTTGGTCTGTGGTTTCCCTGAATAGAAAAGCATGCTTTTGCACCCTTCGCATGCTGTTAGTATGTTGTAGTTTTCTGCTTGAAAAGTTCCCCTATTTACAACTTCTCGGTTACAACTGTGCAGCTTGGGGGTTATTCTCAGCAGCAAAGGAACTGTTTTCCAGCAGTGAGTTGGGGGAAACAGAAAATGAAAATTGACATCCCTATTTTTGCTTGCTACTTTAAAAAAACAACAACAGCATAGCCATTGGGAATCCCATTACCTAACTTGCAGTAAGAACTTTGCACATTGTTGTTGGAAACAATTTCAAAAGTGACAATGATAACTATCTACAGGTCCACCAATGATTCTCGAGCAACTGGTGGTCCCCGTAATCTGGACAAAATCCCCAAGATTGGTGCCAAAAACTGGGCGTGGCGGCCGATCTCAACCTAATTGGGACTTCCGCGCCGATTAGTGGGTGTAATTTGCCACCTGCGGCCAAGGCTCTGGAACTCCAGCCCAGCACGGAGCCAGCACATCAGTTCCTATAGCCGACTTTGCCGATTTGTTTTAGCCCCACAAAGGCTGTGATCACGGTAGGTCTTGAAGAACGGATAATCCAGAAAGGATCTGGAACCAAGGGTGCTGGGAAATCAGTGATGGACCTGTACGAACTTTGTAAAGGTTGAAAATCATAAATTAACGTGTAGAAATTTAAATAAACTCTCAAAATTTGACTCTTTCTTTAGACGCAGATTTCTTTTTGTGTTACAATATTATTTTCCTAAATTATGTTTTTGCAACACATGATGTCTTGTTCCGAATTTACTCATACGGTGTAGAATCTGGTTAGTTTGATCACTTAATATATTTTGTTTGACTGTTCCCCACTTTTAATCTGAACAAAAAGATGCAGTCTGAAAAATGTTCAATTGAAATGTGAAAACAAAATATATAGTATAAATTTCATCAGTAGTTGTTAAGATACTGTGGAGTCATAGTTCTTGTTATATTATCTGAAGACCTCAGTCTGAAATGACATTTTTAGGTTTCCTGCATCTGGCTAGTCTTGGGAAAACACATTGATAAGACTGTCAGCATTTATTCTTTATTAGTGTGGTTAGTTAGATTTCATTTCCACAGAAAGGAATGGGATCATGGAGAACTGGACCTTCAATAGTGCTCAACAGCTCTTGTCATCAATATGACAAGGTGAGGGGGGAAATATTTAATAGGAACCTGAGGGTATCTTTTGTGGTCGGTGTAAGGCGAGCTGCCGGAGGAGGTTGTTGAGGCAGGTGCTATCACAATGCTGAAGAAACATTTGGACAAACACATGGATAGGATAGGTTTAGAGGGATATGGGCCAAACACAGGCAGGTGGGACTAGTAGATGGAACATGTTGGCCGGTATGGGCATGTTGGGCTGAAGGGCCTGTTTCCATGCTGTATGACTCTGTGCTGGAAGATTATCTTAGCTCTGGAGATTGTGCAGTGATGTTGATCTCTTGAGACGAGCACAAAAATCCACTCTTCCTCCCTGAAAGTAAGTGAAGGAAAGAAAAAAATATATAAGTCTCGAACTTTGTGAAATATTGCCTGAGGTGAAAGGAGTGTGCTCGTAGATTGGATATAAGGAACTGCAGATGCTGGTTTACAAAAAATTACCCACCTAAAACATTCTTTGTTTAAACGTATATTTGGTGTACTTTGCCACCCAATGCGTATGCATCAGGATCACAAAGAACCACTCTCATGTCGGTGGAATGAAATTAGACGCCAGGCCCAACAGCACTAGTCATTTCCAAAATTGGAACAAAACAGATGGGACAATACAGCAAACTGTTATAAAAAGCATTATATAATTGAAGTTAAGACTGCAAGGGGATGGAGTTAGATACAAAGAAATGCAGATGCAGTTTACAAAAAAAAGACAAAGTGCTGAAATAACTCAACGGGTCAGGCACCATCTCTGGAGAACATGGATAGGTGATGTTTTGGGTCGGGACCCTTTTCAGACTCTGTGGTCATAGGTTGGTTGGATGCAATTCTGTATTATCAAAAAACCAGTATTATAAACACAATCAATATTTTGGCATGGTCTCACTTTAGGTGAGTGAAAGCAAAAGTTGTCGCAGCGTTCAAGAATCAGTTTTGTAGGAAAATAACTGCTGATGCTGTTACAAATCGAAGGTATCACAAGATACTGGAGTAACTCAGCAGGTCAGGTCTTCAGTTCAGTCTTCTTCAGTCTGAAGAAGGGTCTCGACCCGAAACATCACCCATTCCTTCTCTCCTAGATGCTGCCTGACCTGCTGAGTCACTCCAGCATTTTGTGATACCTTCAAGAATCAGTTTCATCATTTGGCCCATTCTGTTGACATCTGGTCTTAGTCAGAGCAATCCAAAATCACCCCATTGATTGCATTCCATTTCAGTTTTCCCTCTTGGTTCACACTTCCTATTTCCATTTGTCATACTAGATCACTTTATTTAATTCACCTTAATTTCTTTAACCCTTTCTACAATACAATACAACTCCATTGCCATTAAACTGTCAGAATAACTCTGCTTGATTTGTGGATAAATCTACCCGCAAATGTGTGTGGTATTTTTAAAATGAAGGTAGATTATTAGGAAGCGCTTTTTAGCAAAGCTTCGAGTGTTGGAATTATTTACAAATTTAAAATCATTTCAAAATCAATATAAAAGTTTGAACTTGAGTGAACGAATTCAGTCATTTTGCCGCTGTAAACTTTCAGTATACATGTGGTCAGCTGAGGTAACAATAAACTCGGAAGGAAGGGGCTCAGATGATTGAAATTAGATGTCCATCCAAAGGAGAATGGTGAATTGGCATTATTCTAAACACGTGTAATATGGGCGGCACAGTGGTGCAGCGGTAGAGTTGCTACCTCACAGCGCCCAACCCAGGTTCGATCCTGACTACGGGTGCTGTGTGTGGAGTTTGCACATTCTCTCTGTGACCGCGTGGGTTTTCTCCTGGTTTTACGGTTTCCCCCTACATTCCAAGGACATACAGGTTTGTTGGTTATTTGGCCTCTGTATATTGCCCCTAGTGTGTAGGATGCAAAACTGGGATCAGATAGAACCAGTGAGCGGACGATTGTTGGTCGGCTTAGACTTGGTGGGCCGAAGGGCATCTTTCAATGCTGTATCTCCAAACTAAACATGAAAAAACATTCATTCACTATAGATCTCAATCCATGAAGATAATGTTCTTTACAATAACTGGAACAATTAATGTTATTTGATTTTTATCAATACTGTACAAATAGCCCTGGGAATTTTCACCATCTTAATGGCACCAACACAAAATTATACATCATCTCAACAATAGAGCAATGCGATCACGAGAAATCACACTATTAACAAAAAATTCCATTTCCCTCAAGCATCTGTGATCTGGTTGTAAAATGATCAAGGTTCAGAATTAAATATTCCAGGATATTTTGAGAACGAACGTGTTAAGGAGAAGGGAAGAAAGAGTCCTGATGCCCAAAAGCCAGCCAGGCGCTGGTGGACAGAAATCTTTGGATTTGTGAAAAGGAAGAGTGAATATTTTGTGCTTTTCATTCTTGCTGTCTCCAGCAACACTGGCTGACCAGCTGGGCATTCCCCACGGTTCCCCACGTACAACAAGATCTGGGTGTCCTAGTGCATCAGTCACTGAAAGGAAGCATGCAGGTACAGCAGGCAGTGAAGAAAGCCAATGGAATGTTTGCCTTCATAACAAGAGGAGTTGAGTATAGGAGCAAAGAGGTCCTGCAGTTGTACAGGGCCCTAGTGAGACCTCACCTGGAGTACTGTGTGCAGTTTTGGTCTCCAAATTTGAGGAAGGATATTCTTGCTATTGAGGGCGTGCAGCGTAGGTTTACTAGGTTAATTCCCGGAATGGCGGGACTGTCATATGTTGAAAGAATGGAGCGACTAGGCTTGTATACACTGGAATTTAGAAGGATGAGAGGAGATCTTATCGAAACGTATAAGATTATTAAGGGATTGTTCACGTTAGAGGCAGGAAACATGTTCCCAATGTTGGGGGAGTCCAGAACACGGGGCCACAGTTTAAGAATGAGGGGTAGGCCATTTAGAACTGAGATGAGGAAAAACTTTTTCAGTCAGAGAGTTGTGAATCTGTGGAATTCTCTACCTCAGAAGGCAGTGGAGGCCAATTCTCTGAATGCATTCAAGAGAGAGCTAGATAGAGCTCTTAAGGATAGCGGAGTCAGGGGGTATGGGGAGAAGGCAGGAACGGGGTACTGATTGAGAATGATCAGCCATGATCACATTGAATGGCGGTGCTGGCTCGAAGGGCCGAATGGCCTCCTCATGCATCTATTGTCTATTGGCTCTGCATTTCACAGCTTTTTACGTGTTCCTTTTAGGTGTTTTTCTAAAATCCTCCACTCTCTCTCTCTCTCTCTCTCTCTCTTCTCTCCCTTCTCGTGGCCTCCCCCCTCCCCTCTCCATCTCTCGGCCTTTCTCCAACTCCCCTCATTAACCTATCAACCAGATGGCTTCTTCAGCAACTTATCACCGTGACAACCCTGACCTCACCTTCTAGATGGATACCCTTTGCCTGATCCATCCACGCATCCTTAACCCTCTCTCCGACTATTATAGGCTGCGCTGTTCGATGGTGTGTGGCATAAAGAAACAGGAGGAATTAAATGTAAACAATGCACTGCACCATGTTTGTATAATGAAGTTCAATGATGTGAACTAATTCTGATTGCTATGAAGAAGATTATGGACCAAAACCCTGTTTTATTGACAGCAGCATAATCTAGACTACCCTTTACCATGCACTCTAGGTGGTGTGATATCTTTAGACTTCTTTCATCTATATTCTCCGGCAATTATATCATATTCTAAGGCACATTTTTGAAAAACGAGCAGGGTGTTTTCCCTGTATTCTGACGTATTTAAAAACATCAGATTTACATTGATTTTTTAATTGGTTGCTTATTAGAATTTTTATATGCAGATAGATTGGATATTGTTCCTTGAAGCATAAGTGCCGTTCTTTCAAAGAGAATGCATTGGTTGCCATGCTCTGGGAACTCTTGGTCACCATGTGTTTCGGCTGACGATTACATTTGGCCTTTGCTCCCCCATGTGTAAACAGATGAGATTAACTAATATAGATTGATGTTTCCAGATGGGTAATTTTTGTTTCCTACTGCAGTCGTATAATTACTGTTTTGGAGGCCGACTCGCCTTCTCCTCCAGGAACATTCCTTACCCATGCCTGGACATGTGGATTGGATTGTTATATTTGGAGGTTTGGGACAAGGTATGCACCACCTTCCTTCGGTTTGGGCCCAACGGGTCCACTTGGTCTAGTTCTTACTAAACCTGAGATCGGCAGGTTAGGGGCATTCCTTTCACCTCTTCACTGGGGAACAAATGCTGCAACACTGTGATCCCTCCACATACGCTGCACAGCAATGGAGATGCAGTGGGGGAAATAGGCCACTTTTGGTCCGTCAAATTTGTGTCAGGCATCAACCACCCATTTACAATAATCCTACATTAATCCTTTATTTATTCTTCCCACATTTTCATGAACTTGGCGGCACAGTGATGCACCTGGTGGAGCTGCTGCCCCACAGTGTCAGAGGTTTGATCCTGACCTCGCGTGCTGTCTGTGCCGAGTTTGCACGTTCCCCCTGTGACCGCGTCCGTTTCCTCCGAGATGTTCTGGTTTCCATCGCAAAGACGTTAAGTTAACTGTCCACAATAAATGGAGCCTATTGTGTGAAGGTAGCAGTTGAGAAAGTGGAGTAACGTGGGATAGCTTGTCCTCAATCACCCCTAACCAATGAAGGCAAGCTTACATATGCATTCTTTGCCATTCGATTCACCTGTGTTGCCACGGAGTTACGATCTTGGGCTGCAAGGTCCCTCAGTAGATCAATGCTGTTATAGGTCTCGCCATCCACCGTATACTTTACCCTTGCATTCGACTTCCCAAAGTGGTTTAATTTGTCATCTGACCAACAGCATCACTGTACACTGTATCGGTACGCTGAAATAAAACACACAGGGAGATACGGAATTTAATTTGCTCTCATGACATTTAAGTGACAAAGTTAATACATCACAAAACTATCAACTCTCCTTTCGTTGAGGCACATGCGGACAATGCAGCTTCATGGCAAATCAAGACAGGGACCGTTTTTTGGGATGACATCCCCACCCCCTCCATAGTGTGGAGGTTGCCTGTATATCACAGTTGAAGTGAATATAGGTCATTTGTGTTATGATTTCACTCAATCTGTAGCCTAATTATTTCTAACAAAATACACAATACAAATCTTATTTGCATACATTTTATTTTGTGGATAAATAATATTTTTTGTTTGTCACAAGAAAAGCATATTCTCTTCTTGTTTTACCAATCGCATTTTGCTTGAAACTCGTACACCCTAAAATTCTTAATGCAAAAATACTACATATTTAATAATGATAAACAGATGGGGCCAGTAATGGAGCAGGGGAACGATGAACTTGGCATTTAGTTACAGCTGATGTGGGGCTGGAAAATGAATGGATATGGTGAAATTTAAGCACCCGATTACATTTGCTAAGCAATGATGGTGTAGGCAGTGTTTTAAAATGGGACAATTGGACCAGGACATATGAAACTGAAGTTTTGAGTTTTTGAAAACAGTAATTCAACTCCGTTGGGGTTTTAGTTCAATTCATCATTTTAAAAAGTCAAGCATTAGTGCTGAAAGGATGTTTCAATCCTAAGGAAATACTTTCTGTTGTGTTTAACTGGATTGCACAATGTATTTGTGTTATTTAAGGAGCAGAAAAGATTCAGAAACATATTCTATGTTATTCTTTATGTTTTTTTGCGAATATAGAAAAATACATACATTTACTTTGCATGTCAAGACCTCCAAATTTATAATTCACATAAATACTTGAAAACGATCTTATGCTAAGTATGTGACGGTCACATTAATGATGGGGTGCCTCTCGGCTTATCATTAGGACACTAGGGCGGCACGGTGGCGCAGCGGTAGAGTGGCTGCCTGAGAGCGAATGCAGCGCCGGAGACTCGGGTTCGATCCTGACTATGGGCACCGTCTGTACGGAGTTTGTACGTTCTCCCCGTGACCTGCATGGGTTTTCTCCGAGATCTTCGGTTTCCTCCCACACTCCAAATACGTACAGGTGTGTAGGTTAATTGGCTGGGCAAATGTAAAAATTATCCCTAGTGGGTGTAAGATAGTGCTAGTGTGCGGGGATCGCTGGGCGGCACGGACCCGATGGGCCGAAGGGCCTGTTTCTGCGCTGTATCTCTAAATCTAAAAAATCTAAATATTATTGGTAGGATTGAATGGTACAATGACCTGACTGCCTGTTTTATCTGAAATTGGAGCTTGAAGACGACCTACTGGAGATTTCAATTGATGGGAATTCTATATTGTTTTGCAGCTTGTTAGGAAGACAAAAAAATAGTGAATGACTTAAACAAAAACTTAACACAGGCAGTGATTGGAATGGATATTACAGGTCCCCAGCTGACAAACACCTAACTTAAGTACAGGTCGCACGTACGAGCGAGTGTGTGGAAGACAGACGGTATGGATATGCTGGGGCTGCAGGTATTCTCTGCCATGTGGGAACTTGACTTGCATTTCTAACCTACGGACTGTTCAGGTTATGAACTGTTCACAGGAAGGGCACCCATCCGTAACCTGGGGACAATCTGTACTTTGCTTCTAATTACCATTGATGCAGAACTATAATTTTCTTTAATGAATTATGCAGGAAAGCGAAACATTAAACTATAAAGGGAAAACACAAGATGGGACTATTGGTTTTGAGAGAGAGATATGAATTTCATCATCATCATCATATATATACAGCCGGAAACAGGCCTTTTCGGCCCACCAAGTCCGTGCCGCCCAGCGATCCCCGCACATTAACACTATCCTACACCCACTAGGGACAATTTTTACCTTTACCCAGCCAATTAACCTACATACCTGTACGTCTTTGATGATGAAAATTGTCTATTGTAGCAGTGCAATATTTTGATTCCATGCCAAACTCAGTTTCTAGAATTAACTTATTGCCAAGTTTATAATGTTGGGGTTTATTTCTCATCTTCTTATTGAATGTGGTATACGGCTCATAAAATGTATTTCTTTTCGGTCTTTTCATAAGTTCAAGGAGCAGAATTAAGCCATTTGGCCCATCAAGTCTACCACGCCATTCAATCATGGCTGATCTGTCTTTCCCTCTCAACCCCATTCTCCTGCTTTCTCCCCGTAACCCCTGACACCCTCACAAATCAGGAATCTCCTCAAAAAATTCACAAAATAATCCTAAAATGTAGATTACCAGTTCAGTTTCTGATATTGCATCTCCAGACCACCATCAAGGTCTGTATTAGAACTGGAACACATTTTATTGGTTCCATTACTGTACTTTGTTTATGTTCGTCCAGGGGCCTCAAGCCTTTCAGCATGAGGGCCACATTATATATTTGGCACATTTTTGCGGGCCGTAGGAAAAAATAAAGAAGTGTGAGTTTTATAAATGTAATGAACTCAAAAAAGTTTGGACTAGGTTATGTTAGATTAGATTAGGAAAGGTTAAACTAGGTTAGGTTAGATTAGGTTAGTTTACATTGGGTTTATATGGCAACAAATAAATAATGTTCAATTTTTAAAAAGAGCTTGAAATGTTGGAATATATATACACCGTAGGTGTTCAATTATTTATAAAATAGAAAAAATACAGTGACCACCACTGGGGGAGAGAGAGGGGTGGGGGGTGGAGAGAGAGAGAGAGAGAGTGGGGGGGAGAGAGAGTGGGGGGGGGAAGAGAGTGGGGGGTGGGGGTAGAGAGTGGGGGGGGAGAGAGAGTGGGGGGTGGAGAGAGAGAGAGAGTGGCGGGGAGAGAGAGTGGGGGGGGCGAGATAGGGGGGGAGAGAGAGAGTGGGGGTAAGAGAGAGAGTGGGGGGGAGAGAGAGTGGGGGAAGAGATTCGGGGTAGAGGGAGCAGCGGGTGAGAGCGGGAGCGCGGGGAGGGGGAGAACAAACACGTGTGGTAGTTGTTGTCAGAAGCCCCACATCCCTGGGGTGAGTGACGGAGGCGAGGGGGGAAGTTTGACTTGTGTTTGTTCTTATTTCGCTGCTTTAGAGAGAGATGGGGCCGGGGAAGAGAGTGGAGGAGCGGCACAGATCTCACTGGCTCTGGGAAAGGGGAAAGAGAGAGTGAGGGAGCAGCTCCCACAAGTGGCGGCACTCCTTCACCGGACCCTCTGACACCTTCCTGCTCCCCGCGCTCCCACTCTCACCCACTACTCCATCTGCCCCGACTCTCTCTCTCTCTCTTCCCCCCCCCCCTCTCTCTCTCTCTCTCCCCGGGGTGATTGGCAGTGGTGGCGGCATGGAGGGTAGTTTCCTTGGGTTTGTTGTTTGTGAGGGGGCGCTGCAATCTCTCGCCTTGTCCCGGCTCTGGGTCGGTGGCGATCCGCTCTCCGATGAATCTTCGCCGGCAGCTTCTGCCTCCAGTCCCCGCCGCCTAAGAGCTTGCTGCGGGCGGGCCGGATGTGGCCCGCGGGCCATAGTTTGGAGGTTCCTGGTGTAGACAAGACAACCAAACACATCTTCTGAAGCCATGGACCAAAAATAAGCATGCAGTTTTCAGCATTTGATTCGCCGCCTCGACCCTAGAGATACTATGAATAATTTAGTGATTTGTGAAATGAAATTGTGGATCATTCTTACTTGGGTTATGATTTCCCCCCCACCTGCATCACTATCCAAACAACGGGGTGACAAGTGTGGGGAACAAAGTTGTTTGTCAAAGTATGAGCCGAAGATCATGCGTGATAGTAGCAGAATTGGGCCATTCAGCCCATCATGTCTACTCCATCATTCAATTATGGCTGATCTATCTCTCCCTCCCAACCCCATTCTCCGGCCTTCTCCCCATAACCTCATCTCCTAAGTGTGTCTGGTATGTTTGAATGTTGCGTGCCTATGTGCTGTCTTCAGGGAAGACAATCAGAATGAATATCTGTAGATGCTCGATGAAAATACAAGATTCTGCTAATGTGATTATGTAGTTATTTTGTTATGGATGTAATCTGGGCACAGATGTTTCGTGCTGAGTAAATGGGAATGAGTATTTTCCTTCATTAGTGTAAAAGTAACATCTTCACGAATTGACAGTCTTGGGCAGTTTACAACCCGGCGGTATGAACGTTGTTTTCTGTAACTTTAGGTAACCCCTGCATTCCCTCTCTTCCCCCCCACCCCCAACCTGGCTCTAGTTGTCCCACTTGTTCCACTGTTTGCATCCTTATCATCTTATCATTATCACCTCTTCCCCAGCCAACAATGGGCCACTATGGGCTCCACCCTTCCTTGGTCATCTGTTGTCAGTCCTGCTTTATTCTGGCCTTTTCTGACCTCCAATACAATACAATACAATATATCTTTATTGTCATTGTACAGGGGTACAACGAGATTGGGAATGCGACTTCCATTCGATGCAATAAATTAATTAGTTCATCAACAGAAATTTAGACAACCCAGAGAAACAGAATTAGAAACAGTTAAAACAGTATAAAGTGCAAATAGGTCTGTGCCAGGTCGCTGTGCGACGTGACCATCCGAAGGAGACAGTTCATGGGGGGGGCACTCAGCAGGACCGGTTCAGAGCAGCTATAGCTCTGGGGATGAAGCTGTTCCTGAGTCTGGAGGTGCGGGCGTAGAAGGACTTATAACGTCTGCCGGATGGTAGAAGTTCGAACAGACTATTGCAAGGGTGTGAGGAGTCTTTATGAATGCTGGTGGCTTTCCTGATGCATCGTGTATTGTAGATGCCCTCCAAGGCTGGAAGCTGCGTCCCGATAATCCTCTGAGCTCTGTAGATACCCGCTGAAGAACTCTCCTCTTCGCCTCCGTGCAGCTGAGATACCACACAGAGATGCCATGCCCTCCCCTCCAGTTCCCTCCCCTCTACTCTCAGTCTGAAGAAGGGTCCTGACCCAAAACGTCATCCATCTTTATTTCTGTGGAGTTGCTGCCTGACCCGCTAAGTTACTCCAGCACTTTGTGTTTATCTTCGGTAAAAATGAACCAGTTTAGTTACCAAATCTTATACCAAATTTTTATAGCAGCTGAGCTTATAGGACTTGATATTACAATCCCTACTCTAATTGGCACCTTCTTAATATCATGAGTGGGGGTAGGGGTAAAGACTTCATTGGGGACATCAGGTGGGCACCCTCCTTCCTTGGTGTTTCGTTGATAGGCCCACGACAATCAACGAAACACCAAGGAATGAGGGTGACCCCAATGAAGTCTCAAATTAGATCTGCTCTAATATTTACATTAGCACTAACCCATTAAACAACAGTCCTTTGCAGCGGCTAAGATTGGTCTATGTGAAATGTCTTTGATAAAAGTGTATTATTTGTCTTTTTACAAGTCACCATGTTACATGAAAGATGTTGTCAAGCTGGAAAGGGTGCAGAGAAGATTGACACGGATGTTGCCAGGTCTTGAGGACATGAGGGAAAGGTTGAGCAGGCTAGGATTCGTCCTTGGAGCACAGGAGGATGAGGGGTGACAATAGAGGCGAACATGATCATGAAAGGAATAGGTAGCGTAAATGCACATGATCTTTTGCCAAGAGCAAGGGAATCAAGAACCAGAGGGCTTAGGTTTAACATGAGGGGGGGGGGGGGTAGATTTAATAGGTATCTGGTGTAACTTTTTAACACAAAGGATGGTGGGTATATGGAACGAATGGCCAGAGGAAGTAGTTGAGGCAGGTACAATCATAATGTTCAAGAGACATTTCGACAGGTAGCTGGATAGGATAGGTTTAGAGGGATAGGGGCCAAGTGCGGGAAGGTGGGATAAGTTGATCATCGTGGACAAGTTGGACTGAAGGGAATGTTTCCACGCTGTATGACTCTATGACTCTCGGTTTGTGCTCTTCACAGTGAATTTGTCAATTGATGTGAGGGCAACTTTCTATCTCTGGCATAAGGATAAAACAGCAAGAAATGATGGCCTTTCTCTTTGTACTTTGACATCCCAGTTTGACATCTGAGATGTGACCGTCGCGTACAAAGTGTTCCAGTTTCCCTCTGCTTGTTCTGAGTGGCAGATCAGATTTTGAATTGTACACAACGCCGCAGAGAAGAGAATTGATGGAAATTAAAATGCAAACAAAGAAAATAATCATTGAGTGCCAATCTTTGGCAAGATGACGTTCTTTCAGAGCTGCAGTGGCATACTGAGTTACTGCGTGGTACTTCTAGCAGTATTGAGTGGGCAGTGTTGAGGTTGTGAGTTTGAGCCTCACCTGATCTTATAGAGGTGTATAAAATCATGAGGGGAATAGATAGGGTGAGTGCGCAGATTCTTTTACCCAGAGTAGATTTTTTAGATTTAGATTTAGAGACACAGCGCGGAAACAGGTCCTTCGGCCCACCGAGTCCGCGCCGCCCAGCGATCCCCGCACATTAACACTATCCTACACCCACTGGGGACGATTTTTACATTTACCCAGTCAATTAACCTACAAACCTGTACGTCTTTGGAGTAGTGGGATCAAGAACCAGAGGACATAGGTTTAAGATGAGAGGGGAAAGATTTAATAGGAACCTGAGGGTCAACGTTTTCACAGAGAGGGTGGTGGGTCGAGCTGTTGATGGAGGTAGTTGAGGCAGGTACTATAATGACATTTCAAAGATCATTTTGACAGGTACATGGACAGGAAAGGTTTGGAGGGATATGGGTCAAATGCAGGCAAGATTATGTGGGCCATCTTGGGTGGCATGAGCGAGTTGTGCCAAAAGGCCTGTTTCTGTGCTGTAGGAGTCAAGAAACAAATGGTCACATGGCCTGACACTGCTGTGAGCATGAATCACATTCCTTCCTACACGCTACTGCCAACAAAAGCAAGCCCAGTAGATTGGGCCATTTCAGCTCCTTTGGCATTGGTGAATCAGAAAATAGCGTAATATTTTGGGGGGTGGAAATTACATCAATAATGAATTTATTTTTACATATTGTCAACCATTAAAATTCAGATGATTTCATGTAATTCAGAGATGTTTAATTATATGGGTTATTTATCAGCCAATGGCATGAACATTGAATTCTTCAATTTCAGGTACCCCTCTCCCCCCCCCTTATCTTCTGCCAGCCGGCTTCTCCATCTTCACCCCGTGCACACCTTTCTTTCCACTCCCTAGTCTACATCATCCGCTTCCTTTCCTCTCCTCTATCTTTATTTGCTCTTCTCCCAATTCCAGGTCCCCCATTTTTCTTCCTCTCCCCCCTATTCCCTTTTACGCCACGTCCCTTCCTCTGGTTCCACATTTCATTCCCCACCTTCTTATCGGATTCCACCATTTGCATCCTTTTGTCTTCTTCACCTCCAGCCATGGTTTCTATCTCTGCTCGTGTCTACCAATCATCTTCCAATCAAGTAGTATAAGAAAATAACTGCAGATGCTGGTACAAATCGATTTATTCACAAAATGCTGGAGTAACTCAGCAGGTCAGGCAACATCTCGGGAGAGAAGGAATGGGTGACGTTTCGTGTCGAGACCCTTCTTCAGACTGAAGAAGGGTCTCGACCCGAAACGTCACCCATTCCTTCTCTCCCGAGATGCTGCCTGACCTGCTGAGTTTCTCCAGCATTTTGTGAATAAATCTACCAATCAATCCTTCCTCGCCTGGATCCACCTATCACTTGCTAGCTTTTGTCCCTCCCCTGTATCTTGCCTCTTCCTGCCAGCTATCTCCCCACTACTCCATCAGTCTGAAGAAGGAACCCGACCCAGATTGTCTACTGTCTATTTCCCCCTACAGATGGTGCCTGACCTGCTGAGTTTCTGTAGCTGTTTGCTTTCTTCTTCAAGATTCCTGCATCTGCAGCCTCGTGTGTCTCCATGTTTAATTACATGCTTGATATGACCAAAGCGAGGGATTCCCCCACGGTTACAATTGATGAAGTTATTGCATTGAATGTTGTTATAAAATAAACATTACCAAGGTATTCTTTGCTTAGTTTGAGGTATGTTCCCAGACGTCTAGTGAATCACCTGTGCTTCAATGACTCAATAAGATAATTTTCCAAAACAGTTTATTATGATGGCTTTTGCCCTGATGCTAACCTTGTTTTCAGTTTCCATTTTTGTTATAGACTTTCGTTATGCACATTAGTTCATGTTGCATACAGGGGTATTTCCCTCCAATTCTGAAAGTCACAATCAAATAAAACATTGGCTAAAGGTCACACACAAGTTATTGGTATCTAGCCGAAAGATGATAAACACAAATTCATTTATTATTGAGAAAGAGTGTAACATTACTGTGGTAAAAGGTTAAATTGGAATTTTTAAAAACTATGCTGTGTGGTAATCCTATGTGGATTAGCTAGTGCTCTTTGAGAATTATCGTGAATCAGTGCATTCATTGTCTATTGTACAAATGTGTGAGAATTTGGATACCCTGATGTAATTAGAAATGTTCCATTTGTTGGATTTTGAAGACTTGGACACAGTTGTACTTTTAACGTGGGAAAATTGATGTCTTTAGGAACGGTCAATGCTGAAGAAAAGTACTTTTGCCTCAAAGAATATCTAACTTTGAGATTATTCTTGGATATTGCTAATTAAAGAAAGCAATTTTACAACATTTGAATTTGTTGCCAAATGCCACAACAAGCCCTCTAACCTCCCGGAGATCTCCAACCATTTGCGATTCATTTCAAAACAAAACTGCAGCGACTGGGGGGATTAATTGGCTTTTAATCACAGTAAATTTTCAATTTTTGTTTCATTCAGAAAATCTTACTTGGGAAAACATTTTTGAGCAAGATTTTTGGAAGTGAGGTCATAAAAGTGATGAAAATGTATCCTGTTATGAAAGAGTTGACCCCAAATTTAATTTAAGGCCATTTGAGTTTGAGTGCAGTTTTTCAAAGAGCGGAAATAAAATGTTTAGTCTAGTCTGAAAATGTCTAGACTAGCTAGAAATCTGATTTTTTTAAAAGAAGTACAGATGAAATCTTTCAGTTGGTGTTCGGCTGCACGTGTTATGTAGCTGAGCTCACTTATTAATATTTTTATTTCAATCAGGAAGTACTTTGACTTCATTGAAAGATAAACTGGAAATATATTGCAAAGATTTGATGGATGATAATCTTGAATTTTTTGAAGTTTGTAGCACTAAACCACATAGTGAGTTTGACAAGTAAAAGATATGCCCGTGATTGCATTATTTGCATTCGGATGAAAATGAAAATTTTACAGACAGTAATATACCAGAAGCTCTCCGCTAAGATACTACAGTATCAGTGAAATCCTTTAGTGGTGTGCCAAAAGATTATTTTAATTGGCTTGTCCAGCCATGTGTTTTCAGTTGAGTCTTTGTGACATACAGATGTTTAAGTGGCCAAGTGTAAGTCTGCAGTATGGGAACGATGTTTTGGAGCCCATGTCGATGCCAGTTGTGTTGCTTACATAGATACATAGACAATGGGTGCAGGAGTAGGTCATTCAGCACTTCGAGCCAGCACACCGCCATTCAATGTGATCATGGCTGATCATCCACAATCAGTACCCCGTTCCTGCCTTCTCCCCATACCCCTTGATCCCATTAGCCCTAAGGGCACTATCTAACTCTTTTGAATGCATCCAGTGAATCCAGCTTGATGTAAGGCTTTAGAGTGTTGCACAAATGGTCAAGACAGAGTTTAAAGCATTTCTAATGCATACCATATGGAGCTGTAGTTAATCCATTTTTGTGGTGGAATTAATTTCTGTTTTCTTTAGCATTAACTATCTCTAAGTAATCCCCTGTTGAGTGGTGCACCTAGAGGCTATTACCTTCAGAAACCATCACGTCTGAAGAAGGGTCTCGACTGGAAATGTCACCTATTCCTTTTTCCAAAAGGGTGGCATGGTAGCACAGCAGTGGAATTGCTGCCTTACAGCGCCAGAGACCCAGGTTTGATCGTGACTGCGGGTGTTGTCTTTAAGCCAAGAGCAACGAGTTGTAACACCACTGGGGAGAGAGAAGAAGAGGGCCAAAGATGAACAGAAGAGGATTCAGAGCCAGTAGAAAGGGGTGAAGGGAAATTGGACTATGGGAAACAAGGAATAGCAGAAAGGGTCAGAACACTTTAGATAATTGGGAATGGAATAGGAAACAAAAATTGTGAATAGTTAATTCAGCACAGGGCGCAGTGGTAGAGTTGCTGTCTTACAGGGTCCCGGGTTCGATCCTGACTACGGGTGCTGTCTGTACGGAGTTTGTATGTTCTCCCTGTGACCACATAGGTTTTCACCGGGTGCTCCAGTTTCCTCCCGCACTCCAAATACATACAGGTTTGTAGGTTAATTGGCTTCGGTAAAATTGTAAATTGTTCCTAGCACGTAGGTTGGCACAGACTCGGTGGGTCGAGTGGCCTGTTTCCACGCTGTATCTCTAAAGTGTAAGCAGGGCCGGATTAGGCTAGTGCGGGGCCCGTAGCATATGTTATAAAGTGGCCTTAAATACGGGACAAGGTGATGTCACCGCCCGTGCCCCACGTGACCTCACCCAGCCAGCGGCCACGTGCTCCCGCTCCACCAATGGCGGCCGCCCGGGCTGGGAGGCAGGTTGCTGCACATCCTATGTCAGGGGCTCCCAGAAATCGCAATGAAATGCAGCAACAATCAGCGAGGTCCCAAAATCCAGGGTTCAAATGCACAGGCTTGGGCCAAGTGCAAAATTCAACAGAAACAGATTACTGCAGAGTATGGGCAGAAAACACATCACACCCTGCATTGGGCGGTGACCGCAGTGCGAGCGAGTACGGCCAGTGCCCGCTCCATACATACAATGGCACTGGAGCCACCAGGGGCAGCTCTCCCAGAGTCAACAATGCCGGCTGCACACCATGTTCCCATCGGGACAGCCCGCCCCCCCGTTCCTCCCGATGGCCGGTGTCTCCCTCTCCCGCGAGCCGGGCTCGCCAGCTTCAACCACAGACTCCACCGGCATTGGGTGCAGGTTTACCAAGGATGCTGCCCCAGCCTGCAAGCTCTAGGGAGGGGAAAGGAATCAAAAAACCCGGCGACTTCCCGCCCACCCAACCAACCAACCAAACATGCCCTCTAAGACAGCTGAGTCCGGCTCGGTCCACCGGCTGCCGCAAGGAACCAAACTAGACTGTCAATGGGGAACCCGCGACCAGTGTCAAAGAATGACCCAGTCCCTGACTGCTCCCCGTGGATTGGACGACTTCCCGCAGGTTCAAGCAGGTTGCGTCCATCAGCAGCCTGCGTGTGTGGAGCAGACCAGCAAACAGCGCAGCACGTCATTTTCGACTGCACTGTCCTCCGTCCCCCTGGTGGAGGGGTAGACCTCACGGCCCTTGACAACAGCACATTGCACTGGCTACAGCGCCTGGAGGGCGTTACATAATTTCTGCTTCCACAAACGCAAGAAGAAGCAATCCAAGTGTACTGCAACCCGCTGCGTGACCCGGAAGCACCAACTCAATGCCGCCCCCTCTGAGGGAGCAACACTAAATCAGTGCCTCCAAGTCACGCAGCGGGCCACAATCCACTCAATCTGCCCAAACCCGCGGGAATTCATCCAATCCACAAAAAACAGTCAGAAACCGAGCCATTCCCCGACACCAATCGCAGGTTCCCCATTGATTGTCCGGCTCAATTCCCCGCGGCAGCCTGCAAACCGAGCCATACTCTGCTGTCCTGGAGGGCATGTTTGGTTGGTTGGTTGGTTGGTTGGGTGTGTGGGAAGCCGCTTGGCCCCCCGATTCCTTTCCCCTCCCCAGAATCCACAGACTAAGGCAGCGTCCCTGGCCATCCTGCTTACGATGCCGGTGGAGCCCGGGGTCGAAGTGGGCAAGCCCGGCTCGCAAGAGAGGGAGGCGTCGGCTACCAGGGGACCGAGCCGCCCCAATGGGAACATGTTGTGCAGCCGGCACCACAAACACCGAGAGAGCTACCCTTGATGTTTCCACGCCACCATAGGTGCTGGCCGCACTCGCCCTCACTGCAAACACCACCCAATGCAAGGGCGTGATGTATTTCCTTCCCATACTCTGCAGAGATCCCCACTTGTACTTTATAAACCAGCTTCCGACCTCTACACAAGGAGTCACAATGGCATGCTCCACCGCCCAACTTAAAGCGATTTGGGAATGACGACCGGTCGCCAACTCGAAACATTACCTCTGTTTCTCTTTCTGACCCGCTGAGCTTTCCCCCGCGGCATTTCTGCCAAACTCCACACCGAGTCAGCCCAAACCCGCATATCCAAACCCGGGATTTCAAGACCTCGCTGACCACCACCGCACCTTGTTGCGACCTCCGGGAACCCCCAACGGAGGCCGCGCGGCAACTGCCTCCCGGCCTGGGCGGCCGGCAGCGGCGGAGCCCCGCCAACACATTCAAACCGCAGCGGTTGAGGAGCGGCGCGCGCAACACAGCGCCCCTCAGTGGGATGCCGATTTCAGGCATTTAGTGCGGGGCCCTCGAACGTGCGGGGCCCATAGCAAATGCTATTTTTGCTACTATGTTAATCCGGCCCTGAGTGTAAGTCTAAAGCTATGTGCATCACCAAGGTGACTTGAATCGAGGGTATTCCCTCCACTAATATTACATTCCCATCTATCCTGTTTTAAGATTACATTCTCCTCTATCATGCCTGTGACTGCAAAGATTCTTATTGCACGATCACATCCCAGCCATTATCCACGCCTTTGTTTAGCCAAAAACCAACTCCCTGTCACAAAGGCAAGTAACTGAAAGGGAAAAAAAACATATGTGAGAAGGACCACACAAAAGAGCACAAGATGAATAAAAATACCTTAAACTTCAAAGAGATGAAGGAATAAAAAAAACAGAATTAAGCCTATGATGAAAAATAAGGGAAATACGTTAACAGTGTATTGTGACATATCTTAAAAAGAATATCAGCAAAGATTTGCTGATTGGCAAACGGGGGAATACATTCCAAAATTTAACAGCACCTTTGTGCTTAATTTAAAAACAGAAAAAAATATCTGGTTGTGGAAATCTGGATAATTATTATTTTTGAATTCTTTCGCCGGTTGAAATCATTATGTGAACCAATGCAGTCAGCTGCACTGTCTGATCCACAGTCAGTTCTGAAAATTGTTATACTCTTTCACAGCTATTGATCTTTATTTGTGAATAACTTGGGGAGAGGGGGGATATATATTTTATATCTCCTATTATGGATCATATAATCTAGTGGGGGGTTTTAAAAGAAATTAAGCTAACATAAGATGTTCTTTGTATTTCTACCCTAAAATTTTGGACTTTTTAAAAATTGTGTGCAAGTTCCAACTTCAGTGTAGGTATGAGACATCGATTTCATGATGGCCTCCATTCAGTAGTCTCAATGATTTGATCAATATTCCCATCAAAGTAAAAATAGAAACCCAGGTTGATTAATTTCAATTCCTTGATTGAAACGGTGACATTTTTATTTGGAAATAGTTATTTGGCCTGTCAAATCTGTTAATGTTTGGCACTCTAGATCAACCTGCCGATTCGGTTTAGTGTTTCTGTGCCATTGGATGACAAAATGCTTTGCAGAGATTGTCTTAAGAATGTCTGGTATTCTGATGTAGAGAGCAAACTGAATTCTGATTTATTGTACAATATTCCAAAACGTCTGAAGACACAAGGAACTGCAGATGCTAGAATCTTGCGTAGAATATAAACTGCTGGATATAAAGCGGGTCAGGCAGCATCGCAGGAGGACATGGATTGACGATGTTTCGGGTCGAGACCTTTCTACAGACGCCGAAGAAAGTCCCGGAAGGTCGGAAGAAAGGACCCTTCTCGAAACGTCGCCTATCCATGTTCTCCAGCCTGACCCGCTGAGTTACTCCAGCGCTTTGTGTTCATTCCAAAACTTCTATTTGGTCTGCTTCCCTTAAATTCCTTTGTCCGTGAAATTAATTTCAATTCTTTTTTTTCCACAATTATTTATGATTTGGTATAAGTGATTCGATTCTGCTTCCTTGCATCAAAAGTAAACATCACTGACTTGGATCTGTCAAAATTTACTAATCTGTAAACGTCTGTTCAATGCAAATAGTGTTTCATTTTGGTTGCTTAAACCCCGAATGACCACCAAATGGTGAAAAAGTTAAACCCATTCATCTGCTTGATGTTTTATTCAATAATTGTAGGCATCGCTGCACTTTAGCGAGATGTTCAGCATTGTTTGCTTTGGCAGATCTCTGTGTACTTTCCCATTTTGAGCAGAGTTGTAATTAATGAGCTGTGAGGTAGATTGTATTTGCACTGAACAATTCACTGACTTTTCTTGCATTTATACCTGATTTTTAAATGACAACTTCTTGGTACCTTGCTGGTTAAAATAGTGGCCATTTCATGCAATATAAATATTCTGATTTCATGAGGGACGGTTTATTTGACATTTCAAAGAGAGTTCCATGGTGAGACACAACCTGGTGTGCTGGCACCACAGTTGCCTGACCAATTGATAATTCTCGGTGTTGAGGCTAGGCATAGGAGCAGTACAATAGACAATAGACAATAGGTGCAGGAGGAGGCCATTCGGCCCTTCGAGCCAGCACCGCCATTCAATGTGATCATGGCTGATCATTCTCAATCAGTACCCCGTACCTGCCTTCTCCCCATACCCCCTGACCCCGCTATCCTTAATACAGTACAGTGGCACAGCTGGTCAGAGCCACTGCATCACAACACCAGACACTGGGGTTCAAGCCTAACTATGTTTAGTTTAGTTTAGTTTAGAGATACAGTGCGGAAACGGGCCCTTCAACCCATGAATCCTCACCGACCAACGATCCCCGCACTATCCTAGACACACTAGGGAATTTTATTTTACACATATCAAGCTGATTAACTGACAAACCTGTATGTCTTTGGAGTGTGGGAGGAAAACGAAGATAGAGAAAACCCACGCGGTTACGGGGAGAATGTACAAACTCCTTACAGACAGCACCCATAGTCGGGATCGAACCTAGGTCGCTGGTGCTGCAAGTACTGTAAGGGAAAAACTCTACCGCTGTGCCACCTTTGTGTGCTGTTTGTGAGGAGTTTGCATGTTCTCCGTGTCACTGTAAATTTCCTTTCCTCTCACGTGTCAAAGATGTGTGTGATTAGTTTAGTTTAATTTATTGTCACGTGTGCTGAGGTACATTGAAAAGCTTTTGTTGCGTGCTAACCATTCAGTGGAAAGACAATGCATGATTACAATCATGCCATCCATCCACAGTGTACAAATGCGTTGGTCCGTGAATTAGCCGCTCTAATTTGCACCGAGGATGTAAGTAAGTGATAGAATCTGGAGAAAGTTGATGAGAATGTGAGGAGACTTTGTGAAAGCTTAGTGTTTGCTTGGTGTAAATGGGCCTGTTTGCATTCTTATACCTCTAGGACTCTGCATTGGTTATCAGTCTATTTAATTGCAAAGGTTAACATAGTCAAAGACAATCATGTTCAAGCCATTTCACATCATAGTCGATCCAATCCAGCAGATTTTATTTTGGCTTCTGCTCAACCCAAGGATACTGAAACTAAGCATGTTGAGACCGGCTGACAATGCATACTGTACACTAGGAACCTGAGATCCATGAGGATGGAGAATTGAGGATAATACCTAGCCTGGCTAGAGGGTCAACTAATAGACAGAAAACCAAGATTAATTGCCCTTCAAATGTCTGCTGGGGTCTACAGAATAAAACCACATTACCAAAAGGGCAGTGGGAGCATCTGTGTTATAAGGTGGCAGCAGTATTGTAGCAGTATACGATGGTAGCAGTTATAAGATTGATTCACCACCACTTTCTCATTTGATGATGGTGGATGATTAAAATACTAAAAAATTAAAACAAGAGTGCAGTGGCTAACAATCTGAAATGTAAGCAGAAAATGGTAGAAAATCTCCGCACAGTCAGGCAGCATCTGCGGATGTAGAATCAATTAACGTTTCAGATACAGGACCTTTTATCAGAACTGGCCTTACGTTGTTCCCAGATTCCAGTAAAAATGAACTTTGTAAAGTAAACCTTAAAGAAAAGTGCTCTTAAAAGATGACTGATTTTCCTGCTTTCCCTGCTTCTGACGAGTGCATGTTTCCTGTCAACCACAAAGAATCTATTTAGCAAACAGAAAATGAGCATGGCATCATTGCATTCCATGCCAATCCTTTATATCCTTTGTATATTTAAGTGATTCATACTTTTTATTCAAGAGTAAAAAAAACCTTGTGCGGCACGGTGCCGCAGCAGTAGAATTGCCGCCTTACAGGGTCGGAGACCCGGGTTTGATCCTGACTACGGGTGCTGTCTGTACGGAGTTTGTATGTTTTTCACCCCGTGACGACATGGATTTTCTCTGGGTGCTCTGGGTTCCTCCCACGCTCCAAAGATGTACAGGTTTGTAGGTTAATTGGCTTCTGTAAATTGTAAATTGTCCCTAGTGTGTAGGATAATGCTAGTGTAATGATAGTGATTGTTGGTCGGCACGGACTTGGTGGGCCGAATGGTCTGTTTCCACACTGTATCTCTAAAGTCAAAGTGTAAGAAAATAACTGCAGATGCTGGAACAAATCGAAGGTATTTATTCACAAAATGCTGGAGTAACTCAGCAGGTCAGGCAGCATCTCAGGAGAGAAGGAATGGGTGACTTTTCGGGTCGAGACCCTTCTTCAGACTGATGTCAGGGGGGCGGGACAAAGGAAGGATATAGGTGGAGACAGGAAGACAGAGGGAGATCTGGGAAGGGGGAGGGGAAGAGAGGGACAGAGGAACTATCTAAAGTTGGAGAAGTCAATGTTCATACCACTGGGCTGCAAGCTGCCCAGGCGAAATATGAGGTGCTGTTCCCCCAATTTCCGGTGGGCCTCACTATGGCACTGGAGGAGGCCCATGACAATAAGGTCAGACTGGGAGTGGGAGGGGGAGTTGAAATGCTCAGCCACCGGGAGATCAGGTTGGTTAAGGCGGACTGAGCATATGGACCAGGTTTCTACCTGCATTTGGAGTTCTGAAAGAAAAAAAGCCTTGAGATATACATGTATAGGTTTGTTTCCGCATCCGTTTAAACTCATTTATTGCCAACAGGATATTGTGCTGTAATTTAGGATGCGTGGCAGCCAACTTGCATACAGCAAGCTCTCTCAAATAGCAGATTCTAATGACCAGAGAATGCATTTTTAGCAATGTTGATTCTGCAATAAATATTAGCCAATGGATGAGGCAATCCTATGCTCGTCTTTGAAGTAGAGTTGTGGGCACTTCTGCACCATTTTGAGAGAATGCACAGGGCTTTGGTTTATGGCACTTCCATAACTCCATAACTCCTGTGATATATTTCAGAGTGTATACAGAGGGGAAAGTTGGATTACCTCTCTAAAAGTTGGATGCTGTATGTGTGCTCGCAGTTTTGTGCCAGCAGTCACTCTTCAGTAGTGAAGCAGACAGTCTCTGGAAGTGGGCAAAGAAGGGAAATTGAGGCCTGAGAAAAGAGGAAACCAGAGACGAAGGAGGAATTTGAAGGAGGAAGCCAGAGATGAGAGAAACGGTCGGAATATTAGCTGTAATACTATCAAGTAATAGTAATAGTGGTAGCGCTTTGTGTAGCTGAGTGCAGAGGACTGACTCACTGCTTTCTGAAAGTGAAAGTTAATTTCCAGAATACCGCAGTGAATAACCTGGCGCAGAATCGCAAGATGTTTAAAAACAATTGTTCTTTTTTGTTTAAAAGTTTCATTAGTGGTATGAGTACTGTAGATGGGGAATAGAGGTTACTTGACTACTGGACTGTGGAGAAATTGAAGCTTTTTGCTTGAAAGATACAACATGGAAATAGCTCTTTGGCCCACCGAGTCCACATTGACCCTCAATCACTCACTCACACTAGTTCTATGTTATCACTCCTTCTTACCCACTCCCTACGCACTCTCGGCAATGTGTAGAGGCCATTTATCCCACAAATGTGTACGTCTTTGGATCACCTGGAGAAAATGCACAGTCACAGGAAGAACATGCAAACCCCACACAGACAGCACCTGAGGTCAGGATTCAACCCGGTTCTCTGACTGAGTCCAACATGATCTGCCAAATAAGCAAAGCCCAGAAGTGAACAGAGCCCTCCAAGTGCGGTCCAATCTCTATTTGGGTTATTGTAGCACACTGCTAAATGACACAAAGGGTGTATTCACACAAAGGGTGTGTAAATAAGACTTCTTTACTAAATTGTGCATTTTGCAGATGGTTCGATTGTGAAATGTATATTTTGGTTTTGATTTTCTTTGGCAGAAGTGGGGTTCCTACACTTGGAAATGTTCTGTACTTTTAGATTTGCAATCCAATGCCAAAGATTCCAAAATTTCAATTTTTGTTTTAATGTTCAATGAAACACACCTGGCTAGATTTGTAATTTGGAATCAAGGATATTGTATCAAGGTTAAGTCCATTTAGTTGGTATTTTTTCAAAGGTAATAATGTAAAGGCAAGATGAGAATAGGTAGGAAATACAAGCCTTGACATTCATTCTTCTACATCGTTTGATCAGGATTTCACAGTGGCTCAGCAGGTAGAGCAGCTGCCTCACAGTGCCAGGGACCCAGGTTTGATCCTGACTTCGGATGCAGTCTGTGTGGAGTTTACATGTTCTCCCTGTGACCGTGTGGGTTTCCTCCGGGTGCTCAGGGGAATTATTGGTCAAAGAAACTAGAAAATCCCAAACTTCTCTTCAGTTGCTGCCACCATTCCCTCGTCTCGGCCTTTGCTCAGTGGGAAGGCTCACCTCTGAACCAGTCCTAGATCTCCACTCTCTGTTGTAAAATTCTAGTACTTACTCCAAGCAGGAGTCCTTTAATTTGAGTCACCAGGTTTCAGATGAAATGTCAGATTGAGCTCTGTCTGCTCTTTTAAACTGATGTGAAAAGTTTCTGAAACTGTTATCTGAAGATTCCTCACAATTCAGCACAGTGGTACAGCTAGTAGAGCTGTTGCCTCATAGAGCCAGAAATCTGGGTTCGATCAACCCCTTGGGTGTTGTACGTGCAGAGTTTGCAAGTTTTCCCTGTGACTGCATGTGTTTCCTCTGGGTGCTCCAGACTCCCTTCCCCATCCCAAAGACGTGTGGGTTTGTATATTAATCGGCCTTTGTAAAATTGCCCCTTAATGTGTAAGGAATGGATGAGAAAGTGGGATAACATAGAACTAATGTGAATGGGCGATCGATGGTCGAAACGGTGGGCTAAATGGCTTGTTTCCATGCTGTATTGAATCTGATTTTTTTCAGGCGGAAAGAAGCATATTGAGTCTTTTCTAGAATAACTAGCGATATTATACGCATTTATGAAATTAGTGTTTTGTTTTTCTGAAAGTTCTACTGCTAAAATAGGATATTTAGACTTCTTTGAAGTCGGAAGCGATCTGCTTGAAGTAGGAGCCATAAATTATGAGGAAGAATTTAGAGATTAAGTTGTGTTGATATTTAAGTATCTTAAATCAAGCAATTGGAAGCAGTTCTTTTTGGGTGCATAAGGATGGCAGGTCCAGTTGGATCTGAAAGGTAGTTCATTACCACCTTTTCTGAGGGTAGATCAGCTTGGCAATAAATACTGTGCCCAAATCCACAGGACTAATTGAAGGAAAGAAACATAATCAGTAGACAAAATGATAGGTTATACGACAGAAAGTGTTTCACTTTAAAAGCAAATGATCATGTTCTGGAACAGATGGGCTAAAGATTTGGTGAATATAGATTCATGTCAATTCTTCAAAAGGAAGTGCAGCCAGGGTTTGAGTAAAAGATGTGTTTCCAGTTACAGAGGGTGATTTGCTTGCTAGCTTAATGGTGCATTGGCTATGTCAGTAATCCTGGGAGCTTTACTGATTGCCCAATGGAATTTGATCGGCATTTTGCCCTGGTTGTGCGACAGAATTTTCTGGGGTTTTTTGTTTTGGCTCTTCCAAGAGCTCATGTGGTTTGAAAATGAGTCAACAGTGTAAGTGGTTGCATGGAGGGGAATTTTTAATGTGGAGCAGTATATGCGTTCAGCTTCAGGTGCAGATGTCAAGGTCTGAAAAAATACATGTTTACTATCCAGACTCACAATGACCACTTTAATATGGGTGTATAGAATCATAGGGTTGTACAGCATGGAAACGGGCCTTTCGGCCCACCAGATCCATGCCGACCTTCTTGCCCATCTATACTAGGGTGGCACAGTGGCGCAGCGGTAGAGTTGCTGCCTTACAGTGCTTGCAGCGCCAGAGACCCGGGTTCGATCCCGACTACGGGTGCTGTCTGTATGGAGTTTGTACGTTCTCCCCGTGACCTTTTCTCCGTGGCTTTTCTCCAAGATCTTCAGTTACCTCCCACACTCCAAAGATGTTTGTAGGTTAATTGGCTTGGTAAATGTAAGAATTGTCCCTAGTGTGTGTAGGGTAGTTAATGTGTGGGGATTGCTGTTCAGCTCGGACCCAGTGGGCCGAAGGGCCTGTTTCTGCGCTGTATCTCTAAACTAAACTAAACTAATGCCATCTGCTCCCATTAGATCCATATCCTTCTCCGCCTTGCTTATTCAAGTGCCTAGCCAAATGCCTCTTCAATGTAGTAGCTATATCTGATTCCATTACCTTTGACAGCGACTTCCAGATATCAACCACACTGTCAAAGGAAATTCCTTAAATCCCCTTTAAAACTCCTTCCTTCCAGCTTCAACTGACTTGTTTTTGACTAGCCCCACCCTACCTATGCCTCTTAGGTTTTTATATACCTGTATCGGGGTCATTTTTCGGACTTCAGTACAAATATAACTAGCCTATCCAATGTCCCTTGCAGAAGAACCACAAACTGACCTACCCTGGTAGACCCATTGTTTCTGCCTGCCTGCTGAACTTAACTCTTCATACCTTGATTTTCTTCCTTGTCTCCCCTTGTGTCACTTCCCACCGACATCCAGGACACTTCGCATATTGATTTCCAATTTCATTTTCACTGTCTTTATATGCCTCCAACCCCTCTCAGGAATGTCTTAAAGCCCTCCCTCTCTTTATGCAACAAAGATCCAACTAGCCCCCCCCCCCCCCCCCCCATGAACACTCTTGCATGCCTGGCATAACTTATTTTTACCCTGAACAATTTCTCACTTCCTACAAATCAAAGGTTTAGGCCCCAGCTACACCTGTCTTTACATGGCCATTGCTTGATTACAATGGTGAATGAATCAAGTTGGCTGGAAATGGGCTTCTGTGATGCTGGGAATCTCCGGAGGATGCCAAGGTGGACCATTGGCTCGACACATCTGTCTGAACATGGCTGCGAGTGAATACACAAATTGCTGGAGGTCAAATTGCCGGAGGACAGTGGGTCAGGCAGCATCTCTGGAGAACGTGGATAGGTGACAAAGTCAAAGGTTTCAGACTCTTCTTCAATCTGAAAAAGCTTCCCGACCCAAAACGCCACCTATCCATGTCCTCCAGAGATGCTGCCTGACCCGCTGAGTAACTCAGCATTTTGTGTTTTTTTTTTGTTGTAAACCATGGTTCCTTGAGACTCTATGGTTAGGAGTGCTTCTGTCTTGTCTTTGGTACAGACGTTTAGGTGCTGCCATCATTCCGTGCAAGGATAATGTCGGAGCCTGTTCTCCCGATGAACTGTTTAATTTTCCAAAACGATGAAACGTGACAGGACTGCAGAATTGTGATCTGATCTGCTGGATGTTGCTTCTTTACCACTGTTGCACGCTATGTTTGTTGTTTGGCAAGCTTGCACTTTTGCCATGTTGGCACCTCTTTTTTCAATGGTCTCTTTATTGTCTCTTGCACAGAGACACGGTGAAATGCTTATTCTGCATGTTATCCATCGCTTCATAACATGCATGAGCACATTCTGGAACACCACATAGAGACTGCTATATTCCAGCGCAGTTTTACAACTTCCAAGTCCGATCTAGACCCAAGGAGATGTGCAGTTTCTGAAGAAGGGTCTCGACCCGAAGCGTCACCCATTCCTTCTCTCCAGAGACGCTGCCTGTCCCGCTGAGTTACTCCAGCTTTTTGCGTCTATCCGCAGTTTCTTACATGTCTCACTTTAAGCCATGGTTTTCTAGCAGCAATGGATCGATGAAATAGGGGTCGGCCTGGCCTAGCATGATGTTATCAAGTTCCTCCACCAGCGTTCCGCGCAACTGCCCGAGGCTGCACTCATATTCATTCACCCATCCGGCTGCTGTAGGGCCTCCCGCAGCCCATCCACTGACACCATGAGACCATCGCAAACTTGCCATCCGTCACCTCCAGTGCGCTCGTCTGCCTCTGTGCAAGGTTGCCATGTCCTGCTTCTCGAGTCAATCACAGAACGTTGGGGCACTTTTCGAAGGCATGGGAGGTGAGTTCATGAACTGTTCACAGCCGCCGACATTCCCCTTCACCTTCTACTGCCGCCATCTGGGATCTGCTTGTTTTAGCTACGAATTATGTTGTTCTCATCATGCCACTTCCACTTTGCACGTTGAAACCTCCTTGAGCTCCTGACTGGATTATGTTTTCTCTCATGTTGATGGCTTGAACTAAATTTATTATCAATGCAGAAATAAGATCCTTCAAGATATGTAATTGTTATCTAACAAGTCAAATGGAATCTAGATATATGATTGAACATATGCTTGAAGGAACATTTATTGCCCTTGGCAGCATGTACCTTTTTAATGAGTATTTTGTTTTAATTGGATACTAAATAGAAATTCACTTGGTGATTGTCGAAATTGTTAATCTGTTAAGGCATTTAAACTTTTCAGGTGATTAATGGTCTACTCTAGCCACCTTTGGAAATTAAAATACTAACATACTTTTGATTGCAATCAGAATTCAACATTACATTTATGTCACTTTCTTTCTCACTATAGGATGACAGGCAGGGAATTCTTTGCTCGTTTTCCCACACTTCATCCCTTCCTTCTGAAGCAACTGAAAATGGTGGCAAACACAATGGAAAGGTGAGAAACTAAAACGTTTTCATGTTTGACTGCTTATGGAAAAGCCTTTGCACCGAAAACAAATCCGTCTTGGAAAGTCCCATTTCATTTCTATGTAGTGGGCAGAAAAGGTGTTCTGTTCTCCCTGTGGTGACTGTTTGATACATTTATCTTACCATCTGTTTTTGCTCCAGAGCCTTGTAGCTTTTTCTGCTGTTGCGTGTCTATCCAGTTTTTCATTGGAAAGGTACAATGACCATATTCCAGGCTCAGTATTCCATCTGAATACTGAATACTGAATTCAGTCTGAAGAAGGGTCTCGACCCGAAACGTCACCCATTCCTTCTCTCCCGAGATGCTGCCTGACCTGCTGAGTTACTCCAGCATTTTGTGAATAAATCAGTATTCCATCTTCCAGCACTCTTGTACAAGGAAAATTCCGTTGATCTTTTTCTCAGTTCCTTGTGGATTTTATTTAATTGATGACATGGCTTGTCACTGGCTTCCCATTTCAAGAAAAAATCTTTTCATATTCACCCCCATCCAATCCACACATATTTTTATGGAGATTACACTAAATTCATTTTTCAGGCCGTTGACTCTCTACAGTTGCTGTCTGACCTACTGTGTTTTCTTTCTTCTCCCAAATTTCCATCATTTGCCTTATTTTACTTTGGTACTTATTTACTTACTTGCCCAAAACCTCAAGCTTCTTGCTATAGCTATGTGTTTATCTTAGATTTTGTCATTTTGGTTTTTAATTAAGGAAGTTAATTAAACTGGAAGTATTCATGTATTTTCAATGGTTCAATGGTGCTTTATTGTAACATGTACAGTGAAATTCCTTTTTTTGCACACAATTAATTCATAAAAATCTGATGTTGCAGAGGCACAATCATACTAAAATACAAGAGTGTAACAATAGTAGATAACTCCGGCACAAGAGCTGCCACGTGTTTGGCACGAACTTGTACCCTTCCAGCTCAAAGTTATTAAAAATGTAGAGTCTTACCTTGGCCATAAAGACCTGTGGTCCTGGTGGTGGCACAGGGTTGAAGTTGCAGGGTTGCATCTGGCCTTCCATTATTTGTGTCAAAAAGGTTTACATAGCTACAATGTCCTGCAGCCTATTAACTACCAGGCTTTACCCTGCCTCTTCTCTCTTCCAACTTCCTTCCTCCCCGCGATCAATCTGAAGAACGGTCCCAACCCGAAACGTCACCTATCCATTTTTCCAGAGATGTTGCCTGACCTGCTAAGTTACTCCAGCTCTTTATGCCATGTCCTGTAAATAGCTTCCTTTATCCATCCTTGCCAGGGCCTGACTTGTTGACCCAGTCTTTCACTCTTCACATCTGTCTCCCACATCCCAAACCTAAAAGCTGTTGGAAGTTTGCAAAGAGTATTTGTTTGTGATGCCTTCCTCCAACAGGATCTTTCTGACCGAGCATTTTAACAAATGAACCAAGATAACGATCATATAATAACAAGGAACTGCAGATGCTAGATTATCAAAGAAAGGCATGTGCAGTAGTAAATCAATAGCTCAGGTAGCATCTCTGGAGAACATAGTTAGGTGACATTTTGGGTCGAGACCCTTCTTCAGAGCACATTTTGGGTTGAGACCCTGCTTCGGACCTGGGTCTGAAGCCAGGTCCTGACCGGAAACATTACTTATCCACATTTTCCAGAGATGATGCCTGACCTGCTGAGTTACTCCAGCATTTTTTGTCCTTTATTTATGGTGGTGTGCTCGCAGCAGCTGAGATACTGTTTATTATGTCTAAAACTTGCACGTTGGGGAAACAAAAATGTTTCGCCATCTTTAAAATATTTAGTTTGGATGCACTGATGTTCTCAGAGATGCTACCTGAGCTATTGATTTACTACTGCACATGCCTTTCTTTGATAAACCAGCATCTGCAGTTCCTTGTTATTATATGATTGTTATCTTGGTTCAATTACTTTTCTCATAATATTCACTTCTTCTCTCTCATCTCCACATATGTAGTGACTCTGGTGTGCTGAAGCTCCATCCCAGCCTGTTCCTGTTGCTGCTTGTCCTGGGACGGTTATATCCATCCCCCATGGATGGCACAAGCTCGTCTCTCAGCCTGGCACCCTTTGTGCCTTTAATCATAAGGTAAGGTGTCTGACATAATTGGGATCTTGAAAGACAGAATGGTATCCTTGAATCTCAGTCAGAGGTACCGTAACATTTACACTAACACCCCTGTGAAGTATCCACACAGTGCCATGGTGTCATATAGAGTCATACAGCATGGAAACAGGTCGAGCGGCCCAACTTGCCCACACCGACCAACATGTCTCATCCAAACTAGTCCCACTTGCCTGCATTTGGTGCATACCCCTCTAACCCGATTCTGTCCATGAACCTGTCTAAATGTTTCTTAAATGTTGCGATAGTACCAGCCTCAACTACCTCCTCCGGCAGCTCGTTCCATCCACCCATTACCCCTCCGGTTCATATTAAATCCTTCCCCCCACACTTAAAAATTCCCCCCTTCCCTTAAATCAGTGCTGCATTGGTGAAAGTGCTAGCTCCTGGTATTATCCAACTGAGAATTATGTTTTTTGGCATAATATTGATCTGAATGTAAAGAGATTCAAATATTATGGACATTTTTACTTTGAGGGCGAAACATTATGCACTATTACCTGTTTATATTTGTGGTATTGCTGTAATTGTCCTAATGCTGGAATACAATACAATACAATATCCTTTATTGTCATTGTACAAGTACAACGAGATTTTGATTGTCGCTTCTATATCGATGCTATCAAATCAAATATATAAATAAATCACGGTGAACATGTAAACAACAAGAAGGGGGGGGAAGGAAAAAGAAAAAGGGGGAACAAAGTAAAGTGCAAAAAAAGGTTCATGCAGGGGTCGGTTGTGCCAGATGACCCCGGGGGGCAGAGACAGATCATGGCGGGCTCTCAGCAGGACCGATTCAGAGCAGCTATAGCTCTAGGGATAAAGCTGTTCCTTAGTCTGTAGGTGCGGGCATAGAAGGCTTTGTACGTCTGCCAGATGGAAGTAGTTCAAACAGACGGTGGCATAGGTGTGTGGAGTCCTTGTAGATGCTGGTGGCTTTCCTGAGGCAGCGTGCATTGTAGATGTCCTATAGACAATAGACAATAGGTGCAGGAGTAGGCCATTCAGCCCTTCGAGCCAGCACCGCCATTCAATGCGATCATGGCTGATCACTCTCAATCAGTACCCCGTTCCTGCCTTCTCCCCATACCCCCTCACTCCGCTATCCTTAAGAGCTCTATCCAGCTCTCTCTTGAAAGCATCCAACGAACTGGCCTCCACTGCCTTCTGAGGCAGAGAATTCCACACCTTCACCACCCTCTGACTGAAAAAGTTCTTCCTCATCTCCTCCAGGGCTGACAGTTGTATCCCAATGATCCTCTGCGCTCTGCGCTCTGCCGATGACCTTCTGAAGAGTTTTCCTGTCTGCTGCCGTGCAGCTGAGATACCACACAGAGATGCTGTATGTCAGAATGCTCTCTGTGGTGCAGCGGTAGAAGGTCATCAGAAGCTGTTGTGGTAGACTGACCTTTTTTAGTGTTCTCAGGAAGAACAGCCGTTGCTGTGCCTTTTTGGCCAGTGCAGCGGTGTTGGTGGACCATGTGAGGTCCTGTGAAATGTGTGTGCCCAGAAACCTGAAGCTGGACACTCTCACCACTCTGTCCCCGTTGATGAGGACTGGAGCGTATTCCTCATTCTGTGACCTTCTGAAGTTGATAATTAGCTCCTTAGTCTTAGTAGTGTTTAGGGACAGGTTGTTCTCTGAGCACCAGCTCGCCAGGTTCTACACCTCCGCTCTGTAGGCTGATTCATCGCCGTTGGAGATCAACCCGAACTGAATGTTAAGTCTCAAATGCAAATAGAAACAAAACACTGCTATATCCGGACTTCCAGAAGGCTTTCGACAAGGTCCCACATAAGAGATTAGTATGCAAACTTAAAGCACACGGTATTGTGGGTTTAGTATTGATGTGGATAGAGAACTGGCTGGCAGACAGGAAGCAAAGAGTAGGAATAAACGGGTCCTTTTCAAAATGGCAGGCAGTGACTAGTGGGGTACCGCAAGGCTCAGTGCTGGGACCCCAGCTATTTACAATATATGTTAATGATTTGGACGAGGGAATTGAATGCAACATCTCCAAGTTTGCGGATGACACAAAGCTGGGGGGCAGTGTTAGCTGTGAGGACGATGCTAGGAGGCTGCAACGTGACTTGGTTAGGTGAGTGGGCAAAGGCATGGCAGATGCAGTATAATGTGGATAAATGTGAGGTTATCCACTTTGGTGGCAAGAACAGGAAAGCAGACTATTATCTGAATGGTGGCCGATTAGGAGAAGGGGAGATGCAACGAAACCTGGGTGTCGTGGTACACCAGTCATTGAAAGTAGGCATGCAGGTGCAGCAGGCAGTGAAGAAAGCGAATGGTATGTTGGCATTCATAGCGAGGGGGATTTGAGTATAGGAGCAGGGAGGTTCTGCTGCAGTTGTACAGGGCATTGGTGAGACCACACCTGGAGTATTGCGTACAGTTTTGGTCTCCTAATCTGAGGAAAGACATTCTTGCCATAGAGAGAGTACAGAGAAGGTTCACCAGATTGATTCCTGGGATGGCAGGACTTTCATATGAAGAAAGACTGGATAGACTCGGCTTGTACTCGCTGGAATTTAGAAGATTGAGGGGGGATCTTATAGAAACTTACAAAATTCTTAAGGGGTTGGACAGGCTAGATGCAGGAAGATTGTTCCTGATGTTGGGGAAGTCCAGAACAAGGGCTCACAGTTTAAGGATAAGGGGGAAGTCTTTTAGGACCGAGATGAGAAAGTTTTTTTTCACACACAGAGTGGTGAATCTGTGGAATTCTCTGCCACAGAAGGTAGTTGAGGCCAGTTCATTGGCTATATTTAAGAGGGAGTTGGATGTGGCCCTTGTGGTTAAAGGGATCAGGGGGTATGGAGAGAAGGCAGGTATGGGATACTGAGTTGGATGATCAGCCATGATCATATTGAATAGCGGTGCAGGCTCGAAGGGCCGAATGTCCTACTCCTGCACCTATTTTCTATGTTTCTATGTTTCTATGCTACTCTGATGCATATTGTTGGAAAACAGTATCTTTGGGAATCTCTATTCATTTAGGCAAGGAGCTAATGAACTCCATGCTCCCATCTACAGTCCCTTAATATGCATCAACTCTCTCAGCAGTATGTCAACAAACAGCGGTAGAGTTGCTGCCTTACAGCCCTTGCAGCACCGGAGACCCGGGTTCGATCCCGACTACGGGTGTGGTTTGCACAGAGTTTGTACGTTCTCCACGTGACCGCATGGGTTTTCTCCGAGATCTTCAGTTTCCTCCCACACTCCAAAGACGTACAGGTTTGTAGGTTAATTGGCTTGGCATAAGTGTAAATTGTCCTTAGTGTGTGTAGGATAGTGTAAATGTGCGGGGATCGCTGGTCAATAGACAATAGGTGCAGGAGTAGGCCATTCGGCCCTTCAAGCCAGCACCACCATTCAATGTGATCATGGCTGATCATTCTCAATCAGTACCCTGTTCTTGCCTTTTCCCCATACCCCCTGACTCTGCTATCTTTAAGAGCTCTATCTAGTTCTCTCTTGAATGCATTCAGAGACTTGGCCTCCACTGCCTTCTGAGGCAGTGAATTCCACAGATTTACAACTCTCTGACTGAAAAAGTTTTTCCTCATCTCCGTTCTAAATGGCCTACCCCTTATTCTTAAACTGTGGCCCCTGGTTCTGGACTCCCCCAACATTGGGAACATGTTTCCTGCCTCTAACGTGTCCAACCCCTTAATAATCTTATATGTTTCAATAAGATCCCCTCTCATCCTTCTAAATTCCAGTGTATACAAGCATAGTCGTTCCAGTCTTTCAACATACGACAGCCCCGCCATTCCGGGAATTAACCTAGTAAACTTACGTTGCACGCCCTCAATAGCAAGAGTATCCTTCCTCAAATTTGGAGACTAAAACTGCACACAGTACTCCAGGTGCGGTCTCACCAGGGCCGAAGGGCCTGTTGCCGCGCCATATCTCTGAAACTAAAACTAAAAACTAAAACTAAAGTAATACAGTGATGGAAATTGTGGTGTTGACCTTACGTATATATTAAAGGGAAACAAACCCAGTGCAGTATGTAAACAAGGACAGTGAATATTTGTAGATGGTTTGTAATCTTAATCAACTTGTGTTGAAAAATTCTTTTAAAATATTTCTGGAGAAGACATCCTCTATTTCAACTTGAGAAACTATCCAACATGAATCTTTATGAATGTGACAGTTTAAAAATATTAAATGGCAGCAAAATTCCTCTTTCTTTCACTTAAATCCTATTAAAAATGTACGCATATATATTCAAATGATTTTTCCCATTGAAGGCAATGAGATGTCATCGGAAATTGTGTAGATATTTGTATTCAGCGTGGGATCTCAAGCCTAATTCTCAGCTTTTCTAATGATGAACATGACATGCAATTTGTATTTTGCTTCCAGCGCCTTTGCCTCCAGCATTCTAACAACACTCTAGCACCTGCAGTTTCTTGTGTCTTCATATTCATATAATCGCTGGTCACCGATCTTAAATAAGCAGAATGCAAATTGAGGTGTTTGGACAGTTAACAAGAAGGACAATGCTTACTTTTGAAAATACATGTTCCTCAAAATTATTTTAACCTCTTTAAAAATGTAAAAGGTTAGCTAGCAGCTTGTATCATTAGAATTAATGTGCATCAGAAAATAAATTAACAATTAGATTTTAATATTTCAATGACTGGTTACAAGTTCATAGAAGTAGAATTAGGCCATTCAGTCCATTGAGTCTACTCCACCATTCAATCATGGCTGATCTCTGCCTCCTAATCCCATTTTCCTGCCTTCTCCCCATAACCCTTGACATCCGTTCTAATCAAGAATTTGTCTACCTCTGCCTTAAAAATATCTACCGACAGCCTCCACAGCCCTCAGTGGCTATGAGTTCCACAAATTACCCTCTAACTAAAGAAGTTCCTCCTCACCTCCTTTCTAAAAGAGCGCCCTTTAATTCTGAGGCTATGACCTCTGGTCTTAGACTCTCCCACCAGTGGAAACATCCTTTCCACATCCACTCTATCTATGCCTTTCATTATTCTGTACGTATCAATGAGGTCCCCCCTCAACTTTCTAAACTCAAGCGAGGAGAGGCCCAGTGCTGTCAAACGCTCATCAGTTACATATACAGTTGCTATAATTACTTAATAAGTTCCTGAGGTACCTCATCACAGTGAATTTGAATTTATTGATAAACTCTCATATTATTTCAGTACATTATTCTCATCTTCCAATAACTGGTTATTCCAAACCCTCTTCAATTTGGCAAAGTGGTGTAACTTAGCTTATTCTTGGATGGGGTTGTTGCCCTTGGCAAAACCGAATGTATACATGATAAAAATTGGAAACACTGGAAACATCAGCAGGTTAGGCAGCATTTGTGGAAAGAGAAGCAAAGCAATAGCCTCAGAATAAAAGGACATACCTTTAGGAAAGGAGATGAGGAGGAATTTCTTTAGTCAAAGGGGAGTGAATCTGTGGAATTCATTGCCACAGAAGACTGTGGCCAAGACATTGGGTAGATTTAAAGCGGAGATTGACAGATTCTTGATTAGTGAGGGTGTCAGGGGTTATGGGGAGAAGGCAGGAGAAAGGGCGTGAGAGGAAAAGATAGATCAGCCATGATTGAATGGCGGAGTAGACTTGATGGGCCGAATGGCCTAATTCTGCTCCTATAACTAATGAACGTAATGCCTCAAACTCAAACTCAAACAATAACTCTATTCTCTTTCCACACATACTGTCTGACCTAGTTTTGACCGAGAACTGAGTTTTTTCAGCATTTTCTTTTTTCATTTCAAATTTCCAGCATCTGCAGTTTTTAGATCTTTCATCTATTGCATGCATAATAAGACAGGATTCTGAAGAATGGGAAATGAAGTAAAGAAATGAAATGAAAGAAAGGAACTTTTCAGTACATTGTTTTATGATAGCAAAATACAACTTTAAAGAACATTTTGAAGGAAAGCTCATAAACACAACTTGCATTGTGTTATGGTATAAGACTGTCTAAAGTTATGAGTCTTAGAAATATAGAATCATGCAGCATAGAAACAGATAGGTGTAGGTTTATTAAGGTCACATGTACTGAGATACAGTGAAAAGCTTTGTTTTGCATGCCAATCAATCAGATCAGATCATACTGTATATAAATACAATCAAGTCAAACTCAAGTACAATAGGTAGAGTATACAGAGATAACATTTAATCAGGGGGACAGTAGACTAGTCATAGAACTGGGAAGGGGTAGGGATGGAGAGAGAGGGAAAGCAAGGATTATTTGAAGTTAGAGAGGTCAACATTCATACTACTGGGGTGTAAACTGCTACACTAATCTCATTTACCAGCACTTGGTCTGCAGCCTGCTATGCCTTCGTGGTTCAAGTGCTCATCCAAATTGTTCTTAAATCTTGTAAGAGTGGTTGCCTCCACTGTCTGTGAGTGAAAGGGTTCGTGGATCCATCTAACCTCTTATGCCTCACCTGAAACCAGTGGCTTAACCCCATTGTGAACATTGAACTAAACTAGACACCTCTGCCATGGGGAAAAGCTTTGCACTTTCTCTACCCGATTCATGCCTCTCATAATTTTGTACATCTCCATCAGGTCTCCCCTCAGCTTCCCCCTTTCCCGAGAAAAACATCAACAGCCAATCCACTGTCTTGTGATAACCAAAACATTTCCATCCCATTAATTTAGGCCCGATTTGTTATTTGTACCAAAAATAAATTTAAACATAAGCTGTTCATTTACGATGCAGAGGTTTACTAGACACTAATATCAAATTTAGTCAAAGTGTCCGTCAACAGCAAAGGGAAAAATGATCGTGTTTTCACATGTAAAGACTCAAACAGAGCTGGAGATTTTGAAGTGGTAAACAGATGGTCATTGATAAAAACACATAAGTCACAACAGGGCTGTAGTTTCACTATGTGGATACTGTTACAGAGGAGTGCAGGTCAGAATGTATGTCACATTCCCTTTGGGAACGCTCAAAAGGCAGTCTTGTATTCCTTCAAGTACAGTCGGAGAATGAATGATTGAAGAATCTAGGTTTCAATGACTGCTGTTAATATTATGGGTAAACATCTTACATAGCCAGCAGCAAAGGCAGTTTAAATTAGAACTTTGCAAAAGTCCTGCATTATCAAGAGGAGGCATGCGGAAAATATGTAAGTGCAGACGATAAAGCACGTTTGTGTATGATTCAGATACAATATGGAGACATGGCAACAGGGAGACCAAGCTGGGAGCTGAATGTCCAAGGACAAAACATTGTTGGTCAAGGATGAAGTGGATGTAGTGTTGAGCAGTCTGAAGAAAGGTCTCAAACCGAAACATCACCCATTCCTTCTCTCCAGAGATGCTGCCTGTCCCGCTGAGTTACTCCAGCTTTTTGCGTCTACGGTTTAAACCAGCATCTGCAATTCCTTCCTACATATTGAGAAAGGTTATTTGTTCTGAAAATGAAGGTGTGGAATCGGTCAGGGTGGAGCTAAGTACCACTAAGGGTGTAGAGCTGGTGGATGTTATCTATATCCCAACAGTAGTGGTAATCCAAGCAGACATTATTCAACAGAAATTTAAAGATTCATGCAGCAGATACTTCAATAATCATGTGAGACTTATATCCACATGTAGACTGCCCAAACTAAAATGGAACAATTTAGGAAGAAATCCTGTGTGTGTATGGACTTGTTTTAGACCACTGTGTTGAGCAGCCAAGTTGGGAGGACTATCCTGAACTAGATATTACGAAACAAGAATCTTGTCGTTGAGAGGAGTAATTAAAACATGAATAAATTCTTCATTAAGGAGTAGTTCTATCCAAAACGGAAGCCCTAAATCTTAACAAAGAAATTTGAAAGAATGACAAATGAAAGGGCAGCACAGTGGCACAGCGGTAGAGTTGCTGCCTTAAAGCACCAGAGACCCAGATTCGATCCTGACTACGGGTGCTGTCTTTACGGGGTTTGTATGTTCTCCCTGTGATCACATTTGTGATCATTTTAATTGGCTTCGGTAAAATTGTAAATTGTCCCTAGTGTGTAAGATACACTGGTACACTATCACCGGTCGGCGTGGACACTGTGGGCCAAAGGGCCTTTTTCCGCGCTGCACCTCTAAAGTCTAAAGATGTTGTGCTGCCATGTTTGAAGTCATTGGATCTCTTTTATTGTGTCACCTTTTTAATTTTGCTTTTATATTTTGTGTTGGTGAGCTAATCTGCTGTTTGGTGTCTAGTTTAAATAAAAAGTCCATTTCAACAGCTTCTTCGATCCTATAAAGAAATCAAATATATCTTTTGCAAGATAGACACAAAAAGCTGGTGTAACTCAGCGGGTCAGACAGCATCTCTGGAGGAAATGAATAATTGACGTTTCGAAGAAGGGTGTTGACCCGAAACGTCACCTGTTCCTTTTATCCAGAAATGCTGTCTGACCCGCAGAGTTACCCCAGCCTTTTGTGTCTATCTTCAGTTTAAACCAGCATCTGCAGTTCCGTCCTGCACATATCTTTTGCAGGTATGCATTTCTGTATGGATATTCCCTGAAGGTTAACCAATATACAGTATCAAACGTGTGGCTGTTTTCCAGTTCGGTCATGTCCCTCACAATGTGCTTGTACCAGAATGGTGTGTGATACCTGAATGTATGGTCATGCTAAGATAGGCACAAAAAGCTGGAGTAAATCAGTGGGTCAGACAGCATCTCTGCAGAAAAGGAATAGGTGACGTTTCGGGTCGAGACTCTTCTTCAGACCAGTCATGCTAATGCCTAGTTCAGAGGCATTGTCTTTCTGTTTTTATAACTGCACATCCCAATATGCTTTCTCAGTATTATTGTGATACCGGCCTTTTATGAATAGCACACTTTGCCCCTCCTCCCATCCTCCCATTCCCAGAATGGCGGGACTGTCATATGTTGAAAGACTGGAACGACTAGGTTTGTATACACTGGAATTTAGAAGGATGAGAGGGGATCTTATCGAAACGTATAAAATTATTAGGGGGTTGGACTTGTTAGAGGCAGGAAACGTGTTCCCAATGTTAGGGGAGTCCAGAACCAGGGGCCACAGTTTAAGAATAAGGGGTAGGCCATTTAGAACGGAGATGAGGAAAAACCTTTTTAGTCAGAGAGTTGTGAATCTGTGGAATTCTCTGCCTCAGAAGGCAGTGGAGGCCAATTCTCTGAATGCATCCAAGAGAGAGCTAGATAGAGCTCTTAAGGATAGCGGAGTCAGGGGGTATGGGGAGAAGGCAGGAACGGGGTACTGATTGAGAATGATCAGCCATGATCACATTGAATGGCGGTGCTGGCTCGAAGGGCCGAATGGCCTTCTCCTGCATCTATTGTCTATTGTCTATTGTCCATTGTCTATTGTCCATTGTCTATTGTCCATTGTCCATTGTCTATTGTCTATCCTCAGCCCCACTCCTTCTCCCTTTTTGACTCATGTTCCACTTCCAGGGGATACTGTTCTGCATCTTCATTTTCAAAACTGCTGGATTTGACATTGAAACCACTCACTTCAAATAACTCTTTCCCACTGTTATTCTCCTTTCTCCGTCTCCTTTGTTACATGGCTATCATTGTCCTGTTGTTCATTGCATTTAGGGGTGCCTCTGTGTGTTTTGTTCCCACCTTGCAGTGCAAGCAACTTACAAGTAGAATCTATTAAAACGCAAGTAAAAATACATTGCTGACTAACTGAGCCTGCCAATCGATGCTGTGCTCCGTCAAAATCTAGTCGTCAGCATGATCAACGTGTAAATAACTGCAGTTAATGATTAATTGTTCAGAGAGTGAACAGAGTAATGTGGTCGCACAGAACACCACAGTTCCACTCGAATGTTGTCTCATCCGACCAGTGAACAGTTGAGATTTGGTCCATGTATTTCAGTGATCTGAACTCTGCTCTGAATGGCGACATCATCTGCAGTGTAATGATAAGCTTCACTTTTTGTTTTTCTCTTGCTAGTTCACTAAGAGTAACTGCTGCGAATTGGTTCCCAGGAACCCTTTGGTGTCTAACTTGAACTCTCATGTCATCTTGCAAACATTGACAGTACCTGATTTGCATTTCTCCAGTGCCTTAGTGATTTGCACTCACCACCTTATTCCAGTGCCCACACTGCATTTCTGAGCTATGATCAAACAACGTAGCTGACTGAGAGACATTTATCAACGTAGCTGACTGAGAGACATTTATTTAAGTTTTGAAGCTGTTTTACCTTATTTGTTGAGCCACAGTTATGTGAACCATAGAAGGCCATTTAGCTTAGACTCTGCCACTCAATGAGATCATGGCTGAACTGGTTTGAGAGCGACACTGAGCAAATATTTCTGTCCTCAGCCAATTGAACACAGAATTAGACAAAATATTTAATAGGTTGACGAGATCTCACCTAACTCCCGGCACAGCGTGGTCCGTACTGTGAAAATAAGGTGAAAGTTAGTTTTTTTTAATAACTTGTCTTTACTGTAGATAAACATCAAGAATGAGGGAAATCAGATGCCAAGCCAAAGATGGAAATGAAATGAGGATCAGGAGCTTGGTCAAAGAACCAAGGTTTGAAAAGGCTGTTAAATGAAAAGTCAGGTTGTTTTGGGGAAGTTTGGATTTAGACGGCTAAAGACACAACCGTTGATGGTGACACAGTGGGTCGGGGGAAACAGGAGCACATGGAATTGGAGGAACAGATGTTGAGGGAGAGTGTATATCGAACTGTTGTAAATTATTTAGTCTGAAGAAGGGTCCTGACCCAAAACGTCATCATATTCTCCAGAGATGCTGCCTGACTCCAGCATTTTGTGTCTTTCTTTGATAAACCAGCATCTGCAGTTCCTTGGATCTAGATTATTTAGTGATAGATTGATGCACCCAAGGATGGGCTTAAACACAGCATACAGAGTTTCAGTCTTAATACATTGGAGCCTGGAGTCTATTAAATGAGAAATGCAGGCATGTTGTTTAAGATGGATTTAGTGTTGAATGGGTTAGGAATAATGGTTGTGATGCAAGTCATCAATCTGGAATGTTAGGAAAGAACTGTAGTTTCTGGTTTACAGCAAAGATAGACACAGTGCTGGAGAAACTCAGCGAATCAAGCAGCATCACTGGAGAAAAGGAATAGGTGACATTTTGGGTCGAAACCCTTCTTCAGAGTCCGATGAAGAATCTCGACCTGAAACATCACCTATCCCTTTTCTCCAGAGATGCTGCCTGACTCGCTGGGTTACTCCAGCATTTTGTGTCAATATGAAATGTTAACTCTCTATTTCTCCCCCTCCATCGCTGAGGATTTCCAGCAGTTTCTGTTCTCATTTATGAGCAACAGAGTTTTGATTGTCCGTAAGATAATGCGTGGTTGAGCATGAGATGCCAGGAAAGCATTGAAGTCACTGAATGTCCAGGTGTCAAAGCCAAAGTGCGTTTCAATCACAGGCAAGTGACCCCAGGTGGGGTGGGGTGGGTATGATCAATGTGAAGGAGGTGGAAAGGAACTTGATGATCCTTTTGGTGGAAAAAAAATCAAGTGCCATAGTTGAGCAGAGTGTTGAGCTTAATCCAGTCTGGTCTGATGTTCTCTGAGGGATTGGGATGGAGACTTAGACAATAGACAATAGACAATAGGTGCAGGAGTAGGCCATTCAGCCCTTCGAGCCAGCACCGCCATTCAATGCGATCATGGCTGATCACTATCAATCAGTACCCCGTTCCTGCCTTCTCCCCATACCCCCTCACTCCGCTATCCTTAAGAGCTCTATCCAGCTCTCTCTTGAAAGCATCCAACGAACTGGCCTCCACTGCCTTCTGAGGCAGAGAATTCCACACCTTCACCACCCTCTGACTGAAAAAGTTCTTCCTCATCTCCGTTCTAAATGGCCTACCCCTTATTCTCAAACTGTGGCCCCTTGTTCTGGACTCCCCCAACATTGGGAACATGTTATCTGCCTCTAATGTGTCCAATCCCCTAATTATCTTATATGTTTCAATAAGATCCCCCCTCATCCTTCTAAATTCCAGTGTATACAAGCCCAATCGCTCCAGCCTTTCAACATACGACAGTCCCGCCATTCCGGGAATTAATCTAGTGAACCTACGCTGCACGCCCTCCATAGCAAGAATATCCTTCCTCAAATTTGGAGACCAAAACTGCACACAGTACTCCAGGTGCGGTCTCACCAGGGCCCGGTACAACTGTAGAAGGACCTCTTTGCTCCTATACTCAACTCCTCTTGTTACGAAGGCCAACATTCCATTGGCTTTCTTCACTGCCTGCTGAACCTGCATGCTTCCTTTCATTGACTGATGCACTAGGACACCCAGATCTCGTTGAACTCCCCCTCCTCCTAACTTGACACCATTCAGATAATAATCTGCCTTTCTATTCTTACTTCCAAAGTGAATAACCTCACACTTATCTACATTAAACTGCATCTGCCATGTATCCGCCCACTCACACAACCTATCCAGGTCACCCTGCAGCCTTATTGCATCTTCCTCACAATTCACACTACCCCCCAACTTAGTATCATCTGCAAATTTGCTAATGGTACTTTTAATCCCTTCGTCTAAGTCATTAATGTATATCGTAAATAGCTGGGGTCCCAGCACCGAACCTTGCGGTACCCCACTGGTCACTGCCTGCCATTCCGAAAGGGACCCATTTATCCCCACTCTTTGCTTTCTGTCTGTTAACCAATTTTCTATCCATGTCAGTACCCTACCCCCAATACCATGTGCCCTAATTTTGCCCACTAATCTCCTATGTGGGACCTTGTCGAAGGCTTTCTGAAAGTCGAGGTACACCACATCCACCGACTCTCCCTTGTCAATTTTCCTAGTTACATCCTCAAAAAATTCCAGTAGATTTGTCAAGCATGATTTCCCCTTCGTAAATCCATGCTGACTCGGAACGATCCCGTTAGTGCTATCCAAATGCTCAGCAATTTCGTCTTTTATAATTGACTCCAGCATTTTCCCCACCATTGATGTCAGACTAACTGGTCTATAATTACCCGTTTTCTCTCTCCCTCCTTTCTTAAAAAGTGGGATAACATTTGCTATTCTCCAATCCACAGGAACTGATCCTGAATCTATAGAACATTGAAAAATGATCTCCAATGCTTCCACTATTTCTAGAGCCACCTCCTTAAGTACTCTGGGATGCAGACCATCAGGCCCTGGGGATTTATCAGCCTTCAGTCCCATCAGTCTACCCAAAACCATTTCCTGCCTAATGTGGATTTCCTTCAGTTCCTCCATCACCCTAGGTTCTCCAGCCCCTAGAACATTTGGGAGATTGTGTGTATCTTCCTCAGTGAAGACAGATCCAAAGTAACGGTTTAACTCGTCTGCCATTTCTTTGTTCCCCATAATAAATTCCCCTGCTTCTGTCTTCAAGGGACCCACATTTGCCTTGACTATTTTTTTCCTCTTCACGTACCTAAAAAAACTTTTGCTATCCTCCTTTATATTATTGGCTAGTTTACCCTCGTACCTCATCTTTTCTGGTACAGGAAATTGAACACCTCCCTAAGATTGTATACCGTATTGGTGAGGCCACATTTAGAGTATTGTGTTCAGTTTTGATAACCCTGTTTAGTTTAGTTTAGAGATCCCCGCATATTAACACTATCCTACACACACGAGGGACAATTTTTACATTTACCAAGCCAATGAACCTACATACATGTACGTCTTTGGAGTGTGGGAGGAAACCGAAGATCTCAAAGAAAATCCACGCAGGTCACGGGGAGAGCGAACAAACTCCGTACAGGCAGCACGCGTAGTCGGGATCGATCCCAGGACTCTGGCGCTGCAGGCGCTGTAAGGCAACATCTATACTGCTGCGCCACCGTGCCGCCCAGAAAAGATATCGTCAAGCTGGAAAGGGTGCAGAGAAGATTCACAAGGATGTTTTCAGGACTAGAGGGCTTGAGCTATCAGGAGAGGTTGAGCAAGCTTGGACTTTGGAGCGTAGGAGGATGAGGGTGATTTTATAGAGGTGTACAAAATTATGAGAGGAGTAGTTTGGGTAAATGCACTGTCTTTTGCCCTGAGTAGGGAAATTGAGAACTAGAGGACATAGGATTAAGGTAAGAGGGGAGTGACTTAATAGGAACCTAAGGGGTAAGTTTTTTTACGCAAAGGGTGGTGGGTGTATGGAATGAGCTGCCGTTCTTATGGAGTTAGCTGAGGCAGGAACTATCGCAATGTGCAAGAGATAATTGGTCAGGCGCATGGACAAATGGGTGCCATGTGGGAGAGAAGAGGGATGAAATGTAAAGCCAGAGGGACGGGTATAGATGGAAGGGGACGGAGGGAGGAAGTGAACAAAGGTGGGCAGGATTGTGGGTGAAATGAGTGCACACTGGGTGGTGGAGCACAGGAAAGAGAGGGGGAAATATAAACGGGTGGGGATATTACTTAAAATTGGATAATTCTGTTCATACTGCTGGGTTGTAAGCTACACAAGCAGAACATGAGGTGCTGTTCCTCCTGTTTGCGTGTGGCCACACATGCCAGAGTGAGGCCCAGACAGAAAGGGTGGTATGGGAAGGGGAAGGGACGTTAAAATGGTTAGCCACTGGGAGATCCAACAGGTCTAGGCTGACCGAGAGCAAGCGATCGGCAAAATGGTCATCAAGTCTACGCTTTGTCTCGCTGATGTACAGGAGGCCACATCAGGATGCAGTAAATGAGGTTTGAGAATGTGCACCTGAACCCAATCTCACCTGTAAGGACTGCTGAGGTCCCTGTATGGAGGTTGAGGGAGGTGGTGGTTTGTAAGGACAGGTGTTACATCTCCTGAAAGTACCTGGGGAGGGGCAGTTTGGGTGAGAACTTTCCATTTGCACGTCAGAGTCAGGGGGCATCTTGGAATAAACTCCACTTTCCCGAATAATTTCTACCCGAAGACCTCTGAAGCTCAGTATAAAGATAGACACAAAATGCTGGTGTAACTCAACGGGACAGGCACCATCAAGTTAGGAAAAGGGGATGTACAACAAGATCTGGGTGACCTAGTGCATCAGTCACTGAAAGGAAGCATGCAGGTACAGCAGGCAGTGAAGAAAGCCAATGGAATGTTGGCCTTCATAACAAGAGGAGTTGAGTATAGGAGCAAAGAGGTCCTTCTGCAGTTGTACAGGGCCCTAGTGAGACCACACCCGGAGTACTGTGTGCAGTTATGGTCTCCAAATTTGGGGAAGGATATTCTTGCTATTGAGGGCGTGCAGCGTAGGTTTACTAGGTTAATTCCCGGAATGGCGGGACTATCATATATTGAAAGACTGAACGACTAGGCTTGTATACACTGGAATTTAGAAGGATGAGAGGGGACCTTATTGAAACATATAAGATTATTAAGGGGTTGGACACGTTAGAGGCAGGAAACATGTTCCCAATGTTGAGGGGGTCCAGAACCAGGGGCCACAATTTAAGAATAAGGGGTAGGCCATTTAGAACAGAGATGAGGAAAAACATTTTCAGTCAGAGAGTTGTAAATCTGTGGAATTCTCTGCCTCAGAAGGCAGTGGAGGCCAATTCTCTGAATGCATTCAAGAGAGAGCTAGATAGAGCTCTTAAAGATAGCGGAGTCAGGGGGTAGGGGGAGAAGGCAGGAATGCGGTACTGATTAAGAATGATCAGCCATGATCGCATTGAATGGTGGTGTTGGCTCGAAGGGCCTGATGGCCTCCTCCTGCACCTATTGTCTATTGTCTATCTCTGGAGAGAAGGAATGGGTGGCATTTTGTGTCGAGACCCTTTTTCAAACTGATGGCTTGATCAGCCTGAAGAAGGGTCTGGATTCAAAACGCCACCCATTCCTTCTCTCCAGAGATGTTGCCTGTCCCACTGAGTTACTCCAGTATTTTGTGTCTATCTTCGGTTTAAACGAGCATCTGCAGTTCCTTCCTACACAAGCTCAGTACGATCCAGGACATAACAGCCCACACCCATTCATTGCCCTGAACATTCATTTTCGGCATCATCAGCACACCATGGCTGCAGTGTACAGTGTAAAGCATAGCGGTAACTAATCTGGGCCATTCCAACAGCACGCTCGCCAATGCGCATCGTGTAGCATTAAGGCAATCAGGCAATCACAAGGGCAGCATGGGAATGCCAACTCTGCAGGTCTCTTTCTGAGTCGCACATTTTCCCAACACAGAATGATATCACCATTGCTATATTGTCACAGCATCTACATCCTGAAACTCCCTACCCAAAAGCAGGAAGACAACTGGTTCAAGAAAGTCCCTCATCATTACTATTGAAAGGCAACAGCCCTGACCATCCGTAATGTCAGTGCCTGAAATATGAATCATTTAAAAAAGACTGGATGGGACCCAATAAATTCTGTTTTGCTTTTGCAGCAGCTTTGCATTTGAGTTGGTGATGGGTTATAATGGACTGAGTTCATCCATTGAATCACAAGGAGTTGATACCCACTCAACAGCACTGGACAGACTGATTGTTTAACTCATGTGTTCGAGGAGGATGGTGTCACTTCTTTGGAACAGAATTCTCTTTCAGAATTCTCAGTCTGAAGGGTCTCGAACCGAAACGTCACCCATTCCTTCTCGCCAGAGATGCTGCCTGTTACTCCAGCATTTTGTGTCTATCTTTTCTTTCAGAATGTTCCATCACTCTTCAGGGCTGCTTAATAACTGACATGAGTTAACTTATCTTTAACCAATTTTAACTCAGTAAGAAAATTAACATAGAAAGAGAAGTTACTGCAAAGAAAATGAAAAAAAGCAACAGCACAGCATTTAGAAAGATAAAGAAAGTTAACATTTTGAAAATAAGATCTGCTTTTGAACTAATTCCTGCAAAGCTTTGCTCCAGTGTGGTCTTCTCTTTCCCCTTGCGCTACATAATACGTGCAATTTCAGAATGTAATTTTTGTTTTATTTTAACTTGTGACTCTTTGGGACATTTCATTTTTAAACTTTAAACCAACTGGCATCCAAGTGAAAGTGCATGTTCTCGATTTTACTCTTTTTAATTTTCTGAAAAAATTTATATATTTAATACGGAATGACAATGATTAATATACTTGCAGAAGTCATAAAATTTCAAAGCCACTAATATTTGATCAGTTTAAATAAGTTAGAATGTTTTTATTAATATCAAGAACTTTTAAGAGTGTGCAACATAGAGAGTACTTCTGTAATTGGAAAATAATTAATGTAGATCGTTAAACAAAATTATATTCATCATGCTGGCTCTGGTGAGCTGGTGGTTTCAAATGCTGCTAACAGTAATTTGCAATAACGGTAGTTTATAGCTTAATATATCAACGTTACAGGTCTAGGCTGTAAATTGTTTTAACTTTCTAGATAAATTACTACCATGTCTCCAAGAATGTAATCGCAGAGCTAAAAATCAAGATGTAGCCATAATATTGCTGCTCGAACCACCATGTTCTTCCGTTGAATATCTAAATCATAGAACAGCACATGAATGGGCCCTTTGGCTCACAATGTTCATGTCAACCATGATGCCACATTAAACTAAACCCTTCTACTTCCACTTGATCCATCCCTCCATTCCCTGCCTGTGCATGTGCCTTTTTAAAAGCCTCTTAAAAGTCATTATCAGATCTGCTTCCACCATCTTTCCTGGAACTGTGTTTCAGGCATCCACCACGCTCTATGTAAAAACAAAACTTGTCTCACGCATCGTCTTTAACCATTTTTCCCACTCTCACCTTAAGGTTTGTCCTCTATTATTTGACATTTCCACCCAGGATGGGGAAAAAAAACCTCTTGACTGTCGGACCGATCCATACACAAGTTGTTCCTCAGCCTCCAACACTCCTGAGGCTATCCAGACTTGGCCAAACTTTCCTTTCAGCCAATACTCTCTAATCCAGGTGGTGAACTCTTCTGCACCCTCTCCAAAGATACTATCCTTCTTGAATTGTGGTCGCAAGAACAGACACGTCTAGAAACAACAATTTTACAAAAGTGTACAACAGCAGTTTGCATCTATGAAACACCTTCATTTGAGTAAACTAGCCCAGGCTTTAAGACCAATCTGGGTAAAAAGCCAAAAGAAGGGTTTAGGATAGTGACCAAGAGTTTGTCCAAAGAGCTGGAATCAACTAAAAGGGAGAAGGGGAGAGAGGTTGAGTGGGGGAATTCCAGAGATTAGTGTTTAGGCAGCCAAAGGTTACATTTCTAACGGTAGAGTGATTAAAGCAGGATGTACGAGGCCAAATTACGAGAAAGACATTTTTCAATCATTGTAGGGCTCCAGAATGTTGTGGTTTTCGGGAGCATTAGCATGGAAATATTTGAGTACAAGAATGAAAATTTGCTGGACTTGCAGTCACTGTAGATTAACAGTCACACGGGCAATGAGTGAAGAGCTCTTAGTGCAAGTTAGCTGAAATTCATGATGGTTGGAGGGTAGGCTTTACTTTAGACTTTGGAAACAGGCCCTTTGGCCCACTGAGGCCGCGCCAACCAGTGATCACTCCGTAAACTGCCACTAATGTTGGTAAATGTAGGGCCAACATTTACCATAGCCAATTACAAATGTTGGTAAATGTAGGGCCAACATTTACCATAGCCAATTACAAATGTTGGTAAATGTAGGGCCAACATTTACCATAGCCAATTACAAATGTTGGTAAATGTAGGGCCAACATTTACCATAGCCAATTAACCTTCAAACCTGTACATCTTTGAAATGTGGGAGGAAACCAGAGCACCTGTTGAATACCCAGCAGGTCACAGGGAGAGCGTAGAGACACCGAACAGACAGCACCCGCAGTCAGAATCAAACTCGGGTCTCTGGCGCTGTAAGGCAGCAGCTCTACCACTGCACCACTGTGCTAAGGCTGACTAACAGGAATTTGGAACTATGTGGCAGTAATAATGCTCTGGGTGGCAATGTCTGTAGGTGAAGAGCTACGATGTTCAATTATTACTGATCCAGTAATGGCAGTGCGAAGACGTGACATGGAATTAAGCTCTGGATCAAATAGGGTGTAGAAGTGGTGCATGCTCTGGTTCACCCTTAGTAAATGGCTTTGGTGGAGATTGGAATTGGTTCCAAAAGGTGTAAATTTGTGGGGAATGCTGGAGATAAAGGCATTGCTTTTTTGTAGTGTTTAATTGGAATTTTCTCTGCATAGAGAGATTGGACAAATATGGTCAAAAATTAAAACTACTACTCAGGGCAGATCACTAACTTAGTCCAGAGTATAATAAAATTGGAGAATGGTCTAAAAATTAATAACCAGAAATTATTTGGATGTCAGAGATTTAAATTAACCTACCTCTCCCATTTATTGTAGTTATCTTGGTGGCATTTTCCTAATTAATATTATTACTTTTAACCTCATCAAATGTTTTGCATTATTAGTCTTGTGCTTCTCAAATTTTTGAGCCATTTAAAGGTGTGCTTTTAAATTGTTATTTTAGTTTGCCCTCATTTAAAAATAATCAAATGATGATAGATTGATAAAGTATCATTCAAGTAACCTGTGAAATATTTTTCCCTTATGGAGCTTAAATTTTCTGCAGTGACCATTGAGACAATATTAATCTGCATTAAATAAATAATTGTGTGACATATTAGGGCTCTACCTTGATTGAAGTCCTTGAGTAAAACAAATCTGTGGCCTGGTTGTTTAGAGTAATCTGTTTCCTAATAAATAGCAGCAGCGTGGGCAAAGTTCTGCTTGTCTTTTCTCTTTGGTTGGCTGGCAGGAATGTGCTGAGGTTTAGATTGTTCCACTACAGCAAAAGTGGAATTTTCCATCAAGTGGGAGCTGCAATTAGACCGTGATGAAGTGCGTTGTATAACCTTACAGGGTTAATATCTCAAGGACAGACTTTATGCCTCAATATCAAACACTCTCACTTCACTTGGTGCATCTGAGTTATTAAAACACACAGACTCTTAATTGCTTTAGGAATGAGAATTATGGTTTTGGCACGCAGATGCAACGTTTTCTTTGCGATACTCATTGCAAAAGTGCCTCTCAGACAATTGAAGCGTTAACCTGGCCAAAACACATTCATAAAGTATGCTTCATTGTCATCGTTTACGACAAGACTTGCTTTCCAAACCGACGAAAGCAGTTTGTCAGTTTGCGTATGTATGCGAATGTGCGTGTGTGTTGTACAGTAAGTAAACATACAGGGTTAAGTAATTCAGAATGATGTGCAAATGCTGCCGAGAACAGTGGGAATGTGTTCTGTGCAAATAATACCGCTGATGTAGTTCACATGCAGTGCACATATGTTCTCAATAGTATGGAATGAAATATTAATGAGAAATAACTACACTCTCTCTTGCTTTTTTATTTCGAAAGACTTAGAAAAGTAGGTTGAAACACCAGTGATTATGTGTCTGATTGTGAGATTGCTTATGTTATCCCTTTCAACAAGTCCGTTGTACTCTTCATTGTTACATTAATTTTAAAATTCCATGAACATTGAATATAAAGTTTTGTCCTTGGCACGTATTTAGAACATGTTTGCACTGTATATGAACTGCCTTGGTATTTCTGGATGTTCTATTTTAAGGGGATGTTCTTTTTTTCTGTAGCTCTATCTATTGAAGTCTGGGTTGGCCAGGTGTCCACTGGTAGCCAAAGGGCCCCCTGCTTCTGCTAATGATGCCCATGTCTGCTGCAAAGTTGTACAGCTACATCCTGTGCTTTGTATCTTATCACAGAGCTATGACTGAGATTTAGTTTAGCGATACAGCACTGAAACAGGCCCTTCGGCCAACTGAGTCCGCTCTAACCAGCGATCCTCGCACACTAACACTACACACACACACACACACACACACACACACACACACACACACACACACACACACACACACACACACACACACACACACACGGGACAATTTACAATTTTACCAAAGCCAATTATCCTACAAACCTGTGCGTCGTTAGAGTGTGGGAGGAAACCGGAGCACCCGGAGAAAACCCATGCAGATCACGGGGAGAACGTACAAACTCCATACGGATAGTATCTGCAGTCTGGATCGAGCTGTGGGTCTCTGGCGCTGTAAAGCAGCAACTCTGCCACTGCGCCACTGTGCCGCCCTTAACGTTTGAGATGAGCAATACTAGGCCAAAATCTGCTGCCGCCGATTGCCTCCCCATCACCAACTGGGTCCACTGCTTCAAGGCAATGCCACTGTAGAAGGATTCGGTCACCTGGAAAGGGTCACATTGCTGCAATCAGATCATGCATAAAAATCCAAAAAGTCAGTTTTGGTAGTAGCAGCAATGCATTGACTCCCTCCCCACTCTCCCTCCCTTCTATCTTGCTCCCTCTTTCTCATTCCCCCTTGCCGTCTCTCACTCCCCCTCTCGCTCTCCCTCCCCCTCCTCTCTTGCTCCGCTTCTCTCTCGCTCCCCTCCTCTCTTGCTCCCCCCTCTCTTGTTCCCCCTCTCGAACCCCCTCGCTCCCTCCCTCCCCCCTCTCTCCCTCCCCCCTCTCTCCCTCCCCCTCTCTCCCTCCCCCCTCTCTCCCTCCCCCCTCTCTCCCTCCCCCCTCTCCCCCTCCCCCCTCTCTCCCTCCTCCCTCTCTCCCTCCCCCTCTCTCCCTACCCCTCTCTCCCTCCCCCTCTCTCCCTCCCCCTCTCTCCCTCCCCCTCTCTCCCTCCCCCTCTCTCCCTCCCCCTCTCTCCCTCCCCCTCTCTCCCTCCCCCTCTCTCCCTCCCCCTCTCTCCCTCCCTCCCCTCCATAAATAATAATAATTTTTCCAGAGACTCTGTGCTACATTATACTTTGATAAATGAAACCCATGGATCCAGCGGGGGCATTTGGGGCTCTTTAGAAATTTCCACTGACACCTCCATGCTGTTATTTTTGTTAATTGATCTGACATAATATAAAAATGGAAAGAACTTTGAGTGAAATTCTATCAGAAAGCCCTGTACTTAGCCCAGGTGCAAAGTGACACCAGATGCAAAGCACCAGTGTCTCTTTTAACTGTGACGTAAAGACATTTCACAAATAATGAAGTGTTTGTTAAATGGAAGAGATACTGACAAATAGCTATTTTGTTTCATGGCAAAGTAAACCATCTTTTTCGTAGCTAAGTTTTCTAAACCTAAATTATTTGACTTGCCTTGGTCAGGGCAGAATGTTATTTCACCTGCTTTCAATAACTGTAATAACTGGTTTGATACCTGTGCCCCAGGCAAAGCACCAAGCATTTAGCATCACGCAAACAGGATAGCCAGTGTTCCAAACCCAGCCCCACTCATCACATTTGCAGTCATGATTCGACTTGCACTAAGAAAATGGGTCAATGTAATGAACCCAAACTACACTGTGAGAGTGCTATTTCATGAGAGCTTTAATTTTAGGAGAATAGGAAAAAAATGAAGTTCAAAGAAGGGTTCTAACCTGAAACGTTACCTATCCTTTTCATATAGCGTGGCCCAACTTGCCCAAACCCACGTACATGTCTTATCTACACTCGTCCCACCAGCCTGCGTTTGGCCCATATCCCTCTAAACCTGTCCCATTTATGTGCCTCTAATTGTTTCTTTAACATTGCAATAGTCCCTGCCTCAACTACCTCCTGCAAGCTTGTTCCATACATCCTTTTTCTCCAGAGATGCTGCCCATCCCGCTGAATTACTCCAGCACTTTGTGTCTATCTTCAGCACAAAAGTGATTATCACTTAAGGATAATAAACCCACCGATGGACTTTCCAAAATGTTAAGCTAAGTTAAAAGTCAGTCTTCTTCATAAGAAATAATTCAGTTGGTCAAATATACACTGAATAAGTATTTGTTCCTGATTTAAGCTGTGTATTTTAAATGCATACAGAAGTTATAAGCCTATATAAGGCTGTTTAATTTAGTTTAGAGGTACAGTATGGAAACAAGCCCATCGGCCCACCAAGTCCACACCATTGATCACCAGTGCACCAGCTCTATATTATCCCACTTTTGCATCTTAAACTGTAGGGGCAATTTGCAGAAGCCAATTAACTTACAAAACGGCACATCTTTGGAATGTGGGTAGAAACTGGAGCACCTGGAGAAAACCCACATGGTCACAGGGAGAAGATACAAATTCCACACAAACATCACCCTTAGTCAGTATCGAACCCAGGTCTCTAGTACTTTGAGACAGCAGCTCTATCGTTGTGCCATTGTTCCACCCTGTCAATAGATATAGAGTTCTATATACAAAAGGAACTGTAGATGCTGGTTTATAAAAATAAGATGCACAAAGTGCTGGAGTAATTCAGTGGGTCAGGCGGCATCTCTGGAGAGCATGGATAGGTGACGTTTCGTGTCGGGACCCACCATCAGATCTGCAGGAAGGATGTGGAGACTTTGGAGGTTGCAGAAGTGGTTGGCCAAAATGCTGCCTGGATTAGAGAGTATTAGTTATCAGGAGAGGTTGGACAAACATAGATTGTTTTCTCTGGAGTGTCGGAGATTGAGGGGAGACCTAATAGAAGTATATAAAATTATCAGTGGCATAGATAATGCAGACAGTCAGATTCGTATTCTCAGGATTAAACTGTCAAGGACTAGAGAGCATAGCTTTAAGACGAGAGGGGTAAAGTTTAAAGATGTGCAGCGCAGCCTGAAACACACTGCCAGGGCGGTAGTGAAGTCGGATACGATAGTGGCAGAGAGAGGCTTTTTGAAGGGCATGGATGCACCAGTGGTGGGATATGGATCACTTGCAGGCAAAGGAGATTAGTTTAGCTTTGCATTATGTTTAAAGATCGGTGCAGACATTGTGGGCTGAAGGCCCTTTTCCTGTGCTGTACTGTTCTGTGTTTAGTCTTTGGCATTTGTTAAAATGGCTTTAAACTATTTTAATAACCCATATTACTGGCAGAAGTGCAGGAATAATTGGCATATGGCACGATTAATTTTCACTTCTCTATACAGAAAACAATTTACTATGGTCCATTGCAATGTTTACAAATGATGAGTGAAGAAAAAGCATCATAAATATGAGGTTATTAATTGTAGTTTTTCTTTAGCTTTTTCACAGTAGCAACATTATTTTTCTGTTGTTTGAATCTGGTTAGATTTTTGCTTCCCTAGAAGGACAGCTATGCATAAACCTCAGCTGCGTAGTCTGAGCAGAATAGTTCAGGAGTGGTTCTTCATTCTGTGGTTGAACAAAAGCAGGGACTAATTGCTTTCTTGCAGATGGCGCATGCCCCCTGACTCCCTGAAAATCCCAATGTGATATTCTATGAGCTATCTGTATCGGCTGAGTGCAAGAACTCCATCAACGCCCAGCAATACAGTCCTAACCACCCTGTAAGAGTATTAGTGATAGTCGTGACCGAGAAAGATGAGGATACAATGACAAGAAAAGATTGCAATCAAGAATAAAAAATACCATGACTTCCAGGTGATTTATCTTTAATATACACAGGTGCACTTTGTTGCTTCACTTATTTGACCTTCAATAACAACTGGCAAATATCAGTCATGATCTGTGTGTGGAAAGAAAAGATTGTCAAACATTAAGGGAGGTTTGCCACTTATGAAAACAAAAACATTGCAGTGCAGGAAAGTAAGGCATATGTGGAATATCATGCACATCCTTGGAAGCTTATTTAGACTTTCGAGATGCAGATACAGTGCTGAAGCAGGCCCTTCGGCCCACCGAGTTCGTGCTGACCAACGATCACTGGTTCTATACTATCTTCTTAGGCCCCCCTCGGACATGGCTGACCATGGGAGATGCATCCTAGTTGGCTGCTTGCTCTACACTATACACTAAGGGCAATTTACAGAAGCCAATTAACCTACAAATCTGCACATCTTTGGAGTTTGGGAAGAAACCGGAGCACTCGGAGAAAACTCACGTGGTCACAGGAAGATTGTGCAAACTCCGTACAGACAGCTCCCATAGTCAGGATCGAACCTGGGTCTCTCACGCAGAAAGGCAACAACTCTATCGTTGTGCCGCCCCACTGAAAGTAAATAATGAGACAACATTTCATTTAACAGTTTCAGTGTAAATGAAGCAAATCCATACCCTTCTAGTGACTTAAAATCAGTAAAACAGCAGATGTTGGAAATCTGAAATACGAGCAATATGGAAAAAAACTGCAAATGCTCAGCAGGTCGGGCAACATCTGTGGAAGGAGAAAGAGGAATTAAGAAACTGTTCCAGACACTCGGGTTCAATCTGGTTTCCTCCAGCTCCTCCCATTTCCTCGCACATCTCAAAGATGTGCGGGTTAGGTTTCCTTGCACATGCTCAGAGTAAGCAGTAGATGGGTTACCTGGTTGATTAGTAATCTCACGGGCCTTGATTTAGATGAGATAAACAGAAAGGAGGTTCAAGGCAAGTGGTTGGGCCTAATAGACTGTTTCTGTGTAATCCACTGTATGTTGTGTCTACTCATGTGGCCATAACCACCCATGAAGGATAGTGAAGGTGGCTAATTCCATCAACCTAGAATGTTTTGGGCACTTTCACAATTTGTGTAATAGGCAGGGGCGGCACACAAACTCATTGGTCAAAAGGTACTGTATATCGCATTCAATAATTCACAGCAATTGGTCCTTAACCCAAACCCTCCGGCAAGTGGTGCCACCCAACGCTTCCTGGGTTTTCTTGGCCGTTCCACACTTGCAGAGATGTAAATTGAAGCTTTGATTGTTCAAGGCTGACTCATGGGTTTATGGAGGATCTACTGTGGCCTGGAGCACTGTGCACTGATACCAATGTGATTACCTGGTGTTTGTCTTGGTTTATTATTGTCACATGCGCCAAGATGCGGCAACATATTTTGTCTTGCGTGCTATCCAAACAGATCGTAATGTATATGAACAAAATCATGCGTAGTCATGAGAACAGCAGGTAGTACAAAAAGACAAAATCTGCAGAAATAAACACAAAATACTGGAGTAACTCAACGGGTCAGGCAGCATGTCTGGAGAAAAATAATACCTAACATTTTGAGTTGGAACCCTTCTTCAGACTTTGTGTCTCAATCCGAAACATCATCTGTTTTTTTCCAGAGATGCTGCCCGACCCACTGAGTTACTCCAGCATTTTGTGTTTATCCTTGGTTACAAGCCAGCATCTGCAGAGTACAAAATATAGCATTACAGATGGAAAGAAAGTGCAGTTTTTAAAAAAAGTGCAAAGGCTGCAATAAGGCAGATTTCTAAGTTTGGGTACAATATTAATAATCCTGGGTAAGGGTGATCAGATGGTCTGTATTTATGCAATTAAAATCATTTGTTCCAGCTGTACATTATTAAGCAGCTTTATCATGAGATTGTGTGCAGTGCAACTTGGAAATTTTATATCTCATCTTACTCGAATAAAGTTATCTTCCTTCACACAAGTTACAATTTTTTTATTAGCTTAGCCATTTGATTAGCTGTAGATAATTTTACTGCAGAATAACCTGAATGCCAACACACTATAACGTTTGCAGAATGGCCCTGTGCGGTGGATACACCTTTTCTGGGAATGCAATGAAACTTGAGCAAGGCTCAAAAAGAATCCTTGCAGAATGTTGATAAGTATGTCACAATACTGTTGCAAACTACATCCACTAAGAATATAATGCATTAAACTGTTTTTATGCCTCTTTAAATAAACAACTTTAAATTTTAATTGTGTAATTCTTGCCTTCTTTGTAATTATATGCTCAATTGCATCGTCAATCTGTAATTTGAAAGACCAAAAGCCTTTCAGTCTTTCAAGAGTGATCCAGTTGATCATCTGTTTTAAATATTTAATGATTATTTATTGAATGGGCTGTGAAGGAGCATTGCAACTTAATTATTACTCCATTGAATAGTGTTAGCACCTTCCCTCACAGATGTGTAGGCGAAATAATGTTGAGGAATGACACCACAGTTAAATCTTTTAGAAAGCAATGTCAATTATAAAAGACAAAATTGCGGAGCATTTGGATAGTAGTAACAGGATTGTGCCAGGGGAAATCATGCTTGACTAATCTTCTGGAATTCTTTGAGGATGTAACTAGGAAAATTGACAGGGGAGAGCCGGTGGATGTGGTGTACCTTGACTTTCAGAAAGCCTTTGACAAGGTTCCACATAGGAGATTAGTGGGCAAAATTAGAGCACATGGTATTGGAGGTAGGGTACTGACATGGATAGAAAATTGGTTGGCAGACAGAAAGCAAAGAGTGGGGATAAATGGGTCCCTTTCAGAATGGCAGGCAGTAACTAGTGGGGTACCGCAAGGCTCGGTGCTGGGACCGCAGCTATTTACAATATACATTAATGACTTGGATGAAGGGATTAAAAGTACCATTAGCAAATTTGCAGATGATACAAAGCTGGGTGGTAGTGTGAACTGTGAGGAAGATGCTATGAGTTTGCAGGGTGACTTGGACAGGTTGTGTGAGTGGGCGGATGCATGGCAGATGCAGTTTAATGTGGATAAGTGTGAGGTTATCCACTTTGGTGGTAAGAATAGGAAGGCAGAGTATTATCTGAATGGTGTCAAGTTAGGAACAGGGGACGTATAACGAGATCTGGGTGTCCTAGTGCATCAGTCACTGAAAGGAAGCATGCAGGTACAGCAGGCAGTGAAGAAAGCCAATGGAATGTTGGCCTTCATAACAAGAGGAGTTGAGTATAGGAGCAAAGAGGTCCTTCTGCAGTTGTACAGGGCCCTAGTGAGACCGCACCTGGAGTACTGTGTGCAGTTTTGGTCCCCAAATTTGAGGAAGGATATTCTTGCTATTGAGGGCGTGCAGCTTAGGTTTACTAGGTTAATTCCCGGAATGGCGGGACTGTCATATGTTGAAAGACTGGAGCGACTAGGCTTGTATACACTGGAATTTAGAAGGATGAGAGGAGATCTTATCGAAATGTATAAGATTATTAAGGGGCTGGACACGTTAGAGGCAGGAAACATGTTCCCAATGTTGGGGGAGTCCAGAACAAGGGGCCACAGTTTAAGAATAAGGGGTAGGCCATTTAGAACTGAGATGCGGAAAAATGTTTTCAGTCAGAGAGTTGTGAATCTGTGGAATTCTCTGCCTCAGAAGGCAGTAGAGGCCAATTCTCTGAATGCATTCAAGAGCGAGCTAGATAGAGCTCTTAAGGATAGCGGAGTCAGGGGGTATGGGGAGAAGGCAGGAACGGGGTACTGATTGAGAATGATCAGCCATGATCACATTGAATGGCAGTGCTGGCTCGAAGGGCCGAATGGCCTCCTCCTGCACCTATTGTCTATTATCATATAAATTGCAGAAAGAAGGGGGAAGAGTGCATCTCGAGGCTATCAACATAAGACAGTCACCAAGAAATCCAACTAGGAATTCAGAAGAAACTCCTCCATTGAAGAGGTGGGAAATGTGGACCTTACTACCACAGGAAGTGGCTGTGAATAGTGTAGGTACATTAGAAGGAGAGGCTGGCAACCTTACGTAGAAGTGAAAACAAAGTTACACTGCTAGATTTACATGAAGAAAGGCGAAAGGAGTCTTGATTGAATCCTATGGACTGTTTGAACCTGTTTCTGCACGAAACTTCAGCAAGGTCATTGAAAACAAAAGTATGGATTTCAAAACGGATGTATTGTAGAGTAGACGGTAATTTTGCGGAGGATGTAAATCAAATAATTGCAATCAGGTGTTCAAAGGCTTGATGTAGATTTTGGTGGGAATTGAGTTGAGGTAGGGGTAGTGTCGGGCCACATTACAGAGATAGAAAGCACTGTGAGGTGTGACAAATCTAACAAAACTGCAGATGCTGAAGATCTGGAATAACAACGTATGTGCCAAAACTCCTTCCATTACGTTTTCAGAATGAGCAGAAATTTGTTCTTAAATACACGATGACCTTTCCACAAAATTAATGAAGGATAAAAGCTATTCTAATAGTTTTGGAAATTGCCACAACCAGTCCTCAATGTTTTGAGAGAACTTTTATGCAATTATGAACATTGGTGCAGTAGTTAATTGCCACATGCAAACTGCCGGAATTAATTTGGCTCAGAATCTATTCTTGCTGTTACCATCATTACTTATAAAATAAATAATAATTATCACCAAACTTGTACTTTGATTTAATGGTCGCAGATAATGTTATTCCATATCTTTCTGATACGTTAGCATATTTCTGAATGGTCAGGTGAACAATATTTTCTCTCCTGTGCCATTTATTGTAATTGGGAAATCTAAGTCTTTAGCTCAGTTTCTTTTCCCCAGTTTTCTCTTCGGGCCTTAACTCTTTCTCTCTGTTTCTTTGTGCCTGTATTCTTTATGCCTTCTCTTTGTTTAGTTTAGTTTAGAGATAACGGTCGGAAACAGGCCATTCGGCACACCGAGTCCGCGCCGACCAATGATCCCCGCACATTAACACTATCCTACATACACTAGGGACAATTTTTACATTTGCACCACCATTTTACCTACAAACCTGTTCATCTTCGGAGTGTGAGAAGAAACCGAAGATCTCGGAGAAAACCCATGGGGAGAACAGACAGCACCTGTAGTAGGGATCGAACTGCACCTGCGGTGCTGCAAGCACTGTAAGGCATCAACTCTACCACTGCACCACCAAGACCCACCAATATGGTTGACTCTTAACTACCCTCTGAAATGGCGACCCATTCAGGAGTTGTTAGGGAAGTTCAATAAATTTTGGTCATTGTCCTCTCCTTGTTACTTTTTTCTTTGTTATATTTCTCTCCCATAGTTTATGTTCGTGTTTGAAAGTTGACTCATTTATTCCTGATTTAATGTACTGGTGCAAATTCTAACCAGAAACCTTATGGGATAACCTTTTGCATGGGACTCAGTGAGACCAGTTTTCACAATCTTCATTTTCATGCTGAAGGCAGCAAAGACTGTTTTTCCCACTCAAACAAAGGGGAGGCAGAGTCACCAATAATTGCTGTTAGATACAGAGTTCTCTCTGGGCTTAGCTAGTCACTCTCCTTTACATTTTTTTAAATTTCAATATCAGAAGGAATTGTTTATTTCACATTTAATTCAAGTATTTTATCATTAATCCCCATTTTATCTTTTGGAATAATATTATTCATAAAGTGCTTTCGGAGGGTGGGGGGTGGGGTGGAGGGCACGGGGGAAGCATTGAAGGTCATCTCACCTTCTGTCTCCTTTCTCTGTTCATTTATTTATTTACTTATTTATCTATTTATTCATTTCCCTATGTTCTCTAAATCTCTGTAAAGCGTCTTTGAGTATATGAAAAGCGCTATATAAATAAAATGTATTATTATTATTATTATATTCAACATCGGTTTGACTAACTTGAAACCAAAGTGAAACACTGTGCCATCTAGTCTTGTGCTGTTTGTGAAGAAAAGTAATGTTCAGATCGAAAACGATTGCCACTGAAGGCTGTGGAGGCCAAGCCACTGGATATTTTTAAGGCAGAGATAGATTCTTGATTAGTGCAGGTGTCAGGGTTATGGGGAGAAGGCAGGAGAATGGGGTTCGGAGAGAGCGATAGATCAGCCATGATTGAATGGTAGAGTAGCCTTTTTGAGCTGCAGAATGGCCTAATTCTGCTCCTATCACTAAGTTTACCTGACCTTATGAAAATGTTGGAAACATTCAGCAGGTCAGGCAGCTTCTCTGGGGAGAATTACAGTACTAATGTTGCAGGTCGATGACAACATCACTACAGCCATCAGCTTCTGTTTTAGTTTGTATCTGTGGTGTCCGTATTCCTCGTTAAAGGGCACACTGATATATTGACGTGTGAAACCAAACATTTGTTTTGTATACGTAGTTAATTACACGTGTTTAACTGTTAAATGTGCATACGTGGAAGTGATTAAGCAGAGACTATGGGATAACGAGCACCAAGGAGTAATGTTAATGGAAGACTTATTTTAATCAGGAAACAAAGTGGAATTGAGGGGAGTTTCAGCGTGTTTGAAAATAAGTTATCGTTGTCTACACAGTTTTGTTCTGGGAAACACTTCTGTTCATTGTAAGCATCAATAACTTTGCAAGTAGCATGAAGGCAATGTTATCAAAGTTCGCAAATCACAACAGAAATAGCAATTTGGGACAACAGATGGACAGTATTAATGGCAGTATCGTGGTTGATACAGTTATTGGAATTATTTTATCTTAAGAGGCATGGACAGAAATGTCAAGAGCTACTTGTGAATATCAGAACACTTTGGATGGCATTGGGCTGTGCACTATAGGAAGTATATGGGTCCTTAAACCGATAGCACCCTCTAGACTTGAAATCCAAGTACCAAAGTGAAACACTGTCCTATCTAGTCTTGTGCTGTTTGTCAAGAAAAGTAATGTTCAGATTGAAAACAATGGAGAATGGAAAGCAATTGCCACAGAAGGCTGTGGAGGCCAAGTCAATGGATATTTTTAAGGCAGAGATAGATAATTCTTGATTAGCACAGGTGTCGAGGGCTGTGGGGAGAAGGCAGGAGAATGGGGTTAGGAGGGAGAGATAGATCAGCCATGATTGAAAGGTGGAGTAGACGATGGCCCATGAGAGCGTTGTCTTTAATGAGGCCTCTCAAGACAATTTGAAACTTAGTGCCGTTGTATGGCACAGAAACAAGCTGGTAGGCTCAACCAGTCCACACTGCTGTTAATCTCCAATAAGGCCACCTGCTTCTTCAGATAAATCTGCCACTGGAGCTCTGTTACCTCCTTCCTTGCATGTTCGACCAGCCTCCCCATGAATGCATCTACATTTTCTCTTTCCACAACACCCTCTGAGAACGATTTCAACAATTTACCCCTCTTTGGTTAAATATGTTTCATTTGAATTTCCTACAGCAATTCTCGAGCTAGTGCAAGAGAGTGTTAACTGTGAAAATGCGCTACAAGGTTAAAAAGTTTTACATGAGAGAGACAGTATAAGCAAAGTTGTGAATATGCAGAACCTACTTCCATGTTTAGTAGACAAAGCGGAAACTGTCAATATCCAAAATTTAATCCGGTGGACCAAAGAAAAAGGAGTGAAGTGAAATGATTAGGGCTGCTTTCCTTCTTGAAGGCAAACATTTATATTTTATGGAGCCAAATAGCCTACTTCCTTTTTGTAACTTGTATACATCACTATATATGTATAGTGAGCGGAAAACATAATATATGAATGGCAGTGCAGTATCAACAAGCCACAATAGACATCATGATTGTAAACAGTATTTACTTATTGTAAACATAGCAAACGATGCATCCTGAAGCAGGGCAGTCAGGGTTATTTTGTTTATTCTTCCGCCTTAACTTGATTTTGCTGGGTTGACTGAAATTTATTGCACTTCCCTAACAGCTGCTGAATGGGTCACCATTTCAAAGGGCAGCTGAGAGTCAACCATATTGGTGGGTCTGGGAAATGGCAAAGAGGGCACAGAGCACTGATTTTTTTCCCCCCTGAAAAAAATCATTCTGCAAGCGCAGGATAGTCTGCCTCTGTTTACTATCTGACTGGCTTTGTTATTACAATTCTGAAGGATCCATCTGAGATTATAGTTATCATTATCAAAGCGTAAAGTTGGAGTAATGTTTGAGAGTGAGGAGAGGAGTAAGGATAGACGACGAACGAATAGTAGTCATGAGAAACTTAAAGGATGCAATACTACAAGGAGTCCAAAATAAAAGCCCTAGCTGTTAGTATATATTGGTCATCTGGAAAGGTTATAACGACCCAGATACATATATCTCACATCCACTAATAAGCTCTGCATTACAGTAAGAAGTAATGACGTGGGCACTTTTGAAAGTGCCCTCCTACAGAGTGTTTCTGGATCAAGAGCACTTGGCAACATTCCCATTTTCCATTATTTATCCCTGACCCTTCTGGAAACCGTACACCAGTAAAGGTCATGGAGCATATGTGGTCATTCCTGAACATGTTGCTGGTTTTTATTTTTGCTCTCAGCTCTGCAGAACTTGTCAATGGAGCTATAATGTAGCAACATGTGGATAAAAGTGCTAACTACATTGAAAATATGACAGTGGTCGTGATTATGGGTTTAAGGCTTCATGAACGGTATCGCTTGTTATTGATGAGCTGACTGCCTACCACTGCTTTGTAAATAACCTTTGGTGGTCTCACAAAATTGACTCAGTCAAGGTGACACTGAATGGATAGAATATAGAACAACACATACACACGAGAGGGCCCTTTGGCCCACAATCTCTGATCTGGTCAAAATGCCAAGATAAGCTCATCTGCCTGCACATGATCCATATCCCCCACCTCCATTTCATTGATAATTGAGACAATCTAATTTAGGTAATGGCAGTTATCTGCTGAATAGTTTTAAGTTGTAAGTTTTTACGGAAATGTTGATGTTCATTCAAGCATGCAATGTTCTGTCTGTGCGGAGTTTGTACATTCTGTGACAGCGTGGGTTTTTTCTGAGTGCTCCGGTTTCATCCCACATTCCAAAGACATGCAGGTTGGTAATTGGCTTCAGCAAATTGCCCCTATTGCGTAGGATGCGGAAGTGTAATAACATACAACTAGTGTACCGGTGATCGATGGTTGGTGTGGACTCAATGGGCCGAAGGGCCTGTTTCCATGCTGTATCTCTAAACTAAACTAACAGAACAGTTTTCATCCTTGGGCATCCAATATCACCACTGACCACTCATAGGTCAGGTGCAGTGCGTGGGATATACCAAATCCCTTCTTTACTGTGTATTAAAGCTCCATTCGTGCTGCACATTGCCCTCCACAATGTATTTCTACACCACTACGCAATCCAGAAACATTTTAAGGATTAACAAGTATGTGGCTGGAGTTCTTGGAGCACATGATTCCTGGAGCGTGCTGCCAGAGGCGGTGGCAGAGTCAGAGGTGATAGTGGCATTTAGAGAGGCTTTTAGATAGGCACATGGGTATGCAGGGAATGGAGGGGTATGGATCAGGTGCAGGCAGATGAGATGAGTTCATCCTGACACCATGCGTTCCATAGATGCTGTGGCTGAAGGGTCTGTGTGCTGCACTATTCTATGTCAAGTCAAGTCAAGTCAAGTCAATTTTATTTGTATAGCACATTTAAAAACAACCCACGTTGACCAAAGTGCTGTACATCTGATTAGGTACTAAGGAAAAAATGAAACATACAGTAGCACGCAAACATAACAGCACATACAAAACAGTTCACAGCGCCTCCTCAATGAGCCTCAAACGCTAGGGAGTAGAAATAGGTTTTGAGCCTAGACTTAAAGGAGTCGATGGAGGGGGCAGTTCTGATGGGGAGAGGGATGCTGTTCCACAGTCTAGGAGCTGCAACCGCAAAAGCGCGGTCACCCCTGAGCTTAAGCCTAGACCGCGGGATAGTGAGTAGCCCCAAGTCGGCCGACCTGAGGGACCTGGAGTTAGAGAGGTGGGTTAGAAGATTTTTGATGTGGGGGGGGGGATGTCCATTTAGGGCTTTAGATGTCCTATGTATGTTCATGACAACTATGAGAAGATTGAAGCTCATTTCTCTTTGTTCAAAACCCTCAGCTCCATTTAACAATTTCAGACATGTTGCCGATGCTTCCTGCTTGAATCCCATCTTTTTGACCTTTCCAGTTACCTCATTTAGCACATCAGCCGTTGCTTATCATCTCGTTGCTCATGCAAAATCTGAAACCATTTTGTGTATCTGTTCTACGTAGTACCAAATGAGTCATTCAGGAAACACAGCACTGAATTAGTGAATAAATTGGAACTGGCTAAAATCCCCCTGAAATGGTTTGCAAAACAATAATTGGAAAAGACTGCAGGTGTTCAAAAGCTGGAATTAAAAACAAAGAATGCTGGAAATACAGAACAGTTCAAGCAGCATTTGTGGAGGGATCTGCTTCAAAATCTGTAATGTTTAAAAGAACACAACATAGAAACATAGGAAATAGGGGCCATTTGGCCCTTCGGGCCAGCACCGCCATTCATTGTGATCATTTCTGATCATCCATAATCAGTAACCCGTGCCTACCTTCTCCCCATATTCCCTGATTCCGCTAGCCCCTAGAGCTCTATCTAACTCTCTTTTAAATTCATCCAGTGAATTGGCCTCCACTGCCTTCTGAGGCAGAGAATTCCACAAATTCCCAACTCTCTGGGTGAAAAAGTTTTTTCTCTTCTCAGTTTTAAATGGCCTCCCCTTTATTCTTAGACTGTGGCCCCTGGTTCTGGACTCCCCCAACATTGGGAACATTTTTCCTGCATCTAGCTTGTCCAGTCCTTTTATAATTTTATATGTTTCTATAAGATCCCCTCTCATCCTTCTAAATTCCAGTGAATACAAGCCCAGTCGTTCCAATCTTTCCTCATATGACAGTCCCGCCATCCCAGGGATTAACCTCGTGAACCTACGCTGCACTGCCTCAATAGCAAGGATGTCCTTCCACAAATTAGGAGACCAAAACTGCACACAACACACCAGATGTGGTCTCACCAGGGCCCTGTACAACTGCAGATGTACCTCTTTACTCCTATACTCAGAGAACTTCGAGAAATGGAGACACAAGGAACTGCAGATGCTGGAATCTTAAGCAAAAAAATATAAAGTGCTGGAGTAACTCAGCAGGGTTGGTAGCATTTCTGAGAACATGGATAGGCGATGTTTCACGTCATGACTATTCTTCAGACTGGTTGTAGTATCTGGTGGAGATCTGCCTTTTCTACAAGATCCCGACAGTGATTGATAATGTTTGAGATATTAAGTGTATCGAGGGGTGGGGCTAACAAATTGCTGCTGAGGTACAAGATCAACATGGTATTACAAACAGATGGTGCAGGCACAAGGGTCTGAATGTGTGCAGTGAATGGTAGAATCTGGGGGGTGCAATGAGTACATGGTGGGAATAAATGGGTTGGTGCGGGTGATTGTAAACAATCATTGTTTTCCTGTATTTAGGAATAGCAATCAATGCTCTGTCACTGAGAATGGAGCGAGATCATGGGATTAGCATGGGATAAGTGTAAAAATGGGTGCTTAATGGTCGGCGTGGACATGGTGGGCCTAAGGGTCTGCGTTGCATCTTTCTGTGACTGTTCAACATGTATGAGATGACTGAACATTTTGCAGCATCACATCCTGGTCCTTGTTGACTGCCACATCAATCAAATCCCACTGCAGTTTTAATGTTTCACTCACAGCTTGCTGGAGTAACTTAGCCGGTCAGGTGGCATCTCTGGAGGACATGGATAGGCGATGTTACGTGCTGGGACCCCTCTTTGGACATGATAGTAGGGGGGGAAAGCTGGAAAATGGGGATGGGACAATGCCTGGCATGTGATGGGTGGATACAGGTGAGAAGGGTTTTGTTTGGCAGATGGGTGGACAAAGCTTAGACAAAATGGCGTAAGTTAAAGAGAGAAGAGGAGTGAAATGTGAAGCCAAATGGTGGGATATGGTGGAAGGGGATTGTGAAAGTGGAAAGAAGGGGCGGGATAGTGGGAAAAATGGGTATCACCAGGGTGGGGCACAGGGAAAAGAGGGTGGAAATGGCAGGGAAGGTATTTTACTTGTTGGAGAATTCAGCTTTCATACTGAAGAAGGCACGGACCTTACCTGTGGTTAGATATTGCAGGCTTACACTTGTGGGCAGGGTTTGCAACCTTACACTGTGGATAACGGTTTACGGCCTCATGCCTTTGGCTAAGGGTGTTAGTCTTACATATGTGGCTGGGGACACAAGGAACTGTCAAGAGTCTGAAGAAGGGTCTCGACCCGAAACGTCACCCATTCCTTCTCTCCAGAGATGCTGCCTGACCTGCTTAGTTACTCCAGCTTTCTGTGTCTATCTTTGGTTTAAACCAGCATCTGCAGTTCCTTCCTACACAAGAGTCGAGTGTTTTATTGTCATCTGTCCCAGATAGAATAATGTAATTCTTACTTGCAACAGTGCAATAGAATATATAAACATTGTAAACAATATAATAAACGAGAAAGAGAAAAAAAGGTTCAGTGTGTGTGTATATATACACACATACTCACAAATACACATATATAGATCATATATATATATATATTATATATATATATATATATATATGTGTGTGTGTGTGTGTGTGTATACGTGCACACAAAAAACAAACAATAATAGTGCAAGCATGCCGTTTAAGAAAAAAAGACACAAAGTGCTGGAATAACTCAGCAGGTCAGAGAGCATCTCCAGAGAATCTGGATAGGTGATGTTTGGGTTCGGACAGGACCCAAAGGGGTGTGGGACTTTGATGATATGTGCTGCCCTTCTGGAGGTAGTACTGAACCAAGCCATGATGCATCTAGTCAATAAGCTCTCTGCCATACCCCTGTAGAAGTTTAGTGATATACCAAATCTGCTCAAAAATCTCAGGATGTAGAGGTGTTGATGAGCTTTCTATGTGATGTGCTGTCAACAATTTCATTTGTGACATCAAAATATATTTTTGCGCCAGGCAACATTTAATGTGCTTAAAAAGCAAATGCAGCATTTCTATTTACTTCTGTAATTGGATTGTTAATCTGGGTACTTTTCTTAAGAATTTTTTGTGCTTTCCTGCAAAGCCCAAATTATATGTTAATTAAAAAAAAGACTTTTAATAGACAGGGTGCCAACCCTCAATAACCAACTGGCTGCTGTGGACCTGTTGGGTCCAAACCTCTCCTGCATTGGTGTAGCACCCTCCACTCCCCCCCTTCCCCTCCCCCCACACTCACCCACTCACCTACTCCATCCCCCTCAACCCCCCTTATCCCCCCTCCCTCCTCCTCACCCACTCCATCCCCCCTCAACCCCCCTTATCCCCCCCTCCTCCCCTCCCCCCTCCTCACCCACTCCATCCCCCCTCAACCCCCCTTATCCCCCCCTCCTCCCCTCCCCCCTCCTCACCCACTCCATCCCCCCTCAACCCCCCTTATCCCCCCCTCCTCCCCTCCCCCTCCTCACCCACTCCATCCCCCCTCAACCCCCCTTATCCCCCCTCCTCCACTCCCCCCTCCTCACCCACTCCATCCCCCCTCAACCCCCCTTATCCCCCCCTCCTCCCCTCCCCCCTCCTCACCCACTCCATCCCCCCTCAACCCCCCTTATCCCCTCCTCCTCCCCTCCCCCTTCCTCACCCACTCCATCCCCCCTCAACCCCCCTTATCCCCTCCTCCTCCTCCTCACCCCCACTCACCCACTTCATCCCCCCTCAATCTCCATTATCCCCCCCTCCTCCCCACCCCTCACCCACTCTATCCCCCCTTGAGGTGGCGGCGCCTGGCAATCAAATCGCAATCTCAAAATGGTGATCTCAAAATGGCAACCCTCCCCCAACTGCGCACGCGTGGATCCGGCGGCCATCTTATCGTTGTGACGCAAGATGAACACGTAAGCATTAGATCAACAGGCCCCAACTGCGCAGGCGCGGACCCGTTGGGTTCCATCGCAGGCGCGGCTGACGGGCAAGTCAAATGGGAGCGGTTTATTAAAGTTTAAAAAGTGAATAACTTTTAAAATATAACAACCATTCGAACCACAGGCCAACGATGAGTAAGGTGGGCTAAAATTGTTGCGCTATCGTGTACCGTTTTGGCTGTATTTCAGGATCAAATATATGTAAAACAAACTAATATACTAGATGAGAGTTTTAGTGATATATAGATAGATAAATGTTACATAAATAGAATAAATAGATGGGGTGGGAATAGATAGGGTAAATGCACAGAATCTTTTTACCCAGAATAGGGGAATCAAGAACCAGAGGACATAGGTTTAAGGTGAGTGGGGAAAGATTTAATAGGAACCTATGGGGCAACTTTTTCACACAAAGGGTGGTGGATATAAGGGACGAACTGCCAGAGGTGGTAGTTGAGGCAGGTACTAGCACACGTTTAAAATGATGATGATATTTTATTGTCACATGTACCTAGGTATAGTGAAAATCACAGAGTATGCAAAGAGTCACCACGCATAGAGCGTCAAAAATGTTACAACGGTAATCAAAATAGAACCGATGGTCCCTCTTTGTTCTCAGCGCCACCATCTCCACCGGCCACCCCACCCCCCACTAGGTCCCTCTTTGTTTTCCCAGAGTTCCCCCCACACCGGGTCCCTCTATGTTCTCAGTGGTGCATCCTCCCCCAACTGGCAGCTGTTTTCCCGGTGCTACCCCCCCCCCCCCCGCCAGGTCTCACGCGGGCACGTCCTTGGCCAACCTCTGGGCGCCATTATCTGTCCATAGTTTGGACAGATACATGGATAGGAAAGGTTTAGAAAGATATGGCCAAACGCAGGTAGGTGGGACTACTAGTGAACACAAGGCATCTTGGTCGGTGTGCACAGGTTGGGCCGGAGGGCGTGTCTCCACGCCGTATGACTCTTTAAGTGTCTTAATAAGATTCCCCAAATTACAGAGAAAATCAAAATTATGTTGCAAAATGTTACATTGTTTAATGAAAAGCCTGATGTATATCATTATTAATTAATGAACAAGCAAATTTACTGGAGTTCTATCCTCGGCATTCAACAATGAATGTACCCAAATTGTCCCAGTTGTGCTCAGATGCACCCACCATTCATTACTGCTTGGTGCCATTTGAGAGCAAGTATCTGTGCTTCATCAGTCTCTCTAAAGTGTTGTTTATCTTGCAGATGTGGCCACTCTCCTGTGTATCGATCCCGCGAGATGGCCGCTCTTGCCCTGGTTCCCTTTGTGGCAATTGATCGTATCCTTCCGACGGCACAGTCCTTGATGGAAACCTTACCTGCTCCCACAGATCCACGTATTCGCCAAAACCAGATCCATGGGACACTGCTCCAGGTAAGAGTACAAGCGGGAAAGTGAGAGAGTGGAACCAGGTAAATAAACATGTGGTCTGTGATTATAAACCTCAGCAGGTTTCCTCATTGCATAGACTATTACATATATGTTGTACATGCAGTCAATTATATTAAGGAATGCAGATAATCCAAATGCTCACAACCTTAAAAATGTTCCAGTTGCATTGGGCGGCACGGTGGCACAGCGGTACAGCTGCTGCCTTACAGCGTTTGCAGTGCCTGAGACCTGGGTTTGATCCCGACTACGCGTGTTGTCTGTACGGAGTTTGTATGTTCTCCCCGTGACTGCGTGGGTTTTCACTGAGATCTTCGGTTTCCTCCAACACTCCAAAGACTTAGAGATTTGTAGGTTAATTGGCTTGGTGTCCTTAGGATAGGGACAATCCGTGTAGGATAGTGTAGGATAGTGTTAATGCGTGTAGGATAATGTTAATGACCGGGGATCGCTGGTCGGTGTGGACCCGGTGGGCCAAAGGGCCAATTTCCGTGCTGTGTCTCTAAACTAAACTAAACTAAACATTGACAGTGATATATTCACAAAATGCTGGAGTAACTCAGCAGATCAGGCAGCATCTCGGGAGAGAAGTAATGGGTGACGTTTCGGGTCGAGACCCTTCTTCAGACTGATGTCGGGGGATGTTGACAGTGATATATTGTGCACCACCAATATAACTTGCTATCTGTACTATTAGTCAATGCATCTCAGTTTCCAAGGGAATGTGATAAACTGTGGTTATTATAATTTAATAGGTTTTGCTTGTGTGTTAATAAGCTTTTCAGTTTATGTTCTGGAGTACCACAAAGTACCACAATCATAGAGACATTCTCTGCCATTCTAAGTTCAAAAATGAATTCAACAAAACAGTGGAATGGATTCAGCAGAAGTTCCTTTTGACATAATGGAATAGCAAATAATTTTAACTTAATTTCAGTCCAATAACCCAGCTTGTTCTTTTCTGCATAATGAATTGTGTAATATTAAAGATGTGCAAAATTAGATATGACTGGGGTTAGTTATCCTGATGATTACATGCAGGATAAATTTGTTTAGAGATGCAACAAACTGCAGATGGTGGTTTACAAAAAAAACACATAGAGTAACTCAGCAGCTCAAGCAGCATCTCTGGAGAACATGGATAAGTGATGTTCAGGTAATCCGAAAGGTTACCTATCCATGTTCTCCAGAGATGCTGGCTGACCCGCTGAGTAACTCCAGCACTTTTCTTTCTTTTCTGTCTTTTCTTATAGTTGTTTGTTCTGGTAATGGTTGTCCCTAGTGTGCGTAGGATTGCCACCCTCTTATTTAAAACGATTACCATCCTGAATCAATGGTTTTTCATATAGTTTTATTTACAATTCTTTTCAAAGGGCACTGAGAGATTCACACTGGATTTTAAATCTCCTTGATAATGTTGTCATTTTTCAGATAGACTCACAAGGAACATACGATAGAACTTTATTCATTCCCGGAGGGAAATTGGTCACTTTTAGTCGAAATTCTAAGTGCCAAAGGTTTCTCCTGTTTTTAACGTTGTTTAATAAAAGTGTGGGTTTCAATATATGTTTAAAGCTGCTGAGCTGTCTGCCTGCATGATAGCAGAGAAACAGGAAGTCTCCTTAGAGTGAGGAATGGGCCTGTTCGGACACCTTCCTTAAAGACGGTGGAGCAACGGTAGCATTGCTGCCTTAACTATGCCAGAGACCTGGGTTCGACCCTGACTACAGGTGCTGTCTGTGTGGAGTTTGTACATTCTCCCTGTGACCTGCGTGGGTTTTCTCCGGGTGCTCCGATTTCCTCCCACATTCCAAAGGTTTGTAAGTTAATTGGCTTTGGTAAGTTGTAAAATTGTTCCCAGCGTGCAGGATAGTGTTGGTGTACGGGGTGATCACTGGTAGGCATGGACTCGGTGTGCTGTAGGGTAACTGCATGTCAAAAATCGAAAGTATAAGTGTCACAGGTTTCTCCTGTTTTTAATTGTAATTGTAATTAATTTATTAGCCAAGTATGTAAAAACATACAAGGAATTTGATTTGCCATACAGTCATACCAAGGCACACAACTACATAAAAATTAACATAAACATCTACCACAGCGCACTGTGATGGAAGACAATAATGTACTATCTTCTTCCCTCTTTTTCTCCCGCGGTCGGGGCAGTCGAACCATTCGCAGTCGGAGCGATCGAAGCTCCCGAAGCCGGCGATTGAAGCTCCCACACCGGGGCGCTCGAAGCTCCCGCGATCGGGGTGGTCGAAGCTCCTGCGGTTGGAGCTCCTGAAGTCAATCCCTAACCAAAGGACCGCAAGCTCCAAGATGTTAATTCCGCAGGCTCCCGCGGTTGGAGATCCACAGCAAAGGGACCGCCAGTTCCATGATGTTAGGCCGCAGTGCGGACAGAGATACGATACGGAAAACATTGCATCTCCGTCGAGGAGAGAGATTTTAAAAAGTTTCCCCCATCCCTACTCCCCACTTAATACAAAACGAAAGATACACTAAAACATACATAAAAACAACTAAAGAAGGAAAGGACGAGGCAGACTGTTGGTGAGGCTGCCACCGTACGGCGCCACCCGGTTTTAGCGTTGTTTAATAAAAGTATGCTTATAAATATATGTAATAGCTGTTGAGCTGCCTGCCTGCTTGATAGCAGAGAAACGGGAGGTGTGCTTAGAGCGAGGAATGGGCTTGTTCAGAGACATCCCCTAAAGATGAACCATACTGCCATAACTCCAGCCAGAAGCAAATGATATTCAATCCAATCTAACAACTAGAGTTGAAACCATTCCCCTATCTTCTTGGAAAAATTATTGTAGCACAAATAATCCTCAAGGCCTGAAAGCTATTTGATACACCTGGTGTTGGCAAAATATTAATTAATACATAAAAAGAAAACTCTTAAGAAGTTATCTGTTTGACCTTGGAAATCCAGATGCTGTGAAACAATGCGTACTGATATAAAAGTATAATTAATAGTAGCTGGTAATACTGTGCATGTATTTATTTTGGGCAACTCTAAATTTACTGTTATTAAATAACTGTTAGGCCAGCAAAACATTATTCTACTTTTGTAAATAGCAGCTGTGTGCATTAATGTAGCTCTTTAATGTGGTACATGCCCCAAGGGCGTGTCACAAGATCATCATCAAATATAATTTGACCAGGCATTGTAAGATATTAGCGCAGTTGACTAAATCTGGATCAAAGAGGCAGGGTTTGAGTGAGTGTCAGAAGACATGTAGGAGAGGTGAAGAGGTCTATGAAGGAAACTCCAGAGCTTAGGGATTTGGCAACCGAAACACTGGCCACAAGTCTTGGAGCAATTATGTTTTTGTATTATCGAGAGGTCAGTAATGGGTGGGAGCTGACATCCCAGGAGATTGTAAAGCTGGAAAAGATTACAAGGACGAGCAGAGGCTACTTGGTCTACACTCCATTATTTCTTCTCTCACTGAGAATATATTTCTCTCGCTGTTTCACCAACTGTCCTTAGAAAACTGGTGTTGACCTTCATTCTTACCTCTCAGATAGTATGTTATGACCCAGCCCAGAGATCTGACATGGCATTTCAATGGAAAGTTGCAATGTAAATGAAAGTGCCCATGGTAAGTGTTCAGGAGATCTCGTGTGTCAGAGGTTATGGGGAGAAGTCAGGAGAATGGGGTTCGGAGGGAGAGATACATCAGCTATGATTGAATGGCGGAGTAGACTTGATGGGCTGAATGGGCAAATTCTACTCCTATTCCTCATGACCTTATGGCATGAGGTAATACCATTAGAAACAGTGCAATGTTCTTTGCGTTTCATTTGCCCTGACAATGACACTGGGTCATGTGTGCCAGATGTTACCTTGCTTTTTGTTAAAAGTTGGCAGAGCTGACAGTTCTACCATCCCGATTCTTATTTTTGAACTAACTCCGTGAATTACCCAGTTGTGAAATTTCACATTTTTAAAGGTACTTGCTATCAGTCCAATTGCTTGAAAAGTTATTACCAGCCAGATAATTTCGAAAAGATTTTTGAATGCTGTTTTATATTAATTCACATTGTAAAAAGCATGCAAGAAGGAATAATTAATAATGTACAGGTCTATCCTCGATTTCCCGGCACCCTTGGTTTCAGAGCCTTGCCGGATTATCCGTTTTGTCGGACCAACGGATGTCTTTCACGGCCTCTGAGAGGAGTCGAACAATGCCGTGACTGTCTGCTTAGGCCGCCGGCCGGGGAGCTGAGATACCAGCCTGCAAAGTCGGCTATGGGAATGGATCTGTCGGCTCCAGCCAGGCCACAGTTCCAGAGCCCCGGCCGCAGGGGCCAACTTTGACCCACTGATCGGCTGCGGATGTCCCGATAAGGTAGAGATCGGCCGTCTCACCTGGTCTAGGCACCACATTTTTGGGGGGATGATTTCAAGAGCACTCTTGTAATTCTATTGGAATGAAAGATGGTGCCGGACAATCGGTTGCCAGTAAATCGGTGGTGGATCTGTAGCGTCATTTGGAGCAACCCAATGCCAACATAATCAGTGTAGGCATACACAGCAGCCATTGTTTCGCCCAGAATCCGCATCACCAAGTTGATAAATGGTCATTTAATTGGTTTGTTGAAGACTACGGGATGAATGTTGTCTTGAATACCAGCTTTTCATGTAATTTCATGTGCTCCTGTACAATAAGAATATGGGAATAAACTTCTGATCAGTGCCACTGCTGGGACTGCAGCACTTCCTTGGTCTCTGCATGTATATAATGGAAAGCAGGAATAAGGAACTGCAGGTGCTTCAGGTAACTCAGCAGGTCAGGCAGCATCTCTGGAGAGCACTGATAGGTGACATTTCGGGCCAGGGGAGCGTGTACAGTGATAGCTGCCAAGAATCATCCACTCTCAAAGAATGTAATTACATCCTTCGTTTTTCTTTCTCTCGCTTGGAAAAACAATTGGAAGAAATGTTTTTACAATTTGTACCAAGAATAAATTACTTTGCGGTTAAATGTATGTTAAAATGGAGGCAGGGTGTGCCTTTGTTCTTGACTGGAGGGCATGTTTACTCCAGAAATATTTAATATGCACCACATAATGAGCAGATAATAATTTCAAAAATGCACTGTTACTCCAGCAGTGTAAGATAGAACAAACACTTTCTTCGTGAGATGATGTAAAATCATCGTGATTATTAAAACCTTTGTGCCATCTTTTCTAGCCATCTGCAGTGTAAAGCCAAACAAATCACCTTTATATTATGGAAAATGGAAAACAGCATCAATTCCTGATGGTTGTTGATTCCTCCACAGGTGAAGTTACTTTTCTTGAGGACCCATTCTTCTTGTTGGCGACAGGCTCTGTCAGTAAGCTATTCAATCTCCCAAAGCTGTGCAATTTGACTAACATGCTTGTGTTGTACTTTCTTTTAGAGATTCTGCATGGAAACAGGCCTTTCACCCCCTTGCCGCTCGTTGATTACCCGTTCTCACTCGTTCCACGTTATCGCACTTTTGCATCCTCCCCCTTATACACTAGGGGCAATTTATGGAGGTAAATTAACCTAAAAAACCACGCGCCTTTGGTATGTGGGAGGAAACGAGCATCCGGTGGAAACCCACGCAGTCAGGGTGAGAACGCGCAAACTCCACAAATAGAGCCCAAGGCCAGCATTGAACCTGGGTCTCTGGTGCCGTGAGGCAACAGCTCTACTAGTGGTGCCCTCAGATGGAGAAACAATTTGTCGGCCCGGCTGTATATATATGATGATATGATATGATATTAACAAATATATACATCAATACCTGGATAGCTGAAGATACTAACTCGGACATCGGGCTGAGTTAATATCTGAACAACCACGTATTACCATACCTTGGGCACTCATGATATTCTTGCTTCCTCACTGGGCAGGAATTTCCTACTCAATACCAATATTGGAAAACTGTTATCACAAAGATTGTAGTATTCAAGGAGAATAGCCTAACAGCAACTCTACGCAGGCATTTAATGCAGACCAGCTCTGCTCATACCCTGAAAATGCACCAAACCTTTTGGGCTGCACAGTGGTAGAGCGGTAGTGGCCTTACACGCCAGAGACCCAGGTTCGATTGTGACTATGGGCGCTGTCTGTATGGAGTTTGTACGTTCTCCCCATGACCGCGTGGGTTTTATCTGGGTGCTCCGCTTTCATCTTGTTGGTTTGTAGGTTAATTGGCGTCGGTAAGAATTGTAAATTGTCCCTAGTGTGCAGTATAGTGCTCGTGTACAGCGATCACTGGTCGGCTTGCACTGAAGGGCCTGTTTCAGTGCCCTGTTTCAGTATCTCTAAACTAAACTGAACTAAATTTCCTTCACCAGCAATAGTTTAGTTCCTCCAGAATCCATCTGCTGCCATCTATTATATTTTGTGTTCATTTCATAGTTTTGAAGCCTGTCAACAACACTGACCAGAAGCTAATATACCCCTTTAGGTTAATCATAATGAACAAAGCCTTCAGACTTGAGTTCAAAATGGCTATTTAGATTGAACATTGCAAGTCAATTTGAATCATTGGTACTGACATAAAAGGAGTTTTGAGTTTATTCACTGCTTCTCATTAGAGTGCAAACTAGATTACATGATGAAAATCTGAGGCTTAGTAAGCCTCAGTCTTCCTCATCTCAACTAACCCTTTTCATTGTTTATGTTTAGTCATATATTAGTAAACTGATCATGTTGTTATTGGCAGCACATTATTTACCCTTCCTCTGCTTTGAATTGAAAATTCATTGATTTTTTTTCCTTTAATAGATACTTCGTGTAAGTATAAATGATGCAGTAGTAATTAATCTAATTTTGCTTTTCAGTTTGCAATGTTTCTTGAAGCATATGCTGCCAAATTAAAGGTTCAAGTTTTTTTGCCTACTTGGATATAATTATATAGAACATAATGCAGCAAAGATGTTAATTACATGCGGGATGATGGACGGTTGATATAATGTGAAGTTTTATTTCTCAGTCCCACTTTTTTCCCTGCTCCTCTACTGTTCTTGGCACACACTTGCAGGACCATCAACAGCCCAGTGCCTTATTCATTTAGCCCTTTTGTGTATTAACGGACAAGAGGACTGTAAAGGAACACAATCAAGCAAAGTTTTATCTGAAAGACCATGGCCAAGAAATTCAGTTTAGTTTACTTAAGTTTACTTTAGTTTAGAGATACAGCATGGAAACTGGCCCTTCGGCCCACCAGGTCCCTGTACACTAATTGTATCCTAGGGACAATTTACAGAATTATTATGTAGTTTATTTGTCATTTCAATCCTTACAGATCATGCAATGAATGGGACGAAACAGAGTGCCTCCGGGGGCCATAGTGCAATACAAATGCAAAACATAGACAGGGGATGACAGTGCAGTACAATACAATACAGTACATTACAATACATATAGACAGGGGATTAAAGCATGTAAACGGCAAAAGGTAAAGCATCTAACCTAGAGTTTAAAGCATGTAAACACCAATTAACCAACAAACTTGCACATCTTTGGAATGTGGGAGTAAACCGGAGCACTTGGAGGAAACCCATGCGGTCACAGGAGGAACATACAAACCCCGTACAGAACACTTATAGTCAGGATTGAACTTGGGTCTCAGGCGCTGTAAGGCAGTAACTCTACCACTGCGCCACTTCTGATAATGTCAAACACAAGTGATTTGCAGATAAATAAAGGTGCAAAACTGAATCAATTTACAATCTCTTCGCTTCCCTGGAAGATTCAGATAGCAGGACGAGAAAAGAAAATCGCCTGGCTTAGATTCTACCCCTTTTTAGCCATTCGAACAGTTTTTAAACCTCACTGCTCCAGAACATAACATGCCAATGGTTCAATAGTACTTTATTGTCACATGTACCTCGGGTACAGTGAAATTCCTTTCTTGCAAACAGTTCAGTAAAAATCTTACTATACATAGGCACAATTATGCTTTCGTCCAAGAGTGCAAGAATAGTAGATTACACTGAGGCAGTAGACAAGAGTTGCCAGGTTTCCAGGGCCATCTTGCAACCTTCAAGTTCAAAGTTGTTAAAAATGTAGAACCTGATCTTGACCATAACGGCCAATTGTCCAGGCAGTGGCACTGGTTGGGAGTAGCAGGGTATAGTGGTAGGGTCTTGTCCACTCATAGAGCAAGTTTTACTATTGCTTCCTCTAACACTGCTATTGAAAGGGCCAGTCACATTCAAACTCCATTCAGTTTCTGACTATTCCATCGCACGCGGTGCATCTCCATCATCACAGAATGAACTTTAGAGTAAGTTAGTCCGGCATTTCAGCTACGCACCCTTCTGATTCTGTAAATGCTCCATGACCTTTATGCTCGTTCTGAACATGGGACCAACAGTCATCAGTGCAAGCACCTCGTAGCTTGGGGTGAACCTCTCTCTGTACCCTCTCCAAAGCCTCCACATCTTTCCTGTAATGGGGCGATAGTCCAGATGCAGCCTAATCAAAGTCCGATAGATCTGCATGAGGTTGAAGTGTAGCGGAGATCCCTTAAAGAAGCTCTTGGCGATGCCCTCTGATATCAGCACATCCCTTTCTGTTCGTCTACACACAGCACAACCACTGCTCCTTTTAGAGGTGGATCCTCGAGTTGCAATTGCACAACATGGCTTTAAGCCTTTCAGTAAGCTGTGAAGAGCAAGGGGAACTGCAGTATTTGGCTGTCCAACTCGACAATGTTTTCTTAATGATGGTACATTAGAAGATTATAGCCGTACCAGAATTCTGGAAAACAGCCCAAGTGCCCAGTCAGAACAAAATGATTTTTCGACTAAATTCTTTCACCTTTGACACTTCCCATCTACTTTGGAAAATGTCCTCAATATCCTTCCTTTTAACCATGCCTTTTGGTCTTCACTTTTTAGACTTCAGAGATGCAGCGTGGAACAGGCCCTTCGGCCCACCGAGTCCATATCGACAAGCGATCACCCTGTACACTAGCCCTATGCTACACACTAGGGACAATTTGCAATTTTACCAAAGCCCATTAACCTATATATGTTTGGAATGGGAGGAAACCAGAGCACCCAGTGAAACCCCACACAGTCACAGGGAGAATGTACAAACTCCGTACTGACAGCACCTGTAGTGAAAATCGAACCCCCATCTCTGGCGCTGTAAGGCAGCAACTCTATCGCTGAGCCACTGTGACGCCCCTTTCTAATAACTGGTCCTTTTTGATAACTTTCTCTCCAATTGAACTATATCCCCTGCCCGTGCAATTAATTGTAAACTTTCTTATCCAACAGCAAAATCGTAGCAAAATTGCAAACAGTTCTACCCATTAGGCCTCTCTTATTTTCAACAGGCGGCAATGGTACACTCACTGCGCCAGAGACCCGGGTACGTTCTTGACCTCGGGTGCTGTCTGTGCGGAGTTGCACGACCTCCATGTGACCACATGGGTTTCCTCTGGGTGCTTGCTTGTTTTCCTCCCACATGCCAAAGATTTTAGAGTTTGTAGGTTAGTTGGCTTCTATAAAGTGGCATTAATGTGTAGGGAGTGGATGCAAAGATGGGATGACTAATGTGATGGGGTGAAGTATGGTTGGTGTGGTCTTGGTAAGCTGAAGAGTCTGTGTCCAAACTCTTGTCTTTAAACTAAACTGAACTTAATGTCTGTAGATTGACATGAATGGCAGTTTAATGTTCTACTGAGCCTTGATTTTTTTTTAAATCCTTTGTTTGACCTTTGAATTTTGGCTTATCCATAGCAGTATCAAATTTGACGATTTAATTGAAAATATTTAAACTGGGAGAGTTTAGCTTGCAAAAAAAAGTTAGAGATAAGAATCAAAACAGTATCAGGGAAATTAAGTTTGATTAAATTTAACTCCCCTCACTTCAGGGATGTCAAACATACTTCCCAATTTTTTTTTGAAAATTATAATAAGCGAGCAGATTCAAGTGAGATTATGTTATGGGATTCACAATTGGTTCCATGCCACATGAAATCCTGTATCATTTATAGTAACATTATGTTAATTATTAAAGGTGAAAAGTAGTTCATTGGAAAATACCCCGTGATGCTTGCATTGAGTTCTTGGTTCTCAGACTCCGACCTTACAGGTGAAAAAAAAATTAAACCAGACACTGACTGATCAACTCAGTATTTTCTAGCATTTTCTGTGTTTGGAAAATTTATCGGCCTTTTGTCTCAACATAAACTGGGTTTCTCAATCCAATGCAAAGGCAGAACAGGGAGGAGTTGATGAGGTTTTAGAAACATTTAAAATTTGCTTTTACACGTTTTAAATTTCCCCGTAGTTGTAACACTATATTCAACACTCTGTCTCCTTTCTCTTTCTCCACTGTTTCACTCGTGCACTGTGTGATTGAACGCATGTAGCGATGAGCCAAGAGCATTTAAATGTCATATCTACCAACAACGGAAAAATTAAATTCTTATTTGCTACACCGTAACTGGCCTGTAAGCACAATAACACAGAGATAAATATACAAAAATCATAATACAATAAATTGATAATCGGAAAACGAGGTGACGATAATAATGCAAAACCCAAGTCCATAGTTCAACCAAAGGCACAGTCCATAGAAGATCATAGTTGCCAAGGTTAATGTTGTGTAGTTTTAATTTTATAAGTTTTAATTTCATGGAAACTGACTCTATGGTCCGTCGAGTCCATGCTGACCACTGATCACCAGTTCAAATTAGTTCAAACTTGTCACCCACTCCCTCCACACTGGGGGCAATTTACAGAGGCCAATTAACCAATGTCTTTGGAATGGGGGAGTGAACTGGAGCATCCTGAGGAAACCCACGCAGTCACAGGGAGAACGTTCAAACTCCACACAGACAGCACCCAGGGTCAGGATTGAACCCAGGACTCTAGCGCTGTGAGACAGCAGTTCTGTCAGCTGTGCCACTATGTGTTCATGAGCCGCATGGATGCTGGGAAGAAGCTGTTCTTGAACTGGTAGTGATGGTTTTCAGGCTCCTGGAACATCTTCCCTGTGGCAGTAGCAAAATAGGAACCCTTGTCACATTAAAACTGAGCCTTCCAGTCTTTGACATTTTCACTCAGAGAGAAAGGTTCTGCCCTTGTGACAAGGGAAATTAACTGAGTTGAAACACTGGTGGCTATTAAAACGAGCAAGGCTGGAAAGATGACATTGAGATTGGGGCGGCAGCGGTAGAGTTGCTATCTTACAGCGTCAGAGACTTGGGTTCAAACCTGACTACGGCCGCTGTCTGTGCGCAGTTTGTACGTTCTCCCTGTGCCCGCATGGGCAAAAATTGTAAATTGTGTGTGGGATAGTCCTAGTGTACGGGTGGATCGCTGATTGGCGTGGACTCGGTGGGCTTGTGGGCCTGTTTCCGAGCTGTCTTAAGTTAAACTAAACTAATCAGCATTAGTGAAGAAGGAGAGAGGAAGGGCCTGTACTTGTGTTGTACAGATCTGTGTTCTATAAATATTGCATTTCCACAGGTTGGTTAAAAATCTTGTTAAGGGGCTGGATTCCCATCTGAGCCAGACCGAATAAGAACCAGCAGGCTTCCTTGCCCAAAGAATTTAACATATTGTTTAATAACAATCTAAGAGCTTCAACGTCACAATTACGGTTGCCAGCGTCTCATTTTCATTCTCCCTCGGTGAATTCAGATTTCACTTTGCTATATTTTCACTTTCACTCTCACTTTCAGTTCTCTTATTTCAAACTCCGCGTTATTTAGTAATTTATTTACTAAACCCACACATTGTTTAGTAATAAAAGCACTGCACTACATTGTACCCCTGCTGCAAATATTAACAGTCACATTCCCTGTGGTGTGCTACGTGAGTGAAATCAGTAATGCTGGAAAAAATTGAAAACATCAAGTGGAGTGGAGATTGCTGGCAGCTGTTGTGCCTCTCGGATGCCAAACTGCCTTCAGAAATGTATCATTTAACTTGTCTCACTTTTTACATCCATGAACAGTAAGCTCACAACTACAAAAGTATGGAATATAAGACTGAAACATGGGGGGAGGTGCCGAGAAGATTGAAAGATGAAAACTGTGTGAAATACAAGATCATCAAAGTTAGTGAAATAGAGAAACTAGGCAAATCAGAAAAATTGCAAAGTTGTTTATTCAGTTATGTGGGAAGGTGATTTGCAAAGAGGGGATTCAATTTACCTCCAGAATGGCATTTGTGTGTATTATTATCCATCCAAAAGCCCAAGCTTTGAATTATTGAGCAGTTCCCGAGTTCATTCACGAACAATCCTTTTGTCTATTCATCTCTGGCCTTTGCCCGACTAACTATCCACCAGCCCCCCCTCCCCTCACCTGTATCTGCATATCACTTACCAGACTTTGTCCTGCCCCTCCTCTCTTACAGCTTTCTTCCTCCCCACCACCTGCCACAGTTGGTCTGAAGTTTGGGACGGTGCAGCGGTAGAATGGCTGCCTTACAGCACCAGATTCACGGGTTTGATCCTGACTGTGGGTGCTGCCCGTAAGGAGTTTGTACGTTCTCCCAGTGACCCCGTGGGTTTTCTCTGGGTGTTCTGGTTTCCTCCCACATTCCAAAGACGTGTAGGTTTGTAGGTAAATTGGTTTCTGTAAATTGTCCATGATGTGTAGGATAGTCTTGGTGTATGGGTGACCGCTGCTCGGGTGTAGGATAGTCTTGGTGTATGGGTGACCGCTGCTCGGGTGTAGGATAGTCTTGGTGTATGGGTGATCGCTGCTCGGGTGTAGGATAGTCTTGGTGTATGGGTGACCGCTGCTCGGGTGTAGGATAGTCTTGGTGTATGGGTGACCGCTGCTCGGGTGTAGGATAGTCTTGGTGTATGGGTGACCGCTGCTCGGGTGTAGGATAGTCTTGGTGTATGGGTGACCGCTGCTCGGGTGTAGGATAGTCTTGGTGTATGGGTGACCGCTACTCGGGTGTAGGATAGTCTTGGTGTATGGGTGATCGCTGCTCGGGTGTAGGATAGTCTTGGTGTATGGGTGACCGCTGCTCGGGTGTAGGATAGTCTTGGTGTATGGGTGACAGCTGCTCGGGTGTAGGATAGTCTTGGTGTATGGGTGATCGCTGCTCGGGTGTAGGATAGTCTTGGTGTATGGGTGACCGCTGCTCGGGTGTAGGATAGTCTTGGTGTATGGGTGACCGCTGCTCGGGTGTAGGATAGTCTTGGTGTATGGGTGACCGCTGCTCGGGTGTAGGATAGTCTTGGTGTATGGGTGACCGCTGCTCGGGTGTAGGATAGTCTTGGTGTATGGGTGACCGCTGCTCGGGTGTAGGATAGTCTTGGTGTATGGGTGACCGCTGCTCGGGTGTAGGATAGTCTTGGTGTATGGGTGACCGCTGCTCGGGTGTAGGATAGTCTTGGTGTATGGGTGACCGCTGCTCGGGTGTAGGATAGTCTTGGTGTATGGGTGACCGCTGCTCGGGTGTAGGATAGTCTTGGTGTATGGGTGATCGCTGCTCGGGTGTAGGATAGTCTTGGTGTATGGGTGACCGCTGCTCGGGTGTAGGATAGTCTTGGTGTATGGGTGACCGCTGCTCGGGTGTAGGATAGTCTTGGTGTATGGGTGACCGCTGCTCGGGTGTAGGATAGTCTTGGTGTATGGGTGACCGCTGCTCGGGTGTAGGATAGTCTTGGTGTATGGGTGACCGCTGCTCGGGTGTAGGATGGTCTTGGTGTATGGGTGACCGCTGCTCGGGTGTAGGATGGTCTTGGTGTATGGGTGACCGCTGCTCGGGTGTAGGATAGTCTTGGTGTATGGGTGACCGCTGCTCGGGTGTAGGATGGTCTTGGTGTATGGGTGACCGCTGCTCGGGTGTAGGATAGTCTTGGTGTATGGGTGACCGCTGCTCGGGTGTAGGATAGTCTTGGTGTATGGGTGACCGCTGCTCGGGTGTAGGATAGTCTTGGTGTATGGGTGACCGCTGCTCGGGTGTAGGATAGTCTTGGTGTATGGGTGACCGCTGCTCGGGTGTAGGATAGTCTTGGTGTATGGGTGACCGCTGCTCGGGTGTAGGATAGTCTTGGTGTATGGGTGACCGCTGCTCGGGTGTAGGATAGTCTTGGTGTATGGGTGACCGCTGCTCGGGTGTAGGATAGTCTTGGTGTATGGGTGACCGCTGCTCGGGTGTAGGATAGTCTTGGTGTATGGGTGACCGCTGCTCGGGTGTAGGATAGTCTTGGTGTATGGGTGACCGCTGCTCGGGTGTAGGATAGTCTTGGTGTATGGGTGACCGCTGCTCGGGTGTAGGATAGTCTTGGTGTATGGGTGACCGCTGCTCGGGTGTAGGATAGTCTTGGTGTATGGGTGACCGCTGCTCGGGTGTAGGATAGTCTTGGTGTATGGGTGATCGCTGCTCGGGTGTAGGATAGTCTTGGTGTATGGGTGACCGCTGCTCGGGTGTAGGATAGTCTTGGTGTATGGGTGACCGCTGCTCGGGTGTAGGATAGTCTTGGTGTATGGGTGACCGCTGCTCGGGTGTAGGATAGTCTTGGTGTATGGGTGACCGCTGCTCGGGTGTAGGATAGTCTTGGTGTATGGGTGATCGCTGCTCGGGTGTAGGATAGTCTTGGTGTATGGGTGACCGCTGCTCGGGTGTAGGACAGTCTTGGTGTATGGGTGACCGCTGCTCGGGTGTAGGACAGTCTTGGTGTATGGGTGACCGCTGCTCGGGTGTAGGATAGTCTTGGTGTATGGGTGACCGCTGCTCGGGTGTAGGATAGTCTTGGTGTATGGGTGACCGCTGCTCGGGTGTAGGATAGTCTTGGTGTATGGGTGATCGCTGCTCGGGTGTAGGATAGTCTTGGTGTATGGGTGACCGCTGCTCGGGTGTAGGATAGTCTTGGTGTATGGGTGACCGCTGCTCGGGTGTAGGATAGTCTTGGTGTATGGGTGACCGCTGCTCGGGTGTAGGATAGTCTTGGTGTATGGGTGATCGCTGCTCGGGTGTAGGATAGTCTTGGTGTATGGGTGACCGCTGCTCGGGTGTAGGATAGTCTTGGTGTATGGGTGACCGCTGCTCGGGTGTAGGATAGTCTTGGTGTATGGGTGACCGCTGCTCGGTGGGGTGAAGGGCCTGTGTCCATGCTGCATCTCTAAAGTAAAAGTAATTTAAAAGGGTACTGACCCGAAATGTCACTTATCCATGTTCTCCAGAGATGCTGGCTGACCCACTGAGTTTCTCCAGAACTTCGTGTCTTTTTTTGTAAACCAGCATCTGCAGTTCCTTGTTTCTTCATTAGTGTTAAATTATATCTTTAGAACCTGTCAGTTCTCTACTATAAACAACTGTGACAATTTTCTACAATTGACCACAAGACTGATCATCACAGAATCTGTAAGCATTTGCTGTTTGCACCTCATATTCAATAGAAAAATTAAAATTGAGGTTATAACAGTACTTTGAGAGGCGGCAAGGGGAAAGAATTGGGAACTTCTTGGCGGCAAAACATTTTAGAAACAGAGACATAGAAACATGGAAAATAGGTAGAGGAGGAAACCATTTGGCCCTTCGAGCCAGCACCGCCATTCATTGTGATCATGACTGATCATCCACAATCAGTAACCTGTGCCTGCCTTCTCATAGAGGATGTGAGAGCAAAAGCCTGAAGATGTTTCCACAATCTGCGTCCACACAGCGGGTATATTTACAGCTAATTTGTCAGAGGATTTGAGTACAAAGTGTCCTTCTTTTACATTTCCCAGTGGCGCTGAGAAAGGAGAGAGTGTTGTGCCCAAACTATAGAGATGCAATAGAAACTACAAGTGCTCCTCAGCCTCTGATGGGGTTTCCGTTCCGAGAAACCCATCGGAAACCGAAAGTATTGTAAGTCGAAACGCATTGAAAACGCGCGATCACGTGGCCGGATCACGGGTCGCTGCCGTTTGCACCATCGCAAATCGAACCATCATAACCTGGGGAGTAACTGTATTGAAATAACCTCTTTGTGACAATTGGAGTCTCTTGATAAACAACTTCCTTCTTGAATGATGGCGTTTCTGACATATGTCCACCTGGAAGTCATTTACCAAAGAGATCAGGCCAGTGAGTGGTCAAAAGTGAATCTTACCAGCATCAAGATGCTGGCCATATTTTTCCCTGATTTTGCTGGGACGAGTTCATATCCTTACCTCTCCCACAGTGCATTGCAAACACATTCCACACCATTAATGTAGTGCATCATATTATTGTTGTCTTTAAGTTAACATTACTGGTATGAATTTAGTTTTTTTTAAATCACTTAGTAGTGAAAAGCATGAATTATCTCGTGTTCATTCAATCTATTTAAGTTTATGGGACACCCAGGGTGACATAGTGGTGAAGCGGTGGAGTTTCTGCCTTACAGCGCCAGAGACCCGGGTTCAATCCTGACTTCGGGTCCTGTCGGTACAGAGTTTCTGCATTCTCCCTATGACTGCATGGGTTTTCTTTGGGTGCTCCAGTTTCCTCCCACACTTCAAAGACGTACAGGTTCATAGGTTAATTAGCTTCGGTAAAATTGTAAAATGCCCCTAGTGTGTAGGATAGTGCTAGTGCACCGGTCAGCACGGACTCGGTGGACCGAAGAGCCTGTATCCACACTGTATCTTTCAAGTGTAAAGACTGAATATCTGCATATATTATTTTATTATCCTGCCTCTCTGGGGTGGATGGGTGGGGAATAGAAGAAAGCATTTTTTAATAAATCTAGTTACATGGACTTGCCAATTGCTTCTCAGAATGGTCGATGTTTCATTTTGATTTGTTAATGCAGTCTATTTTGATTCATGTTGCTATTTTTAACAAAATGACCACAACACCACAGTTCCAAATATTTACGTGGGTTTGAAGTTCGAGTCATTTTTATAATGGTCATAATCACATAGGTGCCAACTTCAGTTTCCCCACAGCTCTCAGTTCCAATGGTCTGACTGATCTTCAAAAGCTGGCAGCCTGAAAAAATAGCCTTGACTGTTGTGCCTACTTTATGCATGTGACGTGGAGTTAAATGGTGCAGTGTAACATCCAGCACCTTTAGCCTCAGGAATATCCAGAGGATATGGAAAACCACTGCTTGCCAAGTAAGATTAAGTTGGCATTGAGTCAAAGAGGCACTGAGAAAGGTACCAAACTTAACCTGACCAGGCATTCACATCTGTAGTCAATAGTCAATAGTCGTTTATTTGTCACATACACATAAATGTGTAGTGAAATGAAACATTACCCGCAGTTGAAACATTAAGACCAATAAGAATAATCAATAAAAATGCAATAACACATACAATCATACACTAACACCAAACAAAAGAAACATCCATCACAGTGAGTCTCCTCCAGTCCCTTCTCACTGTGATGGAAGGCCACAATGTCTTTTCTCTTCCCCTGCCGTCTTCTCCCGCGATCAGGCTGTTGTCGTTGCCACGTCGGGGCGGTCGGGGCTCCCGACATTGGAGCGCCGCGCCGGACGGTGAAAGGTCCACGGCCTATTCCAGGCCGCGCCGGACGGTGAAAGGTCCGCGGCGGGCCGACCCAAGCCCCGCGATTCGGGGCGGGCGAACATGCTGCCTCTGCCGGTGCTCCCGATGTCGGCCCCCACCCAGGGGCTTCCGACATCCAGTCATAGCAGTTGCCTGATGATTTGAATGTTACGCGAGTGACGTAAATGAGATGTAAAGCGGATGATTGCATATTGGATTTGTTCCTACTAATATGTTTAATCTTTGGAGCAATCACTGTTGGATAATGAAATTATTCAGCATCTTCCTGCAGATTAAAGTTTGGTAGGGTGGGAGGATTGGCTGGATATACACAGGAATCAAATTTTGCTGCACTCCGATGGGATTAGTGTAGATGGGTGAAAAGATTGGTAAGGACTTGGTGAGCCAAAGGGCCAGATTATGTGCTGTACAACTCTATGATCTCAAAAGGTGGACTAGAATGATTTACGTGAAGCAGACAGCAACCGTATTGATCCTTGTCCCAATTTATCCAAGTTCAGTAGAAACCCAGGCCAAAGTATAGTAACAGAGAACTGCAGATGCTGGTTTATACCAAAGATAGACACAAAGTGCTGGAGTAACTCAGCGGGTCAGGCAGCATCTCTGAAGGAAAAGGATAGGTGACCTTTCGGGTCGGGACCCTTCTTAAGTCTTCAGACTTCTTCAGTCTGAAGAAGGGTCACAACCCAAAACGTGCCCTATCTTTTTTCTCCAGAGATGCTGCCTGATCCACTGAATTACTGCAGCACTTTGTGTCTGTCTTAGGCCAAAGTATAGTTTGGGAAGTTAAGTACAGTCCTACCTGCCTCTTGTGTGTATGATGAGACGAAGGGATCAGATTTTCTATGTTGCCCCTGGAGTTGTGATAATAATTTGCCCTGGGAGTGCACAGCGGTGGGTGCCCCCAGAGCAACATTGTCCACCTTCTGCTGCGTTGCCCCACAAGGAGATTGACATCGTCACATCCATCCCTGAAGCGGAAGTCTCACTCGAGTCACTGTCATCACTGAGTGATTTCTGATTGAAACAAAAGGTGCTGGAAATGGTTATTGTCAAAACTAATTTCTGGTTCTGGAGAAATTGTGGAAAGAAAGAAGAACAAAATATCATGGAAGAGGAAGCAACTGCAGATGCTGGTTTAAATCGAAGAACGACACAAAATGCTGGAGTAACTCAGCAGGACAGGCAGCATTTCTGGAGAGAAGGAATGGGTGACGTTTCAGGTCGAGACCCTTCTTCAGACTGATGTCAAGGGAGTGGGCGGTACAGAGATAAAATGTAGTCAGAGACAGTAAGACTGTTCGGAGAAGTGGGAAGGGGGAGGGATGGACAGAGAGGGAAAGCAAGGGCAACTTGAAGTTCCAGAAGTCAATGTTCATACTGCTGGGGTGTAAGATGCCCAAGCAAACTATGAGGTGCTGTTCTTCCAATTTGCGTCGGGCCTCACTCTGACAATGGAGAAGGCCCAGGACACAAAGGTCAGTGTGGGAATGGGAGGGGGAGTTAAAGTGTTGAGCAACCGGGAAATCAGGTAGGTTTAGAATCAACTCTAATGCCTTCAGGCCCAGTAGGTCTTGGATAGAAGTACACAAAAACACCAGGCCACCCTCTTTTACATATCTTCCTCTTTAATGACCTATCTACCCCTTTGGTGGCCCTTGGACTATCCTTGATCAGATTTTGCTGGCTTTACCTTGCATTCAACGTTATTCCCTTATCATGTATCTGTACACTGTAAATGACTTGATTGGAATCAAGTATTGTCTTTCTGCTGGCTGGGTAGCACACAACAAAAGCTTTTCACTGTACCTCGGTACCGTGACAATGAACTAAACTGAACTGGAAAAAACAGCTGAACCACCCCTTGACCATGACCCCACAGACGAACCACCAGGCCACTGCCGACAACAGAGGGGCTGTTAAGTCTGGCAGGCTGACCTCTACTGTGCTGAGGCCGGGCACCATCTGTCAGACGGACACCTCCTCGTGCCTACCCCGTGCCCATGACCCCACAGCCAAACACCAGGCCATCTTTGTTTCTCCAGTTTGACTGTTGTCATGCTGCCTGAAGCAAACTTACCTCATTTAGTCATTTCATGCTTGAGTGTGGTGAATCTTTATCATGCTCAATATATCTGCTTGGTTTATTTAGCACATTCCTCCATTTGTTATTAATGTTGTCCTTGGGTTTACCTTTGTTGGGAGGTTTCTGTTCAAAGGAGAAATGATGTAGCCAAACATTAATGTTATTTGAACTGACATATCCCGTCGAGTGTATTGGGCAGATCATTTATAAATGGCTTTTCTCAGTACAAAGATCGGCAGAGTGCTGAGTTTCTTTGTGCACTCCGTTTGTTTTTTGTGCTTTGAGCTTCAAATAGCTGCTGTCAAATTTTAACTAATGTAGATTTAGTTTTTAAATATAACATCACTTAAGGGAGTGTTCCTGTAACTGTTGAACTGGTTTAGCTTTGAAAGATTTTATCTTGCTGTGATTTCTCTCCCCCGTCTCCACTCCTTCAACACACATGCACAGACATGGTTTTTTTTCCTCTTTATTTTTAAATTCATCTTGTAGTTCATAGATATTCATTATGGAGCTCTTTATTAATACTCATTCCAGAATGACATGCCCTGCCCTAGAGGGCAACGTATGATGATGATGTTTTACCGCCCTTTCTAAGTGTTATAAATTGTACAACTGCTTGACTGATTTTATTTTTCTGCATTTGATTTGGAAGGTGAAAACATTTACTTGCACAGGGAATCTTCTCAGAAAAAGTGGCATGCAAAATGCAGCCATCTTTTGGAAGTAAAGCGCACATGCACTACAATGTTGCACTTTGTGATGTGTGTGGCTGAGAACAAATTTCAACATCCATGTTCTCCAGAGATGCTGCCTGACCCGCTGAGTCACTCCAGCAATTTGTGTCCTTTTGCACCATGTTCTGCTCCCTAGTCAATTTGCATGTTTCTTTTTTTTGTGCCTTTGATCTGTCTTTGTGCAAAGTAAAATTGTTATTGGTGCAGAATATGTTTTCAATCTGATGCTTTGACGAACAATCTTTGTGGGGTGGTGGGAGGTGAGGAAGATGTTTTATTGTGACACATTGATGATACTTTAAGTGTTTGCTTAGCAATTGAGAATTGGGGTTATGAGTAGTCCTGATCATCACTTTCACTGAAAAGGCTGCTCTTGGCACTTCAAGGAGAGGAAGTGAAAGTCTGGCTCTTGCTCCACACAACAAAGGGAGGGTTTGACGTGTGAACCAAGCTCTGACATCTAATGAGAAGGCAAATCTTGCTGCTTTGCTCTACCGATTACATGTTATAAATATATGGTAAATTTCCAAACTGTTCATGCAATTTTGATAATCAAACTGTTTATCAGTAGAACCCTAAGATTGAATTCCTCTCTGAAGAGTATCTGTGCTTGTTGGTTGTAATGTATTTGGAATTTCCTTCAATATTTTGCTTACCATTACAAAGCCTATTTGCATTGCAGTTTGAATTGTCATGAATTCTGGTCAATAGGTGCCCATTCCTTCTATCCAGAGATGCTGCCAGATCTGCTTTTTACTCCAGCTTTTTGTGTCTACTGTGGAAACAAAGAGCTGCATATGCTGGTTAATACTGAAGATGATGAAGGGTCTCGACCCGGAACATCACCTATCCATGTTCTCCAGAGATGCTGCCTGACCCGCTGAGTTACTCCAGCACTTTATGCTCTTTTTTCAATCTTGCCAACACTTGCTCATCATATTTATTAAACTAAGATGTGCATATTAGGAAAGTATCTATTCTGTGTTAAGGTAGCTGGCCTCGCCAGGTTCAGCTGTAGCAGTATTATAATTGACCTGAGATTCATTTAGTGGGAGAAAAAAATGACTCGTTGATTTTGCTTAACAATGATCCCAGTGCAATTAAACTTCCTCTAAAGCATTGCTAACCATGTACCTGCCCAAATTTATTTAAAATGTTGTTATAGTACCTGCCCCAACTACCTCCTCGTGCAGCTCATTCAATATTTCCACCAGTCTCTGAGTAAAAACTTTCCCCTCGGGTTTTTATTAAATCATTCCCCTCTTAAATCAATGCTTTCTAGTTCTTGATTCCCTTACGCTGATTAAAAGACTCTATGCATTCACCCTATCAATTCCCCTCATGATTTTATACATCTCTGTAAGATCACCCCTTATCCTCCTGCCCCCCAAAGAATAAAGTCCGAGCTTATGCAATCGCTCCCAAGAGCTGAGGCCCTCCAGTCCTGGCAACATCCTCATAAATCTTCTCCTCACTCTTTCCAGCTTACTATATTTACCATCCTTGCCGGTCGTAGCCTGTGAACATCCACCTCCAGATACATGGTGATGAGTTGTCGAGCTGCTGTCTCTTTGCACCAGTGGCATGCAGCCAGTCCTGCCCCAGAGTGATGTCTTTGTTGAGTTTGCACGTTCTCCCTCTGACTGCCTGGGTTTCTTTTCCAGTTGCTCCAGTTTCTTCCCACATCCCAGGGACATGTGGGCTCGTAGGTTAATTGTCCACTGTAAATTGGCCTTGACGTAGGTAGGAGATAGAATCTGAGGGGAGTTAATGGGAATGGGAGAGATTAGGTTACAAGCAACATTTTAGGGAATTAGGATTGCTCTGTGAACTGGCATGAAGCTGATGGGTCAAAATAGTCTCCTTCTGAGTAGTAAAGAAATTTGGAAATAATCCAGAAGACACCCTAGTGCCTGTTAAGGCAACCATTCAACCTTCAATATGGGTGCAGGCTGTAAGGGATTACTAAATAATTACAAGGATTATTAAACGTGTAGTGGTTCTGGTCAAAGCAGAAAATGCTGAAAAATGATGGGAAGGTCAATAGTTGAAAACAGAATGATAAATCTTTCAGGTGAGTGCATGCACCAAAACGCAAGGTCAAGGGAAATATGGAATTTATACAATGTTGAGAAAACGGATGGGAAAGTGACTGAATCAGTAGACATACTAGATTTAAAAGTAGTGTACGAAAATAACTGCAGATGCTGGTACAAATCGAAGGTATCACAAAATGCTGGAACAACTCAGCGGGTCAGGTAGCATCTCTGGAGAGAAGGAATGGGTGACGTTTCGGGTCGAGACCCTTCTTCAGATTGATGTCAGGGGGGGCGGGACAAAGAAAGGATATAGGTGTAGACAGGAAGACAGTGGGAGAACTGGGAAGGGGAGGGGAAGAGAGGGACAGAGGAACTATCTAAAGTTAGAGAAGTAAATGTTCATACCGCTGGGCTGTAAGCTGCCCAAGCTAAATATGAGGTGCTGTTCCTCCAATTTGCGGTGGGCCTCACTATGGCACTGGAGGAGGCCCATGACAGAAAGGTCAGACTGGGAGTGGGAGGGGGAGTTGAAGTGCTCAGCCACCGGGAGATCAGGTTGGTTAAGGCGGACTGAGCGAAGATGTTGAACGAAACGATCGCCGAGCCTGCGCTTGGTCTCGCTGATGTAGAGAAGTTGACATCTAGAACAGCGGATACAATAGATGAGGTTAGAGGAGGTGCAGGTGAACCTCTGCCTCACCTGGAAAGACTGTTTGGGTCCTTGGATGGAGTCGAGGGGGGAGGCAAAGGGTTAGGTGTTGCATCTCTTGCAGTTGCAAGGGAAAGTGCCTGGGGAGGGGGTGGTTTGACTAGGAAGGAAAGAGTGGATCAGGGAGTTACGGAGGGAACGATCTCTGCGGAAAGCAGAAAGGGGAGGAGATGGGAAGATGTGGCCAGTAGTGGGATCCCGTTGGAGGTGACGGAAATGTTGGAGGATAATTTGTTAGATACGCTGGCTGATGGGGTGGAAGGTGAGGACAAGGGGGACTCTGTCCTTGTTACGAATGGGGGGAAGGGGAGCAAGAGTGGGCAAACTTAAAAGTAGGCAACCTACTACAAAAGTGGATGATGCAGGACATTATTGGTGATTTGCGAAAAGCATTAAACTGTGGAAATAACAGAAATGAAGCACAAGCCTTTTTTTTAACATAGAAACGAGCCAAGCTTAATTAAAATACAGTGTATGTGCTCATATAAGTACATGGTTCTAGTTGAATATGTTTAACAAAGCTTTCTATGAATAAGGTCTATGTTTATGTCCAAAAATAAGTTATTGCAATGTAATTTGCAGCACCAAGTCCTACGTTACTGAAAAGGGGTAATTATTAATTCTGGATAAACTGCATGCATGTCCGGATTTTTTTGTGGTCCAGTGTTGTAGACATATCTTTATAAAAAGGACATAAAAGAATCTGTTTAACTAAAACATAAATACTGAGCAAAGGTCAGTTGCACGTGAAACATTCCTTTCTCCATGGCTTTTCAGCCCTTTTAAGTCTTTGTAACGCTGCTGTGATCTTCTCTGTCCACAGTCAAAACCAAATACTTTCGAACACAATAGCTCTGACGCCTTTATCAATTACATTGACAAGCCACAAATGGCTAATTATTTTCAGTCTATGGGGAAAGAACAATAAAGTCAACGTGCTAACATTGCTACTTCAGCCCTCTTTGCACAACTGGCACACAACTCAACCACTTACCTCCTTTGTATCTTGAAATTGTAATGAACAAGTATTTCGGAACAGAATATTAAAAAGTGTCCTTTTTCCTGTGGATAGATGGCCAAAAAATAAATCCAGAATGGTAGTTTTTCAAATGATGGTTCTGACAATGGCAACAATTATAAGAACAAAGTGCTGGAGTAACTCAGTGGGTCTAGCAGCATCTCTGGAGGACATGGATAGACCACATTTCGGGCCGGGACTCTTCAAGATGAATCTCAATGGGTCAGGCAGCAACTCTGGAGGAACGAATTAATGAATGAATGAATGAATGAATGATGAATACTATTTTGTCACATGTGACAAGTCACAGTGAAATTGTTTGCTTGCATACCCGAGGTATGCAATAGGCGTCACATAAAGGGCGTTTCCAAAGTTCTTCATGAAGGATCGCGACCCCCCGAAATGTGGCTTATCCATGTCCTTCAGCGATGCTGCCTGACCTGTTGAGTTACTCCAGCATTTTGTGTTCTATTCATTATTCCAGCATCTGCAGTTCCATTGAGTCTTGCATCTCCATTTCTTGGATATCACTACTTTCAACTCACTGCTAGCTATTTGTTCCTTGTAAAGTAATATGCAGCATAATTATTACTTGAAATGCAAATTCTTCAATAGTCAGGAAGAGACAGGAGAGGACAAGGTATCTCAGATAAAATAACAATAAAAGCTGATCATCTACGTTAAGGCGTGAAAGCTGTAACATCATGTGCCAACACCCTTAATATGTGTGTGCATAATACCTTTTTGGCTAGACATTGCCTCTAGCTTTTCCAGTTCTTGTTGAGGTATTCTTGCTTTGAGGTGTGCATGGGGTCGCTGTCTGGCAGACTGGTTAATAAGTCAGTGATTTTAAGTCACTTGATGACTGTTTTGCATTGTCTGCATCTTAAATTTCCCCAGTACATGAATACGATCATTCAGTAAAAATGTTGAAAACTATTTTCCTCCCCAGAGGGGAAGTTCTCTCCACTTTTATTACTTTGAGAAAGCACACCTTCTGAGAGGTATTTTAATAAATATGCTGAAGTAACACAGAAGGGTGAAGTAAAAACCTGATAGGTTAGGTTTCCTTGTCCCTCAGCATGGGGGTTGCATGTATTAATTGGTTTAGGATCATCTGGGTGTTCTTTAACTCTGTAAAGGCCACACAACTACAGCATTATAAAAAAACAGCCGAGAATGTTTTTTCAAAATTGGCTGGATTATTTTCAATGGAAAGATGTGCAGCTCTATAATGTGCAGCTCAGTCTGAAGAAGGGTCTCGACCCAAAACGTCACCCATTCCTTCTCTCCCGAGATGCTGCCTGACCTGCTGAGTTACTCCAGCATTTTGTGAATAAATACCTTCGATTTGTACCAGCATCTGCAGTTATTCTCTTATACTACTTGTTGCTCCACTGCGATTTCTCCTCAAGGTATGTCCACTTTGAAGAAGTTCTCCTCCTCTCTTCGACGAGAGTTTAGCGTTCAGTCTGAAGAAGGGTCTCGACCCGAAACGTCACCCATTCCTTCTCTCCCGAGATGCTGCCTGACCTGCTGAGTTACTCCAGCATTTTGTGAATAGCTCTATAATGATGATGATGAAAGATGATACAGCTCTATAAGACTGCTTTGTGCGCATTTGGAGTATTGCGTATGGTTCAGGTTGCTCCATTACAGGGAAGACGTGGTGGCTTTGGCGAGGGTGCAGAGGTTTACCAGAACGTTGCCTGGATTAGAGGGTTTCAGCCACAAGGAAGGGTAGGATAGACTTGGATTGTTTTCATTGCAATGTCGGAGGCTGAGGGGAGATTTAATAGAACTACATAAAGTTACTAGAGGCACAGATAGGGTAGACAGTCAGAACCTTTTACCTGAGGTGGAAATGTCCAAGACTAGACGACATAGCTATAAGGTGAGAGGGGGAAAGTTTAATGAAGATGTGCGAGGCAGGTTTTTTTATACAGAGTGTGCTGCCCCCACCTAGAAATCACTGCCAGTGGTGGTGGTGGAGGCAGCTACGATAGTGGCATTTACGAGGCTTTTTAGATGGGCACATGGAAGTGCAGGGAATAGAGAGATATGGATCATGCACAGACAGATGAGATCAATTTAACTTGGCATCATGCTCAGTGCAAATATTGTGGGCTGAAGGGCCAGTTCCTGTGCTGTGTTATTCTATGTGCTATATCCCCTCCACTTTCCCTTTCTGTGGAGATGAAAATTCTTTGGCAGTTCTATTCACCCTGTCTTGTTGACCTTTATTAAGTCATCCAAAAACACATGGAAGTCAGTGATGTCACTGTTCTTTGCCTGTGCGGCAAGTGGCAGTACATAGTGTCTTTCCAAAAGCTGATGTTTGTGCAGTTATTAATATAGGAAATAAATAAACTCACATTGTGAGTTTTATCGGCCGTAGTTTATTTTTCGGTTGGAACTAGTTTCTTCAGCGTTTGTAAACATGTGATAATGCACGATGCAAGCAGAGTTTTCTGTTCCTCTCTGATACCCTGCATGCTTAAAAAACCCCCATTTTAAACGTGCCTGTACAGATGGAATCATAGACACTCACTTTCACAGACTCACCATCGCTTCCTTTTTTGTAAGAAGGAACTGCAGATGGTGGCTTATATTAAGATAGGCACAAAATGCTGGAGTAACTCAGCAGGTCAGGTAGCTTCACTGGAGAAAATGGATGGGTCATGTTTCGGGTCAGAACCCTTATTCAGGTCCTTTTGTGCATTTGACTCTCATTGATATGAACACCAACTGAAACCTACATGACACCCACTGTTTCACTGAGGTGGTTCCATTGGACATTGGATGTCCAGGAGTTTGCACGTTCTTCTCTGTGACCCCATGGGCTTTCTCCAGGTGCTCTGGTTTCCTCCCACATCCTAAAGATGTGCAGATTTGTAGGTTGTAGGAGTGGATGCAAAAGCGGGTTAACAGAACTAGTCTAACCAGATGATCAATGGACAGCTTAGACACGGTGGGCCAAAGTGCCCGCTTCCATGCTCAGTTTACTTTAATTTAGAGATACAGCGTGAAAACAGGCACTTCAGCCCACCCAGTGATCACCCTTACACCTTCGTTCTATCCTACACACGAGGGACAATTTACGGAAGTCAATTAACAAACAAACCTGCACATTTTTGAGATGTGGGAGGAAACCGGAGCACCCGGAGAAAACCCACGCAGTCACTGGGAGAACGTACAAACTCCGTACAGACAGCACCGATGGTCACGATGGAACCCGGGTCTCCGGCGCTGTGAGGCAGCTGCTCCACCACTGTGCCGCTGTGCCGCTCTATGCTGTATCTATAAACTAAACTAAGGGTAAAATAAGTTGCCCCCTTCCAGAGCTCTGGCTTTTTAAACAGGCTGTCTTTATGCAGCTGAAACTCGACGCCCACCCTCCGGCCGGGCGGCTGCCTTGTCTGCCCAACAAGGTGCGGCGGTCTCTCATCGGCAAATTCCCTTCAACTGAATATCCACATAGCTGAAAAATTATTTTCCTTTTTTTTCTGACCAATTGTGAACTCCGCAGAATTAGATGATCAAACTTTATACAAAACTGAAATGTGCGGGAAAGCTTAATATATAAAAAAGCGCTGGGATCGTTTCTGGTCAGTCAACAGCTATGGAGAAAAAAACACCTTTTAGGTAATCACTTGAGGCTTGTTTCTATTCCAGCTCTGTGGTTCAGAGCTAGCCGCTGTCGGATGTGGCATTTGAAGACTGCTTGAAATGCCAAATACTTGGGTAGTTGGTGAGAGAAAAAGTATTTAGCTTAGTTCTGTTTATTATTGTCATGTGTACCGAGGTACAATACAATGCTTTTGCTTGCATGCTATCCAGTGAAGAAGTCTATTACAATCAAGCCGTCCACAGTGCACGGATAAAGAGTACAATATTTAGTGCAAGATATAACATTGAAGTCCAATAAAATCGGATTAAAGATAGTTCAAGGGTCTCCAATGAGGTAGATGGGAGGTCAGGACCACATTCTGGCTGATGAGAGGACCATTCAGTTGCCTGATAACAGCTGGGAAGAAACTGTCCCTGAATCTGTAGGTAGACACAAAAGGGTGGAGTAACTCAGCAGAACAGGCAGCATCTCTGGAGAGAAGGAATGGGTGACGTTTCGGGTCGAGGCCCTTCTTCAGGAGGGAATCCAGAGGTATGTGTTTTCAAACCTCTGAACCTCTTGCCTCATAGGAGAGGGGAGAAGAGGGAGTGAGACTGGTCCTGATTATGCTGGTGGCCTTGCCGATGTTGCTTAAAGTATGGATGGAGTCAATGGAAGAGATGTTAGTTTGTGTGATGGTCTGGACTACATCCACAGCTCTCTGCAACTTCTTGCAGTCTTGGTGGGCCGAAGGGCCTGTTTCCACGCTGTATGACTAAACTAAACCTGGATAGAGCTGTTAAAAAAACAGGCTGTGATGCACCCCAATCTCCAGCACATCTGTAGACGTTGGTGAGCATTGTTGGAGACATCCTGATCTTCCTAAGCCTTCTAAGGAAGTAGACGCGATGATGTGCTTTCTTGACCATAGGTTCAATGTGGCTGGTCCGGGACAAATTGCTGGTGATATTTATTCCTGGGAACCTGAAGCTTTTGACCATCTCTACTTTGGTGCCATCAATGTATACTGAGGAGTGTGTACTGCTTTGCTTCCTGAAGTCAATCACAATCTCCTTTGCCTTGGGATATTGAGGGAGAGGTTGGTGTCGTGGCACCAAGTTACATGGTTCTCAATTTCAATTCCGTACTCCGTCTCGTCATTATTTGATATGCACCCCACCAAGGTGTTGTCATCTGTGAACTTGTAAATTGAGTTGGATTGGTGTTTGGCTGCACAGTCATGAATGTATAAGATGTATAGTAGAGGGCTGAGTATGCACCCTTGCGGGGGGGGTATCAGTGTTGAGGATTATCGTAGAGGATGATATCTCACCTATCCTCAATGATTGTGGTCTGTTAGTCAGGACGTCGAGGATCCAGTTGCGGAGCGGAGTGCTGACTCCAAGTTCCAAGAGTTTAGAGATGAGATTGGTTGGGTTGGGATAATGGTCTTGAAAGCAGAGCTATAGTTGATGAATAGGAGTCTGACGTAGGTGTCCTTCTTATCCAGGTGTTTCAGGGATGAGTGTAGGCCCAGGGAGATGGCATGTTGTGGCAGTAGGCAAACTGCAGTGGATCAAGGCTGGTTGATAGCCTGGCATTAATATGTGCCATAACCAACCTCTGAAAGCACCTAATGATGTTGAATGTCAAGGCCACTGGATGGTAGTCTTTATTGACTGAGACCTTGCTTTTCTTTGGCAAGGTCAAAGATGATAGTAGTCTTTTTGAAGCAGGTGGGTACCTCAGAATGGAGTCGTGAGAGATTAAAGATGTCCATGAACATTCCCTCTTGTTGGTCCACGCAGTCAAGGACACGGCCAGGGACTCCATCCGGGCTAGTTGCTTTCTGTGGATTCACCCTGAGTAAGGTTGATCTTACTTCAGCAACAGTGAACTGCATTGATGCACTAGGTCAATGAACTCTCATTAGATTTACAAGGACATGCAGAACATAGGAAATGTGTGGGTGAAATGTAAATTGGTTGAAGACTGGCAGAGACCGAACAAATGTAACGGTCTACGACGCAGTGGAATACAAGTGTGATTTAATGATGAAAGGAATAATGATACAAGGCAAAACAGCTTGTAATGAAGCATGAATGACCATGTAATGAAGCAAAGGATGGAAGTGTAAATGGTTGGGGCATTTTCTGTTTTGTCTAAACCTACCTTCTGTGGGCTCTGAAGTAATTGATTTCCAGCCTAAAAAAACATAATTCGTAAGTTCATAAGTTCTTGGAGCAGAATAAGGCTATACGGCCCAAAGTCTACTCTGCCATGCAATCATTATCTTTCCCTCTCAACTGCATTCTCCTGCCTTCGCTCCCTAACCCCTGACACCCTTACTAATCAAGAATCTGTCAATCTCCACCTTAAAAATATCCATTAACTTGGCCTCCACAGCCGTCTGTGGCAATTAATTCCCCAGATTCACCACCCTCTGACCAAAGAAATTCCTTCTCCTTTCTAAGGTACAACCTTTTGTTCTGAGAGTGAACCCTTTGGTCCTAGACTCTCCCACTAGTGGAAACATCCTCTCCACTTCTGCCACTGCTCAGCCCACTTTCCCAACCTGTCCAAGTCCTTCTGCAGAGTCCCTGCTTTCTCGCCACTGCCTGCTCCTCCACCCATCTTCGTGATAGGTGTATGACAATAGACAATAGACAATAGGTGTAGGAGTAGGCCATTCAGCCCTTCGAGCCAGCGCCGCCATTCAATGCGATCATGGCTGATCACTCTCAATCAGTACCCCATTCCTGCCTTCTCCCCATACCCCCTCACTCCGCTATCCTTAAGAGCTCTATCCAGCTCTCTCTTGAAAGCATCCAACGAACTGGTCTCCACTGCCTTCTGAGGCAGAGAATTCCACACCTTCACCACTCTCTGACTGAAAAAGTTCTTCCTCATCTCCGTTCTAAATGGCCTACCCCTTATTCTTAAACTGTGGCCCCTTGTTCTGGACTCCCCCAACATTGGGAACATGTTTCCTGCCTCTAATGTGTCCAATCCCCTAATTGTCTTATATGTTTCAATAAGATCCCCCCCTCATCCTTCTAAATTCCAGTGTATACAAGCCTAATTGCTCCAGCCTTTCAACATACGACAGTCCCGCCATTCCGGGAATTAACCTAGTGAACCTACGCTGCACGCCCTCAATAGCAAGAATATCCTTCCTCAAATTTGGAGACCAAAACTGCACACAGTACTCCAGGTGCGGTCTCACTAGGGCCCTGTACAACTGTAGAAGGACCTCTTTGCTCCTATACTCTACTCCTCTTGTTATGAAGGCCAACATTCCATTGGCTTTTTTCACTGCCTGCTGTACCTGCATGCTTCCTTTCAGTGACTGATGCACTAGGACACCCAGATCTCGTTGAACATCCCCTCTTCCTAACTTCCTAACTATGGCCAGACCAATAGTTGTAATCATATTGGATTTAGCTCAGTTGGGCTGGAAACTTGCCCATTCAATTAGTAGATGTATTCTGTATCTAAACAATTGGTAATTCCTTTATTCACAAATTGTCTCAGTCTTTTTTAAAAAATCAACACACAAAAAACGGCAACACTTAGGGTAATTAAATAGCAGTGGATTCCTTTGCTCAATTAGTTACCTCCGTGTAGTGGTAATTGTTAAAAGTGTACAAAACAAATCTAACACTTATAGTAGTTGTACCATGAGGCAAATATTCCCATGCTACCAGTGGTAGACTTATGTTTGCTCAGAAAGGTGAGGATTAACTAATCATAGAGCTAAACATGTTTTGCCAATTGGCAATTAGCACCAAAATGACCTTCAAAAGTCTCTTGGAAGAAAACACCACTTTATATCAGAGGTAACAGTGTAATTTATGTGACAGTGCATAAGGGAACGACGTTTCAAGTCATCGTGGTTGACTAATATATATATTTTTTAAATTGTTTATTAGTGAGGGGGCGAAAACATATTTAGAGCTTTGAACCTCAATCAACATGTTATGAAGCTTTCAGAAAATCTGTGGAGTGAGATGGGAAATTACAGCTATATTTTCCTTCCATCTTTACTCTCAAAAAAAGCTTTTACCTAACTTTCTTCCTGAATAATAGCATTTAAGAGATTCTAACAGCATAATTATGCAACATTTTGTGTGCTCCAGCTCCCAGGTCTGAGCTAGAAGCATTAACCAGAACTCCTGTTAAATTATTTGTGGTAATTTCTAAACATTTGGGAACTGTTAATTTATTCCAAATCTTGGTTCAAAATAATAAATAGATGTATTAATGTGCTCACAGCTTGGTGTTTGCTTTAATTATAAACACACTATAAATATTCACATTCCTGTGTGCAAAATTAGAACAACCCTTAGACTGTTCTTCCCTGACCTTTGAAAACGTTCTGACATCACAGCAGATTGTGCCTGTTCCTGTGATTATGTATACAATTCATAAAGTGGGCATAAATATTTTAAAAGTGCACCACAGAATGAAAATTATCACATTGACAAGATGTAAAAAGAAATCAGGCACTTAAGTATGCATCTCCGACGAATAAAATGATGGTACATTTTATTTAGACCGCTCGTTCACATTTATGTCTAACCCCTCCGCATGCTGTAATTTAAACTATAGTTAATTTGTGGGTTTCGGGTAAACAAGGAGTCCATTTCTAAAAAGGGGGAGCCGCAGGAAGATGTTTCAACAGACTTTGAAAATTGCCTCCCTGCACAAGCAACCTATTAATTCCAGTGAAATGAAACGCTTAGAAAAATAAATGAATTCAAATTGCAATTTAAATCAACAAAACTCATAAAGGCAGCACTACCCACAGTGCAGTGTGTTGCTAAATGCATTTCAGCTGTAACCCATCTGTCAAGGTGCTTGGAGTTGAACATATACAGTGTGCACTCAGTAAAGCATTGGCAGTTATATATGCTGAGATTTACATCGGCCTGTCAGTACTAATTCCAGGAACTCTGGAGTCGCTCTACGTTCGTGAACAGCATCCAAATAAAATATCAGTTATTGCAAAGCTGAGTCATTGGAATGCATGTGGGAAGCAATTGGTGTATTTTTAACAGAGAACTCACTAAAGCCTCAGCTGGAAACATGACATTAAAATCCAATAGCAACATGAACTAATCCTACTGGGTAACTTTATTTGAATAAGAGTTTTGTTTCTGCTCCCTAGTCTCGAATGAGAATGGGCAGGCAGGGGCTGATAGCTCCAGCATGTTACATGATTAAAGAGATCTGTGGGAGTGCTGGTGAAATACTGAGTAGATGTTATTTAGGATACGCGTTGCAGACATCTGCAAATTGTCAGTGACAGAGTTATTTGAAGGGTCTGTCCTGACGTGACTTTGGAAGTCAAGAGTCCTTGCCTGCCCTGTCATTGTGTAGTCAGTCCCCAGCAGAGGAGCCATGAGTGGAATGTTCCTAACACTTGGGATATGGCCAAGTGCAGGCAAATGGGACTAGCTTAGGTGGGGCACCTCAATCGGCAAGGACACGTTGGGCTTCAGGGCCTGTTTCCATGCTCTATGATTCTAATATGTCAATACCCTGGCAAGAACTAGTCAATGCAAGTTTGGGAGGAGTTTGATTGGCAGATGGTTGGACAAAGGCCAGAAGTGAAAAGACAAAAAGTGTGAGAAGGTATAGAGGAGGCGTGAAATGTGAAACCAGAGGTAGGAATATAGAAACATAGAAAAATAGGTGCAGGAGGAGGCCATTCGCCCCTTCGAGCCAGCACCGCCATCTAATATGATCATGACTGACCATCTAAAATCAGCACCCCGTTCCTGCTTTTTCCCCATATCCCTTAAGCCCTAAGAGCTAAATCTAACTCTCTCTGTAGGTGTAGGAGGGAACTGCAGACGCTGATTTACACCAAAGAAAGACGCAATAAGCTGGAGTAATTCAGCAGGTCAGGCAGCATCTCCAGAGAAAATGAGTAGGTGACGTTTCAGATCGAGACCCTCCTTCAGACTGAGAGTCAGGGGAGAGGAAACAGGCGTAGAGACAGAGGTAAGGAGCAAGGGAGAAATAGGGGTGCATCTAGGAGGGGCACAGCGAAGACAGTTGGAAAAATAGGTGGGGGGGGGGGGGGGATGGTTGTGTACCTAAATTTGGAAAATTGGAGAATTCAATGTTCATACCATTGGGATGCAAGCTACCCAAGCAGAATATGAGGTGCTGCGCCCCAACCAGAAACATCGCCTATTCATGTTCTCCACAAATGTTGCCTGACCTGCTAAGTTACCCCAGCACTTTATGTCCTTTTTTTTGTAAACCAGCATCTGCAGTTGCTTGTGTCTACCAGTTGACCATTCAGAACATGTGGACTTAACATTAACGTTTGTAAACAGGGTGGTGAAATTTTGTATCACAGGTACACAAGTTTGTAAGTGCCTGTTGGCGTGGGGTTTGCATGAAGGCAACAGACAACTTAGAATATTGCTCACCTTGCTGGCGAAATGGTAGCCAAGAAGAACTGTTCTCTGACAAGGATTCCATTATGTTCCATCCAAAAAAACAAAGTGTCTTATGACTGCATTATTTACCAGTGCAGGTGTGGTTCAATGGTTTGACTTGTGTGAACCCAAACTTCAGATTCCCGCTGTCAAATGTCAATGAATTGATTCCAGGCGAGTGATGTGAGAGAACCTGTACTTTCTCCAAGGCCTTCCATTTAAAGAAAAATCTAACTATAATTCCTGACTTAGGTGTTCCTTTTACCTTTCATTTTCAAATCCTTGCAACGTTAGATTTTGTTAATTTTATTTAAACCCGTGCAATCTGATATTCTGAAAGGATCAGTGAGGTTTTTTTTTGCCAGCAGTGATGTGATCCTGGAAAATGAGATTGTTTGAGCAAATGAACAAAGACTACCTTACAATTCTGTGTGAACTGACAGTGTGTCAACAGAAACCTCATAAACCACCGTTTCTTCGCTTAATGCAATCCTCTCAGGAAGGGATGGGTTTATCCTGGGATATTAGTTCCACAGACAGCAGGCAATTGCCAATGTTTTGCTGCACCGACTCTGTCAAAATATAAGGAGTTTTTTTGGATTTCTTTTATGTGATGTCAGGTAGAGTAAACCTGACTTTGAAATGTTGCCTCAGCCAGCTGTGTTTCTGGAAAAAGAAGCAGAGTGGAACTCCACATCTGTCATATCGATGCTCAATGCCTCATTTTATTTTTGTTACAATAGGTGTAGGAGGAGGCCATTCGGCCCTTCGAGCCAGCACCGCCATTCAATGTGATCATGGCTGATCATTCTCAATCAGTACCCCGTTCCTGCCTTCTCCCCATACCCCCTGACTCTGCTATCCTTAAGAGCTCTATCCAGCTCTCTCTTGAATGCATTCAGAGAATTGGCCTCCACAGCCTTCTGAGGCAGAGAATTCCACAGATTCGCAATTCTCTGACTGAAAAGGTTTTTCCTCATCTCAGTTCTAAATGGCCTACCCCTTATTCTTAAACTGTGGCCCCTTGTTCTGGACTCCCCCAACATTGGGAACATGTTTCCTGCCTCTAACGTGTCCAACCCCTTAATAATCTTATACGTTTCGATAAGATCTCCTCTCATCCTTCATATACGGGAACCAAAGAAACATTTATGTGGCACCTTTTATAATCTCCAACCAATCCCACAAGCCTAACCTAATGCAGTGCTTTTTGAAATGCACTTTTTAACTGTAGGCAAATTATCTTTAGACTAGAGAAACAGCATGGAAACAGGCCTTTCGACCCACTGGGTCCGCGCCGACCAGCGATCCCACTAGCATTATCCTACACACTAGGGGCAATTTGCAATCTTTACCAAAGCCAATTAACCTACAAACCTGTATGTCTTTGGAGAAACTGGAACACAGTCACAGGGAGAACGTACAAACCCCGTACAGGTAGCACCCGTAGTCAGGATCGAACCCAGGACTGACGCTGTAAGGAAGCAACTCTACCACTACGCCACTGTGCTGCCCCTTGCACAGATTGTACATGTAGCACAACCTAAATAACCAGATAGTTTGCCTATAATGTTAGCCGCTGTGGAGAATATTTGACCAAAGAGCTCTCTGGCCCTTTGGTAATTAGCACAGAATCATTCATACCCATCAAAGAGAACAGACACAGTGTATTTAATGTTTAATTGGATGTAATGTACTATGTACAGAGCAATTTATGGTCTTTTGTCTGAAATGCATAAGAAATGGGCTTGAACCAGGGACCTCGGCTTGTATCAAAAGCGAAACTGTAGTTAAATTTTGAAGATTGATTAAACACATGTTCTGTTTGCATGCATGACAGAAATTGCAGGTTTGATTGTTCAGAGTTGGATCTAAAAAGAAACCCAAGCATTACAAAATCTGGGCTTTGCAATGTCCATGTGCAACATTTAGAGTCATACAGCATGGAAACAGGCCCTTCGGCCCAACTTAGCCCTGGCAACCAACATGCCTCAGCTACACTAGACCCACCAGCTTGCGTTTGGCCCATATCCCTCTAAACCTATCCTATACATGTACCTGTCTAAATTTTTCTTAAAAGTTGCCACATTACTTGCCACAACCAACTCCTCTAGCAGCTCGTTCCATACACCCACCACCCTTTGTGTAAGAAGGTTACCCCTCAGGTTTGTACCTCTATTCTGGGCAGACGACTCTGTGCATTTACCCGATCTCATGATTTTGTACACCTATTTATTTTTGACATTTATTTTTGAAAACTCTGCAATTGAATAATATATTCAAATTCTCTGTCACAGTGGGCTCCAGGAAGCAGAAAATGAGAAATACCATAAAGGAAATGCCTTGCGCTTGTTCTATTTGTTTCCAGGATGAATCTCATGCTATCCACAAACATTGCTCATCCCAGTGACTGTGGCTCCTGAACTCTTGGCCCATCCCCCCTCTTCTGGTCCCAGATGCTTCTGGCCCAAGCCTTACTTCCCTTCTCCACAGTGGCCTTTCCGAATGTAAGGCCTCTTGAGTAAAGTACTATAGACCTTGGGCCTCGAATGCTCTATGTCACTATTGCAGAATTAGGTCATTCAGCCCATCAAGTCTACTCCACTGTTCAATCTTGGTTGATCTATTATTCCCTCTCAAAGAGAGACAGAAAATGCTGGAGTAACTCAGCAGGACAGGCAGCATCTCTGGAGAGAAGGAATAGGTGATGTTTCAGTCTGAAGAAGGGTCTCGACCCGAAATGTCACCTATTCCTTCTCTCCAGAGATGCTGCCTGTCCTACTGAGTTACTCCAGCATTTGTAGGGGAAAAAAATTGCAGATGCTGGTTTAAATCGAAGGTAGACACAAGTTGCTGGAGTAACTCAGCGTGTCAGGCAGCATCTCGGGAGAGAAGGAATGGGTGTCGTTTCGGGTCAAGACCCTTCTTCAGACTGATGTCAGGGGAGGGGGCAGGACAAAGATAGGTTGTAGTCGGAGACAGGAAGACAAGTGGGAGAACTGGGAAGGGGGAGGGGATAGAGAGGGGAAGCAGGTACTCCAGCATTTTGTGTCTATCTTCGATTTAAACCAGCATCTGCAGTTCTTTCCTACACATATTATTCCCACTCAACTCCATTCTCATGCTTTCTTCCCATAACTTTTGACGCCCTACCAAATCAAGAACCTATCAATCACCTTAAAAATATCCAATGATTTGGCCTCCACACCCATCTGTGATGATGAATTCCACAGATTCACCAACCTATCAAAGTCTCCACTATCCTTCTGCTGATTGTCAGATGTCACTCGTTCATTGGCCATACCTTTTCATTTTTCATGTGAAGTTTAGCTAATTGATTCATTAACCATAAATCCACTCAAAGACTTGCCGGAGGGTGTTCAAACCAATTCTCTATTGTAGTAGACACAAAGAACCGCAGATGCCGGTTTGCCTGAAAAGGTACAAAGTGTCCACTCAGTAACTCAGCGTGTTACTGAGTAACTCAGCGTGTCAGGCAGCATCTCTGGTGGACAGGCAACGTCTCAGGCCGTGACCCTTTTTCTGACTGAAGTCTCGGAAGATCCCGAACCAAAGGGTCGCCTCTCCCTGTCCTCCAGAGGTGCTGCCTGGCCCACCGAGTTACTTCAGCACTGTACCTTTTTTTTCTATTGTAGTTTTATCTTGACAATTTAATTTGCCATCCTCCTCCCCACAATGTGTCCAATGCTTTTTCATGTGTAATTAATCAAGCAGTGATTTTCACTGTAATCCTGTGTGAGCTTTCTCAGGTTGTGACCTACTGATTTAGAACCTACGTGATAGGGAGAGAATAGGCACAGAAAGATAAGTAGGCTTTTTCAGTTGACTGCTACTCTTGTCAAGTTGAAGCCCGCACAGGTCTATTTCATCTCTTCTACCTTTGGCCAACCCTTTAGATGTAATTATTTCCAATGACTATTGTATAGAAGCTGAAACATAATACGCACAGACATAAACATCTTTTATGTCGCATCATGCGGATATAAAGATAAAAGACGAGTAGAACAACAGAATCATTAATACTAATTCCACTTTTTGCAACCTCATGGAAAGTTAGCTCTCTCACGTCTGATGTAATTATAGACATTGTGGTAGGGTTTAGACCACCAAATGTTCGCAGGGTTAAACAAAACATTGCATTAGTTTTGAGATTTAACACGACAAAGGACATCATCTTGAGAAACAAAACAATTAAGCGGTTTCAAATTACTGAAGGAAGAAACAAACTAAACTGTTCTCTGGCTGAATGGCCATGCTGCATAAAATGATGCTGAATGGCTTATAGGGCTCACTGATCAATTAGTCTAGTTTAACTGAGTGCAGAACCTAATATTTCACTCATCTATCAGCAAAATTCTTTTTTTAAATCTCTAACTTTTTTCAAATAATGGTTATGATTAATAAAAAACAGGACATCCCCAATTTTCTTTTTATCCTTTTAGCTTTTGACTGCTAAACAACATCTGTCCATGACATGGTCAAGGGAGCTTTTGAGCGGCACAGTGGCGCAGCTGGAAGAGTCGCTGCCTCACAGCACCAGAGACCCCGGTTCAATCCTGACCTCGGGTGCTGCCTGTGGGGGTGGGTGTTTGCACCTTCTCCCTCTGACAGTATGGGTTTCCACCGGGCGCTCCGGTTTGCTCCCACATCCCAAATACATGGGTTAATTGGCCTGGTTGTATTAAATAGTGGTTATCATTTTTAGTTTAGTTTAAAAACACAGAATGGAAACAGGTCCTTCGGCCCATCAAGTCCACGCTAACCATCAGTCACCCATTTGACATTCATTCTTTGTTATTCCACTTTCTCATCCACGCCTTGCACATGAAGGACAATTTACAGAGTCTAAATAATCTACAAACCTGAAAATCGAAGCATCCGGAGATAACCCATGCGGTCACAGGGGGGACGTGCAAACTCCGCACAGACAGCACCCGGGGTCAGGATTGAACCGGGGTCTCTGGCGCATGCGAGGTGACAGCTCTACCAGCTGTACCACTGTGCCGTTTCGTGAAGTCTCTGCTGTTCTTCAGATAGTAGTTTTGCATCTTTTTACATCAGTTTATGAGAGTAAACAGACCTCAATTTGACATTTCATCTGAAACCTGGTGACTCAACTTAAAGGAGTCCTGTTTAGAGTGTGTACTAGAATCTTACAACAGAGAGTGGCGATCTAGGACTGGTTCAGAGGTGAGCCCTCCCACTGAGCAAAGGCCGAGACGAGGGAATGGTGGCAGCAACTGAAGAGAAGTTTGGGATTTTCTCATTTTTTAACCAATATTTCCCCTTCCAACAACACCATGGTAGACAGATTACAGATTATTAATTACCATTTAATAGGAACTTACTTTGTGACATGTGGCCAATTCATTTGCTTACATGAATCATTGTCCCTCAAAGATATTAATTTGTATGAAGGCTATTTTGATAGTTGTTTAATGCAATAAAACTAAACAAATGAAATTGGATGTAATTCCTTGGATCGCAGGAGGCTAAGAGATGATCTTATAGACCGAATTGATATGGTAAATGCACAGTTTTATACCCAATATAGAATCAAGAACCAGAGGACCTCGGTTCAAGATGAGAGGGTGAGAATTGAGATGAGATTTAATAGGAACCTGAAGGGCAACATTTTTACTCAGAGGATGGTGGATATATATGGAATCAGCTGCCAGAAAGGATAGTTGAAGCAGGTACAATAAAACACTTAAAAGACACTTGGACAGGTAAATGCGTAGAAAAGGTTTAGAGGGATATGGACTAAATCCAGGCAAATGGGACGAGCTTAGATGGGTCAATATGGCTGATTGAACTGAAGGACCTGTTTCCATGCTGTATAACTATAACTCTAAAGCACCACATAAATAAAAACCTTTTTTTTCCCAAAGGTTCTTTTAATAGTAATTACATACTTTCCGCATTTATCCATCTCTGGTTCGTATTATGTAACTTGCTTATGCCAGCACTTGGTAGATTAGTACTGGAAAATCTGAACAAAACTGGGCTACAGATACTAGCAGTCACATGGTGCTGTGAGAGGGATACATGTTTGAACGATCCTTCGTCTTGCTCTTTGTGAGTTGTTACTTGCATTGAGTCAAATAAATGTTATTTTTCAGGAATTCCAGATGTAATTTGAAAAAATTTTAAATCTCAAATATAGTTACTAGTTTGTTGTATTTATGTTTATTTCTATAGAGATTTGTTTGAACTATTTCTTGAATTTTAATACGGTATTTCAAAAGTATGACCATAACACATTATATTGCTTTTCTTGCACACAGTTTAGTTCATTTTTCAGATTTCAGTTCACCTGCTTAAGGTATTTCCTTTTTTGTTCGTAGGAAATTGTTGCATTTGATAAAAAGTGACGATTTATGTTCAAATATTACCTTGACAATTAGGACAACTGCATTTTATCAACTTCCTTATTCGACCCATTCCATGGATCAAGGAAGTATGGAGTAAATGATCATGCAGTGGATTATTCCATGAGATTGTGGTATTTCATTTACTTAATCCACTGTGGAAGAAAGCTATTTGGCCGATCATTGTGCGGCAGCTTCCATCAGAACAGCCCCATCAATCTTGCTTCCTGATATATAGAAGCAAAGAACTGCAGATGCTGGTTAATACACAAAAGGACACAATGTGCTGGAGTATTTCAGCAGGTCAGGCAGCATCTCTGGAGAACATGGATAGGTAATGTTTCGGGTCGAGACCCTTCTTCAGTCTGAAGAGTCCATCTCGATGCTGCCTGGCCTGCTGAGTTACTCCAACACTTTGTGTCTGCTTCCTCTTATTATTTCCCTGTGGTCCAGCAAGTTATTCTCCCTCACATGTCTATCAACCATTGCAAAGCATATCACTTTGCTACTTCTCTCCCTGCCTTCAGAGGCCTCCTGGAAATCCAAGACTGTTTTTCTTTACTCCTCTCCACCAAATTTGCCTTTTGTAGTACTCATCCCAACAAAGGTTGGTAAATATCAGACAGTCGACCTTGGGAGTGTTATTATAATCCTAGATTTTATGATAACTCCGTCTAATTACTGTGAATTGTGTGGCAGATCTACACAGGGATAATTGTGTCTCAGTACTTCAGGGCTCTGTTGTAGAGTGGGGAGTTGGGATTAATTTTTTCATGATCATAGCACTAGTTTACGATCAAGGGGGAAAGTATCTAAAACAAAGGCTACTGTTACCAGGTGGTCAAGATCTGTTTAGCTGATGCTATAATTTTCACCTTGCCAATAGATTATACTGAGTATATCAAATCCTGCTGACACCTATTACGTTTTTGCCTTGGATTATTGATCTAATATATTAATTCAAAGCAAAATGTCTGAAAGCTGTTAATTAATTAGATTTTTTAAATGTATAGTGCCTCACAGGATTCTCCGTAGCAGGCACTGGGGAAACATTCAAAGTTGGCTTTAGCTGAAGGGAAAGTGAAAGTTCCTAATATAGATTAAGTTTGCATAGCTGGTTTTGTTTTGGCATCTCCAACAGTTATGAAAACCTGTGTCATTTGAATACCAGTCCGAAAACAGAAATGTCAGATGCATGAGTTAGCTCTCAATGTCCTAAGGATATTCAGTCTGAAGAAGGGTCTCGACCCGAAACATCACCCATTCCTTCTCTCCCGAGATGCTGCCTGACCTGCTGAGTTACTCCAGCATTTTGTGAATAAATACCTTTGATTTGTACCAGCATCTGCAGTTATCTTCTTATCCTAAGGATATTGCTTTTTGGATTAAAATGCTTTAAGCGTAGCCTGCAGCATTGAGGGCACTGGATATCTGCGAATTAATTAAACATTGTAATTACTTCTAGTTGGAAGTCTCTCACTCTTTTGTTTGCCCTTTAAATTAACTTTAAGTTGTTGCTCAAGCATTGTCATATTTTTGACTGCTGCCTGCGTTAAATTAACCGCAGGTTGTCACTGCAGCCAATAACGTTGATATTCTTTCATTTATGAAGGCGCTTCATTTACTGCGATCCGGCTATGACTCTAAACAAAGGACCAATTCATGTCTTCACCAAGAGTTGCATGACATCATTGGCTGCACTCGAGCCAAAATATGGTTGGCAACAAGGTAAGTCTGAATTTCAATCTAAGTCAGTACTAAATAAGGAGTAGTTCGAGGTTTTTTAAAAATAAGTCAGAGGTATATTTAGATTCTTGGTTAAAATTTAAAACTGATTGCTTATGTATTTTTTCAAATTCTTCCACATCTATCTAAGTGTTGGCAGATTTAATGTACCATTTGCTTTTTCCCTTTCATGGGTTTTATGTTAGTTGTCGCAGTTCACACCCAAAATGGAAAACAGTTTCTTTAAATCTGAGTCTTGTAAAATACTTGGCAAAACCACCTGGATATTATTTCACCATAAACACAAAATAACCATGTGTTCTGTCCTTGCTGATGTAGTTGCAATTCTTGAAGTCATTTTTAGGGATCTTGAATTTCACTTTAATTTCATTGAGAAAACAACTTGGATTCATGTGGCGTTTCAATACAGTAAACACCCCACGGCATTTCACAATAATTATTAAACAAAATTTGACACCAAGTGAAATGCTAAGAGACTGTAGGCACATCAAGCCCACACAGAATGATCTAGTCTGTCTCGCTCCCCAGATTTCTAGTTCTAGTTTGCTCAAACAAACTTTTTTCACCAAGTTCCTACCCAGCTCCTTCGGAAGATGGCCTAAGATGGCGCTCGAGCTGGATGACTCTTTGTGTGCTTATCCCATTACAATCGCTCCACTCTTATAAATACTTATTTCAACACCAGCATTTCTTACATTCACTAAATGTTGGTCATAGAGTCATACAGCTTGGAAACAGGCTCTTCAGCCGAACTTGCCCACACCGACCAACATGACCCTCAACTACCTCCAGCAGCATGTTCCATAGACCCACCACCCTTTGTGTGCAAAAGTTATCCTTCAGGTTCTTTTCCCCTCACCTTAAACCTATATTCTCTGGTTCTTGAATCCACTACACTGGGCAAGAGACTTTGTACAACTTTCTGATCTATTCCTCTCATGATGTTGTGCCCTTTATCCTTTATCTGTGCACTGATGGCTTGATTGTATTCATGCAGTCTTTTCTTTGACTGGATAGCTTGCAAACATAAGCTTGTCACTGTACCTCGATACAGACGACAATAATAAACCAAACTAATCTAAATGTCAAATTAATTTACTTCCAACACCCTATCGGGCAATGAACTCCATATCATTCACTTGCAGACTGATAACAAAATATCACTACACTTAAGGACCTGAAACTGCAGGCAACTAATAATGGTTTGCACTGAATAAAAGTTGCATAATTTTAACAGTTCGCTCAGATTAGAGGACACCTGTCCAAACTTAACAGGCATGTGAATTTTCCGCATTTCCGCGTTTTTAAAATCCATTTTCCACGCTTTTTGCATGATTTCCGCGTTTTTTTACTCTGCCAAAATCGCATTTACCAACGGAGAAATCGGTTCGAAAAAAAGAAAGAAAAAAAGAAAAGAAACAATGTGTAGCAGCGTTTCTCAACCGGGGTTCCCTGGAGCACTAGGGTTCCGCGAGAAATAGCCGCTAATCATTGAAATCCGGCCAAAATTACAAGAGCCCACTTGAAATCCCCCCGCCCTGGAAGTCTCCCCGAAAATGTGGCACCTCGGCTGGGCAAGTCAGCCAATCTCGACCTCATGATTTCTGTCAGTGTTGAATGTAGGAATAATAAAAACAATCAATGATAAAGGTGTAAGATTGGGATGTTCCTCTTTAAAACAAGGTCTACAACATCATTGTATCAATGCTAAGTAGATTCAAGTTCCTTCAGCTGCTCTTTGATAATTTGTGAATGCTGTCTAATGGTGAAAAATAAAGAAAGGGGCTGAGAAGGTTGTTTATCGGGTGATGTTTACCAAGGATATGCTGCCTGACCCGCTGTTACTCCAGCATTTTGTGTCTTTCTGCGGTGTAAACCAGCATCTGCAGTTCCTTCCTACATATTTTGTTTGCTCTATTGCAAAATCTGCTCAAGGTATTGACTGCTCAACCATTTTGAAGTTCTCCTCTCTCCGAGGGGATTTCTGCAACACCCTCTCTCACTGCTCCCCCTCTGAGGTCTGAAGAAGGGTCTCAACCTGAAACGTCACCTATTCCTTGTCTCCAGAGACGCTGCCTGACCCGCTGAGTTACTCCACCATTTTGTGTCTATCTTGTTTACCAGGCACCTCTGCATTGTATCTCGTGAGGGATCTGTGGATGTCATAGTGACTACTACATTGCAAACCATTTGGTGCACCGTAACATAGTGACCTCCATTACCAGCACATTAACAAACTAAAGCCATTATAAGTCATAGAGCCTATGTTAAACTCTCCAAATGTAGGATTTTAAAAGCAGCTGAATTAATTAAGACGTTGATTGAAAGGAGAATGTAAACACACCAGCACATTGAGGTGCCCAACAGACCAATGAAGTGCGCTTTCCTGAACACAAGACAAAATACTTATTTTAAATGTTGTTGTTCGTCCTTCGGGTTCGAAGATGACCATGACATCACTTTCAGTTGAAGGATTGGTGACTGTGGGTCCGGAAGTGACTGGTGAGGCCAATCCGGGCCCAGAAGGCACGCCCACACGTAGGACACGAGTGGATGAGTGCTGCAGTGGAAGTGGAGGTAGCCCGGGCCTTGCGCGCGGTGCGTTTCCTCTGGGCCTCTGCAGTGCGTCTGTTCTCTGCTGCACGGGCTCCTGTGGTGAGCTTGCTATGCCAGGTTGGACGGTCCAGAGCAAGAGACTCCCAAGTGCTGAGGTTGATGTCCAAGTCTTTGAAGGACACTTTGAGGCAGTCCTTAAACCGTTTCTTCTGTCCTCCTACCGAGCGCTTGCCCTGACACAGTTCTCCATACAGAAGCTCTTTTGGCAGTCGACTCTCGGGCATTCTGACGACATTGCCTGCCCATCTGGCTTGGGCTTTCCTTAGGAGGGTGTGGATGCTGGGGATTCCGGCCCGTTCCAAGACCTCTGCGTCAGGAATTTTGTCCTGCCACCTGATGTGAAGGAGTCTGCGTAGGCAGCTCAAGTGAAAGTGATTGAGCTGTTTGGCATGTCTGCTGTAGACAGTCCAGGTCTCACTGGCATAGAGAAGAGTGGTGAGTACCACTGCACGGTAGACCTTCAGCTTGGTGGTAAGGCTGAGTCCTCTCCACTCCCAAACATTCTCACTAAAGACAGCGCTGGCCTTGGCAATCCTGTTGTTGACTTCAGTGTCAATGTTCACCACTTGTGAGAGTGTACCACCCAGATAGGTAAAGCTGTTGACTGCCTGTAGATTCTGCCCCTTCATCGTGATGTGTGGTTCCTGGTAGGGCTTTCCAGGCGCGGGCTGGTACGTAACTTCAGACTTTTTGGTGCTAATGGAGAGACCAAAGTTGTCACAGGCCTGTGAGATTTTAAATAATGATAAATTGATACCCTAATGTTTTATATTTTACTACCTTTTGGAGCAAATAGTGTGGAATTTTGCTTGTTCCTCAGCAGAAAAGTTACATGTGCTCAATGATAACAGTGAGCTCGATAGGCTGAATGGCCTATTTCATTCAAGGGGCAGGCATTTAAAATGTTAAAGCTGCCTTTTATTTTATTTTAATTTAGGCATTTAGATTTTCTAATATTTTTGTGAAAAACTGAAATGGGAAATTCATAAAATGCTTTTTTTCCAACCTTTTCTAAATTTCAACTTTTTCTCAACGCAGAATGGAATATTTTTAGATCTGTCTTAAGGATAGCGGAGTGAGGGGGTATGGGGAGAAGGCAGGAACGGGGTACTGATTGAGAGTGATCAGCCATGATCGCATTGAATGGCGGTGCTGGCTCGAAGGGCTAAATGGCCTACTCCTGCACCTATTGTCTATTGTCTATTGTCAATTGGAGCCTTTTTTTAAAGTGTAACCTAATGCTTATAACCTGGATCCTGCTTTATTGCAAAGTGGCAGCAGTATTTTGTATCCAATTCCAAGGATTGTGGATATGTTGTGTGATAAATTCTAATAAGGCACTTTATATAAAAAAATGTCAAGCTAAGCCTTTTAAGTTTCCAGTTATAGATCAAAGCCCATTTTCATTCTGAATGAAAGTTAAAATATGTTTAGTGAAGTCGTGTGTGCCAGAAAGTTCAAAGTGCGACTCTGGTGCCATTTTAACAACTGTGCTGGGTTTAACTTCAACTCAGAGCAAGTAATTTGTTGGAGAAACTGAAGGAAACATCTGTCTAGTATCACTTGTAGCCTTTGGCTCCGTTGTGTATTATTTTTGGAAGCATGAATACATGTTATCAAAGCCTATTTTGCCTTGGGATATAATTCATACAAGTGTTCTGTGCTGGCCTTTTGTGTATTATCAGAAAATAAGCCCAGTGTCTTTCTAATTCTGTGAGAGCTTGAGATTTATACACATACAGATGGGACAAGCTGGACTTTGTTTATAAATCTGTTCAAAGTAATTTAGTTAAAAAACTTGACAGTGCAAGAGCATATTGCAAAAGGAAAATTGGCGGGGTTAAAAACGTTGTCACACTTCCACGGGATAAGAGAGAAACTATCTTTGACCCAGAACAACAGTCCAAAGCTGCAAAATGGTTTTTTTTACCTATAAAATTTCATTGACCTATCCTTCCTGCAGTTCAGTGTTTGTACTATGTAGATTATAGGCAACTGTCATATAACATGGTTCCTGGATATATTCATGCTGGATGTCAGAGCTGTTTTTTCATGACTATAAATAGAAAGGGAAAATATTGTTATAAAAGAAGAACAAAATGAGCAAAGACATATGATTATAATATGATATATGATATAATCACATCATGTGATTAGCAATAGATTCTTTTTTTTTTAACTGTAATTTTTCTGTTTAATCTCTCGAATTAATATTCTGCCTTTCAAATTTCATGATTTTGAGGCTGGTTAAATAAAAATTCCAAATTATTTATGGATCCCCAGGCAATTTCCAGTTATTTAATAACAAGGAACTGCAGATGTTGGTTTATACCAAAGAAAGACACAAAGTGCTGGAGTAACTCAGCGGGCCAGGAAGCTTCTCTGGCGAGCATGGATAGGTGATGTTTTGGGTTGGGACCCTTCTTCAGATTTTCTTCCCAGTTTTTCTTTTTTGAATCAGTTGTCTCAGGATTTGTTGTCCTGGGCGTACGTAGTTTTAAAGTACAGGAAATGATTTCTTGTGTTGAATCTTTGTTGGACTCTTTAATAAGGTGAATCAAAATGAATGCTCCTTCTCTCCTATATCCTTGCAAAGATCCGCTTGGATTGTTGATCCCTGTATTCCTTCAAAGGTACATTGGTCTCTGTCACCAAACATTCCAAACCATTTTTCCAATCTTTTCTCAGTATTTACACATCGATATTATAATTAATGTATCTCATCACTGACCAGAAGACCTGATTCTGCTCATTTATTTGACCAAAACATGTCCTGGAGCCTCATACTTTACACACTGCAATGCCTGCTATCTTGGTGGTGAATGTGCACATTATTCTGTCCTTAACTTTCTTTTGATAGCATTGTCCAAAAATTAAGATGTTTCAGAGGTGGCCTAACCAGAACTTTTCAATCGTTGCTTCTTGGATTTAATACTCAGTGGCGCCTATTTATTAAACACAAGGGGCGGCACGGAGGTGCAGCAATAGTTGCTGCCAGTCTATACGGAGTTTGTACATTCTCCCCGTGACGGCACAAGTTTTCCCTGGGTTCTCCTGTTTCTCCCCACACTCCAAAGACATACAGGTTTGTAGGTTAATCAGCTTTGGTAAAGATTGTAAATTGTCGCGAGTGCAGAGGGTAGTGCTAATGTACGGGGATTGCTGGTCGGCGCGGACTCGGTGGGCCGAAGGGCCTGTTTCTGCGCTGTTTCTCCAGACTAAACAATACTCTCAATCATCATTTCAGCAAAAGATGTATTGAATCTCAGCCACACCATTCATTTTTACTTTTTATCCACTTCCATTGAAAGTATGTTTCCATTGATCGTATATGTATATTATCCTATTGCATTTGGACAAGCATTGGTGTCTCGTTCCTCAGCCAACATCCTAAATGTTTGCACTTCTTCTGACCTGATGAGAGGGGGAATAACACTAATGCTGCGGTCAGAGGTCAATCAGGCATATTATCCTGCAGATCCCTGATGTTGGGTCCTAAGGTTGTGATGATTGTTTTTTGATTGCACCACTTATGATTCCAGCCACAGAGAAGCTTCCAAGTAATCTCAGTTTTGTTAACCTTCTTAATGTCATATGTGGCCATATGATGTATTTCCACGGAAGACAGTTGCCCTCATTCCTCATCTTGCATTTAACATTGGTGTTCTTGTCTGGATCATCCCTGTGCCACTGTCTGGAGGAATGTCTGTTATCATAGGAAAAGTGCATCAAGGAGCAGGGAATTAAACCCATCCACCAATCAAATAAAGACAGAAAGTGCTGGAGTAACTCAACGGGTCAGGCAGCATCTCTGCAGATCATGGATAGGCGACGTTTCAGGTCTGGACCCTTCTTCTGACTGATTGCATTTGGGGGGTGTGTAGGGGGGAGGGGAAGAAGGTTGTAAGAGAGGTGGGGGCAGGACAAACCCAAGCAAGTGATAGGTGGATATGAGTGGGCGGGGGGGGGGGGGGGGGGGGGGTTGATTGGCAGATGGTTGGACAAAGACCAGAGGTAAAAGGACAAAAAGCTGCGAGATAAGAAAAGGAGAGGAGGCTTGAAGCCAGAGGAATGGATTTAGGTGGAATGGAATGGTGGTTGGGATTGTGCAAGAAATGGTTGCACATCCACGTGGGCACAGGGAAGAAGAAGTATAAAAGGCCACGGGGTGGAGGGGGGGGTTGGTAGTTAGTTGGGACTCTTCTTCAGACTGATGAAGTAAGGGGGAGAAAGCAGGCAAAGTGTGGTGACAGACAAAAAAAGCTGGAGTAGTTCAGCGTTAAAGGCATCATCTCTGGAGAGTAGGAACGGGTGACGTTTTGGGTCGAGACCCTCCTTCTCGACCCGAAACGTCACCCATTCCTTCTCTCCAGAGATGCTGCCTATCCCGCTGAGTTACTCCAGCTTTTTTTGTCATTGTTCGGTTTAAACCAGCATCTGCAGTTCCTTCCTACACAAAAGGGTCCCAACCCGAAATATCGCCTGTCCACGTCCTCCACAGATGCTGCCTGACCCGCTGAGTTATTCCAGCACCCTTGTGTTCTATGCAAGATTCCAGCATCTGCAGTTCCTTCTATCTTCATTCCTCCAGCAGTTTGCGTTCCGCTCAAGATTCCAGCATCTTCAGTCTCTTGTATACTCAGGACCTTTCTCATGCAGTTCATCTGTCAGTCAGTGAACCCGCAACACAACCCCTGGTTCTTCTCCCGTTCTCTCATCCCCTCAACCACACAGCTTGCAACAGTGTGCAGTGGCTTCTTGCCAACAATCCCTTTAAGGGAAGGAGCCTTGCACGTAGCTGTTGGCTGAGTGCAGGTGTCTGAGCAAGGCTGATCTAAGCATGAGTGCGGCTTCCTTATTAGGAAAGGTTGCCCCATGAAAGCATTTTTGCACTATTGTACTAGGATTGCAATTAAAAATAGTGGTCCTGATATTGTGGTAAGAAGTAGAGTGGGGAAGCACACAGTAATATTTTAACGCTCCTACAATGGAACTAATTTTTTTTAGGCCATAAATACCAAAAAGGAAGCTGATTTTGTTTGAAAATGGAAGTGTTATAGAGGCTGTAGAGTGTTCTGAGAGGCAGGAGAAAACAATACAAGAAGGTTGACACAAAATGCTGGAGTATCGTGATGCTGCCTGTCCTGCTGAGTTACTCCAGCACATTGTGTCTATCCTCGGTGTTATCCAGCATCTGCAATTCCTTCCTACACAATACAAGAAGGTTCTTCCCCGATGGTCGAAATGAACATAGAACAGAGTGCAGTATAGCACAGGAACAGGTCTTTTGGCCCACAACGTCCTTGCCAACATTGATGGCAAGACAAAATTATCTGCCTGCACATAATCCATATCCCCCCATCCCTGCATATCCATATACATATCCAAAAGTCTCTGAAATGCCTCTATTATATCTGCCTCCACCACCACCCTTGGCAGCATTTTCCAGGCACCCACTATTCTCTGTGTACAACATTTGCCTAGCACATCTCCTTTGAACTTTGTCCCTCTCACCTTAAAGCTAGGCCCTGTAGGATGTGATTTTTCCATCCTGAAATGGATGCTGCACGGTTTGTTGAGTAATGCCGTTGAGGAATACAGGTGCATCATAGAAAGCATCCTATGAGACAATTTGGTTTGGTAAATGCCTTGCCCAAGTCTGCAAGAAATTGTAGAGTTGTGGATGCCGCCCAGTCTATCACAAACCAACCACTCCCCCTACCCATCACTCCATTTACCCATCGATTCCACCTGTGCTTCATGGTGCCTCAGAAACCAGCCAACATTATCAAGGAGATGTGTGGAGTAAGTATTTTAATACAGAGGGTGATGGGTGCCTGGAACGCGTTGCAGAAGGCTTGTGCAGACAGATTTGATAGTGGCTTTTAAGGGACTTTTGGATAACCATGTATCTGATGTACTCATGTGTGGTATGATCTACCTAGACACAGACGTCCCAACCCATCCGAATTTGGCAGAAAGTTTCCGCTTTCTTATTTCATTTCCGCCATTCCGATTTCGCCTCATATTTTTCCGTAAAACACATGCCCCGCCGCTTGCCGGGCCTCACCTCGCCGCTTGTCGGGCCGGGCCTCGCCGCTGGTCGGGCCTCGCCGCTGGCCAGTCCTCGCCGCTGATCGGGCCTCGCCTCGCCACTCCGTGTAGCCTGAGGCTCGTTGATGTTGAGAGTGGATGGGATGGGGGGGGGGTGGGGTGGGGGGAGGGGTGCAGGTGAGGGGGTGGGGAGTGGGAGTCAGGGGGGAGGGGAGTTGGGGTCGGGGGGTGGGAGGGGAGTGGAGGAGGGTGGGGGAGGGTAGTGGGGGGGGGGTTAGGGGGGGCATGGACCGTTGTGATTTGCTGTTGAAGACCACTGAAGTAAGTATGTCTTCAATGAAATTAGGTATGTGCAGTTTTAAATGAAACTCTTTCTTCATAACTTAGTCATACATTTTATGACCATTGTTCTTTTATTCAATACCAAGAGAATTGGGATGTGTACGGAAAAAGCAAAATAGAAAAAACAAAACAAAACCATTTTTTCTTTGTTGTAAAAAGTATTTTTGTTCAAAAACCTTTCTATAAATAACAGAATATACTCATGATAGGCCTGACATCGTACATGTAGTCCAAGAACTACAGACTGTTGGAATTAATAGTCGTTTTTCACACATGAATGTAGCGCAGCGCATATGCGCATTTGGCGTGCATACTTTTTTTTTGCTGAAAAGTTGCATTACGCTCCATATTATGAATTTAGAAGTAAAATTTTGGATTTTGGACATCAAAATTATGAATTTGTAAAATCAAATGTTGGGCAGTCTGTGGATAGCACATAAAGCAATTCTTTTCACTCCATCAACAAGAGATAATAATGGACCAATACCAATACCTCACTAAAGGGAAATGGTGATGTGGGTTCATAATTTTCCTATTGTGGCACAAAGAAATGTTTTAGCTTTTGAGACTGGGGTTCGATTCCGACTACGGGTGCTGTCTGTACTGAGTTTGTACATTCTCCCCGTGACCTGCGTGGGATTTCTCTGGGTGCTCTGGTTTTCTCCCACACTCCAAAGACAAACAGGTTTGTAGGTTAATTGGCTTGGTATAAGTGTAAATTGTCCCTAGTGTGTGTAGGATAGTGTTAATGTGCGGGGATCGCTGGTCAGCACGGACTCGGCGGGCCGAAGACCCGTTTCCACACTGTATCTCTAAACTAAACTAAATTAAGAAAAAGTAGTTCACAAATCTTGCTCTCTGCAAGATTTAAAGGAGTAAAACGTGTTAGTAGTTCAAACTAAGCTGTGCCATATCCAATGGAAACTCGGTTCCAGATTAGATTGAAGAAACACGACCAATCCATCTGAAAAATGAACCGGGTTTCCATCGGATAATGAATTATCCACACTGCAGGTGTGGATAACTATTTCAGTTCAAGAGAGTTGGGCCACACAATCCTTGTGGGATTTCATTCTTGTACAAGTTCATTTGGTCTGGAAGGCGAGCATTCAGATTGCTTATGGGAATAATTGGTGCCATTGAGTACCTGTGTCAATTAACAGCTCATGCTATTGAGAATTACATGCCCCACTGCTTTACATTGAAAGACAGACCCACTGTGGTAGCTGATGGTCCTAGATCACAGATATGTTGACAAATGTGCTTTTAATGGTTGGCTCTTTTAACTGTGATGATTCAAGTAAAGATCAGCACTATTACAACATATCTAAAATGTGGCTTATGAGTTCATCAAATCGTTTGGATGCTGCCATTAAATACTTCCTAAATGTTGCTTTCTCCAGAGCTGCTGCCTAACCCGCTGAGTTATTCCAGCATTTTGTGTCCATCTTTGGAACTGCCTACACTCCTTTCTCTAAGGACATTATGGCTATTTCCGAGAATTGAGATTTAGGGTGAATTTTAACGTTCATATTTAAAAATGTGCTTGCTTACTCTGCGTGCTTGACTCCATTAGTGAATATCCTGAATCTTTTCATTATTTTTGATCCTCGTGTATCAACTTAGTTCCAGATCTGTGTGGCTCAGATGTCTACTGGTGAAAAGAATTTGGCAACAGACACATATATTTTGTTAAATAATGTGATAAAAACCCAGAGCCTGACTAAATCATAACAGACTTTTGTTTTAAATGCATGCTGGACTGTTTCAACTGTAAATCTTTTGCTGATCATGGAAAAAAAATATTTAGTTTCTTGTTTCCTTGTTGGTGACTGAAGAGTAGTTCCATACAAATCTGCTGTTGCATTCAGTCAAGCACCAAAATCAGCTTTTTTTCTGTAAAGCCCACTTACGGTTTAACTGTTCTGCAAATCTTGACAAGAAAACAAAAGGCAGAGAGTATTCTCAGCATTGATTGGCCAGGATCATTGATCTGATTATGTCTGATACAGACGGTGCAATACTAATTCCTGGAAATGGTAATAAAATAACCCTCATTAAGTTGAGTTGCTGGACTGTTTAATCTGTTCTGATTTAATTACATTTTCACTTAGCAAACTTCAAAATGGAATTTAGTGTCCCACAGTTGCTTTTGTCCCTGTCGTATTCCTCACCTCGCTCGCCCTGATTCCCACCGTCCAAACAACCATTTTCTTCTGGCATTTACAAATTAAATTTGTTCTCTTGTGTGACAGTGGGTGGCTTTCACTGCCACCTTTACTACTGGGGAAAAAAAGGAGATCAAAGTTTACATATCATTTATTTTCATGGCTGATTGAAACTGATATTTTGTTTTGCAGGCAGAATCCCTGTTTCCTTACCAGAGGAACTTTTCTTGATATCATATTTATCCTTTGTCGTCATCTCGATGTGTCAAACACAGTAGGTAAGTCTTTACAGTTTCACATTTTCAATTGTTATGTACTAAACAGTGTTTTTAGAAGTAGTTCAGCAGTCCAGGCAGCATCTGTGGAGGAAATATGCGACATTTCAGCTTTGGACCTATGTTCAGAGAGCAGTTGTGGTTTCTCAATAGAACTACATATTTTGTTACAAATCAATGTACTTTGCCAGTTGATCATGAGCGATCTTTGAAGCTTTGCACCATTTATGTATCAAACTATGTTTGTTGGGCCTGCACCTGCAGGATATTTTTAAAATCCTGAACAACTATCAACACCTGACAAAAATGACAAACCAAATGTTGTGGGCCACACAGTGCATTGCTGTTCTGGTTTAGCAGACAGCAGTATTGAGTGAGCAGACTTGAGCCATGATGCTGACTGCATCTCACGTTGAACCATTTCAAGCTTAATAACACCGTGGTGCAGCGGTAGAGTTGCCGTCTTACAGCTCCAGAGACCCGGGTTTGATACTGACTAGGGGTGCTGTCTGTACGAAATTTGTACATTTTCCCTGTGACTGCACGGATTTAGTCCCGGTGCTCCGGTTTGCTCCCACAGTCCAAAGACCTGCAGGTTTGTAGGTCAATTGATGTCCGTAAAAAATGGTTCCCAGTGTCTAGGATGGAACAAGTGAACGGGTGATCGCTGCTTAGAGCGGACTCGGAGGGGCCAAAAGGCCTGTTTCCACATTGTATCTCTAAACTAAGCTAAATTAAACAAAACTAAACATAAAGAAGCATGGCACATGTGTCCTGCCGGAGAGGGTGGAGATCTTAGGAGACAACAGTTTAGTTTAGTTTAGTTTATTGTCACGTGTACCGAAGTACAGTAAAAATCTTGTATGTTGCTTGTGGGTATGTTGTTTCACTTTCAAAAGAAAAATCCAACGTGAATTTTACAAAACACCCAGGCAATACGAGATGGTGGTAGTTTTGCAAGATACTCCTACTTACTCTTGTACAAAGCTCAAGTGATGAGAATGTAAAGGGCATGTAGCAATTTTTGCTTTAGGGTCCTAGTTAACGACCACTTTCGCCCACATTTTGGCTCATGCAAAACTACGCTGCCTTCTGCACAGTCGCATGCTCATTATTCCTCCTCTTACTGCTCTGCTGTGGATCCCAATTGCCTATCTTAAAATTCCTTTAAGACCCCCACGTGATCTTTTCCCTACAAGCTAAAGTAGCTTTCATTGCTGTAAATTTCCTTCTCCAAAACGCTCCTACTGAAGGGCCTGTCCCACTTAGGCGATTTTACGGCGACTGCCGGCGACTAGGCTGTCGCGGAACGTTCGCTGGGGTGTCGCGGGCATGATCGTGAGGAGTCTTCCAAAGATCGTAGTGGATCTCGGCAGATCGCCGAGAAATCAAACGGTTTGAAATCTCTCGGCGATAGCTGGCTTGTCGCCAGGTATCGTTGCTTATTGCGGGCGCTGTCGCATGCTGTCCCCAGGTTTGATAGGTTCTCTTAAGATGCATTTAGAAGCACATAATATTAAAATAAGTAAAGTCATTTCAAAATACCATAAAATGCTTGTGTTTAACCAATTTATTTACCGTCAGGCCATTTGACAGGTAGATTGGAGGTGACAGTTTGACGGTCAGGTAAGCGTGGGAATTTTCGCGATGTTTTTGGCCTCAGCCATTACATTTAAAGTGAGTTCCAAAACCAGATATGCAACCCAGAAACCAGATATACATCTCCCGTACATTTTCAAAGAATGCCCACACACTTTTCACAAAAATCCACTTAACCACTTTTAAAATTATTACTTTTTAATACAGCTATTAGTAAACTGGAAGTAAATCCTGTTTATTCCTTGTTACAGTGAAACTTGGTTTTTAAGTAACCCATACAAGGTGTTATAGTTCAAAACTCTCAAGTACTTACCGACTTGTCAGTGATTTCAGCGAAAACCAGTACGCCGGAGAAGCACTGACAGTGTGGGAATTTTCGCGATGTTTCGGAAGACGCTGTAATCTCGACCTGACTCGGCATTGTCGTAGTCATTATCGTCGGGTAAAAGAAAAGTTTGGCGATCTGCTACGACTTTGACAGTCGCCAAAAAGATCGCCTAAGTGGGTCAGGCCCTTTAAGCATCTTGAATACTTCTCCCTTGTCACATCACTGGGGTTTTTGCCATTAATCTCCCAGGTGCCATAAATTAATCAATAAACCATTCCTAATATTTCCTCCTTCATTTTGAGATACATTTTCATATCATTGATGCACTGGGATTTTTGTTTGCTCCCAGTAAATTAGAGGGACTCTATAAATGATTTTTTTTGGTGTAATTATTATGATCAAGAATTGGAGGGCAATGCACGCTTAAAACCATCGAAGTATCAACAAAGTTGTATAGCAGTTGCTTTAATGTTGTGTTTGCCTTGATGCCATCTGTTTTACTTCAGATAGTTTATCAGTGACCAAATGGAGCCGGTCATATCAAGCCAATTTTTTTTTTCTTTGCTTTGAAAGTTCTTTATTTTGCCCTTCCTTGTACTGAAGATTTTCACAATGTCCTTTTCTTTAAACTATTGCTCTGATGTTTTGTTTATAAAATTACTGACCTTGTCTCCTCGTAAGAACATCAATCAGCTTTTGGTCTGATTGATCTCCAACAAATTCTCAGAGTACTGTTTTTGGCTGTAGTGCCATAATTTCATTGAAGGATTAGAACTATTCAATTTTGCTTGAAGTTGCATTTTGATATCTTGCCTTTTTTTCTCCTTGCTCTCTGCTTTTTTTTCACATTCTCAGATGTCCTGTTATTCTTAATTGAGTTTAGTTTAGAGATACAGCATGGAAACAGGCCCTTCGGCCCACCAAGTCCATGCCAACCATTGATCACCCATTCACACTGGTTCCATGTTATCCCACTTTCGCATCCATTCCTTGTACACTAGGGTCAATTTACAGTTGCCAACTAACCTACAAACCCACAAGTCAGTGGGCGGCACGGTGGCGCAGTGGTTAAGTGGCTGCCTTACAGCGCCAGAGACCCTGGTTCGATCCTGACTACAGGTGCTGTCTATATGGAGTTTGTACCTTCTCCCCGTGACCTGTGTGAGTTTTCTCCGGGAACTCCGGTTTACTCCCACACTCCAAAGACATATAGGTTTGCAGGTTAATTGGCTTGGTAAATTTGTAAAATTGTCCCTAATGTGTGTAGGATAGTGTTAGTGTGCGGGGATCGCTGGTCGGTGCGGACTCGACTGTTGCGCGGACTGTTTCTGTACTGTATCTCTAAACTAAACTAATCTGGTCATTGGAATGTGGGTGGAAACTGGAGCATCCGGAGGAAAGCCACACAGTCACAGGGAGAACATGCATACTCCACATTGTCAGCACCCGATTCTGTGCATTCACCCTGCAGAAGACCACCCCAGGAAGACCATCATTGTCCATCCCGTAAACATGGGGTGTCCACCACAACAGTCAGTGGAATGTACTTGAGTAAATGCTTGGCTGGTGATCTTCTCCTGACAGAAAGTGCCAAAGATACGTCTGAAGCAATGAGGGAGAAAAATGATGAAAGGGAATGTTTGTAGTGAAAAGAAAGGATTCTGTAAACAGGCAACCCTGATTGTGACAAACTTACTTTGGGTACCCATTGATGTCATGTCATAGAAACATAAAAAATAGGTGCAGGAGTAAGGCCATTCAGCCCTTCGAGCCAGCACCACCATTCAATATGATCATGGCCGATGATCCAAAACCGTTCCTGCTTTCTCCCCATATCCCTTGATTCCGTTAGCCCTAAGAACTATATCTAACTCTCTCTTGAATACATCCAGTGAATTGGCCTCCACTGCCTTCTGTGGCAGAGAGTTCCACAGATTCACAACTCTGAAAAAGTTTTTCCTCATCTCAGTCCTAAATGGCCGACCCTTATTCTTAAACTGTGACCCCCTGGTTCTGGACTCCCCCAACATCAGGAATATTTTTTGCTGCATGTGATCTGCTAATCTACACTCTCAGGGGAACTGCGTCTGTACTCTAGTTTTCATTCAAGACATGCACCATCAAGCCTTCTGGTAGAACAAAATGGAAAGTTTAAAAAAGTGCAGATGATGGAAATCTGAAATAATACAGAAAATGTTTTTTCACTCTGTAGATCATGTGGAAAGAAAGCAGAGTTTAATGTTTCACTGGCTTCACTAATAAAGCACATATATTCTTTTGATCTGAAGAAGTGTCCCATGTTCTCCAGAGATACTGCCTGACCTGCTGGGCTACTCCAGCACTTTGTGTCTACTTTTTTTATCATCATATCTACCTGCTCTGTTCTGTTTACTGGTCTGTGAGCATACTTTATAAACTAAAGGTCTTTGACCTGAAATGTTCACTCTGATTCTCTTTCCATAGTTGCTGCCTGACCTGCTGAATACTTCCAGCATTTTCTGTTTTTTTAATGCTACAATTTTCATTCTTCCGGCTTGACTACAAACTCCCTCTGGATTTAGACATGTATCTGCGCAGCATCGTGAAGTGACAACACTATTGTACGGAACCAAAAGTATAAATAAAATGGCAGCCTAAATGATTGATCTGTGTTCAAAATAAATATGTTGTGGAAGGCTATTTATCTGTTCTATTTGGTGGTGATGAAAAGAATCAGTTAAAACCATTGGCAAAAGGGAAATTGGAGGAGATGGTTTATGTGGTGAGTTGTTAAATCGTGGATTGTCCCTGCAAAAGTGGAAGGAGCAGAAAACATTGGAGTTCTAAACACGGATGTGGATTAAGTGTTTGAAAATGAAAGATTATTATATAGTAATGGGAAAAGGGTAAAAAAATATGTTGAAAGGTTAGTCCATTCGCAGTATGGTTGGGAAACAGCTCCATCCTAGACTGCAAGTAATTGCAGAGAGTTGTAGGCATAGCCCAGACCATCATGCCAACCAATCTCCCTTCCATTGACTCCAATTCACACTGCCTTGGCAAAGCCGCCAACATAATAACGGACCAATCTCACCCTCCTTTCTCCCGTCAGGCAAGAGGTGCAGAAGTTTGAAAACTCATACCTCCAGATTCAGAAACAATGTCTTCCCAGCTGTTATCTAGCTCCTCTCACCAGCTAGAGTGGGGTCCTGACCTCCCATCTACCTCATTAGAGACGTTTGAACTATCTTTAATCGGACTTTGTCTTGCACTAAATGTTGTACCCTTCATCCTTTGTCTGTGCACTGTGGATGGCTTGATTGTAATCAGGTATAGTCTTTTCTTTGACTGGATAACTCGCAACAAAAAAGCTTTTCACTGTACCTCGGTGCACGTGACAATAATAAACTGAACTAAACAGTCAGACAGCTGATACAGGACACTTCCTGTGCTGTTGGATTCCTTGATTGCTTTAAGTTCCAAGATCAGCTTTGTTTTGATTCATCTGCCTGCAAGTCTGAGAGAATTTTAAAAGAAGATAACAAGGGGAAGGATTATGATAATGACACAGTTGTAAAAAAAATTCCAGTGGTCTGGAAATGCAATAACTTCAAACTTTGCTGTACTTATTAATTATGGTGAAATTGCATGGTATTAGAACTGGTATTTTTACAATTGGAATTACTGTAACTGGGTAATATGCCAGTCATAAAATCACATAGGAATTCTTTAGCAGTTTTTTTTCTTTGGTTTAATTAATGTTTGTTTTGCCCTTAAGGCTGGTTTTGTCGTTCTAGATCATTTAGGAGTTTAAGCTTCAAGAGAGTTTATGCTCTACTGATGAAATCAGCGAGATAAAGCAAGTCCAAGAACTAGGTACAATGAGTTCACTTAATCACTAAAGAAATGCTTGGTGAACATTTAAAGAATTCATGCAGAAAGTCTCAAGTTTTATTTGAACCAAGAAAAACACAATTACTAAATCCGGTAACAGTATTGTGACCAAGTTCAATCAGTGTCAGGATTAAGAAAAATGTATTGTGCAATTAAGACTGATTCAGGAAAATCCTTTTCTTTTTTTTAGCAATCTTTCACTGTGTCCTTCTTCCTGTACATGAGCTCTTTAGCTTGAGCAGTGGATTTGCCCATTCTAAAAGCAGTCAGCGAGGACCAAGTTGAATGACTCCATTTAAAATTGAGCAGTTGCCAGGTTTTGATGAGAAAGGCAAATGTACCTCTTCCTTCACCGAGTGCTTTATATAAAGTGGTGAATACATACCGTATGCTTGCAACTCAATGGGTGGAAAGCCATCAAGAGACCTCATGCATTGCTTGTTTGGCTAACGGAGAGGAATTTTGTTAGTGCAGCTGTTCTATTGGATACAAACTGTACTAATGGACCCAGGTCACTGAAACATTTTACCCTAATTGCCCTCATTTTTGATTTATTTTTATAACAATATGGTGTAGGAAAACTTAAATATTTAGTTTTAATCTTTAAAATCACGTAGCTGCAGTTATCATTCCCTCTCTCCTGCAGGCAGTGGTTGCCATGTAAAGCCTGATAGATCGTGGGTATGTCTGCAAAACAGTGTGAGGGAGGTGACCTGCAGTCTATTATTCATTACTTATATTCATTTATTTGACAATCTATCTTTATCACTGTCCCCGCTGTTTGCTTTTCCTGTTGTACTAATCCACTAAAATTAACCATCCCTCCCAGCCTGGGCTTGTTTAAAAAAAATCACCGGGTCAAAGGTTTATTTTTCTTCCTGTGATTGCGACAGTTGAACTATTAGTTTTTTATCTAAACAAGAGGTGTGACAATTTCTCATCTTTGACTGGGGGCCCAGGCTGAAATAATTGGAATTCCAATGCCATGGGATTGGAGTAGTTGACAAAACTCCCCAGGTCTACAAAACAGAGGGTGGCACAGCTGGTAGAGCTGGGTTCTATCCTGACCAAAGATAGTAGAGGAGCAAGATAGACCACTCCTGCAAAATCACGTATACTGAAGTGTAGTTCGCAACCGAGCGGAACGTCCGCCATTTTAGGAAGCAAAACCCGCCGTTTGTTATGCCTCCCGCAGTGTAGTCAGTGTTGTGGGGGAACAATATGTGTGATGATACCATTAAATTGCAGAATATATCTCATCTATCAATTTACAGTTTTTATTTTTATTTTTTAATGTTTCCCGCGTGCTTAATCTCTCTGATTTTATTCTCTCTTACTGTTTCTGCCCATTTCCCTCCCTCCCATCCTTCCTCCCCAACCTCCTCTTTTGTGCAGTTTCCCTTGTATTGCTCTAACACACACTCTGCACAAATTTAATTTATATATATATATGAATGTGTATGTGTGGGCCTGGTGTGTGAGAGGTAACATAGAGATAAATAGATCTCAAAGTTCCTTCTCATAGATCAGAAGCAACTTTGATTTAAAGCAACACTCAATTTCTCTCTTATAGACAATAGGTGCAGGAGGAGGCCATTCGGCCCTTTGAGCCAACACCGCCATTCAATGTGATCATGGCTGATCATTCTCAATCAGTACCCCGTTCCTGCCTTCTCCCCATACCCCCTGACTCCGCTATCCTTAAGAGCTCTATCTAGCTCTCTCTTGAATGCATTCAGAGAATTGGGCTCCACTGCCTTCTGAGGCAGAGAATTCCACAGATTCACAACTCTCTGACTGAAAAAGTTTTTCCTCATCTCAGTTCTAAATGGCCCACCCCTTATTCTTAAACTGTGGCCCCTTGTTCTGGACTCCCCCAACATTGGGAACATGTTTCCTGCCTCTAACGTGTCCAACCCCTTAATAATCTTATACGTTTCGATAAGATCCCCTCTCATCCTTCTAAATTCCAGTGTATACAAGCCTAGTCGCTCCAGTCTTTCAACATATGACAGTCCTGCCATTCCGGGAATTAACCTAGTGAACCTAGTAATCTTTTTTTTTTTCATCTAGTAATCTAGTAATATAGTAAACCTTGTAATCTTCATCTTATTTTTCACATGATGTGCATAAACCATAAAGGCAATCCGACCTTTATGGTTTATGTTTACGATTTAATTTTATATATATATATATATATATCATATATCATCAGTCTGAAGAAGGGTCTCGACCCAAAACGTCACCCATTCCTTCTCTCCTGAGATGCTGCCTGACCCGCTGAGTTACTCCAGCACTTTGTGATACCTTTGATTTGTACCAGCATCTGCATTTATTTTCCTTTATATATATATATATATATATATGTACATATACATACACACATACACACACACATATATTTATCTCTCTAGTTTCTTTTTTGTGATTTCCTCTAATTATTTGTTTAGCAACCTTTTTCTTTCAATCTTTCTCTCTCCCTCTCCCTCTCTCTTCCTCTCCTTCTCCCTCTCTCTCTCTGTCTCTGTCTCTCTCTCTCTCTCTCTCTCTCGTAAAAAATGTTACATGCATTAACACGATCCTTACCCACTACCCTACAACCTGTAAAAATTAATATTTAAATTCAACCGATAAGTTGTTCAAATAACATAGGCACCTTCTTGTTTTTTTTGTGATTCATGGATTTTTCCTATGTGAATATCTCATAATGACACATTTGTGGGTTAGCAGTATATTGTACCAACCCACTCAATTTTAAATCATTCAAAATTGAACTTCATAAACAAGGATAACACTTTTTATTTCTGTCAGATCAGGTAACCAATGAAAGTGATGTAGAATTCAACATATTTCAAACAATGATAGCCCCGCCCCTTCCTTACCCCAAAGAACAATATGTCCAACTTATAGACAATAATAATTACATTGTAATTTGCATCATTTTGTGTGGGTCACAAAACAAATTTTCAAACTATATACATAAACAAGTGTATCACTAAATATATATTTCAAGCAGCTTATTTACTTTACTTATGTTGCACTTTTTGAACTTTCTTACACTTCCTTTTAACGGTCATGTCCTGCAGTTTTCTATTCTTAAATTTGAGTCCATAATGTATGTGAACACTCACAAAGAATTAGACAGTTCTAGCCTTGATTCTTTCGCTGCACAAGTTCATGTCCTTGTATCCTTGTGTATTCTGTACTGCTTGGTTTATCAGATGGGAGATGTTGTTCCTGGTCATTTTGACATCGTCAAATTCTGTGCAAAACACTTTCTCACACACTTTCACAGAATGCTAGAAAGTATTCAGAAGGCACCATCAAGGAACCGAAGTCAGACGTAGATGTGTCATATGCTTTATGATGGATGACCATGAGGGCAGGATCAACTGAAGGTGCATCAGGTCGTAGTAGAACTTCTCTGCATGTCTGGCACGTTGAGGACAGTTCAAGTGAAGTGATGATTCTGCGACAGATGTGACCTGCGGTGTAAGCCGGTGTATTCACTTCAGGGAGATCAAGTAAAATGCTGCAGACTGCAATGTCCTGTTTTGTCTTGTTGGCATGGGAGATAGATGGAGATGGTCTCTTTACTCTATTCTTTGTGAGCGTTTGCAGTTTTAAGATAAATGTGTCAGAGTCAGGGGGAACAGTTTGCACTCTCGGCTGGCTTTATCAGTTCAGCAACCATTCGGAAAGCACATCGGAACTCCTTCGCTGATGGATTGTCTCGGAATCCGCCCTTTCGCCAAATAGTAGAGAACAAATTCTCAACAATATCCTGATTAAGCCGAGATGTGAACAGCAAACGAACGTCAGTGCTTTCCTTCATGTGCTGCTACAGCCGCAAGAAATTGCAAGCCGCCATCCCTTGACAAACAACACGTTTTTTGATCCAAGCACTGTCGAGCTTTGGAACACGGGCGAGCATGAATCAAAGAATGATTTATGTGCAGAATTGTCTGAGATAGGCCTCCTCAACTTCTTGAGGTCCTTGAAAAACCTGCTGTTAAATGAATCAAACAGTCCATCAATCATTTCAATGAACGCCGCCGTATAAACAGCTTCCCCAGGCAACTTTGCAAGAGCTGAATAGGTGTAGCCGCCCACTGCTGCCGAATGGCTGAGCACCTGCGCTGCCTTGTTAACTCTCATTCTGGAGAAGCTGTTTAGAATAAAGTGGCCTCTGGTCAGTTTATGGGCTGTTCTAATGGGCAACTGAGAATCAAGGACATAAAAGTCGCAAATATGTGACCATCGGATATGTTTCTTACTGCCATCCTCTCTCTTGACTTCAAATACATACTTTTCCAAATTTGACCTAGTGTTTTTTAACAAGTGTGGTGGGTCATGCATACAATAGATCTTGTCTCCCTCGTGGACGAAGAAACAACCAAAACAATCTGTCACACCCAATTTTGTGTAGAGTCGAACATTGCTTGAGCCTTGGTTACAAACCACGGCCTTAGGGTGTAGTCCAATGGCCTTCACCTTTTGTAAGCATTCTTTTAGTAATGTTTCCAGTTTGTCAGCCGTTGTGGTGTCTCAACTCGGTGAAAGACGCTCTTTGGTCTGCCCGAGCTTTGTTGGCCTCCCGGCAGAGCGAGCTGTCCGTCAAGGAATGTTGTCGACTGGCCCGCTGCAGACTGCAAGAGTACGTGCTGGGGTACGCACTGAAGCTTGGTGCAGCCAACGCCAAGGCCCTGTGGGGGAGGACCACAGTCTAGGGTCCTTCCGCTGCTGGACATGGGGGGCAGGTTGTGGTGGAGAGAGACGCCCCTCCAAATAAGGAATACTGGGTTAATGTCTGTAAATGTAAGTAAATGTATGTAAATTTGGAAGTAAATGCCTGTATTGAATGTGTAACCTCCGGAAATGTCGGATGGGCTTGTTAAAAAAAGATGTTTTGTAAGTGATATTTATTACTTGAATAAAGTAATTTTTGATATAGAAAAAAGTAACCTAGAGGTTGTTTCCATTTTCCCATCAAGCCTCTAACCATGAAAACAAGAGCATGGTTGGCAGGCCGTGACGTCTTCCCTAGGGATCCAAAGTCCTTAAAACCCTCCACTGAATCTTCCGTGATATTGTATGAGAGGCCTGCATGTAGACTCATTTCATCAAAGGACACTGCACAGAACGCATCCATCTCGGTCATTCCTGCTACCCTGCCTTTCAAAAGTTCAAAGACATTCGAGGGAAACCCAGGCCTCACTTACATATTACTCACCCACCTACGCAGTGATGTGATTGAGGGAAGTGCGAAACGCGCTGGCAGAACTGGTATGCACGGGGACTCTGGTGGTAGGGGGACAAGACAAGGACCTTGTCTGAATAACTCCATCAACTTCCTCAATCCTCTATTCACTAAATGCTGGAGTAACTCAGCAGGTCAGGCAGCATCTCGGGAGAGAAGGAATGGGTGACGTTTCGGGTCGAGACCCTTCTTCAGATTTCTCCTCAATCCTCTACGTCCGGACGCATTCCTCAATTGTGAGGCAAAGAAAGACAGTGCTGGTTTTTGCAAAAATTCACCAGCTCCTCTGGTCAAGTCACCAATTGTTTTACTTTCTGTAGTTTCCTTGTCCATTTTGATCTTTTCAACAGTTTGCACATGCTCCCTGTGGCCAGGTGGATTTCCTTTGGGTTATAGAGTTACACAGAATGGAAACAGGCCCTTTGGCCCAATTTGCCACGCTGACCAACATGTCCCACCTGCCTGCGTTTGGTCCGTATACTTCTAAACCAATCTGTGTGCTTGTCCAAATGTATTTTTAAACGTAATGATAGTACCTGCCTCAACTACCTCTACCCTACGTATAAAAAAAAATTGCCCCTCAGGTTCCTATTAAATCTTTCCCTTCTCACCTTAAACCTATATCCTTTCTGATTTTCTACCACATCACATAGATGTACAGGTTTTGTAGGCTAAATGCCCTCTGTAAAATTGTCCCTAGAGTGTAGAGAGTGGATGTGAGAGTGGGATAACACTGAATCAGTGTTATTCGATGATCGGCGTGGAGTGTTTCATTGCTGTACCTTTAAACTAAATGTACACAATGGCAGCCATGGTGGCAGTAGGGTTGTTATAGTTTGGGTCCACATGAAATAGCCTGGGAAGTTAAAAAAATTGAGCTAGCTTTTCAGCTCCCGCTTTCTAGCCAGCGAGAAATATGCTTGTATGTTTTAGTTTGCGGACGAGGAGATGGTGGTTTAACTTCTAGTCTACTCCTAATAGACCTAACCTGTGTATTAATCATTGCAAAAGCACAATGTTAGAAAAACATTGGCAGATTTTAAAGGAAAGAACACACAGTGCTGGAGTAACTCAGTGGGTCAGGCAGCATCTCTGGAGAACAAGGATAGAGGTGACGTTTTGGGTTGGGACCCTTCTTCAGAACGATTGTGTGGGTGGGGTGGGAGAGAGAAAGCTTGGAGAGGCAGGACAGCTCCTGGCAAGTGTACACAGGCAAGGGGGGTTTCTGACAGACAGATGATTGGAACAAAGGCCACAGAGATGCAAATTGTGAAGCCAGAGGAAGGAATGTGGAGGAGGGGGAGGAGGAAGAGGGAAATGGGTGCAAGTCCAGGTCCTAGCAGTAGGGAGGGGAGAAAGTGGGGTGTGTGGGGGAGGCGCAAGGGAAGGGGTTGTTAGAGGTTATCTAAAAGTGGAGAATTCAATGTCCATGCCATTAGGTTTTAAGGGATTTTAAAGCATCTGTAAAGCCAGGCAAACATTCAACTGCAGAGCGATCATTTTACACTCCTGCCTGTCCCCTTTAACCCCTGACTATCCTATGCACCTAATATATCTGTCTAACATGGTCATGAATACTGTCAGTGACTCAGCCTTCAGTGCTTTCTCAAGTGGAGAATTCCACAGATTCACAGCCCACTCAGAGAAGTTTCTCATTAATTCCTTATTAAATGCGCAACTCCTTCCTCTGAATTTTTATCTCTGGCCCCATATTTCCCATGAGGATAACATCCTCTAGTTCTTGCCCTGAAGGGCACCGTCGTTTAGTTTTGTAAGGTCGGCACAGTGCGGCTGGTGGAGCTGCTGCCTCACAGCGTCAGGGACTTGGTTCGATCCTAACTTTGGGCGCTGTCTGTGTGGAGCCTGCACATTCCCCCCCTGTGACCGTATGGGTTTCCTCCGGTTGCCTCCCATATCCCACAGACTCTCCGGGTTTTTAGGATAATTGGCCTCTGTAAAATTGCCCCGAGTGTGTAAGGAGTGGATGCGAAAGTGGGATGACATGGAACTAGTGTGAACGGGTGATCGATGGTGTGTGGACACGTAGGCCGAGGAACCTGTTTTTCATGCTGTATCTTTCAATCAATCAATTAAGATCACCCCTCATTCTTTTACACTCCAGTGACCACAGAATCAATCATCTATATACTAAAACTCTCGTTTGTTATCTTGTTTGTGACTGAACTTCAGCCAAAACGGTACAAGATAGCGTGACAATTTTAGGCCCACCTTACTCACCATCGTCACTTTAGGCGATAATGCAAGTAGTTTTATTGAAATCGGTGTTATATTTTTAAAGTTATTCACATGTTTAAGTTTAAAAGGAGGTGGGGGGGAGGGGAGGGGAGGAGGGAGGGAGGGGGGGAAGGGGGGAGTGGGGGAGAAGGGAAAGGGGAGGGGGGGTTGAGGGGAGGGGGGAGGACAGGGTGCTGCACCAATGCAGGAGAGGTTTGGGCCCAACGGGTCCACTTGGTCTAGTTTCCTATAAAACAACCTCTTCATCCCAGGAATTATTGTCTCAATCCCCTATTATCCCAAGGATATTGTTTCCTCTGTCACTTAATTTTTTGTCGTTGTCATTTTTACACCAGCAAGCACATCTTGCCCTATCTTTTTTCAAGAGAGTTTGTTCCCTTTACCACATTATTGAAGCACCACCCTTCCCTGGGTATTTTCCCCTGGAGCAGGTTGTTGTGAGGAGTTAAAAAGACATTTGCAAGGTCAGAAATTGTTATCACAATTTTAGTTTAATTCACTGAATATAATGTGATTCACTGTTGGAGTAAATATCATGCATGACCGCTTGAAGAATCAAGGCTGATCTTAATTATTTTGTAAGTGACCCAGACAGTTGGAAATTTGAAACAATTCCTCCCCTGGGGGATGGTGACCACAGGATAATTAAATTTATTGTGATTTGCGATTCTTATGCTCCAAAGATCCAAAGCCACTTATATAATTTGAAAGATACAATGGATCAACTGAAATAAATGGACTCGAGGTTATCCAAAAGGTTCCACAAGAAGCCAAGTGCACTATTTTTAAAAGACTATGGCTGAGAAATCACAGATGCCTTGAATCAGTGATTTAGTAGTTGTGATCCCAAATGAAACAATGAAGAAAATATCTTGTGTAAATCCTGGAGAGAGGTTCACTGAGACATTTACAAGAGCTTGCAAGAACATGTCAAAGAGGCAATCAGAAAGGACAAGAGACGTCAAGGACGACAGCACACCCCTGTTAAGATGAAGGACAGGGCTTGTGGATAAGTGTGAGGTTATCCACTTTGGTGGTAAGAATAGGAAGGCAGAGTATTATCTGAATGGTGTCAAGTTAGGAAAAGGGGACGTACAACGAGATCTGGGTGACCTAGTGCATCAGTCACTGAAAGGAAGCATGCAGGTACAGCAGGCAGTGAAGAAAGCCAATGGAATGTTGGCCTTCATAACAAGAGGAGTTGAGTATCGGAGCAAAGAGGTCCTTCTGCAGTTGTACAGGGCCCTAGTGAGACCGCACCTGGAGTACTGTGTGCAGTTTTGGTCTCCAAATTTGAGGAAGGATATTCTTGCTATTGAGGGCGTGCAGCATAGGTTTACTAGGTTAATTCCCGGAATGTCGGGACTGTCTTATGTTGAAAGACTGGAGCAACTAGGCTTGTATACACTGGAATTTAGAAGGATGAGAGGAGATCTTATCGAAACGTAAAAGATTATTAAAGGGTTGGACACGTTAGAGGCAGGAAACATGTTCCCAATGTTGGGGGAGTCCAGAACAAGGGGCCACAGTTTAAGAATAAGGGGTAGGCCATTTAGAACTGAGATGAGGAAAAACTTTTTCAGTCAGAGAGTTGTGAATCTGTGGAATTCTCTGCCTCAGAAGGCAGTGGAGGCCAATTCTCTGAATGCATTCGAGAGAGAGCTGGATAGAGCTCTTAAGGATAGCGGAGTCAGGGGGTATGGGGAGAAGGCAGGAACGGGGTACTGATTGGGAATGATCAGCCATGATCACATTGAATGGCGGTGCTGGCTCGAAGGGCCGAATGGCCTTCTCCTGCACCTATTGTCTATTGATAGGGCTGGCAAGTTTTGGGAACCCTGGTTGCCGAGAGATATACTTTAGACTTTAGAGACACAGTGTGGAAACAGGCCCTTTGGCCCACTGAGTCCGGGCTAATTAATCTACAAACCTGTATGTTTTTGGAATGTGGGAAGAAAGTGGAACACCCGGAGAAAACCCACACGGTCACAGGGAGAACGTACAAACTCCGTACAGACAGCACCCATAGTCAGGATCAAACCCAGTTCTCTGGCGCGGTAAGGCAACTACTCTACCACTGCGCCTCTGTGAAACCCCCCAATATATAGATATAGATATAGAGATTCCAGTCAGGAAATTGTAAGGAGGCATACATCAGGTTTAGGCAGTCAGGATCAAGCGAATCCCTCGACGAGCACAAGATGTGTGGGAGTACACTCAAGAGGGATCGCAGGAGAAAAGCATGAAAGGCATGAGATGGATCTAGCAGGCAAAGTAAAGGAGCATTTCAAGAGATTCTACGCATACATTAAGAGTAACAGGGTAGGTAGGGAGGGTTACACCAGCACTTTGTGTCCCTTTCTGTAAAAGAGCGTTTGGTGGCGCCGGCAATGGCTGCCTCGCCAACAATCTGTCTGTCTCTTCCTTCGTTGTGTTTTAATAGTATGTGTTAAATGCATGTTTTTAGTGTTCTTTAGCTTATTTTATGTGGGGAATGGGGGTTGGGGGGGGGATTGGGGGAAACCTTTTCTAATCTCTTACCTCAATGGAGATGCGATTTTTTTCCGTATCGTTTCTCCGTACACACTGCGGCCTAACATTGAGGAGTTGGCGGCCTTTGCTGGAGATTGATTTTTGAGAGCTCCACTGTGGGGAGCCCGTGATCCCTTTGCCAGGGATCGCCCTCGGAGCTCCAGCCGTGGGTGCTTGCTGACTCACGGTCTCTGGTCAGAAACCGACTTCGGGAACTCCAAGCCATAGGAGCTTCGACCGCCCTGACGCTGGAGCTTTGATCGTCCCGACGCGGGAGCTTCGAGCGCCCCGACACGGGTGCTTCGACTGCCAGCTGCAGGATCTTCGATCACCCCGACAAATGGATTGACTGCGCCGACCGCGGGAGAATAAAGAGGAAGAAGTTTGGACTTTATTGCCTTCCATCACAGTGAGGAATGTGGGGAATCCGCTGTGGTGGATGTTTATGTTAACTTTTATGTAGCTGTGTGTCTTGTTGCTTTTTTTCTTCATACGGGCTGAGTGGTAATTCGCATATCACTGTACCTTAATTGGCACATGTGACAATAAAAGACCTTTGAAACCTTTGGTGCTGGTTTATAAAAATAAACCCACAAAGTTCTGAGAGCAACAGGCGCATGTGAACACCACCAAAAGCATATGAGTCACGCACCATCCTAACTTGGAATTATCTCATCGACCGTTCATGATCATCGTGTCTTTATCCTGGAACTCCCTCCCCTGCTGCCTTACAGGGAGAATCTCCACCTGCAGGACTGCATCAGTTCAAGGAGGGTGCACACTATCACATTCTCAGGGGCTATTGTGGAATGGCAATAAATGCTCACCTTTCCAGCAGCACCTACATGCGAAAATTAAAAGGAAAAAATATGTTCCTTTGCAGTTTATATTCCGTACGTTTTCTTTCCTCAGTTCTCAGGCACCTGCTGTGACTAGCCTTTTAACTGTGAACTTTTTGATGGGTATCTTCATTTTTCTCTGTCTGTTTTCTCACAGTCTGCCTGTCAACGCCTCTTTCACATTTCTATTTCTGTCATTATGAGATCTCAAGTCAATTTGCATTTGTCTGTTGTATTTTTCTGTACATCAGTGTTTATTCTGTGCGATCTTGTCGTTCTTGTTCACCTTCTTTTCCAGTTCAGCAGTTATGCTTGCAACGCCTGAGTCAACAGCTGAACAGCACATTGTTGTCTCGAAGAATAGACCAGGACAGCTAACCACCATAACAGCCTTAGGTTTTTTTTGTGCTCTTTGAAAGACTCTTGTTTGCTGCACCTGTGTGTTGCTAGGTGATTCAGTGAGTGTTTACATAAGGATTCCCAATTTTGAACTCAGGTTACTTAGGCAGAATTGAAAGCTTTGTTGCACAGATTATTGCATGCCCATTATTGCTATAACATGGAAATCTTCAAACTGAGAATGTTGTGTGGATTTCAAATATCTTTGTAACATAAATGACAATTAAATTTAGAGAGATTCACTGTGAAAATGAATTAATTCTCCAGCCAATTTCCTTGAAAGCATGAGCAATGTGATGGTTGTGTAGAAAGGAACTGCAGATGCTGGTATATACCGAAGATAGACACAAAGCGCTGGAGTAACTCAGGGGGTCGGGCAGTATCTTTGGAGAAAATCCTTTTTCTACCGAGATGCTGCCAGTTACTCCAGCCCTCTATCTGGAGATGTAATGGTTAGAGACGATTACAAGTCACTGTAATGTCTGAAGAAACATCACCTTTTCCTTCTCTCCAGAGATGCTGCCTGTCCTGCTGAGTTACTCCAGGTTTTTGTGTCGATCTTCGGTTTAAACCAGCATCTGCCGTTCCTTCTTACACAGGTCACTGTAATGACTCCTCCGGAGCTTATTGAGTCTCTTACTCTGTCGTTGATAAGTGATAAGGGATCTTAATAAATCTTCTGAAAGGTTATCTACCCCGCTTCCCAAGATAATGCAGATTGTAATGGTTAAAAGATTAGAGACAAAATGTGAATTTCCCTGAGCACCTCTAAGTGTGTATAAGTGACATCAGTTCCCTACATCAGAAGAAGGGTCTCGACCCGAAACGTCACCCATTCCTTCTCTCCAGAGATGCTGCTTGTCCCGCTGAGTTACTCCAGCAGTTTGTGTCTATCTTCACTGTAAACCAGCACCTGCAGTTCCTTCCTACACCCTACATCTTGCCCGTGTGCTAATTTATTAGGTGTAAATCTGGACAACAATTGTATTCTCGCTGTTCAGTTGCAGCATATTTCACATTCAAAGTTAAAACCTATGCTTAATTATGTACTTTCCAGACAGAATTCACTTAATATATACTTGGAAGAGTAATCCTCTTTTTCTCCCTTTCTTTGGGCATTCTGAGATCATAATTAGCATCATGTAATTTGAAGTTTGCTTAATTTGCTCTACTATCTGAATCAGCTCCATTCATAAAACTCTAACCAGTGAGCTCATATTAATGTCAAAATGAGAATACATTGTTAGGAAATTATTCAGTACCTCATGGGCGGCACAGTGGCACAGAGGTAGAGTTGATGCCTTCCAGCACCAGAGACCCAGGTTCGATCCTGACTGACGGGTGCTGTCTGTACAGAGTGTGTAAGTTCTCCTGGTGACCACGTGGGTTTTCTGTGGGTGCTCCGGTTTCCTCCCACACTCCAAACAGTACAGGTTCGTAGGTTAATTAGATTTAGTAGAAATGGTGCCTAGTGTGTACGATGGCGCTGGTGTACAGGGTGATCGCCGGTCAGCGCGGACTAGGTGGGCCAAAGGGCCAGTTTCTCTGCTGTATCTCTAAACTAAACTGAACTCGCTTCCACTCGCTTCCACTTATTAATTTCATGAAGAACAATTCCTGGAACAGAATGTTGTAAATGATTGTAATTCCTGACCTCCGAGGATAGTAAATGCTTGATCGTCACGTGTATTCAAGGACATGATGGACAAACGTCCTGACTGTGTGGATACATGGATCGGGTGGAAACGGGACCAACTTCAGCATAATCAGGATCTTATAAAATGGAGGAGTGGCTCACCTTGCCTGTTGGCCTGCTTTACTTTCTGTTCTTTATTTCCTCATTGTTTTGTCCATTCAAGTGTGAATAACGCGGGGTATTGCCTCCAGCGGCCTCAAGGTCGGCTTCAGGAGGTGCCCCCATTCGGGGCACAGAGGCGGTCAGAGGCCTGTAGAAGCCTGGGGTTTACCTGGATCGGACCGGACTTGAACTTTGGACTGTCCATCCTCTCTCCAGATGCTGCCAGTCCCACTGAGTTCCCCCATCATTATGTGTTCTACAGATTGTAATTCGTGTTAGAAATGTTCACAATTAAACCATTTTTTGCCTCTTTTATCCATCACCTAATCTTTACTTTCCTCCCCAGTGATCTGGCAACAGATTAATAATTTAAATTTACACTTTCCAATTTCAACTCTGAGTATCAGCTGGGAATCTTCAATCTGATTTACCCGATTAGCACGAGCCTCAGTTGCCCATGGAGACGGCGTTGAATGTGTTGACTTTTTAACTCCAAAGGCCCATAGAGAGCACGGCACAAAGTGCTGGAGTAACTCAGCGGCTCAGGCAGCATCACTGGAGAGCATGGATGGATGGGTGGCATTTTGGTTTGGGACTTTTCCTCAGGCACCTACCCATGTTCTCCAAAAGTGCTGCCGGACCCACTGAGTTACTCCAGCAATGTGTGTCCTCCTTCATTCACCAGCACCTGCTGTGCCTTGTTTCTCCAAAGAGAACATGTGGATGAACGACGATCGCTGTTTGTTCAATATGCCTCGGGCCCAAAATCTTATGGTAACTTAAATACACACATAAAAACAAATCTCAATAAAGTTGCACTCTCTGAAAACCACCCAGCCATCTTTCCAAACTCACAAGTTTCCCGTTTTTAATATTCCTGCATAGAGATGAATAGTTTGTTCATCAGTTTAGTTTAGTTTCATTTAGAGATACAAGATGAAAGTAAGCCCACCGAGTCCGTGCTGACCAGAGATCATCCCGTATACTAGCACTATCCTACATACTTTTTTTTTCTTCATATTTCAGATACAGCGCAGAAACAGGCCTTTTCGGCCCACCAAGTCCGCGCCGCCCAGCGATCCCCGCACATTAACACTATCCTACACACACTAGGGACAATTTTTACATTTACCCAGTCAATTAACCTACATACCTGTACGTCTTTGGAGTGTGGGAGGAAACCGAAGATCTCGGAGAAAACCCACGCAGGTCACGGGGAGAACGTACAAACTCCGTACAGTACAGCACCCGTAGTCAGGATCGAACCTGAGTCTCCGGCGCTGCATTCGCTGTAAGGCAGCAACTCTACCGTTGCGCCACCGTGCCGCCTTAGGACAATTTACAATTTACAGAAGCCAATTACCCAACAAACCTGTGCGTGTTTGGATTGTGGGAGGAAACTGGAGCACCCGGAGAAAACCCTCGCAGTCACAGGGAAAATGTACAACTTCAGTGTAGACTTCACCCGTCAGGATTGTACCCGGGTGTCTGGTGCTGTAAGGCAGCAACTCTACCGCTGCGTCACTGAGCCACCCACAGTGCTGCCCAACTGTGCATAACGTCTTGAAAAGCAATGCATTTGCACTGTCTTAATCTGTGATTATCAAAACAATTAACCCTGCTACAAAGAGAGAAAAAATTACATTGAAAGGCATGCAGTTAACCATCACCTGTCTGACTAAAAACCTTAGCCCTGCTGATCTCAAGAAGAGGCTTGAGAATCCGTGTCACTTTGGGAAGAGCTATACAGGCTGCCAGGCCTGCCGTACGCTCTTAGAGTGACATATCTATGCTCAGAAACACATGAACGTAGGAGCTGGAGTAGACTACTTGGCCCCTCTAGCCTGCCCTGCCATTCAATATATCGTGGTGATCTGCCACAGTTGTCAACTCTTCCTGTGTGCCACTTCTGCATAGCCTTTATTTTCCCCACCTTTCAAAAATCTATCCGCCTCCTTTTAAATTACCTCCACTGATCCAGGTTCCACAACCCTGCAGGGTGGAGATTTCCAGAAATTCATGGTCCTTTTCAGAGCAAATTCTAAAACCATTCGATCAACAGCTCTGGCTCGCTGCTTCTCCACTGCCGAGTATGCCTGCGCAGTATGGGAGCGCTCAGCTCATGCAAGGAAGATTGATCCTGTGCTAAACACAAGCTGTCACTGCATCAGTGGATGCATGAGACCTACCAAGACTGGCAACATCTACCTACTCTCTGGCATTGCACCTCCTGGAATCAGAAGAGCTGTAGCCAGTCAAAAAGAGTGCCTCAGACAATCAGAGGGTGAAAGACACCCCCTACATGACCGCGCTCAGCGTTTGAAATCACGCAGAAGTTTCCTCTCTTCTGTCCATCCCCTGGACTGCAGTGCATCGTCCAGAAGGCTCAAACTCTGGGAAGAGAGACCAGGGAAATCTTCGGAAGACATTCACATGCCAATCGATCCCTTTGAGAAACTCCCACCAGGTTCTGACCAACCGTGGATAACCTGGCGCCGTCTCAACAGACTGCGGACAGGCATGGGGAGGAGCAAATCGAACATGCTGAAGTGGGGATATACTGAAGATGCGGCAGACTGCGAGTGCGGACGGGGCCACCAGACTATGGAACATATCCTGAGCTGTGACATGCTGCATGACACATGCACTGTAAAGGATCTTGCAGAGGCCAATGACGTGGCGCTAACATTTGCTCGCTATTGGCGAACAGTTGTGTGATGACATGAAATATATATGGCCCGCTTCGTGAAGAAATTCCCAAGCGCCTGTTGAACTAACTGCTACCTTATCTTTCTAACTGTGTCCCGTCGTTCAGGATTGTTCCTCGTTCTGTTAGGATCTTTCCTGTTTCATTCTTCTTAAACCAATGGGAGTAATTTTGAGGATTGCGGCAGTGCTGGGTTGGAAAACGTCAAGCCGGGGATGAGTTTGTGGTGTTTTACAATTTCTGAATTCAACATTAGACCTGGGATTTTTGAGACTACAGTTTTAATTCTGGGTGGCTATACTGGAAGGAATTGGACATCAGCAAGAATTGTTGAAGTAGTCAGCAAACTGAGTTAACCTCAACAGCACAAGGCTCTGGTGGTTTTAAATCCAAAACCTCAAATGCTTGTCCTAGGAATGGTTGCCAACATTGGATGGTGGTTCCTGCATGTAAAAGCAAAGTTGTCTTGTATGAGGAAACAAGGAAGAAGAGTCCTGACCTGAAAAGTCACGTGCCCATGTTTTTCAGGGATGTTGCCTGGCCCTCTGAGTTACTCCGCCACTTTTCTGGTCTTATATGACGTTGATAATGGACTCCAAAAACCTGTGGGGGCTGAAAGAACAATCTCCAGGACAGCCACGTCTGCTTAAAAGGTTTCTGTGGTAACATCACCCTGTTTACCTTAAAGATGGCACGATGGTGCAGCGGTAGAGTTGCTGCCCTAGAACCTAGCACCAGAGAACCGGGTTTGATCCCGACTACGGATGCTGTCTGTACGGAGTTTTACGTTCTCCCTGTAACCACGTGGGTTTTCTCCAGGTGTTCCGGTTTCCTCCCAGACTCCAAAGATGTACTGGTTTGTAAGTTAGTTGGCCTGGTAAAATTGTAAATTGCCCTGAGTGTGCGTGGGATAGTGTTAGTGTGTGGGGATCACTGGTCGGCGTGGACTTGGTGGGCTGAAAGGCCTGTTTCCGCATTGTATCTTTAAACTAAACTACACTCTTGTCTGAATGTTACTCTTGTTAGAGACGGGACGATGTCCATGAACAATTAAAGCTATGGCTGTAAAGATTTTTGAGGGTGGACATGGTGGAAATATGTCCAACTTCCTGACTGAGGGGAGTGGGAAATATTTACCAACTGAGATTTACATGCAAACAGTTAGCTTTTTAGAACAAGCACTTAGCTTTAATGTCTTTTCTCCGAATAGCCTGAAATGTTGCCTTTGGAGTTTAATGATCAGGTTTCAAGAATGGGTAACTGGCAGATCCTGTGTGATATTTTATTTTCCTCTTTCACTTCATATCATTTCATACCAGGTCCGTACATTACAGGAAGTGGCTTGGTTCATTTGACTCTGCTGCTCCTGGGATCTCCTGTCACTCAGCAGAGTTTATGGTTCATAATTAAAGTAACGACGCAGCTTTCTAAAGCAGTCACGTCACACCATTACAAAGAATAACAAGGGAGTAGTTCAAGGGGAAGGATCACCGTTACTTTTCAGCGGAAACTGGCAGTGGAAAATAAACCTAGGTTTACCAGAAGTGGCAACATTTCAAGAGTAGATTTAAAAAAAATTGTTGATATGCAAGCAAAGAATTTCACTGTGACTTCTCAACATGTGACAATAAAAACGTATTCAATATCGGTCTTTGTGTCATTTCTGATCTTCACAGCACTCTGGTAGAAATGCCATTGGTGCATCAAGTAACAATATTACTCTGATGGTGTCATCAGAACAATGATTGGTGCTGGCACCATCACGGGTGATCATCCACCAATAAGTGATGAAGACACAAGGTTGTGCAGATGCTGGGATCTTGAGTGTAACACAAAGTGCTGGAGAAACTCAACGGGTCAGGGAACATCTCTGGAGGGAATGGATAGGTGACGCTTCAGGTCGGGACTCTTCTTCAGACTGATGAAAGGCCTCCCTATTCTCAAGCATGCAATCTTTCAGCCTACTCAGAAGAGCAGAGTGATGTTATTAGATGCAAGTTACCACTGAATGGGCAAAATGAAAATCGCCCTCATGTCAATTGGTGCAAAATGCATTGGTTGACGTTCTCTGCAGGGTCTCGTAGCTTACAGGAAGTGAATGGAAGTGGAATCATTTCAAAATAAATTCGTCACAATAATAAGTTTAGGCTTATGATTGTCACCTGCACTGAGGTGTGGAAAAAAGCTTTGTGTTGCAGGCTATCCAAAGAGATCTGATATACTATACATAAGTACAATCAAGCCAAACTCAAGAACAATAGATATAGCAATGGCAAGGGTATATAGTGCAGCATATAGTTCCCAACATTGAAGCACATCAGTTTCATGGACAAAGTCCAATGCCTGCAATGCAGTAGAAGTGAATCAGACAGTACTCAGGCTTAGGGAAGGACCCTTCAGAAGCCTGAAAATGGAGGGGAAAGAAGCTGTTCCCGAGTCTGGTGATGCACATTTTCAAGCTTTAGTACTTTCTGCCAGACGGGAGCAAGGCGAAGAGGGAATGACCGAGGTGGGATGAGTCTTTAGTTATGTTGGCTGCTTTTCCGAGGCAATGTGAAGTGCAGATGGAGTCAATGGTGGGAAGTCTGGTCTGTGTGATGGGCTGGAGTACATCTACCAACTCTCTGCAATTTCTTGCACTCTTGGGCAGAGCTGTTCCCAAACCAAGCCGTGATGATGCAATCTGACAGCGCTTTCTATGGTACAGCTGTAGAATTTTGTAAGAGTCATTGGGGACAAGCTGAATTTCCTCAGTCTCCTTGGGAAGTGGAGGCATTGGTGTGCCTTCCTGGCTATCACATCAATGTGCTTGGTCCATAACAGACCGTTGGTAATATTAACGCAAGCAACTTGAAGCTTTCAACCATTTCCACGTTGCACCATTGATGCCGATTTTGGCATGTACTCCACCTGAAGTCAGAAGGTCGGATCTATGAATGTTGTCTTAAATTTACCTTTCAAAATATCATGTAAAGTATTAAACTGACAATGCATAGCAATTCGCTTCCTGTTGTACCAATGCAGCTGTAACTAATAAATGCTTTCTTTCAGACCCACAGATTCTGGACTTCTGGCAGACTGCCCACCACATTATACTCGAGTCAGAACTATTTACAGACAGCCAGAAGTTTCTACCAGCACCTGGACTAATTCAGTGGCAAAAAAGCATCACTAAGCTAACTTTGTCTGTGGTGGCAAAATTGGTTTCTGTACGACCAAAGTCACTGTCGAGGGATGCCATGTGCAAATTGGCTTCTGAAAGTGCTGAATTTCACCCCCGTCTACTCCTTCCTCATCTTCTACATTCAGAGTTTCTTGAAGTACGTTTGCTGACCCTGGAGACAGTGTTGTTATGGCTGGAAGAGAAAGATTTCCTCCAGCCCAGAGAGACAGATGGGAATGTACTGTTCCTCTTATCAGGAATTGAGGACACTTTGAAAAAGCTAGCAGTGCAAGAAAAACACCCAGCATGTCTTGCCAAGGTGAGGGATTATCTCGATATAGTAACACGCCATATCGCTAAGAATTAAAGAATCACAGAGTATCTCAAATATAACTTTAAACTTTTGCATATTTATTTAGAAGCCGTGCAAACAAAATGAGACGGTAGCCGTCCTATTAGTTTTATGTAACAAAGTAAGTTAAGGGCGGCACAGTGGTGCAACGGAAGAATTGCTGCCTTACATTACCAGAGACCCGGGTTCCATCATGACTATGCCTTACATTGCCAGAGACCCAGGTTCGATCATGACTATGCCTTACATTGCCAGAGACCCAGGTTCGATCATGACTATGGGGTCTAAAGAAGGGTTCCACCCCAAAAATGTCACCTATCCCTTTTCTCCAGAGATGCTGCCTGGCCTGCTGGGTTATACCAGCATTGTATGTCTATTTGTCAGTGCAGAGTTGTACGTTCTCCCTGTAACTACGTGGGTTTTCTCCGGATGCTCTGGTTTAGACAATAGACAATAGACAATAGGTGCAGGAGTAGGCCATTCAGCCCTTCGAGCCAGCACCGCCATTCAATGCGATCATGGCTGATCACTCTCAATCAGTACCCCGTTCCTGCCTTCTCCCCATACCCCCTCACTCCGCTATCCTTAAGAGCTCTATCCAGCTCTCTCTTGAAAGCATCCAACGAACTGGCCTCCACTGCCTTCTGAGGCAGAGAATTCCACACCTTCACCACTCTCTGACTGAAAAAGTTCTTCCTCATCTCCGTTCTAAATGGCCTACCCCTTATTCTTAAACTGTGGCCCCTTGTTCTGGACTCCCCCAACATTGGGAACATGGTTTCCTCCCACACTCCAAAGACGTACAGGTTTGTAGATTAATTGGCGTGGGTAAAATTTGTAATTTGTCCCTAGTGTGTAGAATAGCGCTAGTGTCTGGGGTGATCACTGTTTGGTGCGGACTCGGTGGGCTGAGGGATGTTTCAGCATTGTACCTCTTAAATTTATTCCAAAAAAGATTTTAAAGTCATGAAAGGAGCAGTCGCTGAAAGCACTCTCATTGACGACTGAAATGGATCGCTTTACTAAACCAATAGACCAAAGAGCACAATCTAAAAGTGTTCTAATAAATGACATTGGCGTCTATTTGAAATCTAGCACAGCTTATGTGTATAGTTTTATAACTAATTGCTATGTCAAATATTCCAGGTGCTGAACATATTGTGCCACTTGGATATTGAGGGACTGTTTCCTTGGATAGTGAACGTTTCAGTGATGAGTGAAGCCAATCTTCTCAGGTGGATCTTGTCATTGGCAGATACCACAAAAAGCAGGTATTCTTCAATACTTCAACTTGAGTGAACATGCATGAATGTTAAGATATTTGATATGCCTTTGGTTGTTGACAGTCAAGTCACTTGGTTTTTGAAATCTGAACAGTCTGATCTGTCTGGAATCGTGAACTGCAATTTAATGAAAGTGTTTACCGTGACCCTATCATTGTAGCAGCGTATCATTGTGTTTGCTGTGCTCAAGGACTCGTTCAGAAATCTGGAGTGTTTTTGAAAAGGTAGGTGCGGCATGAAGCCTGAAAAAAAGATGTTATTTTCAGCCGTCCGTTTTTTTTTCTTTGCATAACCAGATACCATAGTAAATTTCAGACCTTGAGTTTTATCACAACTACATTTTTGTGCTGGAAAGTTACTAAGGCCAGACATGGGATTATCTGCCAACTCCATGCAAGTTCAACCTCACACATAGTTACGTTCATTAAATGTGCACGGATGTGGTAATTACTGAATCTGTTCTTACCCTTTCTCTTTCAACTTATAATGTAAATAAATGCAAAATGAAAATGAAATATTGGCCTATACCACTCGCCCTCTTTGCAAACTGCAGGTGCACAATTGGACAAGAAACAGCAAAAAAAACTTTGAAAGTTCAGTAACTGATAAAAGATGAAGGTATCACAAAATGCTGCAGTAACTCAGCGGGTCAGGCAGCATCTCTGGAGAGAAGGAATGGGTGACGTTTCGGATGAATATTTCTTGGGAAAATCCTTTAAACGAGAGCCATTAGAAAGTCCCTCAGTGTTTTGTTCCAAGTTGTTAGATGTGCAGAAAGGTAATATTACCCCATCCTTTCCAGCTCTCCACTCTTAGATAAGTTTCGAGGTACAGCGTGGAAACAAACCCTTCCGCCCACCGAATCTGCGCTGACCAGCGAACACCTGTACACCAGGCACAGAAGCCAATTAACCTACAAACTTGTACGTCTTTGGGATGTGGGAGGAAACCCACATGGTCACAGGGAGAATATACAAACTCCCTAGTCAGGATTGAACCCAGGTCCCTGGCGCTTTAAGACAGCAACTCTACCGCTGAGCCACTGTGCTGCCCCAATGTACACCATATCCTCCCCTACCCGCGTGCAGACACACACACGCTCACACTCACATACACTCGCACACCTGCTGAAGTTGTCCAAATCAAGATTACATGTGGATCATTGTTTTCACCATTACATTAACAGAGCACAAACGAGGGCGTAATCATTTATTGGTGTCAACAGGAGAAAGAGATTCATCTTATCAAGTCAACAGTTTTGTGACGAACCTAAATGCTGCCAATCCCATCCACCAGCCTTGGCATTGTTTAGTTTAGTTCTGAGAATCAGCATGGAAACAGGCCCTTCCACCCACCGAGTCCACTCCGACCATCGATCACCGATTCACACCAGTTCCATGGGTGCACCTTTTCCAGCATGACGATATCTTTCCTACACAGGGTGACTAAAGCTGAACACAATACTCTACATGTGGCCTTATCAATGTCCTGTACAACTGTAACGGCCGCGGGACCTGCTTCCACGCTGTATCTCTAAACTAAACTAAAAAGGGGATGTAAAGAGAAATTGCGGGTGGGTTGGCTTAAATGACACAGCGGTGTGATGCTCAGACCTTTGACGGTACTATCTGTAAGGGGATAGCACAAAGATGTGACGTAGTTAGAAATGAATGATTCAGAGGGAACACTAAATTAGACTTTTTAGACTTGGTTTTAAACACGGTTTTAGACTTGAAATGTGGTTCGCCCTTTACACTTCGGGAAGTGAGCATTGAAAGTAGTAGGTGATTTATGGTTGATGAGTTAGAAACCAGTGCTATACATGTTGATAGCATCATCACATGTACACAATCAAATAAGGAAATGATACCCACAGTGCTGAGTCAAAACAGGAAATGTACAGTCCAATTTCTGGATGACTCAGACTTTTGCTGGAAATTAGCACAATCCCTCCGCTTCACATGATTAATGTTCAAAAAACAGTTGCAAATGGGTTTTCTATTCCAGATTACTAATGAATGTATTTTTAATTAAAAAGGAACGTTTATTCAAAACGGGTGTCAGGGGTTATAGGGAGAAGGCAGGAGAATGGGGCTAGGAGGGAGAGATAGATCAGCCATGATTGAATGGCAGAGTAGACTCGAGAGGCCGAACGGCCTAATTCTGCTCCTATTCCATATGACCTGATGACCTTTTCTCCAGAGATGCTGCCTGATCCGCTGAGTTACTCCAGCTTTTTGGGTCTATCTTTGGTGTAAACCAGCATCTGCAGTTCCTTCCTACACAAAGACCTTTCATCTTTGAATTGAATGCAGAGTAAAGCTGCCTCCAAGCAAGTTCCTTTAGCTTGCAGCTTGGGTTATGCAGCATCCGTTAATGATAATTGTTTCTCTGAGTCATCAACAGTGATTTGGTGCTAATATTTTGGCACTGAGTTGGAGGTGATGCTGTGTTGTCAAAGGTGTTTCGGCTCGGGAACTCCCAGCTCAATCCCAGCCAGGATCTCAGCTGCCTACGTTTCCCCCAACAGTTTTCCCTCCACGCCGTATGCTCTCCCCTCTCTGCCTTGTGTCGGTACCAATGACGAAGGGTCCTGACAAAAAACATTGGCTGCCATTTCCCTCCACGGATGCAGATACTGGTTTACAAAAAAAGAAGCAAAGTGCTGGAGTAACTCAGCAGGCCAGGCAGCATCACTGGAGAAGATGGATAGGTAACCAATCAGGTCGGGACCTTAGAGCTGCTGAGTTCATGCAGCAGTTTTCGGTTCAAGCTTCCAGCATCTACGGTCTCTTGTGTCTCCATTGTTAGCAGTGAGTTCCTAAGCTGAGGCACATTTTCCCTCTCTGGTGGCACAACTCGAAAAAGAGAACAGCAAGTTCTCATCTGGTTTTACCTGAGTTTTTCCCCATAACCAATATCACTGAAGTAGATAAAGACAGTAACTGCTGGAGTAGCTCAGTGCTCAGAATATATCTCCTAAAATTAGTTCTCACAAAATTTAATTCCAGATTGCCTGTAAAACCCTTTTTTTGAATTGCACCTACAAAATGATGACTCGTGGTGAGAAGGCAGCACTTATAGTATTTACAATCTATATACTAAAACTCTTGTTTGTTTGTTTGTTTGTTTGTTCCTGAACGACAGCTAAAACGGTACACGATAGCGCGACAATTTTAGGCCCACCTTACTCACGGTCGTCCCTTTGGTGCTAATGGAAGGTTTTATTGAAATTGGGGTTATATTTTTTAAGTTATTCACATTTTAAAGTTTAAATCTATCTCTTAGGGAGGGAGGGGGTGGAGGGAGGAGGGGAGGATGGAGGAGGGGTGGAGGGATGGGGAGGGGAGGGGGGAGGAGGGAGAGGGGAGGGGAGAGGGAGGGGGGAGGGGGATGTGAGGGGGAGGGAGGGAGGGAGGGGAGATGAGGGGAAGGGGAGGGGAGGGGAAGAGAGGAGGGGGAGGGGGGGAAGAGGAGGGGGAGGGGGAGGAGGAGGGAGAGGGAGAGGGGAGGGGGGATGGAGGAGGGAGGGGGAGGTGAGGGGGGAGGGAGGGAGGGGAGATGGGGGAAGAGGGAGGGGGGAAGGGGAGGGGGAGAGAGGAGGGGGAGAGGGTGCTGCACCAATGCAGCAGAGGTTTGGGCCCAATGGGTCCACTTGGTCTAGTGAACACTATATTTCAAAAGTACTTAATTACCTATGGATCCCCAAAGTCATTTAAGATTTGTTATCAAACTTTTTTTTTCCTGTACCTGTGCCTGTTCTTTCTGAACTGAACCTACACACAATTTTGGTTCCTCACTATTGTGTTCAAGCCAAGACACATTATCATCTTCTCAAGTCACTCATTTTGCAATGCAAATTAAAATTCAGTGGATGTAAATTTTAAAACAACATCAAATACTGGATATAGACACTAAAAGCTGAAGTAACTTAGTGGGACAGGCAGCATCTCTGGAGAAAAGGAATGGGTGGCGTTTCAGGTCGAGAACCCTTCTTCAGACTAAAATCTGAAATAAAAATGAAATATGCTGGAAACACTTAGCTGATCTGGCAGCTAATATGGAACAGGAATTGTTTCTCATGTAAGCCTCACTGTCAGAATCAGGAAAGTGAGAAAACAAGTTAGTTTTACGTTGCAGAGTGGCTGGGGGAAGGATTGATGGGACAAAAGGAATATCTCTGATAGATGATACCAGGGCTGCTCAGGTGGTCCTGGCATTTATCAAGTCATCTGGGCAATAAAGTAATGAGAGGTTGGAAAGAGGGAAAACAAATAAAGGGATATGTTGAAACTGATATGTTTGTCAGTGATATTGCTGACATCTGAAACTAAAAGGAGAACTTAGAACAGAACAGCACAGGAACAGGTGATGGCTTGCTGAACTAATCTCATCTGCCTGCACATGATCCATCTCCTTCTATTCCCTGCACTTCCATGTACTTATCTAAAAGCCTCTTAAATGCCACCCTCGTATCTATCTCCACCACCACCCGTCGCAATGAGTTCCAGGCCTCCATCATCCTCTGTGTAAAATACATGCCCTGCACATCTCATTAAAATTTCCCCCTCACTTTACACCTATGCCCTCTAGTGTTGGACATTTCCAACCTGGGCAAAGGTTCTGACTGTCTACCCTATCTATGCCTCTCATAATTTTATACACTTATAAAATGATACAAAAGTGGAGGGTTTTGCAGATAGCGAAGATAGTTGTGAAAGATTGCAGCAGGATCTGGATCGATTGGCCAGGTGTGCTGAGGAATGGTTGATGGAATTTAATGCAAAGAAGTGTGAGGTGTTGCATTTTGGGACGCCTAACAAGGGCAGGACCTGCGCAGTGAATGGTAGGCCTCTGGGGAGGGTTGTAGAGCAGAGGGATCTAGGAGTGCAGGTGCATGGTTCCTTGATGGTCGAGTCGCAGGGAGATGAGGTGGTCAAAAAGGCTTTTGGCACATTGGCCTTCATCAGTCAGAGTATGGAGTATAGAAGTTGGAAGGTCATTTTGCAATTGTATAAGACGTTGGTGAGACTGCATTTAGAATATTGTGTTCAGTTCTGGGCACCATGTTATAGGAAAGATGGATATGGACCAAGCGCAAGCAGGTGGGACTAGTGTAGCTGGGACATGTTGGCCGGTGTGGGCACGTTGGGCCGAAGGGCCTGTTTCCACACTATATCACTTCATGACTTCTATGAAGTCTTCCCTTGACCTCTGAAGCTCCAGAGAAAACAATCGTTTTTTTCCCTGTAGCAGAAACCCTCTAATCCAGGCAGCATTTTGGTAATGCTCCTCTGCACCCTTTACAAAGCTTGCCAAAATCCTATAGATCTGCATCATAACTTCCTTCATCTTATATTCAAGGCCCCTAGCAATTAAGGTAAGCATACCATATGCCTAAGGTAAGCATACCATATGCCTTCTTTGCCACCCTACCAACTTGTGCTGCCACCTTTAGTGAGCTATGAACTTGAGAATGTTGGAATTACCCAGCACATCAGACAGTGTCTGTGGAAAGAAGAAAACTCAGCTAATAGTACAGATGTTAACCTTATGACAGCACTTGACAGTTCCAAAACAAACAGAAACTATCTGAAATGACTCATTCCACGTTGCTTTGTGAAAGTTCTGTTCTGTAGCACAATGAATCTTTATTCATGGTGTGGGTTGCATTCAGAACCCAAATTCTAACACACAAAAGCACTGAATATTGACCTGATTGTTAGGGAAAGTTACAACATGATGTAACTTTGGTTATATAACATGGCACTGAAAAATAATTTGCCTGCAGCACATACCGCACAGATTATTGAGGGTGTGGACAGGTATGTGGCAAGTCATTGTCCAACGACTCTGACATGAATCAAGTTATAACATTGCTCTGAAGCAATGTTATTATGATTGAAAGTGCAGGAAAAAACCTAAGTAAATATTGTTCCATTTAGTTCTCGTCCTGTTTGCTTCCAATTGCAAACCTATAAATCATTTGGGAAGATGGCATTGAGCTGACCTCAGCTAGCGACCAAGTGGAGGAATATCCAGGCAGTGGTTAGAGGAATTGGCACAGAAATTTATTTCTGGGTATTCAAAACCGTCATTATTACCAAGCAAGAAAATTGCTGACAGTAGCGAGTTGGAGGACAGTTGGCAGACTCTGGGTTAATTGCATGCAAAGATGTGTAGAAAGGAACTGCAGATGCTGGTTTAATCCAAAGATGGACACAAAAAACCTGGAGTAACTCAGGCAGCATCTCTGGATAGAAGGAATGGGTGACGTTTTGGGTCGAGACCCTTCTTCAGATTGATGTCAGGTTTCTGTCAACAACAATGACTCAGCGGATACAGATAGTGGACGCATGTCGCAAGTGTGAGAAATAACACCCCTTCATAATGAATATCTCAAAAGTCCCTAACATCCCATCCTCCTGCTATTTGGTAATTCTTCAGTGCTCTTGTTAATGTTTGTTTATAAGCATTCAGATTTTGCAATTATTGCAACTGCCACAATAATACCACAGGAAACAATTTTGGGTGGGTTTGTAGTTGCAGTTAACCATTGGATAAAAATAAATACAAATTAACTGTCAAACTGGTTGATGGACGATTTTACAAAAAAGATTGAATTCTCTTTTGTGCTGAAAACTACCAAGTAAAATAGATTCAAATTCATAGTTTTGCATGCACCAAATATTATTTGTTAAATCAAGATCACATTATTTATATTAATTTCATAAGATCAGTGAGGTTTGATAATAAGACAACATTTCTGTCAATAAACCTCATAAATCTGAACAATTTGTGTTTTTATGGAAGGAATTAACAGCAAGGTAAAAATAATTTCAATCTTAAGCAATTTAAAAATGAAAAATATTTGTTCCTGACATTCATATGATTGCAATTTCCAAACCGCCTTTTTACTAAATTATAGTTCGTCAAACGTTCCTGTTTGGAGATGGGTTTTACACTGGAAATTCTATCAGTGTAACATTTTATGTATTAAGTTGATAGAAATTTATTAAAAGCTACTTCACGTGCTGAGAAACTGATTCCAAATTTGTGAACTACTTGCAAGATGATTATAAGCCTTGTTTTACTTTACCTGCATTAAATACTACTTTGCATACGGCATGGGCCTAAGGCCCTGGACCATGCCTTGATTAAGGGTTGTGATCTGCTGAATTTTGTTTAAGGTGCCTGACTCTACATTGACTTCCTGGGAATTTGAGGCATCCACTTTCCTCTAAACTGGTAAAGATTCATTGCTCCTACTTGTCCTCCCCACAACTCTTCACAATACTGGTTATCTTCTCAGCTCACTCCTCTGATCTTATTTTCTCTGAATTGCCCACTGAATTGTCTCCCCTTTGCCCCTCACTTCCATCCTCTGTGATTGTCTCCATTTAACCTGCATCAAGCTGCCAGAGGAGGTAGTTGAGGCAGGTGCTCCAAAAAGACATTTGAACAGGTACATGGATAGGAAAGTTTTAAAGGGATATGGGCCAAACGCAACCAGGTGGGACTAGTGTAGTTGGGGCATTTTGGTCGGCATGGGCAAGTTGACCATCGGGCCTGCTTCCATGCTATATGACTCTGAAAGCCTGGATGTGTGGGTGTGTGTGTACATATATATGTGCATGGAATTGAAGCCTGAGGGTCACAAATAAAACCACCACAACCACAGTCCTTTTACATAACTTTTTAATGTAAAGAAGAATTTCTAGGCCACTGAATTTTGCTGTTTAATCAAGTATATACTTTTTTTACGCATTAATCTTTTCCACAACTGAAAGTCTAAATAAATGGTTGGCTGATGTGTGCTGTCATAATGAACCATTTGATGAAGGAACTTGCTGCATTGCCCCATCTGTGCAAAAATGTGAAATTCCAAGGAGTGAATGAAAGTGTTTTATAAATATATTATTATGTTTATTGAATCTCCATGAGGACTTGGATTAACATATTTAGTATTGATTGGTATTATTATTTTCACGTGTACTGCGAAACAGTAAAAAAACACTGTACCATAAATGAGTGTATCAGGTAGTGCAAAGGAGAAAATTAACAGAGTGCAGAGTACAGCATTACAACTGCAGAGAAAGTGCAGACATAAAATTATGCAAAGGGTGAAATGGGATAGATTTGAAGATCAGGAGTTCATCCCTAGCATATCAAAGGCCTGTTCAAGAGCATAATAGAATGCCATGCTTTCAAGGTTTTGTATCTTAAGTGTGATGGGAGAGGGGTGAAGAGAGGACAACCCGGGGATTAGAGTGGTCCTTGATTGCGTTGGTTGCTTTCCCGAGGCAGAGTGAAGCATTGATGTAGTCGACCGGTGGTGGGGTGAGGGAAATCTGCTCTGGGTATGGTCTGGGCTACATTCATAATTCCCTACAATTTCTTATGGTCTTGGGCATGGCAGTTACCTTACCAAGCTGTGACGCATCTGGATAGGATGTTTTCAACAGTATATCTGTAGAAATTGTGAAGAAGTTGTCACGCTTAATTTCCTTAGCCTTCTAAAGATGTAGAGGAGCTGGTGTGCTTTTATGGCTGCAGCGTCAATGTGGTTGGACTTGGACAAATCGTCAGTGATATTTACACCTCGGCACTTGAAGCTCCCGACCATCTCCACTTCAGCATCATTGATGAAAGCGGGCATTTACCACCCTGCTTCCTTAAGTCGATGACCAGCTCCTTCATTTTGCTGGCATTGAGGGAGAGGTTGCTAAGTGGTGTGGTGCCAAGCACCTTATCTCCCTCCTTCCTTAAACAATGGGGGCAAGGTTTTCTTCGTCTCACAAATATGGGCTAAATTTGTCTAGGAATCTATAGGAATCAAAGAAAATCAACCATTGTGTTTGCAATGATTACTTTATTAAATTACCTTTCCGCATCACTAAATATTATTTATTGGTGCAGATTTTTCCCCTTTTATTTTTATCAGTCAATTGTTCTTAATGAAAAAAATACCAGAAATATTTGTTTTGATTACTACTAATAAGCTGTAGAGGTGTCCAAAAGGTGTCTACCTCCAGAGGTGTCCAAAAATGCTGCCAGCAAATAAAATTATTTTTAGTATGTTTGATTTCTAGTATATGGAAACCAGAACTTTATTATTCAAGAAAGATCATTTGAATAATTTCCCGGATTTTTAAAGAAGGTCTGTTTAATTTGTAATCCACAATTTACATTGTGGGCGGCACGGTGGCGCAGCGGTAGAGCTACTGCCTTACAGCGCCAGAGATCCGGGTTCGATCCTGATTATGGGTTCTGTCTGTATGGTGTTTGTAAGTTCTCCCCGTGACCGCGTTTCTTTGAGATCTTCAGTTTCCTCCCACACTCCAAAGAAGTACAGGTTTGTAGGTTAATTGGCTTTGGTAAGAATTGCAAACAGGCCTTTCGGCCCACCGAGTCAACACCAAACAGCGATCCCCACGCACTAACACTATCCTACACACAAGGAACAATTTACAATTGTTACCAAAGCCAAACCGGAGAAAACCCACACAGGTTACAAGGAGAACATACAAACTCTGTATCGAAAGCACCCATAAACAGGATGGATCCTGGGTCTTTGGCGCTGTAAGGCAGCAACTCTAGTGCTGAACCACTGTGCCATCCAATGGCATAGGAGGTGCAGAAATAGGTTCAATCATTTCATCTCAAATCCATCACAGATTCTCAATTCTGTGATTGGATCCTTGAACAATTGGTTTTCCATCAAGGTGGAAGAAGAGTCGGGGAAAGTTAAAGGGTGTTTGAAGTAAATAAATAGGGGGTGGATTTGAGAGTCAGCATCGAAGCTCAGTAGCTCAAATATTCTCCTTCTGTGTTGTAAGAAAAGATAAGATGGTCATTCTTAGGAATAGAATTTAATTTCCTGGCTTGAAATAGGTTTTGGATAATGTAACTTATGTCAAACTGCATCTCTACCACCTATTCCTTAAGTAGATTCACTGTGTGAGTGTGTGTGTGTGTGTGTGTGTGTGTGTGTGTGTGTGTGTGTGTGGTAAAACAACACCAACTTTCTTAATGATGGGAAAGTAAGTTAAAAATATTGAACTGTAAAGTGAAGAGCACTTGGTGAAATTTACCAGCTGAGTGAGTCATCTCACACTCCCTTATATCTTGCTTGTTTGCGAAGTGAGGCTAACATTTGCTGCCATGGACAAATGTCAGAATACCCAAATGTCTAAGCCACTATAAAACAATCAATGGGATACGTTGGGTCTTTGTAATAAAATAGAGTACGTTTGCTTGGGAAGGATTTGATTTCCCCCGTTGGAGCCTGACCTCAGGGTACGATCTGTTGTACACACATCTTCCTGCGATTTGATAACTTTGAGGGTAATTGAATTGACTTGGGCGATTAACAGCACCTAACATGCCTTTTATTACACCGTCGCAGAGATCAGCACCAGAAAAGTTGCTTTAGAGACAGAGGAGGTGTCAGCTGAAGAGGTCCATTGAAACTGACAATTACTGAACATTTCTTTCCAACGCCTTTGATGTTGTCACCAAGTGCCTGATCATTTTTGTGTGAATTGTGCCCTGGGGTCTACTTAGCTGCAAAGTGTTGTCAAGTCTTTGTCCTGCTCCACTAAATGCAGAGCCCCATCCCAGTGGCAGTATTGTACATTTCCAAGCTGATATTTTGGATCCCCAGTACAATGAGGAGCCTGCTTTGTATTAAATATTGCACTGTTCAAGACCCAACTTCAGCATAAGCCAGGGTACCATCTGATTCAACTCTATCCATTAGCAAGAGGACTGTCTGATTCTCCTTTACCCCATGGTGGGACATTGCAGTTTGTGGATGGATAGACACAAAATGCTGGAGTAACTCAGCGGGACAGGCAGCATCTCTGGAGGGAAGGAATGGGTGACTTTTCGGGTCAAGACCCTTCTTCAGGGAGAAAAATTGACGAATTGCGTAGGAAGGAACTGCAGATGCTGTTTTAAACTGAAGATAGACATAAAATGCTGGAGTAACTCAGCGGGTCAGTCTGAAGAAGAGTCTCGACCCGAAACATCACCAATTCCTTCTCTCCAGAGATGCTTTTTAAAAAAATCTCAAAATACACTTTATTCGAGAAATAAATATATACAAATATATACAAAACATGTTCCTTCCAAAACTCCATCCGACATTCTCGGAGGCTGTACGTATATTCAATACACCAATTACACAAAATTACCCCCCACCCTTGCCACTCATGTGGCCACTGGAATCCCTTCCCTTAGTTTGAGGGGCATCTCCACCACACTCTGCCCCCCATGTCCAGCAGCAGTAGGACCCTAGACTGCGGCCCTCCCCCACAGAGCCTTGGCGCTGGCTGCACCAAGCTTCAGTGCGTGCCTGTCCCACTGAGTTACTCCAGCATTTTGTGTCTGTCTCTGGTTTAAAACCAGCATCTGCAGTTCCTTCCTGCACAGTTCGTCTGTGGAGTTGATCCAATGTTGTGCTGAGAACTATATTCTGCACTCTGTGTCTCCCCCTTTGCTTTATCTGTTGTGTTTGGGTTTGACGTTGTTGTATTTATGTGTATAAATACAACAATGTATTTATATATCTGAAATGTATGTCTGATCTTTTTCAACAGAATGCAAGACAACGTTTTTCACTCTACCTCGGCATACGTGGCAATAATAAATCCAAGCCCAAACATTGAAAGATAGTTTTATGTTTTATGTCTTCGGTTGGAAAAAAGTTTTATGTCTTCAGTTGGAAAAATAATTCTAGACATGCATTAGATCCCTTTGAATGGTTTTGGGTTACATTGTAGAGATGTTTTACTTTGATCTGAGAAGCACAAAATAGGTGCAGGAGCCATTCGGCTCTTCGAGCCAGCACCGCCGTTCAATATGATCATGGCTGATCATCCAGAATCAGTACCCTGTTCCTGCTTTCTCCCCATATCCCCTGATTTTGTTAATCCTAAGAGCCCTAATGATACATATTCCCTCTGAAGTTGAGCTTTGGGCAGTGTGGAAGACATTTGTCCTGATGGTTTATACCTCGCTGAGGCAATCTGTGTTGAACATCTTCTGATGTGATTTGCTCCCCTTACAACCCCCACGCCTCCCCACCCACAACTCTCCAATGCACCAGCTGCAGATAGTGTAAAAGTTCAACCTGACTTTACTTGAATGGCTCTGCTTGCTAATATAAATTGGGATCTTCCACAAAATCCTCTGATTTCATTTAGAGTCATAGTGTTGAATCGACTTACAGCTTGGAAACAGGCCCAACTTGCCCATACCAGCCAACATGTCCCAGCTACACTAGTCCCACCTGCCTGCGTTTAGACAATATCCCTCCAAACCTGTCCTATCTATGTACCTGTCTAACTGCTTCTAAAATGTTGGGGTAGTTCCTGCCTCAACTACCTCATCTGGCAGCTTCTTCCATACACCCACGACCCTTTGTGTGAAAGTGTGACACCCTCAGATTCCTATTAAATTCCTATTGATGATGGAATATTATACAATCACTTTCATGATTCTTTTATATTTTTAATCTTGTAATTTTCTGAACTTCCAAGTGTATTGTTGAATAACCTAGAGTGACTTGGCTGTTTAGGTTTACTGGTTAGTTGTAGGGTTTGTCATTTAAGGAGCTTCTACTTTTACATTCGTAGGTTAGATGGTGTTATTACTTTCTGGTTTCCAAATGTTACTCTGTGGTGCTTACATTTGGTATCCTAGGGCAGAGGTGAGCTTGCTTGAAATTTGATAAAGATTGCTTTTCAGCGTGCTTTTCATATAATTAGGTTTTTTTGCGTTCTGGAGGTCTTTAGACTTTAGAGACACAGCTAAGAAACAGGCCCTTCGGCCTACTGAGTCTGCGCCGACCAGCGATCACCCCGTACACTATCATTATCCTACACTCTAGGGACAATTTACAACTTACAGAAGCCAATTAACCTACAAACCCGTATGTCTTTGGAGTGTGGGAGGAAACCGGAGCAGCCAGAGAAAACCCACGGTCACAAGGAGATCGTACAAACTCCGTACAGACAGGACCTGTAGGCAGGATCGAGCCGGGGTCCTTGGCACAGGAATTCTACTGCTGCGCCCCCGTCCCTCCCCTAACTGAACTTAAATTCCACAGCTCAGTAAAGGTCTCCAGATTTCATTCAGGCCTCTGGATTATTAATCTGATAACAATACCACTGTACAACCGCCACACCAAATTTCATTGTCATCCACTTGTTCCTTCAGGTGGATTTAAAGGTGAACAAAATAGCTGGTTTCACCTGGTGACATAAATCTGTGAGCAATAATGACAGGAACTTTCAAACCTATAATTTTCTACCTAATTAAGGCTAATCATTCTGGATCATCAATTGTTAAATTATCCAATGAGTTCAAACATGTCCAAAATCCAATTAATGTGTAAAAGTCACATGCAAGACATCACGTTCCCTTGAAGAATAGTGGCATACACTGAGGTTGGAACTGGGGCATGCAACCCCACTCCGAATAATCATTTAAACAATTGAACAGAATGATGTCCAGGTGCATTAATATGTTTGTCTACAGAATGTTAAGGGAGTACATGTGTGGCCCCCCTCAAAAGTGAGGACATTTAAATAAATGCACATACCCTTGATGAAGAACAATTCTTTTTTAAGATGCTTGATGGTATGTTTTGGAAATGGGCAGTAGATAAGGGTTTTGTTATATTTAAGATAAATATATATATTGTAATTTTGCTTTTTGGTTTGAATCGTAGCTGTTTGGTATTAACTGTGTCTTTCTCCTGTGTGTTTCTAGTGTGGAGCTGCAAAGTGCTACGCTTAATCTAGCTTCAAAATTAGTGACCCACCTTGTGCAGACGAAGCAGGAGGTAATGGAAGCAAGCAACTCATTTGTGGTAAAGCGATATGTCTCCAGAGAGCGGTTTCTATAACTTTCTCGTATATGGCTCTGTTCTCGACAGAAATCCCTGGATTCCATAAGTGAAGAACTCAAACAGTGGGTCCATTTAGTTGTGCAGAGCTGTGAGGTGGAGAAGCAGACAGAAATCCGATTAACAGCTGCAAAAGTCCTCATTGATGCTGTCCCATCTTTGCTTGCCAACAAACACCTTTATTTCGGTGGGTAAATACTTTGTGTTAAGTAGAAAAATTAGGCAGGAAATGTAATTTCTGCTGCTTTGTGAATAGACACTTGGATCCATCTACATTGCCATGTGATTTGTTTATATTCTTCCCCCAAGAGACATTTGTCAATATATTATGCAGTAATTTCTGCTCGCTTTTACAATGCATGCATTCTTTTGTGGCCCCACTGAGGCCATTAAAAAAAATTAATGTGGCTTATTGAACTATTGCCTCATTCTGCACAATGCCATCTCACACTTAAACTTCTGGAAAATCATTGAACATCCATTACAAGGTATACTCAAAATGCTGGAGTAACTCAATGAGTCAGGCCGCATCTCACAGGCCCACAGAGGTCTGATGAAGGGTCTCGACCCAAAATGTCACCTATTCCTTTTCTCCAGAGATGCTGCCTGGCTTGCTAAGTTACTCCAGCACTTTCTGTCTATCTTCCTGGTAAACCAGCATCTGCAGTTCCTTCTTACACATTGAACATCCCATTACAATCTTGTTTTACTTATTTATTACGGATAATTGAACTCCTCAGTTGATTTTCTGATTTTCCTGAGGCAAAATATGATCCAAATCTCCATCACTGAATTCTTTAATTTCAAGCAACACCTCATTACCCCCTTCCCCTCCTCTTTCCGGTGCCCACCTCCACCCCTGGGTCAACCCATATCCCCCACCCTCCAGTCACCCTGCTCCTTTCCCCTCCCAACCCCGAGACTCCATTTCCCTTTTATCTCCCCTCTGTCCCCTCCCCCGTCCCCTTCAACACATATTCCTCCTTACCTAAATTCACAACACGGCACGACAGAATGAAACTTGCCATCTGAATTTGAAATCTTCAGAGATAGCTAATTTCAGCATTCGCAGTAAGTGTTTCAATTTAAGACTTGAAAAAATCAAGGAGCAGGCTGACTGGAGGGTGGGGGATATGGGTGGACCCAGGGGTGGAGGTGGGCCGGAAAGAGGAGGGGATGGGGGTAATGGGGTGTTGCTTGAAATTAAAGAATTCGGTGATGGAGATTTGGATCATATTTTGCCTCAGGAAAATCAGAAAATCAACTGAGTTCAATTGGTATGGTATTTCCAATTGTAATCACTTCTCTTAGATTAAGTATGAATCCAACGTCATCTCCCACATCTGGGAAAAGACGGACATTCCAAGGGGCTTAAGCCACATAGGGCGGCTCAATGACACAGCGGCAGAGTTGCAGCCTTACAGCGCCAGAGACCCAGGTTCGATCTAGACCTCGGGTACAGTCTGCTGTATTTGTACTTTCTCCCTGTGACCATGTGGGTTTTCCCTGGGTGCTCTGTTCCCCCCCCCCCCACATTCTCAAGACATGCAGGTTTGTAGTTTAATTGGCTTCTGTAAATTGTCCCTAGTGTGCAAGATAGAATTAGTGTACAGGTAGTGTAGGAAAATAACTGCAGATGCTGGTACAAATCGAAGGTATCACAAAATGCTGGAGTAACTCAGCAGGTCAGGCAGCATCTAGGAGAGAGGGAATGAGTGACGTTTCGGGTCGAGACCCTTCTTCAGACTACAGGTGATCGTTAGTCAGCGTAGACTCGGTGGGCCGAAGGGCCTGTTTCCGTACAGTATCTCAGAACTAAACTAAAGGTACTATAATTGTGACTGGCATCAAGAAAGGAAACAGATTTGATTGCAGTGATAGAACAGTCTCACTGTTGCCTCATCTGAGATACGAGATTGCCAAGGAATCAGATTTTGACCAGATGTTGAGTTTGAGTAGAACAATGCATGCTGTTTTAACTGTAGACTGCAAAATTTCCCTTTGGAGTATTCTCTATATTTGGAAGAGTATTATTTGGGTCTCGACCCGAAATGTCACCATTCCTTCTATCCAGAGATACTGCCTGCCCCCCTGAGTTACTCCAGCATTTTGTGTCTATCTTCGGTTTAAACCAGCATCTGCAGTTCCTTCCTACACAGTATTATTTTGGATGTTTGTCATTGAGTGAACCTCCTTTGGTGTTGCAGGTCTACTGGACACTTTAACACTGTGGAGATGTATTTTCACCCTTCTGCAAGATGAGGAGCAAGTGGTGAGGGACAAGACGACTGACGTTATACAGATGATTCCGTCTTTTCTGACAGCCTGCAAGGAGAACGGTATGTTGGTTTCCTCAAAGGGGAGCATATTATTTAAAAGCTCTTCACTTACACATCTATATACTAAAACTCTCGTTTGTTTGTTTGTTTGTTCCTGAACTACAGCCAAAACAGTACACGATAGCGCAACAATTTTAGGCCTACCTTACTCACCGTTGTCCCTTTGGTGCTAATGGAAGAAGTTTCATTGAAATCTGTTATATTTTTTAAGTTATTCACATTTTAAAGTTTAAATCTATCTCCTAGGGAGGGGGGGGGGGTGGAGGGAGGGGGGGAGAGGGGGGTTGAGGGGGATGGAGTAGGGGGAGGGAGGGGGTGGGGGAGGGGGAGGGAGGAGAGGGTGCTGCACCAATGCAGGAGAGGTTTGGGCCCAACGGGTCCACTGGTCTAGTAGAACATAAAACATAACAGCCACAGGAATAGGCCTTTTGCTCCACAATGCCTACACCATATCAAGTGACTGGGTATTTAGGTTTGATTAATAAGCAGTAGACACTGAAGTGTAAGGTACATATCACAGAGCTTCCATTGTCCTTTGGCCCTTCCCTTTCTTTCCGCATCTTAATGTTTTATTTCTTTCATTTTGTTCCTTTGAAGGGACCTTTACCAGCACCTAAAATTTGAAAGTAAAATGAGGGAAATTTACATAACCGGACAGATCCAGCTCCTTTCATGAAGAGTATATCTGACAATATTTTGGTTTAATTTGTGAAATTATCTTTATCAATATGCACTTCCAGTTGCTGAACCTGCAATTCACGGTGCATTCATATTGCAGTTTGAGCAATGCTTTATCTGATCCTCAAAACCAGACTGAAAATTGTCTGGATAGAAGCTATTCTGATTTCTTCTGTTTAAACAAGCAGGGTTTTTTTTTGTAAATAGCTTCAGGAGGGTAAAGGATGGATGAGTATAATTGAAGCAAAGTGTTTAAACCATGTCCCGAGAAAGGGTCAGAACCTTCAGTCTTCTCCCCTTTTAAATCAATCTGCTGCTCATATTTTAAGAACGCTAAAACACTTTTAAGAACGCACATTTGACTCTATTCAAGAAGGGTCTCGACCCGAAACGTCACCCATTCCTTCTCTCCCGAGATGCTGCCTGACCTGCTGAGTTACTCCAGCATTTTGTGAATGACTCTATTCAAGTCTGAACAGAGGAATTGACTGGTTTAACATTGTTACAGTGTAGCAACAAGAGTAATTTCCAGCCTTACTAGATGTTTGTAAGTTTATTGTCTGACAGTGCAAACAAGAAACACTTTACAGCAGTCATTAAAATGCCCCAAAGTCACAAAATGTGGCTTGCAGGATAGAACAGTAACTGTGAAAGGTGAATCTGATGTTTACAGTCTGACATTTTGCTACAAGTGATGGTCTTTCCCAGGGGATTGCTGGTCGGCCCGGACACGGTGGGCCGAAGGGCCTGTTTCCGCACTGTATCTCATATCATATCATATCATATATATACAGCGCGGAAGCAGGCCTTTTCGGCCCACCAAGTCCGCGCCGCCCAGCGATCCCCGCACACTAACACTATTAACACTATCCAGCCAATTAACCTACATACCTGTACGTCTCTAAACTAAACTAAACTAAACTAAACTAAGATGTTCACAAAATGCTGGAGTAACTCAGCGGGACAGGCAGCATCTCTGGATAGAAGGAATGGGTGGCGTTTCGGGTCACGACCCTTCAGTCTCGACCTGGAACGTCACCCATTCCTTCTATCCGGAGATGCTGCCAGCCCCGCTGAGTTACTCCAGCATTTTGTGTTTATCTTCAGTTTAAACCAGCATCTACAGTTCCTTCCTACTAAACTGAGATGTTATCTGATATAACAGATAACACTGGTAACTGTGAAAGGTGAATCTGATGTTGACAGTCTGAAGTTTCGCTACAAGTGATGGTCTTTCCCAGGAACATCAGATGGATCACCGCATTGAGCATAACCCTGGATGCTGTATTGTAAAAACATGTCACCAACAAAAAATCCAAAGGTCTAAAAACCACATTGACAAATCGTAACATCCTAAAGCTGGAAATCTCATTATCATTTTTACAAACTATACCTCTGCTGTGCCTTCTTTAAAAATTTAAAACGTGTAGGATATTTCTGAGGACTATAAGAATAATGCTCAAATTACTAGTTAATGTTTTTTGCATGTGTCAATGTCTATCGAGTCACTGAAATAAACCAGCGGCTACTTACTTGTCTTACTGGAAAGGAAACGTTTTTCAAAAGTTGCATGTGGATACTAGTATCCAGGAAACTGGACTTTGGTTCCAAAGAAATGAGTTTCAATCCCACCACGACAATAGAGGAATGTAAATTCAAAATTAAACACATCTGGAATAAGAAAGTTGTGTGCCCATGAAATTGCTGGATTGTCATGTGAATCCACCTGGTTCCCCTTTGTCCCACGTGGAATGAAGTACATCATTCTCACCAGGTTTTTGCCAACATGTGATCCAGGTCGGAAGATTCTGAGTCAACAGCTTATTTTTACATCTTATTTTTTCAGCATAGAAACATAGAAAATTGGTGCAGGAATAGGCCATTCGGCCCTTTGAGCCAGCACCGCTATTCAATATGATCATGGCTGATCAACCAAAGTTCCTGCTTTCTCCCCATATCCCTTGATTGTGTTAGCCCTCAGAGCTAAATCTAACTAGCCCTCAAGAGCTATATCTAGCATAATGAATAGGACAAGTTTAGAGGGCTATGAGCCAAGCGTGGGCAGGTGGGACTGGTATAGATGGGGCATGTTGGTCGTCACGGGCAAGTTGGGCCAAAGGGCCTGTTTCCATGCTGTACAACTCTCTTATGTTTTTGTGTGTTTCTCTTTTGTCACTCTTTTCGCCATTTCTTGTGGTTCTGCCTTCAATCCAGTTCTATTACGTTCTGATGTGATTACAACACCACTTAGTCTCCCATGTCCAGGAGACTTCAAGTGAAACCCAAGGGCATTATTGAACCCAACCTCATAGTATCCTTCTGAAGATCCTTTAATGCATCCCCTCTGCTCAATGTCTCCTTCCTGAGGGGCAGAAAGGCAAACATATACAGCATTTAGGACCACCTTCCAATGGGACATGACCATGGCAATACCATGAGGACCACTTCCCAAATCTCAGGATCCACCTTTTAGCAAATACGAGCGTTGTGCATTTCATGATCAACCTGCGGCTCACTGAGAAAAAGGTGTGGTTAGGATCAAGAGCTCAAACTGGCACAAAACTCACATTCCACCAGTCAGCACTTCAGTTTCTAAGAACGTAGCAACGATGGTGCCCTTCTTCATGATCACATCTACATACTGGCCATCTACATATCTGAGATGTTAACATTCCACAACCTGTTTGGACGTTGAAATCAAGATCTTTGTTTACTTGGAAAATTGCATGTACAAAGCTGAATGAAAATAAAAATGACGAATTCGCCTGAGCAGAACCTATAAAACATTAATCAAGTTGAATTAGACACCCCGATCGCTTCTTTCCTGCGCCCCAATTCTAGAGTCGCATGGCTAAATAACCCTAAATTATGGTGCACTGCTCATCCATGTGTATGCATTGGAATCCAACCAGAGAAAATGTCAATGGTACTGCAAACTTGAGTTAGATGTGAGTCATTGTGGAATTATAAATGATTTAAAGCCTGCAGTCTGGAATGAGCATTTGTACCGAGCGGTGGGCCAGGCAGAAATAAATTTGTAAGATATAGGCATGTATTAAAATTTGAAATGGCTGTAATTTAATACAAAAACAAACTAGCAGCTGCTTGATTAATTAAAAATATGCTGGACCCACAATGAATTGCAATAATGGAGACCAGTTAACATTGCCTATATTTACTACAGATTTTCACAAAACATCATCCATCAAATTTCATGTATCAGTGATAACCGGCACGTTAAATGAATCATTTGTGTGCATATTTATCATGGAATCCATGATTCCTGAAGGCTGTCCAGGTGTTGGCGTGACCTTGGTGTAAATTTTAATGAGTTCTGTTTTATGTTCGCTTTCCACGCTCTCTTGTTCTAACATCATTTCTCAGCTTACTGCAAAGGGCAAGTAGTTCATAGAGTTCCTTGTCATCAAGACCAAGTCCAAAGGTTCAGCACGTTCTTCCTTGTCCTCTTCCTCTTCCAACAACAACAGCAACTCTTTCCATTTATACAACACCTTTAACACAGCAAAAGGGCACAAAGTGCTGGAGTAACTCAGTGGGTCAGGCAGCATCTCTGGAGAACATGGATAGGTGACGTTTTGGATCAAGACCCTTCTTCTTTAACATAACAAAAACATCACCAGAAGCTTCATGGGAAAATTATCAAATAAATATGTATTTGACACCAGGCTATGTGGTTATATAAGGGCAGATGACTAACGATTTCACCAAAGAGGTTGGTTTTAAATTCATAAGTTATGGGAGCAGAATTAGGCCATTCGGCCCATCAAGTATACTCTGCCATTCAATCCTGGCTGATCTATTTTTCCCTCTCAACCCCATTCTCCTGCCTTCTCCTCATAAACCCGACACCCGTAATTCAAAAGAAAGAAGTGGAGGGATTTATAGAGGGATTTCCACATTTGAGAGCATTGGCTACTGAAGACACAGGTATCAGCAGTGGAACAGTTGTACTCCAGTCAGAGATGCCCAAGGAGGAAAACGTGTTTTTCATCCTAGTGTTGAACATGTGCCAGCTCTATTTCTCTTACACCTTTGCTAAGCCTCATCAAGCATGTGAGGTCTGTGAGGTGTAGGAAAATAACTGCAGATGCTGGTACAAATCAAAGGTATTTATTCACAAAATGTTGGAATAACTCAGCAGGTCAGGCAGCATCTCAGGAGAGAAGGAATGGGTGACGTTTCGGGTCGAGACCCTTCTTCAGACCGATGTCAGGGGGGCAGGACAAAGGAAGGATATAGGTGGAGACTGGAAGATAGAGGGAGAACTGGGAAGGGGGAGGGGAAGAGAGGGACAGAGGAACTATCTAAAGTTGGAGAAGTCAATGTTCATACCGCTGGGCTGCAAGCTGCCCAAGCGAAATATGAGGTGCTGTTCCTCCAATTTCCGGTGGGCCTCATTATGGCACTGGAGGAGGCCCATGACAGAAAGATCAGACTGGGAGTGGGAGGGGGAGTTGAAGTGCTCAGCCACCGGGAGATCAGGTTGGTTAAAGCAGACTGAGCAAAGGTGTTGAGCGAAACGATCGCCGAGCCTGCGTTTGATTTCGCCGATGTAGAGAAGTTGACATCTAGAGCAGCGGATACAATAGATGAGGTTGGGGGAGGCGCAGGTGAACCTCTGTCTCACCTGGAAAGACTGTTTGGGTCCTTGGATGGAGTTGAGGGGGGAGGTAAAGGGACAGGTGTTGCATCTCCTGCGGTTGCAGGGGAAAGTGCCCGGGCATGGGGTGGTTTACGAGGGAGTTATGGAGGGAACAGTCTCTGCGGAACGCATAAAGGGGAGGGGATGGGAAGATGTGGCCAGTGGTGGGATCCCGTTGGAGGTGACGGAAATGTTGGAGGATGATTTGTTGGATACGTTGGCTGGTGGGGTGGAAGGTGAGAACGAGGGGGATTCTGTCCTTGTTACGAATGGGGGGAGGGGGAAAAAGAGCAGAGCTGCAGGATGTAGAAGAGGCCCTAGTGAGAGCCTTATCTATACTGGAAGAGGGGAAGCCCCGTTTCCTGAAGAATGAGGACATCTCTGATGCCCTAGTGTGAAACACCTCATCCCGGGCGCAGATGCGGCGTCGACGGAGGAATTGGGATTAGGGGATAGACTTTTTTGCAAAAGACAGGGTGGGAAGAAGTGTTGTCCAGATAGCTGTGCGAGTCAGTGGGTTTATAGTAGATGTCAGTCACTAGTCTGTCTCCTGTGATGGAGATGGTGAGGTCCAGAAACGGGAGGGAGATGTCAGAGATAGTCCAAGTATATTTAAGAGCAGGATGGAAATTGGTAGTGAAGTGTATGAAGTCAGTGAGTTCTGCATGGGTACAAGAGGTAGCACCAATGCATTTGTCGATGTAGCGGAGGTAGAGTTCGGGGATGGGGCCAGTGTACGTCCGGAACAAGGTTTGTTCGACGTACCCGATAAAGAGGCAGGCATAGCTAGGGCCCATGCGAGTGCCCATAGCTACACCTCTGGCTTGGAGGAAGTGGGAGGAGTCAAAGGAGAAGTTGTTAAGGGTAAGAACCAGCTCTGCTAGGCGGAGGAGAGTGTTGTAGTAGATGGGGATTACCTGTCTGTGAGGTTGGCTGCTGTATCAGCTGACCCACACAAACTAGGCATCCAATCTGCATGAATAGTAACTAAGTAATGGTACTTTCCTTGACTTTACTCGGGCTGATTCTCACTTCCTCTTGTTAAGGGATAAATGCTCATAAGATTGGCTTGTTAATCAAATATAATTTCGCATCAGCAAAAATGTAGGAAAAAGTCTGAGTTCTGCCTCACACCTGCATCGTTTCATCAGCAAGGCCTTCCTTTTAGGTTTAGGTGTATTATTATTATTGCATGGACTGAGGTACAGTGAAAAGCTTTGCTTTGCATGCTAGCCAAACAGATCAGATATTCTATACATTAATTTTAATCTAAATACAATCAAGTCAAACTCAAAAGATATAGAGTGCAGAATATAGTCCTCAGCGTTGTATCGCTTCCGTTCCTTAGTGAAATTGCAATGTTCTTGATGTGGTAGAGGTGAAGTGGACAGTACCATAACTTGTGGAAGGATCATTCGAAAGCCGGATAATGTAGCAGAGGAAGCTGTTCCTCACCTGCGTAACTTCACTTTCCTTACAAATCTTAAACCTCGCTGTAGCTTTATTTGCATTTTCCTTTCACTTTAATACTGATGACCAGTTCCCTGGACCTTAGGCTTTGAAATTCACTCCCTACACCCGTGTGCTTCACCCACATGTCTTTCTTTATCGACTTCTTCAAAAGCTCATTGCTAACCCACTACCGTCACCACCTTTGGTAGACGTACCATTATTATTAATTTCTGAAACATTTTGTGTAATTTTCCCCTACATTAGATAAAATGAAGCTATTAGAAGTGAAATGAAGATAGACACTAAATGCTGGAGTAACTCAGCGGGTCAGGCAGCATCTCTGGAGAGAAGGCATAGGTTCCTTAGATGTTCTGGGTCAGAACCCTTCTTCAGACTGAGATAGAGGTGGGGTGGGGGGGGAAGGGACTGGAGGCAAGGAAAAGCCAGAACAAATCAGGGGCGACAACAAATTACCTCAGGAAGGGTGGTGTCCATAACGGCCCATTGTTGGTGGTGGAAGATGGAAGATGTGCTAATGAGAGGGATACAAGAATGCGAACAGTGGAACTGGTAGGACAACTATAGTAGTGGAGGGGAGGAGAGAGGCAGGGAATGCAGGAGTTACTTGAAATTAGAGAAATCAACGTTCATACCGCTAGGTTGTAACCTGCCCAAGAGAAATATGAGGTGCTGTTCCTCCAATTTGCGTGTGGCCTCATCTGTAAAACCTCTTTTCGCTTTGATTCTTGTTAGTCTTCCTTTCCCAACTCTGTTGTTTCCATCAGGAGTAAATATTGTTGCACTAGTGTGTAAGAAGGAATACTAGAAACTGCGCACCTTTTCAACACTGTTATGGGAACAGAATTTTGGTGACAAAATGTGTGCTTCAGATTATTTCTTTATTCAGACGATGTTTTCTCCGTAAGGGCACACTTACAGAAATCTGCCCACCTCAGTACATATTCTTCTTGTGAATCATTTCTGGCCATGCAGGAAGTTAACAGATGCATCGGTTTCTGGCAGCACATATGAATTAGGAATGGAAATCTTAGTTCTTCATCTTTACAAGGATAATGTCAGGACTTGAGGGCCTGAGCTATAGACAGATGTTCAGCAGGTTTGGACTCTATTCCTTGGAGAGCAGGAGGATGAGGGGTGAGCTTATAGAGATGTAGAATATCATGAGACCAATAGATCGGGTAAACGCACATAGTCGCTTGCCCAAAGTAGGAGAATCAAGAACCATAGGACATACAGTAGGTTTAAGGTGATGGGGGAAAGATTTAACAGGAACCTGAGTGGTAACGTTTTCACTCAAAGGAATGGTAGGTGCATGGAACACGCTACCGGAGTAGGTCGTTGAGGCAGGTACTATCGCAACGTTTAAAAGACATGCTGATGATACTTTATTGTCACATGTACCTAGTTATAGTGAAATTCCCAAAACATTTACACGGGTACATGGATAGGACATGTTTTAGAGGGATATGGGCCAAATGCGGGCAGGTGGGACTAGTGTAGATGGGACCTCTTGTCTGGTATGGGCAAGTTGGGCCGAAGGATCTGTTTCCACACTGTAAGACTCTATGATTCTATCTCAATGGGCACTGCTCTAGTCCAATTAGGCAAATTATGATATCTATCCAACTTTAGTTTGAGATTAATCTACGTTCCCATTTCTATTCTTTCTTTCTCCAAGTTGATTATCATTGTGCCATACATTCCCACAGATGTAACCAATATGGAAAAATGAATTTTAACCGTCTTCTGTACAGAATTTATACGTTCTCCATGTGACCGTGTAGGATTTCTCCGGGTGAACCAGGTTCCTCCCACACTCCAGAGACGTACAGGATTATAGGTTAATTGGCTTTGGTAAAGTTTGTAAAATTGTCTCTAGTGTGTCGGACAGTGTTAGTGTACGGTGTGGTCGCTGGTCGGCACAGAATCGGTGGGCCGAAGGGCCTGTTTCCAGGCTGTATCTCTAAAGTCTGAAAGTTTGAAAGTGAAAGTCCAGGCTCTTATTCTGGATTTGAGTGATTTAACATTACATAGTTATAGAGTCGTGCAGCAAGGAAACAGGCCCTTAGGCCAGAATTGTCCATGCCGACCAAGATACCCCATCTAAGCTACCCCATTGGCCCACATTTGGCCCATATTCCTGTAAATGTTTCGTATCAATGTAGCTGTCCAAGTGTCTTTTAAATCCTGTCATAGTACCTACCTCAATTACATTTTCTGGCAACTCTTTCCATACACCTACTACCTACTAAGTGAAAAAATTGCCCCTCGGGTTCCTATTAATTCTTTCTCTTCTCACCTTAACTCTATGTCTTCTCGTTCTTGATTCCCCTACTTTGGATAAAGCGCTCTGTACATTCCAGTTCTGGAAGTTTATAGTCTTGAGTTTCTGAAGCAATGTTTTCCAAATATTTTGTGTATGTGCTGTATACACTGATAGCTCGACCTGTGAAAAGGTTCATAATCTAACCCTTGCATTGAAATGCGAAATTATTACCCTAGGATTATTTGATTATAATACAATCTCTGTTAAATATTGTCATTTTAGACATCGGTACTCAGTAGAAATTAGTGTGCCCACCTTTTAATAAGTAGCAGATTATTCCCTTGATGTTTTCATCCTCATTCTCTGGCTAAACATCTCATAATGTTAAATTGCCACTTCATTCACTTAATCACAACTTTCAGAAGACTTGATAAAAGATTTGGTTCCTGCTCTGATTTATTTTTTTTAATATGAAAACAGAAAATGCTCCATTCTTTTCACAGATGCTCAATGACCTATGGGTTATTTCTCGCATTTTAAACTTATTTTAAATTTCAGATTTCCAGCATCTGCAGATTTTTTTTAATTTTCGTTTACTGATTTATTTTTTGATGTTTATTGAGATGAAAGCCCTAGCTGCCAGTATTTCTGCATCAATGAACATGGTCTTGTGATCTCATTAAGATCCAGCTCATTATTTTGTCAGTAAGTGTGTATGTGACTTCCTCTTGCTGTGTACCAGAACCTTGGAAAGAAGATTAAAATACAGCCTGACATTTCTAGGCACGTGATTACAACCAAACCCTTAATAATTGAGTGCCGAATATATCCTGTTTTCTGCGATGAAGCAAGTAAATAAAGACCAAAGTGCACACGGATTTTTTTTATTAAAAACGTGTAAAAGTATTATGATCTACACTTTGCTCAGATGTTGGTGTGTTTTAGTTTAAATTCACACCTTTATTTTTTTTTTAAATGTCGTGACACGTCCACATATCTTTTTCCAGATGTTGCAACCAGAGACTTCTGGAGTGTTTCATTAACTCACCAACTGCTGGGTTCTTTAGCAAAACCTCCCAAACCTATTGTTCACGGTATTTTATTTTAAATGAGAATAGAGTCTTTTGATGGCAGTATTGCCCCAAGATCGCTCAGGTTCAATGATATTACCTCTCACCACTTCCTTCAGTGTGCCACAGAACTCATTTGTCGATGCTAAATTACTTGTCAAATGTAACTCTAGTAAGTCACATGTTGTCAAAGATTAAAATGGTATCTATGAAAGGAGATTGCAGGAAAGTGCAAAATTATTTGCTTCAGACTCAAGAAAGATAATTGTTCATTTCTGAACGATGAGAAAACTAGCGGTAATTGCATAACGGACATTTGGAGGTGCATGCTCCGCATCTCTGGAAACTAAAGGCCAAAAAGTATTTGGTAAAACTGCCAGATGATTGGCCCTTATTTTAAAAGAATTGAATAAAAAAGAAGGTTTCAGCCGTTCAGAGATCTGGTGAGACATGAGATAGTTGTGATCCATTCTGTTCTGGACAGTCCATCTCCTGAAGGATATATTGACTCTCAGCAAAGGTGCAGTTACGGATTTACAAGAACAGGGCAAAAAGGGTTTGCATAAAGGCGACGGGTGGATTCCCCACAGAGGTCAATGGAAATGACTTCCTTTAATAGGTGTGTCCAGGCTTGTGGGATATGACTTTACATTAGAGCAAGGCAAAGTGATCCCAGAAAGGACACAGGGTGGTGAGAATGTAGATCGATTCATTGAAAAGATGGAGGCTGGAAAATTTCAAAGCTGAGTTTGTCAATCTTCGTGAAGAATTATGTAATGATTATGAAAACAAAGAAAATTAAATTTAGCTGTAGATCAGTTATCTAAAGGTTTAAAGGACCGAATGGCTTATTGTGTCTCAATTTTCCAAGGTTTTGATGTTCATTGACCTTTTGTTGTTATTACTGATAATAACAACAAAATCCTCTCTCTCTCTCTCTCTCTCTCTCTCTCTCTCTCTCTCTCTCTCTCTCTCTCTCTCTCTCTCTCTCTCTCTCTCTCTCTCTCTCTCTCTCTCTCTCTCTCTCTCTCTCTCTCTCTCTCTCTCTCTCTCTCTCTCTCTCTCTCTCTCTCTCTCTCTCTCTCTCTCTCTCTCTCTCTCTCTCTCTCTCTCTCTCCTCTCCTCTCTCCTCTCCCTCTCTGTCTCTGTCTCTCTCTCTGTCTCTGTCTGTCTCTCTCTGTCTGTCTCTGTCTGTCTCTGTCTTTCTCTGTCTGTCTCTGTCTCTCTCTCTCTGTCTCTCTCTCTCTGTCTCTCTCTCTCTCTCTCTCTCTCTCTCTCTCTCTCTCTCTCTCTCTCTCTCTCTCTCTCTCTCTCTCTCTCTCTCTCTCTCTCTCTCTCTCTGTCTCTGTGTCTATTTTTGTGAGTCTTGTGTTTCTTTTACATTATTCCAGTTGCAAAATGTTCTGGCATGTTTGTCTCCTACAGCCAGTTGCAACTTGAGTCTCAAACTTTGTGGAACGGTTTACACAACTGTCGTTTTATTTTCTCAGCTTTCATCCAGCAACTTCCAAAAATTATTCATCCATTTTATGGAGAAGGTAACTGTGCAATGGATACAATCTTAGACTCATTTAATGTGCAAACTGAGTCGCCAATGAAAGTCAAACAAACGAGTCTGCCAGCTGCAAAGAACAGTAGCTTTGAGCAAAGCTTGTACAGGGTGATGACCAGAACAAAAAAAAGAATGAAATTTGGATAATTTGTGCCCACTGCTTGGAAATCTTGGGTACAGTTTGTATCGAAAATTACCATCAACAGTGATCCTATTCACTCGTCCCGAAACGTCACCTATCCATGTTCTCCAGAGATGCTGCCTGACCCGCTGAGTTGCTCCAGCACTTTGTGTCCTTTTGTTCACCTGTGACTCAAGTTGCTACAATTGAGGAAGCGTTAATGGCTGACGCTGAAGGCTAACGGGCCTTATTCACACGTATCCATTGCCAGAGCTGCCAGTTTGGCGATCAGCTTCAGGAAGGAACTGCAGATGCTGTTTAAACCGAAGATGGACACAAAATGATGGAGTAACTCAGCGGGACGGGCAGCATCTCTGGATAGGAGAAATAGGTGACGTTTCGGGTCAAGACCCTTCTTCAGTCTGAAGAAGAGTTTCAACCCAAAACATCTCCCATTCTTGGTGATCAACCATTCTAGGTGATCAACTATCTAATGAATAGCCTCCCTTTAATATGTACATTTGAACATACGACCAGCAGTGCGGACACAGATGTTGCTGCGGTTCTATATTTGTATTTGTATGATAATATGTGAAGTTGGGGGGAGGGGGGTTGATGATTGCTGAAAGGCTTCACACTCTCAGTGTGAGGCCACACGTAATTATGGAGGAAATTGGAGGAAAATAACCTCATATTTCGCTTGGGCAGCTTATAACCCAGCGGCATGAATATTGATTTCTCTAATTTCAAGTAACCCTTGCATTCCCTCTCTCTCCATCCCTCCCTATCCTAGTCGTCCTGTCACAACCAACAATGGACCATTGTGGGCTCCTTGGCCATCGGTGCCAGCTCTGATTTGTTCTGTATCTTTTCGTTCCTCTAGTTTCCCACTCACCTGACTCTCAGTCTGAAGAAGGGTCTTAACCCGAAGCATCATCCACTTCTTCTTTCCAGAGATGCTGTCCCGTTGAGTTACTTCAGCATTTTGTGTCTATCTGTAGTTCGTTCTTACACATTACATGTGGTGAAACATTACCTCCACAGCCTGTGTTGCTCTATTGGAGTTCTGCATTCCTACGCAGAGTCGCTGTCCAGAATTGTAACAGTCGGCACAATCTCGCCACTATGATTAGTACGGGTGTCAGGGGTTATGGGGAGAAGGCAGGAGAATGGGGTTAGGAGGGAGAGATAGATCAGCCATGATTGAATGGCGGAGTAGACTCGATGGGCCGTATGGGCTAATTTTGCTCTTATCACTTATGACATGAGGATGTAGCCTTTATCACCAGCTGCACAGCAAGCAGAATGGACAGGAAGATGAAGCAAAGAGGGAAGGGGACCCATGAAAAAATAATCCATGCAATTCTGACAATCAACAGTTTTTGGTTTAGATATATAGGAAAGACTGATAAAATCTATGTGTCCTCACTACCTCATGGACCCCTTAAGTACAGGGCATATGTCTTTGTAACCCCCCCCCCCCCCCCCCCCCAGGATCTCACTGGTTAAATTGTACAATCACCATGAATATGACAAGCTGCCTCCAATCTATTGAATGGGCAAGGGTTAATCATCCACTGCAATCCACATGCGCATTCCAAAGAGCTATCAAATTTAGCCCCCCAAGATGTTTAAAGTCATATTAAATATGTTTTCCATTATTTGAAAATATTGTGAATGTGAGGAGCTGGTCAGAAATTGTTTAAACGTATTAAAACATGGTTCTGTGGAACAATTACCTCAGCAAAGAATGAGCTGGGAATATTGGCTCAAACTAGCCTGCAACTCTAAGGAGTAACTTGCACCAAATAACTGAAACACTGGCTAGTGGCCTCCTAATTTAGATCCACACAAAGATGCATTGTTTGAACCTCAACGTTATTGGTGGCCCTTTGGTATCAGTGAGGTGCAAAATTGTGCAATTGGTGTATTGTTGTTGGTGTGTGGTGTGTGCAAGGACGAAACTGAAGCAAGAATATTAATTAAGGTTCTTTATTGAAGAAAGTAATTGAGTTAGTGATCCTTGGCTCTTACAAGTCTAGACCTATTCAACTGTCCAGGAAATTGGCTAAATACATTTAAATGGTTCATTTAAAAAGTTTGCCGATTTACTTTAGTTTAAAGTCTATCATTATTAGAAAAAAATACTCTCTTTCTGAAGCACATATGTTTACCCATTAATTAGGAAATGCATTGTTCTGAACCCTGAATCACTGGGGCCTTCGGTCCACCTGCCAGGTAGTCTATGAAGCATTTTTCATGCTTTGTCCACACTGAGGGAACAGAACACTTTTGCAGGTATATAGTGATTGACCCATTACCCGGGGAATTCTGCAAAATGTTCAGCAATGGAAAAATAATATGATTTTCAGCAGGCATTTGGGACAGGCCTTTGCACACCGCATTGTTATCTGAGGGAACAAGACTTAACTTTGCACATCTTTTCAAAGCATTTCATTTAAAAAAATATATATAATGAATGTTGAATTAATTTGCAGATTACACCCGTATTTATCGAAATATCATATGAAGCAAGGCTTTGACCTACTTACGAGTTTACTGGTAGAAACAAGGAACTGCAGGCAGCATCTCTGGAGAACTTGAAAAGATGATGTTTCAGGTCAAGACACTTTAGAGTTTACTAGACTTATTTACCATGCCTTTGCTGCTCACTTAGCTTATATCCTCCTGAACCTTATCCCCTTTCTTTTCTCAGTTCACACAGCCATCCAGCGATGTGTCGTGAGCATATTTGTGTCACTCATAAGTTCATACGATATAGGAGCAGAATTAGGCCATTTAGCCCATCAAGTCTACTCTGCCATTCAATCATTACCAATCTATCTTTCCCTCTCAACCCCATTCTCCTGCCTTCTCCCCATAACCCCTGACACCTGTTCTAATCAAGAATCTGTCGATTTCCGCCTTAAAAATATCCATTGACGGCCTCCACAGCCTATGTGGGAATGAATTCCACAGATTCACCACCCTCTGACTAAAGAGATCTTCGCCTCTCCTTTATAAAGGTACCATCATTTATCCATGATCGGTCCTTTTATTCTGAGGCAAAGGCCTCTGGTCCTAGACTCCCACACTAGTGGAAGTATCCGCTCCACATCCGCTCTATCCAGACCTTATTGTTCGGCCCCTCGTCTAAATCATTCATATGGATTGTGAACAACTTGGGCCCCAACTCCGATCCCTTCAGGGCCCTCTCTGGTTACAACTCATCAGCTCTAAAATGACACGTTTACTCCTGGCATGTTTACTCCTACCCTTTGCTCAGGAACCAGTCTTTAGTCCCATGTGCTCTAATGTTGTTTAATAATCTCACTAGATGGGATCTTTTCGAAGGTCTTCTAGAAATCCAATGACACCACATCAACATGTTCACTTTATCTATTCTTGAAGTTACAACTTCCAATGCATTTGACAAAAAGCAAAATCCCTGCGATAAATCTATATTGATTTTTGCAAATTCTTCCAAATGCCCGCTTCAAGTTCAAGTTGAGTTTATTGTCAGATCCATGATGAGGCAGAAGTACAAAGAAAAATCTTGCTTGCAGCAGCATGACAGACACATAGACTTAGACAAACACACAGAAACAAACTATAGATAAATCACAATACATCACATACAAAATTCAGTAAGAATGAAGACTGTACAAAACAAAAACAAGTCAATAGTTCTAGAGTCAAGATTGTTTCATTGTCATATGTCCCAAACAGAACAATGAAATTCTTACTTGCAGCAACATAACGGAATATGTAAACATAGTACACTGAGAAAATATATAATAAATGAAAAAAGTTAAGTATACACACAAGGACAAAGGTCCTTAGTAGCGCAAAAGGTGGTCTACAGTATTCCATTGTCAAGGTAGGATTAAAGTTGTCTAGGTTGGTTCAAGAACCTGGGGGTTGTGGGAAGTAGCTGTTCCTAAACCTGGTGGTGTAAGACTTCAGGGTTCTGTACCTCTTGCCCAATGAGGAGGCATGGCCTGCATGGTGGGGATCTGTGATGATAGATGTCACGTTCTTGAAGCAACACCTAATGCTCTGTAGATGTTTTCAATGGTGGGAAGGGCTCTTTTTGTAATGGACCAGACAGTGTTCACCACTTCCTTCAGCCTCTTGTGTTCCTCTGAGTTGCAATTGCCATAATTATTTCCTTAATAATAGACTCCAGCATTTCCCCTGCAACTGAGGTCAGGCTTCCTGTATCTCAGTTCCCTGTTTTCATTCTTCCCCATTTCTTAAATAGTGGGAACATAGTGCATCCACTGACAACTATGGCATTCATTGGCGAGCCATTGCTTGCAACAACTCGAGAGCGGTCCTGAGCTACAATCTACCTCATTGGATCCCTCAGACTATCTTTAATTGGACTTTACTGGATTTTATCTTGCACTAAACATTACTCCCTTTATCATGTATCTGTACACTGTGGATAGCTCAATTATAATCACGTTTAGTCTTTCCACTGACTTGTTAGCACGCAACAAAAGCTTTTCACTGTACCTCAGTACACGTGACAACAAACTCAACTTCAACTTCAACAATAAAAATGCTTGCGTGCAGGATATACTGTGGTGAATCTGTATCATTAATTTCTCCAACATTAATTTTATTTTTAACTAATATTTGTTTCTTTGGCCACCTCATTTACTCCAGACTTGCAGTCCTCTGCCATTTCTGGGATGTTTTCTGTGTCCTCCATGAAAATAACAAAATATTTGTGTCATTTCTCTGCCCTTTTTCTATTTCCTGTATCTCAGAATGTATCTCAGAATGTAAGGGTCTCACACAAACATTTGCTAATCTTGTCTATATATGGAAGCTCTGACCAATGCACTTCATGTTTCCCGCTGGCCTTCATCTCCTTATCAATGCCTTGGTCTTGCTTTGCTGAATTCTGAAATCTTTCACCCCCGGGGTTATTGTATTTTTTTGGCAATGTTATGTCTTTTCCTTTGATCTTACGCTATCTAAAGTTCCTGTTAGCCACAGCTGGAGCACCATCCCTATCATTCTCATACCTTTTAATGCTATTTCCCAGTCTCCCATAGCCAGCTCCCCCTCATGCCTTTGTAATTTGTTCAGATTTGAGACCCTGGTTTCAGATTGAGCAAAGTCATTTTCCCTTTATCATATAAAATTCTGTCGTGTTGCGTTCACTTTTCCTGAAAGAGTCCTCAGCTACCAGATCTTCAGTTAATCTATTTTACATGGCACAACACGACATCTAAAGTAGCCTATTGTGTAGGAAGGAACTGCAGATGCTGTTTAAACCGAAGATAGACACATAAAGCTGGAGTAATTCAGCGGGACAGGCAGCATCTCTGGAGAGAAGGAATGGGTGACGTTTTGGGTCTGAAGAAGGGTCTCGCAGTGTCCCAAAATGTCACCCAACCCTTCTCTCCAGCAATAATGCCTGGCTACTTAGTTACTCCAGGTTTTTGTGTCTATCTAAAGTAGCCTATTCTTTGTTAGTGCTTCAGTGCCTATCTTGACAAGCAATCTTACAAAGATAGACATAAAACGATGGAGTAAGTCAGTGGGTCAGGCAGAATCACTGGAGGAAAAGGTTAGGTGTCGTTTCAGGTCCGGACTCTTCTTCAGGCTGAAAGTAGGAGATGGGGGGGGGGGAAGAGGGGGTGAAGAGCTAGAGGCAAGAAAAGACTAGATGTTAGATGAATATGGGCCAGGTACTGGCAAATGGGACGAGCTTGGGTGGGGCATCGTGGCCGGCATGTACCTTGGCCAACAGGGACTGATTCCTTACTGTCTAACAATGACTCTAAATACTGAAAGTTAAGCACAAAATGCTGGAGTAACTCAACGGGTCAGACAGCATCTCTGGAGAGAAGGAATACTGCAGGTAACGTTTTGGGTCGAGACCCTTCCTCGAGTCTGAGCCTTTGAGCATCTTTTCTCCAGAGATGCTGCCTGACCCGCTGAGTTACTCCAGCATTTTGTGCCTATTTTCGGTGTAAACTGGTATCTGCAGTTCCTCCCTACACGTTGACTCTATATGATTCTCCTTTTCCACTAAATCTTAAATAACGTGCTGGTTCATCCTTACATTAGTATCCTGTGTTCCACCACAAACCTTTGGCAGGGTGCTGAATTACATGTCATTCTGCAAGCTCATTCTGTGATGAAATGGAACATCTCTCCTGGGCTCTGCATTCTGCCTCATTACCTTCCACATCGCAAGTATTATCGTCATTAACAGAAACCACTGAAATGCAGCTTTTCCACGGCTATGAGGAGATTTGGAGCTTGCTTTCTGGACTTGAAAGCTTTCAAACTTTCTCATTCCAAGCACACACACAGTGTGACAATCTCGCATCATCTTAAGTGATCTTAAAAACTGAAATACCTGTGATGATATTGTAGGACTGGACTGATGGTGTGAAAGGAAGCCCTTGTAACAGCACATATATTGTTGTGGTACAAGTGTAAACTAAAAGCAAAATATGTTTCAAAGTAGTTCTTCAAATTGAGCCAGTTTTATACCTGTTGGAATTATTTTTGCAAAGATTACAGCAGATGTGTTTCTACTAGCTTTTTCTCAAAAAAAGCACACGTTTTTTTAAGCAATCTGCCTTTTGGGTCCAAAGAACTGTTGTTCATTTGGGAGGGGAAGTGGAAATAAACATATCCCTTTTAAGTTAATGCTCAGCCTTCGACCCTGACCAAATACCTCGAGGAGAGTGAGGAATTGTGAAGACTGTGTACTTAGCAGCACCTCCGCCCCTACCATTTTGCCTTCAAGCATCAGTCATTATGCGGGTTGAAGGAACAAATTGTGAATGTGTTTCTGTAATCTCTAGGCTATAGAGTTACAATCTCAGGTAACATTTTCTTTCAAGGGTTTTGAATTGGCTTGCCCTCCTGCACATAGCTTGCTTTTGACCTGTCTCCGACTAATTTCAGGGTTTGGAACAGGCTACAGCACGTAATAGAGTGCATTGCCATTATGGCTGAGCCGCAGATGTTAATTATACAAACTATGATTACCTATATAATAATTCTTGAGATATAATTTTCTAAAGAATGGAAGACCGAATCAATTTTCCTCACATAGGAAAAGGAGGTACATAAATCAGTACTGAAGTACAATCTGAGTGGAGCAGGAATGCTCATCCTTTTAGGTTACTGAAATTTTGAATCATCAAAGTCACAAATTGGTTGCATGTCTGTTCAGTTCCAGCCCCAGGGCACCGCAACTGGAGTGCATTTGTGAACTCAGATGAATTGGAAATCTTACAATGATTTGTGTTGCAAGATGGACCGAAAGCAACACAGATGTTTTTGATTATAATTGCTATATGCTTTGGCTATATTATTTTTAGATAATTCTGATATATGTGCACGCACAACAGATTGAAAAGTATCTTTAGTTTGTTTTCTTTTCCTTGTTTCAACTCAAATTTTCACATAACTCATTTTCTCCCCCAAGTGCTTCTAGGAGCAGCTGCAGTGTATCAATGAATAGCACATGCTTGTCCCATTTTGAAATAGCTGAGTCCAAATCTCTTCACTGCAACATCCTTATTAATGAAATATTTGCATGTTAATCATTTTAAAAATAGGTGTTTATTGATGTTCATTGTTTGCAGAAACATTCAGGTCAAGCTCAAAAAAAAGACGAGGTTTTTTTTGGCGAGGTTGTAATATTTGTAAGAGGGAGCGAAGCATGTTCAGAATCAATTAAATGTTCTTTTGGTTAAAGGTTTGGTAATCTTCTGTTTGCCATTGTGCTTTTTGAAGATTCTGTGAGGTCTGTGGTCATGTCACTGCGCCAGGTCAGAAACCTTTACAAGATTACAAATGTGCAGATTTCTCAAAAACATTAGTCAAAAAAAAATCTCTCTCTGCTGTTTGCTTCCTCGTCACTATTACTTCACCGTGTAAATTTCAACTTGCATCCTGGTGGATGGAAAAATATTTTTGAGCAGCATTTTACTCAGCCATAGGGATTCCTCCCTTCGCCCATTGGAATAGGCATTGGATTGAATTCCACAGATTCACCACCCACTGACTAAATAAATTTCTCTCCATCTCCTTTCTAAAGGTACGTCCTTTTATTCTGAGGTTATGACCTCTGGTCCTAAACTCTCGCACTAGTGGAAACATCCTCTCCACATGCACTCTCTATAAGTTCAAAGAGGTCCCCCGTCATCCTTCTAAACTCCTGTGAGTACAGGCTCAGTGGCGTCAAACGCTCATTATACAGTGCCCTCCATAATGTTTAGGACAAAGACCCTTTATTTAATTATTTGCCTCTGTACGCCACAATTTGAGATTTGTAATTAAAAAAATCACATGTGGTTAATGTGCACATTGTCAGATTTTAATAGAGGCCATTTTTATACATTTTGGTTTCACCATGTAGAAATTACAGCAGTGTTTATACATAGTCCCCCCATTTCAGGGCACCATAATGTTTGGGACACAGTAATGTCAAAGTAGTATAATAAAATAACTGCAGATGCTGGTACAAATCGATCTATTCACAAAATGCTGGAGTAACTCAGCAGGTCAGGCAGCATCTCGGGAGAGAAGGAATGGGTGACGTTTCGGGTCGAGACCCTTCTTCAGAGTAGTAATGTTTAGTATAAGAAAATAACTGCCGATGCTGGTACAAATCGATTTATTCACAAAATGCTGGAGTAACTCAGCAGGTCAGGCAGCATCTCGGGAGAGAAGGAATGGGTGACGTTTCGGGTCGAGACCCTTCTTCAGACTGATGTGTTTCAGTCAGTCTGAAGAAGGATCTCGACCTGAAACGTCACCCATTCCTTCTCTCCCGAGATGCTGCCTGACCTGCTGAGTTACTCCAGCATTTTGTGAATAAATCGAAAAGTAATGTTTAGTATTTTGTTGCATATCCTTTGCATGCAATGACTGCTTGAAGTCTGCGATTCATGGACATCCTTCCTCAGATATGGGGCCCAAAACTGCCTATAATACTCCAGATGCAGTCTGACTAGTGCCTTATAAAGCCTCAGCAGTATATCCCTGTTTTTTCTTTTCCCAGCCATCTCGAAATAAATGCTAGCATTGCATTTGCCTTCCTTACTACCGATTCAATTTGCAAATTATTTTTTTGGGAATCCTGCACCAGGATTATCCAGCACCACAATCTTGGACTATGCAGTGATAGGTGATTTGATTGTTTTCTGGCTTCCTTTTTTTATATCAACAGATTCATAGAGTCCTACAGCGTGGAAGCAGGCCCTTTGGCCCAACTTGCCCACACCAGGCAACATGTCCTATCTGCACTAGCCTCACCTGCCTGCGTTTGGCCCATATCCCTCTAAACCTGTCCCATCTATGTAGCTGTCTAAATGTTTCTTCAATGTTGTAATAGTACCTGCCTCTCCCTCCTCCGGCAGCTCATTCCATCCACCCTCCACCCTTTGAGTGAAAAGGTCAGCCCCAGGTTCTTTAAATTTTAAATCTTCCTCCCCTCACCTTAAACCTATGTCCTCTGGTTCTCGATTCCCCTTCTCTGGGCAACAGACTTTGTGTATCTATCCAATCTATTCCTCTGATGATTTTGTACACCTCTAGGAGATCACCCCTCATCTTTTTGCGCTCTAAGGAATAGAGTCGTAGCCTGCTCAACCTCTTCCTGTAGCTCAGGCCCTCGAGTCCAGGCAACATCCTCGTAAATCTTCTCTGCAGTAATCAATAGCCATCATTGTTCAGTTTTGTAATGAGAACGTGAAAGAAATTGAAGATACTTGAAGGTCAAACTGATGCATTTACATCTAACCCGTTGATCTTTACCCCTCTTTCAGCTTCTTTTCTCTCTCACCCTACACCCGATGAACAGGGTTAGATGAGGTTAGCAACAATTAGTAATGGTCTTCATCTGTGAGATCATCAGAACAAACCCATGCAGAGAGTGTGGCCTCTTTCTGTTAAATACTGTAAAGAGATAAGATTGAACACCACCAGAGGGTCAAATGAGGTTAAGCCAAGCTGTAGCGCTGTCAAAGCTTGTCTGTGTATGGATTACCATCCTATATCCAACATTAAAACTTACTGTGATTGGTGCCTGCCATGAGTGAGGAAGGTTGATGCGCTGCCTGCTTGTTCCCTAGAGTTAGCGTCAAGCAGCGTCAAGTGCCAGAGCTGACTGTATGGTAGCTGAACCTTTTCTGTGTGAAGCTCACACAACAGAGCAACTCACCCAGGTATATGTAGGGTCATGCCTCCTTAACAGTCCTTGTACTCTCTCTGCTGAGGCTTTATAATGTGTTGGTCTTTACTTTAGATTTTAGAGATACATAGTGGAAACAGGCCCTTCGGCCCACCGAGTCCGTGCCGACCACAATCTCAGTACACGAGCACTATTGTACACACTAGGGACAATTTACATTTTATTTTACCGAAGTCAATTAACCCACGCGCCTTTGTATGAGCCAGGACAGTACATGTCAACAAACTACTCGAGCATAGGAAAGATCCAATCTCAAACCAGTGCTGTTTCCTATCGACACCCACAAAGACCTCGTAACTGTTGGAAGTTAATTGATAACAATGACAGGTGTGAAACAGAGCATTCTTGAACCAGGGAAGCTGAGATCTTTTGGATTGCTTCAGAAAATCACAGAGAGCTCCTGATGTTGGAGCTCCTTGATGAGTCTTTGTTCTTCAAGAAACAGCTTGAAGTCCCAAACCCTAGTCCCCCCCCCCCCTCACCTAACAAACTCTACTAACATTTAATTATTTAATCAGTCTTGTGATTTTGTTATTTTTAGAGAACCCTGAGGGGGAAAGACAAAACCAAAAAAAACATTTTTATAGACTATAAAATGGGAAAAATACATTTCAGATCATTAACAATAATTTGTACAGATTCCTCAAGATGATTAACTTGCTGAAACATGGAACTAATTGTTAGAGGATATCTGTAAATGCTATTTTGTGAAGTTTCGAGATACAGCATGGGAACAGGCCCTTTGGTCCATCGAGTCAACACCAACCATCGATAATCCAGTCACACTATTTCTGTGTTATCCTACTTCCTCGTCCACACGCTACGCACTTGGGGCGATTTACAGAGGCCAATTATTCTACAAACCCGCACGTCTTTGGGATGTGGGAGCAAACTGAAGCACCCAGAGGATACCCACGCGGTCATAGGGATAGCGTGCAAACTCCACACTGACAGCAGCCGAGGTCAGGATCGAACCCGATTCTCTGGCGTTGTGAGGTAGCAGCTCTACTAGCTGTGCCACTCTGCCACCCTGAGAAAGGTTGAGTTTTTTTATGGTATTGAATGAGAAGTAGATAATATAAAGTGGTATTATCAAATGTATTGTCAGGAAAATGACAAGGTTCTGCAAACTAATCAGTGCAAATGATCTCTGATTTCAGCAGAATATTTTCTTCCCACATATGAAATATATGGTCTTCAAATTTACTTCAAGCAGTAGGAAACAGAATAGGATCCAGCTTGAACATATTAAAATCAGGAAATGCATTTACTGATATCCTCTAACAATTAGTTCCATATGTCAGCAACTTAATCATCTTGAAGAATCTATACAAATTATTGTTAATGATCTGAAATGTATTTTTTCCCATTTTATGGTGTATAAATATGTTTTTTTTTCCCCCAGGGCTCTCTGAAAAAATAACAAGCTCATTATTGGAGTGCTTTAAATGGGGTCATAAGAAAGAAAATACTTGCATTCACAATTGATTTTGTAATCACTATTTTAATCAGAGGCAAAGAAAACAGCAAGGTTTATAAATAAATGACCTGGTAACTTAGAAGGTAAAAGTTGTGGGAAAGTTGTAGGGTGGCACAGTGGTGCAGTGGTAGAGTTACTGCCTTACAACGCCAGGGACCCGGGTTCGATCCTGACTACAGTTGCTGTCTGTACGGAGTTTGCACCTTCACCCTGTGTTCCCGTCGGTTTTCTCCGGCTGCTCCGATTTCCTCCCACAGTCCAAAGATGTGCAGGTTAATTGGCTTTGATAGAAATTGTGAATTGTCCCTAGTCTGAAGGACAGTGCTAGTGTGCCGGGATCGCTGGTTCGTGTGGACTCTGGGCCGACGGGCCTATTTCCGCGCTGTATCTCTAAACTAAACGAAACAATGGGCAGAATAAAAATGCTGCCACTAAGAAATCAGTGAGGTATATCGCAGTGGGTGTGATGCTAGAATATTATACTGAATAAGAGTAATGACAGGGTATTTTGTTCAACCCTTTCACCAAACCCTTTCACCGTGGCGGCACGGTGGCGCAACGGTAGAGTTGCTGCCTTACAGCGAATGCAGCGCCGGAGACTCAGGTTCGATCCTGACTACGGGTGCTGTACTGTAAGGAGTTTGTACGTTCTCCCCGTGACCTGCGTGGGTTTTCTCCGAGATCTTCGCTTTCCTCCCACACTCCAAAGACGTACAGGTATGTAGGTTAATTGACTGGGTAAATGTAAAAAATTGTCCCTAGTGTGTGTAGGATAGTGTTAATGTGCGGGGATCGCTGGGCGGCGCGGACTTGGCGCGGACTTGGTGTTTCCGCGCTGTATCTGAAATATGAAAATAAATAAAATATGAAAAAGTACTGTGTAGAAACTTTGTATTACTTTTCATTGACGAGGCAGTATATCTAACATTCCTTCGGTGCTGCACTTCATATTAAGAATGAACATGAAGAACCAAGAATGAGCAATGACCCATCACCACCCCAATGGTACCATCATTCAATTATTTCATCAATCTTGTCAATATTTTACTTGTTGGTGCTCGTATGATGTTCCAGCCCTGTGTTGAATGTGCTAAATTAATGCAATTGTGTGAAATGGGAAAGATTGAGTTTTTGTAGGGCATTGGCAGAGAAGTGGTTAATCTAAAGTAGTATTCTCAAATGCATTGGCAGTAAAATGACAAATCTTTGCAAACTAATCAGTGCTGAATTGTCTCTGATTTCAGTGGAACATTTTCCTCCCACATGCAGATCCACCACCGATCTTCCCCTGGTCTTCCCCCCCTCCCCCGCTTCTAATCCGGACTAGATCCCTTCCCCCTCCCCAGAAGTCCCCCTGAAAACGTGGCACCTAGGCCGGGTGAGACGGCCGATATTAACCTCATCGGGACTTCCATGCCATTCAGCAGGTCGAGTTTGCCCCCTGTGACCGGGGTTGTGGAACTCCGGCAGCCAGCAGATCCGTTCCCATTGCTGGCTTCCGCGGCCAACTCGTCAGCCCTCCAAGGCCGTGACCTCTGTTGATCCGGCAAAACGGATAATCCGGAAAGGGTGCTGGGAAATCGGTGGTGGACCTGTGTAAGAAATATATGGTCTTCACATTTACTCAGGCTACATTTTAAAACTCACAGTGGTGGAGCTTCCTGACGAATATACATTCACCATTGTATGCTGTATAATGGAGCATTAATGTTTATCAGATTGTACTACGTTTCAGGAGAATATATGTGGTTGTGTTTGTGCACATTAAACTCTTTAGTCAGAATTTGGGGTTGTAACTTCAGTGCCACAGCTTCAGTGTAAGCCATATGAATGAAATGATAAACTCATCAAAAGTAAATCAGTAATAATAAGTTTATTTTGGGGGAAAGATGTGTACATAAAAAGAGAACGAGTTATACAAAAAAAGCTGGAGTGCCTCAGCAGGCAGCATCTCTGGAGAGGAATGGGTGATGTTTCGAGTCGAGACCTTTCTTCAGACTGATGTCTGGGGGAGGGGGTGTTTGATGATTGCTGAAAGGCTTCACACTGTCAGTGTGAGGCCACACGCAATGTGAAGGAAATTGGGGGAACAGAACCTCATATTTCGCTTGGGCAGCTTATAACCCAACGGTATGAATATTGTTTTCTCTAATTTCAAGTAACCTTGCATTCCCTCTCTCTCCATCCCTCCCCACCCTGGTCGTCCTGCCACAACCAACAATGGACCATTGTGGGCTTCTTGGCCATCGGTGCCGGCTCTGTATCTTTTCATTCCTCTAATTTCCCTCTCCCCTGACTCTCAGTGTGAAGAGGGGTCTAGACCCGAAACGCCACCCATTCCTTCTATCCAGAGATGCTGCCTGTCCCGTTGAGTTACTCCAGCATTTTGTGTCTATCTTTGGTTTAAACCAACATCTGCAGTTCCTTCCAACACAAAGAGAGCGGGTTGTTGATTCTCAGCAGCACAAAAAAATCTATTTCCATGTTGTCGACCCTTGTGATAATTAAGTTGGACTATTAATCATTGGCAGTTGTGAAAGCTTTTGTGATTCAAGCCTGGGGGATTGGCTTGTGGGTGTCTAAACTCATCTCTCCTGGGACTTTTAATTCTGCCACAGAAGAATCTATCACCCCATGATCTGCGTTGGATTAAAATACTAGTTTCAGAGATGAATGAGCCATGTGTTGGCTGAGTTCCATGGGTTCCAATAGTTTTGTGATGTTCTGAAAACAGAAACAGCACCAAATGCTCGACAAGTCACACAGCACATGTAGAGAGCGAGAAATCGAGTTAATGGCAATAACCTCTAATCAGAATAGCATTTCCTGTTTTTATTTCAAATTTCCAGCATGTAAAATATTTCACTTCTCTAGTTTTGCAGTGCGACTGTGAGCTACATTAACTTTTGAAGTAAGTTAATTGCAGAAGCATCAACATTGTTAGATAGTTCAACAAAGGTCATTTGTCAAAATATTTCTTAATTGAAACCTCAGTTGAACCAAAACCTACGATCTCTGCTAACCATTTTGAATAAAAGCCCTGTGGGATCTTTGATCATAGATCTACAACACATATAACAAGAGAACACAACTGCACACAATAGAAATCTGCCAACCAGATGACACATTCAGTGAAGCTCCAGCATCTGCCCAACTATGGTGGGCATACAGTTGTGCCTCATGAGTCATCATGGACTGACTGCAGCTATGGAGTGAAGAGATCAAGGGTGGCTTTCACATAGTCATAGTGATAGAGTCATACAGTGTGGAAACAGGCCCCTCGGCCCAACTTACTCATGCCAACCAACATGTCGCATCTACACCATTCCCACCTGCCTGCATTTTGGCCTATATCCCTCTAAACTGTGTCCCTATCTAAATGTTTCTTAAACGTTGCGATAGTACCTGCCTCAACTCTCTCTTCCGGCAGCTCATTCCACTCACCCACCACCCTGTGTGTAAAAAAAGTGCCCCTCAGGTTCCTATTAAGTCGTTCCCCTTTCGCCTTGAACCTATGTCCACTGGTTCTCAATTCCCCTACTCTCTGTGTTTACCCGATCTATTCCTCTCATGATTTTGTGCACCTCTATAAAATCACCCCTCATCCTCCTGCGCTCCAAGGAATAGTCCTAGCCTGCTCAACCTCTCCCTATAGCTATACAGTAATTTAGAAAAATGATATCAACATTCTGTCCTTCAAAATGCCTTCTGTTACTATTGGTTGGCATGAGCTGAAGGGCAAGTTTCAGTGCTGTACAACTTTTGACACTAATTAACCAGTGGCAGGTTCACGGCACTGTTGGTAGTCATCTCAGCAGTTGTTCACAATCGCAGCTGGGTGAAGCCAAGGAGAGGGATGAGAAAAAAAACTTTCTTTAAAAAAAGGACGGAGATCACGATCTCAACAGGTCTCCATCCTTGATTTCTTCCATTTCCTTTCCGAAGGTCAGAAGCCTGTGCAACACATTTCAACTTCTGTGCTCACTTCCACTTCCCTACATTGTATTGCGTTTGCCACAGATGTGTTACTGAAGCATTGTGTTTTATGTGGTGATGGGAAGCAATCGTATTCAGCAATATTCTTCTTTGTAGAATGATCTGAGCAAACATTTGTTTAGTCCTTCAACTTGTGCCAAAAACATAGTTTGGATAAATTACAAGTACATTTTGGCCTTTAATTTCCGTGCCATTTAGTTGTCATTTTTTGATTATATTAACCCTTTGAGTTTCAGTTTAGTTTATTGTCACAGGTCGGTACCGAGGTACAGTGAAATGTTTCTGATGTGTGCTAACCAGTCAGCAGATAGACAAAGCATGTTTTCAATCGATCTATTTACAGTGTGTAGATACATGATAAGGGAATAATGTTTAGTGCAAGGTAAACCCAGCAAAGTCTGATCAAGGATAGTCCAAGGGTCACCAATGAGGTAGATAGTAGTTCAGCACTATTCTCTGTTTGCGGTAGAGTATTTCAGTTGCCTGATTACAGCATTTAGCTTCATGCACACGATAAAAGTTGTTGTGAATAAAATTAAATACTTCTGTATTGGAAGTATTGTGTGCAGAAACCTGAAGGGGAACTGATCGAAAGCTGAAGGGGAACTGATCGAGACTGTTGACACAAATAACTCTTCAGTTCCTGTAGAATAATTAAGTGGAAATAGAAACTGTAAATATTTTAAACTTTTGTAAACTCAAGCCACCCAAGAGTTAGATGTCCAATTCATAACACCCCGCATAAAAATTCATTTGCCAAATATTTTACTGTTTTGTGCTTGGCATCATTGTCTGTTTCTAGAAAAATAAATAGTTGCGATCTTGCATTCAAGGTGTTTATAGATAGATCCAGCGTGCAGCAGAGGTTTTCACAAGCGGCAGATCTTTGCAGGTTGTCTAAAATATAAAATGGATGCTGCGAGGAAGGTCTAGATTTGCAGGGGTGGTTTTTCGAAGGCAAGAAAGGTAAAATGAAGAGGACCAAAATTTAACAACACATATTTTGCAGTGAAGATGAGAAACACCATTTGCTGTCATGATAGTGAAAATGGCAATAACTGGTGTTTCCATGCAAGTGTAGTTTAACATAAAAGTGTTAAAGTTCGTGTTTGTAATTTATCCCCCCCTTCACAGCCTTGTTCATATTCGGTTTCAGTTTGGTTTATTGTCCTATACATCAGGATGCAATGAAATTCCTTGTTGACGTGAAGCTCACAGAGCAAATAGGGAACATGCAGTAATGATGAATACAACAATGAATACTATAACAAAACAGCAGAATGGTGCAATGATTGTATTGCAAAAAAATACTGAAATGTACATCAGCACGGGAGCACCGTAAAGCTGCATGCTCAGCCCCTTGCACTACCCACTCTGTACTTACAACTGTGCAGTCGGACACAGTTCCAACTCTTATCTTCTAGTTTGCCGAAGGCACCACCCTTGTTGGACGTAATATAAAGGACGATGAGTCAGAGTACAGGAGGGAGATTGATCGACTGACTAAATGGTGCCAGAACAACAACCTTGCTCTCAATGTCCTGTTTATCCACATTCTCTCAGCTCACCAACTTTTATTGTCTTCCAGTCCAAGAATGCCTCTCTTTGAAATGCGTGTCTTTGGTTTCATATCTCTTGATAGTTTCTTGACTCCCATCACACATCTCCCTATCTCTGTGATCTATAACTATGAGATGTCTATTCTCCATGTCAGGCTATTGTAGATCTGATTTTTATCATTCCCTGCGCTGACAGACATGCTTAAGACCTCCATTGCTCAACCTTTCCAATCCCCTCTCCTTTTAAGGCACACATCAAATGCACTAGCCTCCCACTCCAATATGTGGATTGGTTGGATTTTCTTTGACCATACTCCAGTGAACCATTTTGCAATATTTAGCAATCTATTGAATACTCAGGCAAGAGACAAAAAGCTGGAGTAACTCAGCTAAAGAACATGGGGCCGGCACAATGGTGCAGTAGTAGAGTTACTGCTTTATAACGCCAGAGATCTGGGTTTGGTCCTGACGATGGGTGCTGTCTGCATGGAGTTTGAGTTTAATTTATTATCATGTGTACCAAGGTACAGTGAAAGGCGTTTGTTGCGTGTTTTGTGACCGCGTGGGTATCCTCCATGTGCTCCAGTTTATTCCCACACTCCAAAGATGTACAGGTTTTATAGATTACTTGGCTTCGATAAAGTTGTAAATTGTCCTTAGTGTGTAGGATAGTGCTAGTTTGCGGGGTGATTGCTGGTCGGCCCAGACCCAGTGGGCCGAAGGACCTGTTTCCGTGCTGTATCTCTAAAGTCCAAAGGTGACATTTTGGGTCGGGACCCTTCTTCAGAAAGGTCCCGACCTGAAACATCAAATGAGTGTGAACAAGGCTCCTGACCCAAAACGTCACCTATCCATATTTTCCAGGGATGCCGCCTGACCCGCTGAGTTACTCCAGTATTTTGGATCTTTCCTTGGTAGATCAGCACCTGCAATTCCTTGTTTTTACATTTTGAATGCTCAGACGCGTTCATTGTTGAATTCTTAATTCAAAAGATAGACGGAGATGAAGGAAGAAATGTTGTTAATGTGAAGCATTATTATCTGGTCTGTGCTTTGTTGTAGTCCTTTTAACTTGCTTGTTCAACAAGACATAGTAGAAAATCAGTGGCAGCATCACAGTTATTGCCCCACCCTTCACAATGCCATCCCTCTGTTAACTTGATACAGGTGCTGGAAATAGAGGTCCCCAAAGTTAGAGTGAGTTGCTGAATCACACTGGAACAAATGCAGACTTTGAATTGAAAGTCTTGTTAAGTCTGTGTCTGGAAGTTCATATACTTGCTGCCAGTTGGGACTCATTATTAACTGTTTTTGCAGCATAGTTGAAGGAGCTAAAATCATTCAAAAACATACATCAACTCAGTCAATTGGAGCCTTCGGGAAAAGACTAGTTAGAACAACTTGTGCAGTTTTCAGGACCGATCATAGGCGGAGGTTTGAAACTAAATGCTTGAGTAACTCAGCGGGAAAGGCAGCATCTCTGGAGAGAAGGAATGGGTGGCGTTTGGGGTCGAGACCCTTCTTCAGGTCTGAAGAAGGGTCTCGAGCCGAAATGTCACCCAGTCCTCTCTAGAGATGCTGCCTGTCCCGCTGAGTCACACCAGCATTTTGTGCCAATCTTCGGTTTAAACCAGTATCTGAAGTTCTTTCCTACACCTAGGTGGAGGTTTGCCAGGAAATAGAAAATGGATGTTTTTTTTTAATTATATCATTCATTTGAGCAGCTGGTTCGTTGATTGCTGAAGTAAATGTGCATTATATAATTAAAAAGTATATTTACTTTCATCTCTTATTAAGTTAACTCGCTTGTTAGAGAACGGAAATCCCCATAGTTCCTTGCATGACCACTTAAAAGCGTTTCACAGCTAGTTCAGTACTCTTGAAGTGTAGTCACTGCTGTAGCATGCGGGAACTTGGCAGCCAGTTGTGCTCAAGAGCAATGGGAATAATGGTTATGTGATGTTTCCAGAGATGTTGGTTTAAGACCAAAACAGAACTCTCCTGCATTACTTCAAATGGTGGTAAAACACCTTTTACCTATTTATAGGTAATTATATTTATTGAGATCATTTTGTTTTATCATCTCGTCCAGAAGGTGACCCATGAACACAGTTCCCTGTTTCAGCTGCATGCCCGGTGCCTCAATGTGATCTGCTGCTCTAACACCAACAAAAATGTGCACTTTGTGATGCTAATTACAATTACTGCTGCTGTAAATTGCCTCTTGTTTGTAGGCGAGTGCTAGAATCTTGGGGGAGTCGATGGGAATGTGGGAAATGTTAACTAGAATTAGAATAGGGGGCAGCACAGTGGCACAGTGGAAGAGTTGCTGCCTTACTGCGCCAGAGACCCTGGTCCGATCCTAAACACGACTGCTGCCTGTACGGAGTTTGTACGTTCTCCTTGGGTGCTCCGGTTTCTTCTCACCAAAGACATGCAGGTTTGCAAGTCAATTGGCTTTGGTTTATTTTATTTCCTTTTAAAACTAATATTTCCAATCTGATTTTACATCGGCCTAATCTACAGTATCTTCTTGATTGATAATGAGGCAGAATAGTTACTTCGTGGGATAAACTATGCTGGGAAATGCCAGCAATTCCGGGTTCCCACAGAAACAAACAAATCCTGACTTTACTGGCAACTTTTTGTCAGTGACTGCAAATATTGGAACCTTCCTGGCGCCAGTGACAGTGCAATTTCACTGCAGTTACTCTGCATTCTTGAGTCAACTGCCCACTAAACCAGTGCCAGGCCAAACCTGACTCTGAATAATTAGTCCACACATTCCAAGGGAAAGCAAGGGCCGAGAGGGGATCCATGTAACTAAAGAATCATTTACATTCATTTAATTATTTAAATTTGCTCAACAGACCCTGATTTTTTAAGTGTTAAGAAGAGTATTTGTTTTAAATACAATTCTTTTGATTGAACTGTTGATTTTGATAGGTTTTGCATATTTTTGAATACTAGCAACATTCATGTCTTGACATGGTTTTAGTCAGTTGTTACAAGTTTTTTCCTTGTGTGGCCAGGCCTAAGTGAGAACTCACATGCATGTGATAACATTACTTCACCTTGTTGCAAACCATCAGCAGTACTGGACACGGTAATTCTTATCACTTAGGGCAGGGGTGAGCACAGGCAGTTGGTATATGACCATTTCCTTCTCCTCAAACTGTATGCCTTCATTGATTCTGGATATCCCTTTATTTTTTTCGTTATTTTTACATTACATGTACTACAACCCACAAATCCCAACGAAGCTTTGACCTACATAGACTTAGGGGGTTTTCGTCTTTGCACTATTATTGTTTGTTTTGTTTTATGTATTGAACTTTTTTGTTTAGAGTTTTACAGACTACGATGTTCACATAACTGTTCTGAATAAACCCACTGACTCACACAGCTATCTGGACTACACTTCTTCCCACCCTGTCTCCTGCAAAAAGTCTATCCCCTACTCCCAATTCCTCCGTCTACGCCGCATCTGCGCCCGGGATTAGGTGTTTCACACTAGGGCATCAGAGATGTCCTCATTCTTCAGGAAACGGGGCTTCCCCACTTCCATTATACATGAGGCTCTCACTAGGGTCTCTTCTACATCCCGCAGCTCCGCTCTTGCTCCCCCTCCCCCCATTCGTAACAAGGACAGAATCCCCCTCGTTCTCACCTTCCACCCCACCAGCCAGATCCAACAAATCATCTGCCAACATTTCTGTCACCTACAACGGGACCCCACCACTGGCCACATCTTCCCATCCCCTCCCCTTTCTGCGTTCCGCAGAGACCGTTCCCTCCGTAACTCCCTGGTCCACTCGTCCCTTCCTACCCAAACCACCCCATCCCCGGGCACTTTCCCCTGCAACCGCAGGAGATGCAACACCTGTCCCTTTACCTCCCTCCTCAACTCCATCCAAGGACCCAAACAGTCTTTCCAGGTGAGACAGAGGTTCACCTGCACCTCCTCCAACCTCATCTATTGCATCCGCTGCTCTAGATGTCAACTTCTTTACATCGGCGAAACCAAACGCAGGCTCGGCGATCGCTTCGCTCAACACCTTCGCTCAGTCCACCTTAACCAACCTGATCTCCTGGTGGCTGAGCACTTCAACTCTCCCTCCCACTCCCAGTCTGACCTTTCTGTCATGGGCCTCCTCCAGTGCCATAGTGAGGCCCACCGGAAATTGGAGGAACAGCACCTCATATTTCGCCTGGGCAGCTTGCAGCCCAGCGGTATGAACATTGACTTCTCCAACTTTAGATAGTTCCTCTGTCCCTCTCTTCCCCTCCCCCTTCCCAGATCTCCCACTGTCTTCCTGTCTCCACCTATATCCTTCCTTTGTCCCGCCCCCCTGACATCAGTCTGAAGAAGGGTCTCGACCCGAAACGTCATCCATCCTTCTCTCCTGAGATGCTGCCTGACCTGCTGAGTTACTCCAGCATTTTGTGAATAAATACCTTCACATAACTGTTGTGCTGCTGCAAGTAAGCATTTAATTGTTCCGGTTCGGGACATAGGACAATAAAACACTCTTGACTCGTGACTTTTTTGAGCCCATGGAACCCAATTTTAAATAGTTCCCATTTCTGTTCGACATCTTTTCTTTGCCAGTATTGTTGGCACATTGTTTATTTATTTATTTTTAAATTATTTTTTTCCAGTACAACCAGCATTTACAAAATAATTGCACTTGTAAGTTATTCATATCATATCATATCATATATATACAGCCGGAAACAGGCCTTTTCGGCCCACCAAGTCCGTGCCGCCCAGCGATCCCCGTACATTAACACTATCCTACACCCACTAGGGACAATTTTTACATTTACCCAGCCCAGCCAATTAACCTACATACCTGTACGTCTTTGGAGGTAGGTGTACAAGCAGGTGTACAAAATAGCACACTAACAACAACAATACAATACAATAAAACGTAGAACAAAAGTACAACAAAGAAAAAAAGAATTATGTATATATATGGATACAAATGTTTCAGGTCAACCAAATCAGACAGGACAGTCCTCCTTAACATCCAAGATGGCATGTATACATGCTCTAGGCCTTTTACACCAACACTGACAGAATGTGTCATGTCTTCCTCTCCATTCAACGAGGATTAAAAAAATATATATATATAAATTAATGTAGGTATACATCACTCTGGAATTGCAGGGACCCCCAGTTGTCTAAGATGGAAAAAATAGGGAGTCCACATTGCCCAAAGTTTGTTTGCAGACCCCCTAAGTGGTAGCTTGATTTTTTCCAACTTGATGCAATTTAAGATGTCTTTAACCCAAAGGGCACGAGAAGGGGGTGCAGGAGATTTCCACCTGTGCAAAATTAGTCGTCTTGCCAACAGAGTGACGAACTCTTGCCAACATCCTTATTAATTAGAGTGAGTTGCAGTTCGGATGAGGAAACCCTGAATAATGCAGTAGTAGGGTCTGGTTCAATCTGTGTGCCACTTATTTCAGAGCGTGTGTTAAAAATGTCTTTCCAGAAACCAGCGAGAGATGGGCAACACCAGAACATATGCACATGATTTGCAGGTGACTGATTACATCTTACGCAGTACAGATTCACATCATTGTAAATTTTAGGCAGTCTTGCTTTAGTCCAGTGAACCCTATGAATGAATTTACATTGGATGAGACCGTGCCGAGCGCAAATAGAAGAAGTATGCACCCTTCAAAATGGTTCCTCCCATACTTCATCAGATATTTCCTTCCCCAATTCTTGCAGATTTGGTAGTGTTTAATGAAGCAGTTTCTAATAATCAACTTTGTCCATAGATTATTGTCAAGGTGCCTTTAAAAGTAGGAAGTGGGGTAAGAAAAGTGTCAAACTGTGTTTCACCAGGAAGAGTGGGGAATCGGGGATCTATGCTGCGAACATAACTCCAGATCTGTAAAAATCTAAAAAAAATGGTGTCTGGGCAGATTAAATTTAACTGATAATTGTTCAAACGTGGCAAATGTATTATTAATATAAAGGTCGTTAAAACTTTTAATACCAAGGCTGGGCCATGTTAACAAAGCACTATCGGCCATAGATGGAAGGAAAGCCGGGTTTGAGGCTACCGGAGCCAAAAAAGAAGTTGACCGAAACCCATAATGACGTTGAAATTGATTCCAGATCTTCAGCGTCGTTTTAACACATACATTTGTAGTAAAGGAGGTATAGGGGCCTGTAATGGGGGAGTGAGCGAGGGAAGACAGTGAAGCCGGTGTAGATGAGGTGGCCTCCATCTCTAGCCAAACTGGGGATGGGGATATCTCTCTGCTCTGCAACCAATACTGAATGATCCTAAGATTAGCGGCCCAGTAATAGGACCTAAACTCTGGTAACGCGGGACCTCCGTCCAATCTGGGTCTCTGCAAAGGCTGTTTTCGTATCCTTGGAGTCCTTTTACCCCACATAAAAGGTATAATAAGGCCGTCGATCTTTTTGAAAAATGTATTGGGAAGGAAAACCAGTAGGCACTAAAATAAATATAAGAGTTTAGGAAGAGTATTCATTTTAATAAAATTAATTCTTGCGGTTAAAGAGAGATGTAGCAGAGACCAGCGTTCCAAATCATCCTCAGTGCAGGTTAAAAAAGGAACAAAGTTGGCCTGAAAAAGCTTGTCAAATCTATCTGTGACGTGCACCCCTCGATAGATAAAGCTACTATAAGCAATTTTAAATGGCAGACTATGTAAGGGGAAACTCTTTGCAGCTACGTTGAGTGGCATCAGCTCACTTTTACCAAGATTCAATTTATACCCTGATAAGTGGCCGAAGGATGTGAAAGTGGCAAGGGCAGCAGGAACAGAGACAGAGGGGTCGGATGTAAATAACAATAAATCGTCCGCATGTAAGGAGAGTTTGTGTTCGTTGCCGTATCTGACAATACTTTTGATAAGGGGATTGGAGCGGAGTACTATTGCAAGAGGTTCTATAGCGAGGGCGAACAGCAAGGGGCTTAAAGGGCAGCCCTGGCGTGTTGACCATTGCAGAGGGAAACATCTGGATTGAGTATTAGTTGTCCTGACCGAAGCCTGAGCAAATGAGTACAAAAGTCCAATCCATGTGATGAATTTGTAACCAAAGCCAAATTTATTTAAAGTATAAAAAATATATTTCCACACTTCAAATGGTGGTAAAATACCTTTTACCTATTTATAGGTAATTATATTTATTGAGATCATTTTGTTTTATCATCTCGTCCAGAAGGTGACCCATGCACAGTTCCCTGTTTCAGCTGCATGCCCGGTGCCTCAACGTGACCTGCTGCTCTAACACCAATAAAAATGTGCACGTTGTGACGCTAATTACAATTACTGCTGCTGTAAATTGCCTCTTATTTGTAGGCGAGTGCTAGAATCTTGGGGGAGTCGATGGCAATGTGGGAAAAGTTAAATAGAATTAGAATAGGGGGCAGCACAGTGGCACAGCGGAAGAGCTGCTGCCTTACTGCGCCAGAGACCCTGGTCCGATCCTAAACACCAGTGCTGCCTGTACGGAGTTTTAAAAACTATTAAAAAATATATTTCCACTCCATCCGGTCGAACGCCTTTTCCGCGTCGAGGGATATAATGGCCTCAGAGGTATTGGTAACAGAGAGATTATATATGATATTAAATATTCGGCTAAGATTAAAGAATGAGTATCTATTCTTAATAAATCCTGTTTGATCAGGAGAAATAATTGATGGGAGGACTGTTTCAAGACGCATTGCCAGAGGTTTGGCTAAGATTTTATAATCAACATTCAACAGGCTAATTGGACGGTATGAAGCACAGTCTTTGTTTTTTGTAAGAATAAGACAAATAGTTGCCTGATTGAGAGTCTGTGGGAGAATGTCATTTACAAATGCCTCATTGTATACTTCAATTAAAATAGGCGCTATCTTGGGGAGAAGCGCTTTATAAAACTCTGCTGAATATCCGTTAGGCCCTGGGCTCCTCCCGGATTGGTACGTTATTTTGTCAAGTTCTCTTTTCAGTCTCTCACTCCAATTCTCTCCAATCTATTATTCTGGCTCTGTCATACATATGTCCTTCTAATGATCACTGTGGACTATTTTATTGTCATCTTGATGTTCCCTGTTTTTTCCTCTAGGTTGGTTAATTCCATGTCACCTGATCCAATATAATATACTCTCTTGCTGAGCATCTTGCATTCAGGTTTCGAAGGTCAAGGAAGCCAAGTCAATGGATATTTGTGAGGCGGAGATTAACAAATTATTGATTAGTACGGATGTCAGGGGTTATGGGAAGAAGGCAGGAGAATGGGGTTGAGAGTGAGAGATAGATCAGCCATGATTGAATGGTGGGGTAGACTTGATGGGGCTGAATAGTCTAATTCTGCTCCTACAATTTCTGAACTTAACTTATGAAGGGAGACCTGTACATATTCTAGAAACTCCATTCCTTTATCCATATTACTTTTTGTTTCTTGCTGCTGAAATCAAGGTTGTTACAATCTTCCCTTTGTAGCTTTTGTTTCAGAAACAATCACCGTTAGCATCTCGCCATCTATGTCGATTCAGTTTGAGGAAGTGAGATACTGCTAGAAGTATGTAAAATTACGTGAGACCAAGCCGAGAGGTCGTTGCTTTAACTTGAGAGGGACAAAGTTTAAAGGAGATGTGCGGGGCAAGTTGTTTTACATAGAATGATGGGTTCCTGGAACGTGCTGCCAGGGGTGGTGGTGGTGGCGGATACCATAGTGGCATTTAAGAGCCTTTTAGACATGCACATGGATATGCAGGGAATGGAGGGATGTGGATCATGCGTAGGCAGATGAGATTAGTTTATCATGTCATCTTGTTCAGCACAGATATTGTGGGCCGAAGGGCCTACTCCTGTGCTGTGCTTTTCTATGGTCTATTTATACCTGTGTTACTATTTACTAACTGTTATGGCTCTCGAAGTAAACAACTCACGACAAGCTTAATAGTTCCAATGTTTGCACACCTACCTGCTAATGCAATCCTCTTAAACTAGAGAGCGGCCAGGTGTCTTACTTCACTGGTTCAGTAATTGTCTTCCTCAAGTCCATTGTTGGATTAGTTAAATGGGTGCTTGATGGCTGGTGCGGACTTAATGGGGCCAAGGGCAAGTTTCTACTGTGTATAATTCGCCGACTCTACACTTTTTAAAAGTCATTGGCTTTTTAAGCTGCATTCATGAAGTTGTTTCCATCCCAAAGTTTTACATAAAGCTCCATCCACCCAGGTAGCAATCATTTGTAGTGATTAAGCTTCCCCATCAGAGTCAACTGCTTAACCTGGTTTAAGGTTGTGTGTGTACAAATGTGGTCATTTTGGTTGCATTTCTGGTTCCAAGATGTTTCGTATCTACACAGCGTCAGGTCGTGGGTTTCTCCTTTAGGTACTCTTTACCTCAACGCAATTACCCCAATGGTTAACCACTTCTTCCTGTTCAGCCTATTTCTTCAACAATCCCAAATTTAACCCAGAACACCCACCATGCTATAATAAGCTTGATTGGACTTTTATGCAGAACTTAGACAATATTTTTCTGCAGAAATAGAGAAGCCACGCTCATTCGGATTTTTCAGGTGAATAACACCTCAGGACGAAAGGCTTGTGTAGGTTACCAAGTAAAGACACGAGGTGCGGGCAGTCGTGACTGAGCAGGTCATGCAGCATCTCTGAAGTACATGGATAGGTGACGTATTGGGTCAGAATAAAGGGTCTGAAGAGTCCCAACCCAAAACGCCCCCTATTCATGTTCTCCAGAGATGCTGCCTGACCTGCTGAGTTACTCCAGTACTTTGTGTCTTTCCTTGGTAAACCAGCATCTGCAGTTCTCTATTTCTACACGTGTAGGATGCCAGTCCCCTGTTGAATTTCTGTGGATGGCAACTTCCTAGGTTATTACCATTACAGGTATTGGTGTAGTGAATGATTAGAGCTGCAAGGCCTGGGGATAAATATGACACTATTGCATGTTTGCATGCAGCCTATAACAGCTGTAGGCTGGTAATGCAAGGATAGTGCCGAACCATTCATCACAGGTGTTGATTTTGTCCTGACTAGCTAAGTTAATGATTTATAGCCTTGCATTCCTTTAACTTTTTAAAAATTGTTTACAAGGACACTGTTACACAAACGTGTTTGCCAAACCTATTCCAGGTCTTTACCGAGCACACATGCAATGATATCATTCAAACTGAGACCGAACGCAGCATTCAGAAACACTGGGCACTTGTACAGTTTAGTTTAGAGATACAGCATGGAAACAGGCCCTTCGGCCTGCCGAGTCTGTGCCGACCTGCAATCCCCTTACACGAGCACTATCCTACACACTAGGGACAATTTATCATTTACAGAAGCCAATTAACCTACAAACCTATAGGTATGTCTTTGGAGTGTGGGAGGAAACCAGAGCTCCTGGAGAAAACCCACGCAGTCGCGGGAAGAACATACAAACTCCATACAGGCAGCACCCATAGTCAGAATCGAACCTGGGTCTCTGGCGCTGTAAGGCAGCAACTCTACCACTGCACCACCGTGCCGTTCCATTGTCTTGTTCTCTCCTCCCATCAGTTTAACAGCTTCTGGTTTCATGTGAGATAACTTCAGGCAAGGAGGTAACGTCAGGCAGGGCACCGCAGGTGAGAATAAATGTAGATTTATGTTGGATTTAAAAAAATTCTGTGCTGAACAATTTTCTATTGCAAGGGTGATCTTCATCAATAAATTATGTCCTTTCTTATTGATATTTATTTGTTCAGGAAGAATATTTATACAATGTGAACCACTATTTCTATGTACAGTCCCCAATATGGCAGATACAGAGTTGACATCACGATTCTAGGGGTACTGTACAACAGTGCGCTGTTTGTGGGGAATAATAATTTACTGGTATAAATGACAATCAATGCCTCCCCAAAAAAATCAATGCTACCACATGGTTTGCCAGGCTGCAGAACCTAAAATATTTGATGGGGTATTTCTGGTGTGAATCACACTTGTCTGGATCAGGGGAGGAAAGTAAATGCAGATGCTAGTACATACCGAAGATAGACACAAAATGCTGGAGTAACTCAGTGGGTCAGCAGCATTTCTGGAGAAAAAGAATGGGTGACGTTTCGGGTCAGAACCCTGTTCTTTTTCTCCAGAGATGCTGCCTGACCCGCATTTTTTGTCTGCCTTGTCTAGATCTGTGTCAGATGCCTGCACACTTGCATCATTCCTCGTATAGCCCATGATCAAGCGTTGCTGGGGGAAATCAGGTCATTAGTCACTCAGATCCCGACCATATTTTCACAGTAATACTGGCCCGCCAGCTGTACAATTGGAAAGGAGCCTGTCTGTGCACATCATCGTCTGGAGGTCTCCTCTGTGGTAGTTACTTACTGATTCTCAGGCTCAGACTCCTCCAGCCTAAAAGGGAGAGTTTGACACCCATCAAACTGGATAGAGCCTCTTCTATAACTAAACCTGTCACTCCATCCAATTGATAAAGAATCTCCAACATCATAAGGTATTTGTTAAATCGCTGGACATTGTGCCGCCCAACTTCCACAGAGTTGCTGCCTTACAGCATCAGAGACCCAGGTTCGATCCTGACTGCGGATGCTGTCTGCACGGAATTTGTACCATTTCCCCATGACCGTGTGGGTTTTCTCCAGGGGCACCGGTTTCCTCCCACACTCCAAAGACGTACAGGTTTGTGGGTCAATTGGCTTCAGTAAAATTGTAAATTATCCGTGGTATGTAGGATAGTGTTGGTGTACGGGGTGATCGCTAACCAGCGCAGAATCGGTGGGCCAAAGGGCCTGTTTCAAAGCTGTATCTTTAAAGCAAATTATTAAAGTAAAAGAAGCCTACCTCAGAATCGTGCTGGACCAAAAGATAGTTGTTAATAAAACCCTGACTAACTTTTGCCCTGAAAGCCAAGTGCAAATCCTACTGTACCTTCACTTCGGTACTAAGGCGGTATTTTCACCCCCACCATCCCTGGCGCTAGTTTTCTGCTTAAACCACCTCCAGTAATAAAACAAGAATGTTATTAAATGGATGAACTCAACATCTGGGACAGCTTTTACGCAACCATTCCATTACGCATTCCAAGCCTTGTCACATTGACACCATGTCAGCCTGTAAGTTCTCAGGACATGACATTACTACAAGCCAATGAGTTATGTAAAGATCTGGCAGAAGAAAAAGTTGCAATAACTGTGCCTGATTGCATTATGAAGCAATCCAATCAACGCTCAACTGAGAAAAAGGTTGCAATGTTAAAGTAATAAGATGCACTACTACTGATGAAGAATTATGTCATGCTGCGTCAACTTTACTTATTTTGTGTAAAAAAGCAGAAGATCTTTCTCCCATTGGAACATAGACACAGGAGCAGGCCTTTCATACCCACAATGTCCATGCCGAACATAAGCTAATCTCCGTTACCTCCACGTGATTCCTATCCCTGCATTCTCTACATGTACCTATCGAAAAACCTCTTGAATGCCACTGTCCATCGCCACCCTTTCCAGAGCATAACATTTAATTTAATTTTCCTTTTGTGGTGATTTTAATTATACTTACGATTGCACCATACGTTCCTATATCAGAGTAAAGGCAGAATGTATTCATTGTTTACTTTGAAACGCTTTACGGATGGTACTCTATCCTGTAGTTGGTGAGCGGTGGCTCCAAATGCTACCATTGTCCCTGCTCTGTGGCAGAGGTTTTGCTGTGGAGAGGTAATGTTTGTGGTGGATGCTGGCTGGCATGAACATCCACTCATATGCTGGTAAAATGACATTTCACCTCTTTCTGTTTCCCATTTCCTTTAGCTACAAAGTGACTCGTTATCGTGTGTTTACCTATAAAACCACTGGGGGAAGTCCCAATAACTAACATTAAACCACACTTAGGTTATATCCTGGCGTTCCAGGAATTCCAAACTTGGGTTTAGTGTTTTACTTTCCTTTTTTGGGAAGTATGATTTCCCCAGCCACTCTTGATAGTTGAAAGAAAAGAACAGTGGTGATAAAGGGGGAGTGGGGAATGACCAATTTTATTTCAATCACATTAACAAAGAGAAAAACCTTCCCTCTGTTTCGGTTTTATTCCACTTTAATGCAAGAGGTAAATCATTAAGTTGACAAATAACACACAATTAGAGAATTCTGGCGCTTACAAGTGAACTGTGGTTAGGCCACATTTGGAGTATCGAGTGCAGTTCTGGTCACCCCATTACAGGAGACAAGTGGAGGCTTTGGAGAGGGGGCAGAGGAGGTTTACCAGAATGCTGCCTGTATAACAGGGTTTCAGCTACAGGGAGAGGTTGGATAGACTTAAGGGGAGACTTAATAGAAGTATATAAAATTGTGAGAGGCATTGATAGGGTAGACAGTCAGAACCATTAGAAGCCAACATAAGAGCGGCACGGTGGTGCAGCGGTAGAGTTGCTGCCTTACAGCGAATGCAGCGCCGGAGACTCAGGTTTGATCCTGACTACGGGCGCCGTCTGTACGGAGTTTGTACGTTCTCCCCGTGACCTGCGTGGGTTTTCTCCGAGAACTTCGATTTCCTCCCACACCCCAAAGACGTACAGGTATGTAGGTTAATTGACTGGGTAAATGTAAAAATTGTCCCTAGTGTGTGTAGGATAGTGTTAATGTGCGGGGATCGCTGGGCGGCGCGGACTTGGTGGGCCGAAGGGCCTGTTTCCACGCTATATCTCTAAATCTAAAGAGGGCATAGCTATACGGTGAGTGAGGGAACATTTAATGGAGATGTATGGCACATGTTTCTTGACACAGAATGGTGGGGGCCTGGAATGCATTGCTAGGGGTGGTGGTGGAGGCAGATACGATAGTGGCATTGAAGAGGCTTTTAGATAGGCACATGGAAGTGCAGAGAGGAATAGGATCGCGTACAGGTAGAAGAGTTTAACTTGGTATCATGTTCAGCAGAAACATTGTGGGTGAAGAGCTCCTGACTGTTCCTCAGTGCTGTACTGTTCTATGTTCTATGAAGTGCAGTAGGTCAGTCGATTCATTGCCATTCCTTTGGGTGGGAACAAAGTGGTTTGAAGTCCAAACCATATGAAACCTCCTTGTTTACTTTGAGTCATTGGTATTTTTTTTCCTTTTATTGATCTTTCATGCCTCAAACTATCTAGGTCAGTGCGCCAAATGCCAATCCATTTTTACCTCCTGTGTTCGTAAATCTGACCACTATTGTTTCCTGGTTATTCTGACTTGGCTGTTTAGTTCTGGAATAACCCAACAAAACTTGTAAAACTGCATCCTTGGCAAAGCATTTCAGGGTGGCACGGTGACGCAGTGGTCCAGTTGCTGCCTTACAGCGCCAGAAACCCAGGTTCGATCCTGACTACGGGTGCCGCCTGTACGGAGTTTGTACGTTCTCTCTGTCACCAAGTGGGTTTTCTCTGGGTCTCCGGTTTCATCCCACATTCCATAGACGTCCAGGTTGGTAGGTTAATTGGCTTGTGTAAATTATCCTTATTGTGTAGGATAGAACTTGTGTACAGGTAATTAATGGTCGGCTCAGACTCGGTGGGCCAAAGGGCCTATTTCCACGCAAAGGGCCTATTTCCAAGCTTTTGATCATCAATCCTAATGGGTCATTGACATTTTTTCTCACAGGTCTTGCAGGAAATCTATATACTAAAACTCTCGTTTGTGACTGAACTTCAGCCAAAACGCTACATGATAGCACGACATTTTAGGCCCACCTTACTCACCATTGTCACTTTAGTGATAATGCAAGTAGTTTCATTGAAATCGGTGTTATATTTTTTAAGTTATTCACATTTTTAAATTTAAAAGGAGGGGAGGAGGGAGGATTTTAAAGTTTAAGTCTATCTCCTAGGGAGGGAGGAGGGAGGGAGTGGGGTGGAGGGGGGGAGGAGGGAGGATGGAGGAAAAGTGGGGGGAGGATGGTGGGGGTGAGGGGAAGGGGAGAGGGGGTGGAGGGAGGGGGTGAAGGGAGGGAGGATAAGGGAGGGGGAAGGGGATGGGAGGGGGAGGGAGGGGAATAAGGTGGAGGGGGGGAGGAGAGGGTGCTGCACCAATGGAGGAGAGGTTTGGGCACAACGGGTCCACTTGGTCTTCTGAAATAAAAAAACAAAATACCATGAATATTCAGGAGATGAGAGACTATGAGAAAGGAGAAATGGTTAATGTTTCAAGCCAAAGAATTTTCATTATATTTGCATATCTCTATTCCCTCTCCTGGGAAGTGTCGTTGAATCCGTTTTGACATTGAAACAATTTCAATCCAATGAAATATACCTTTGGGCTGTTAGGATGAGAGAAATAACAATCTGTTTCCTCCTACTGGAAGAAGCTGCTCTCTGGTCCAACCAACAGAAATTGACAAAACATTGAGGGGAATTATGGATGAAACTTGCACCTTATCCTAAATGTGTTGGTGCTACTGCAGACACTAGCACACTAAAAATGATTGCCCAAACCTTTAACACTTTCCAAGATCATTACTCTTGTTAAATATAATAACAACAGGCTATCCTACAACACTTTAGGACTAGCACAAAAGCAACCATATTAAACTTGATGGATTGTAATCTTAGAGTAACAAAATATTAATATCTGTAGCCATTTTCATTGACCAACAAATTTAGCGATTGTTGTTAGACGCAAAATGCTCGAGTAACTCGGCGGGTTGCTCGTAATCATTGATGCTGTTTGCATTATGTATATTTTCTTCGCCACTGTTAATCTTTACAAGTTCGCAATGCAGTTGCCGACTGAATCTCTGATGTGCCGTCTTGATTGAGAGGTTGTAATGTGGGCTGCAAGTTCCTTGCTGGTTCTCACACCACATTCCTGTCTTGGAAAATACCCAAAACTCAGATCACATCAGTATCAATTTGATACGTTGATTAGTCATCGGACAGCTGTAGCATTTTTTGGATTTAGGTTTGCTCTTATCACTTTGTTTTCCCCCCACCATGCAGATATTTTGTACTCTGTCGTTAATCCGTCGCTGGCTCTGGATCTTGGCCTTGGATTGCTGTGTGAACTTTTGCAGATCTGGGATCAAGTCTTGCCCGGTATTGTGGCCCTCATTGAATGGATGCTGGAAGAAGATGATGTGGAAGAAGATACAGTGAATGAAGCCCTGGTATGTTTATAATAATCATTTACCATCAATTTATGCATCTTTAGACTCTGGACATACAGTGTGCAAACTAGGCCCTTCGGCCCTCCGAGTCCACGTCGACATAGCTCTCGGGAAGGAGTCCACAGATCACAGCCTATTTTGCTAAAATCAGAATTAGGCTAGTTAAGGTCCATCTTTTGCTTGGGTAGCTTACAACGTTGGTAAGTACGTTGAATTCTCTCAATTTAAGTAACTTTTACTCATACTCCCCTTGCCTCTTCCTCCCCACCCTAGTCGTTTAACCAGTTCCACAGTTCACCACATTGTATCCTCGAGATCACACCTTCCCTCGCCAACAATGGGCCTACCAGGACTCCACCCTTGCTGGGCCTGAATGGTCCTGGTCTTTTCTCGCCTCCAGCTCTTTACCCCCACTCCCAACTTTCAGTCTGAAGAGGTGTCCCGACCCGAAACGTCACCTATCCTTTTTCTCCACAGATGCTGCCTGACCCGCTGAGTTACTCCAGCACTTTGAGTCTATCTTTGGTATAAACCAGCATCTGCAGTTCTTTGTTTCTCCACCCTGTTTATTATTGATCTTACCCTCTCCACCCCTAGTCTGCCCATTATAGGAGTGTCTGAGAGAGTGTCCGTTTGCAGGCATGGAGACAAATGTTACATTACTCCCATGGAGTGAGGTTGGTTTTAAACTGGTGTTAAGAGGTGGCTAAAGGGGGCTCCCCAAAGTTGTCCATTGAGATTGAGTGTATTGGTTGGTGAAGTAGAGGTACAGCCCCCAAATAGTAAGTCCCAAGACACCAATGCTTAGTCGACCTGGAAGTTGTAAATTCTACAGTATTGTATTTCCAGAACATATCAGACACGTTCTCAACCTAGAATGGACCACTTATTTTCCCTTTAAATTTTTTTAAAAATGTTTAATGTTTGCCAATATCTAAAGAAAAATTAAAGATTTTTAAAAATGCTCTGCATCATGAAATCTTCGCAGAGAAGATTTATGAGGATGTTGCCAAGACTTGAGGAACTGAGCTTTCGGGAGAGGTTGAGCAGACTAGGACTATTCCTTGGAACACAGGAGGGTGAGGTGTGATCTTATATAGGTGTATAAGATCATGAAGAAAATAGATAGGATAGATGCACAGAGTATTTTACCCAGAGTTAGGGAATCAAGAGCCATTGGGTTAAAGTGAGAGAGAAAAGATTTAATAAGAACCTGAGGAGCAACATTTTTCACACAGAAGCTGGTGGGTATATGGAATGAGCTGCCAGAGGGGGTAGTTGAGGCAGGTACCAAAACACCATATAAAAGACATTTTGGTACATGGATAGAAAAGGTTTAGTGGAATATGAGTCAAACGTGGGCAGGTGGGACTAATGTAGACGGGGCATGTGGCTGGCATTGGCAACTGGAGCCGAAGGGCCTTGCTGTGTGACTCAATGACTCTAAGTTCAACAGTGGAAACGTCTTATATTTGCCATTGAGAGATGGCCTCATGACAAAGACCTTTCTGCAGTTTAACTTGCCACACAGTTATATGCATCTCACATATTCACGGGGGATATGTTTCGGACAAAGGAATTAAAATGGGGTTCCACTGTTTGTATTTTCAAGTAAATCAGAAACTGTTCATGATTTCCCAGTTAGTTGTTTTTGAATTATTAACTACTGTTCAATGTGGAATGTTCCCAAATGAAAAAAAAAATGTCCATCTGTTTCTCAATTGTCGGAACATGCCTAGTGTGTATGTATAAATATTCCATGGGATAATCTAGGAATTCCAGGATTGTCACACCTACACACTGGGTTAGTTCTTGGAATCCATGTCTATTTATTGTAAGGATAAGCAACACTGCAGATTTGTGTTAAAACTGTACATTGTTGCAGGCCGTTTCTAACTATTGTGGCAGAGTTGCTACACGAACAATGCATCACTGTGTGATCAGTTCCTTTTTAAAAAGAAATCTGTTACATTTTATGAAATGGGAACTATTGTCAGGATCTATCATTGGGATTATCAGGATTTATTACTTTAACTGTGTCTAAATCCTGGATCTCCTCACTAGACTTTACTTTTGAGATAGAGCATGGAAAGAGGCCCTTCGGCCCACCGAGTCCGCACCGACCGCCGATCACCCCAAACACTCACACTATCCGAGACATAAGGGACAATATTTTGACAGAAGCCAATTAACCTACAAATCTGTGCGTCTTTGGAGAGTGGGAGGAAACCAAAGCACCCGGAGAAAGCCCAGGGAGAACGTCCAAATTCCATACACACAGCACCCATAGTCAGCATCTCTACTGCTGCACCACTGTGCCCCCCTACCGTGCCTCACCTGTTCTCACCATAGACCACAGTGAACCAAGCTAGGCCTCACCACACCTCCTACCAGGTAACAATGGAGTGGTAATAAACACTGGTCTTTCCAAAAAAGCCCCATCCTGTAAATGATTGAAAAAAATGTAAACAGTTTGATATTTCTACTGCAGAATTTTCAAAACTTGCTTTTTCCTTCTAAATTATACATATTTTTATTTTTTGTTTTAGGGAGAATATGACGTGCTTTTTGATAAAAGCGAAATTAATCTTTGGGCCGAGAAGATCACGTTTGCCAATCTGCTCCAGAAGCATCTGTCAAGACTTATTTCCCATTCGAGGGCGGTTCCAGATGATGAATCCCAGTTCTGCCTTCTGTCGGCAAAGGCTTCCGACCAAGCGCAGCGGGTAGCGCGGCTTTTTGAAGGCCTGCCACCTGCAGCAGAGTTTTCTAGAACAGCCGACTACACAAGGCTGAGCATTCAAAAAGTGAGGCTGTTGAACACGTCCCAACTATTGAGGCTGTTTGGATTGGGTGCCATCATTGTTGGGCACTTCTGAAGTGGAATGATCTCATTATTTGACTTGGCCCAAAGCTGAGGAAAATCAGATCAGCAGAAATAGAATGAGAGGCTTGTGGCGGCCGTAGAAAAACTTTATCCCGTTGGGATGTGCTCGTTACCACAGGAAGATTCTTGTGCCAGTGATAACTAGGGGGCATTAGTTACTCCCCTCACGATTGAAAGCTGGACTTTGTTGGCATCGCAAATTAACTCTTATTATCGTTGGTGTGGTAAGGTTATGTGGACCTACCTGAAGTCCAGATGTGCAAATTACAATTTGAAGATGGGGGAAGTTTGGATGAATCTTAATTCACATGTCTATGATTTTTACACCAAATAAATTTAAATATAGTATTTACTTTTGGTTGCATTTCTCAACTTGACAGTCAAATCTATGAGCAATTAGATAAAATTTGGAATCCTCTCTTTGGTAATTTTTTACTAGGATGTTAACTTTATGAGGATGTTGTCAAGATTCGAGGGCCTGAGCTACCGGGAAAGATTGGGTAAACTAGGACTTTATTCCTTTGAGCGCAGGAGGCTGAGGGGTGATCTTATAGAGGTGTATGAAAACATGAGGGGAATAGACAGGGTGAAAGCACAGTCTTTTCCCCAGGGTAGGGAATCAAGAACCAGAGGATATAGATTCTAAGTGAGAGGGGCAAGATTTAAAAGGAATCTGAGGGGCAACTTTTTCACTCAGAAAGTGATGGGTATATGGAACCAGCGGAGGTAGTTGCAGGGCAGGAACTATAAAAGCATTTAAAAGACACTTGGATACGTACATGGATAGGAAAGGTTTAGTGGGATATGGGCCAAATGAAGGCAGGTAGGACTAGTGTAGATGGGTTACCTTGGTAAACCTAGAATCACAGGGTAATACAGCAGAGAAACAAACCCTTCAGCCCAACTGGTCTATGCCGACCAAGGTGCCCGTCTAAGCTGATCCCATTTGCCACTGATTGACCATATCCTTCTAAACCTATCCATGTACTTATCCAGATGTCTTTCAATTTTTGTTATTGTACCTGCATCGACCACTAAATCTGGCAGCTCAATCCATATACCTACCACTTTCTCTGAAAAATTTGCCCCTCAGATTATTATTAGATCTTTCCTCTCTCACCTTAAACCTATGCCCTCAAGTTTTTGATCCCCCTACCCTGGGAAAAAGATGCTATAAATTCCCCTCATGATTTTACACACCTCTAGAAGATCAGCCGCTTCCTATGCTCTAAGGAATAATGTCCGAACCTGCCCAACCGCTCCCTGCACCTTGGTCCCTCAAGTCTTGGCAACATCCTCGTAAACCTTTTCCGCACTCTGTTCAGCTTAATTGCATCTTTTCCATACCAGGGTGATCAAAACTGAACACAATACTCCCAAGTGCATCCTCAACAACATCTTGTACATCAGGAGCATATCATCCCAACTTCTATATGTTATACCATTACTGATGAAGGTCGGTGTGGTAACAGCCAAATTGACCGCTATGTCTACCTGTGATGCAATTCTACAACACACCCCAGGGCCCTGCCATTCACTGTGAAGTCCTTGTCTACCAAAAATGTAACACCTTACATTTAAGTGAATCAAACTCCATTTGCCATTCCTCAGCCCACTTACTAGTTTAGAGATACAGCGTGGAAAGATGCCCTTCGGCCCACCAAGTCCACACCGACCATCAATGACCTCTGCACACTAGTTCTCATATCCCACTTTCACATCCATTCCCTGCATACAGAGGCAAATTAACCTACAAACACGTACGTTTTTGGGATGTGGGAGGGAAACGGAACACCCAGAGGCAATCCCAGTGACACAGGGAGACATGCAAACTCCACACAGAAAGACAGTCAGGATCAAACGCGGGTCTCTGGTGCTGAGGCTGTAGCTCTTATCAGCTGTACTACTGTGCGGCTTTAACCTAGCCTGATCAAAATCCCGCTGTAATACTTCATAACCTTGAGAAGGTTGTTTCATCCAACGGGCGACACGGTGGCACAGCAGTAAAGTTGCTGACTTACAACGCTTGCAGCGCCAGAGATCCGGGATCGATCCCAACTACGGGTGCTGTCTGTACGGAGTTTGTACATTCTCCCCGTGACCGCGTGGGTTTTCTCCGAGATCTTCGGTTTCCTCCCACATTCCAAAGACGTACAGGTTTGTAGGTTAATTGGCTTGGTGGAAGTGTAAATTGTCCCTAGTGTGTGTAGGATAGTGTTAATGTGCGGGGATCGCTGGTCGAGGCAGACTCGGTGGGCCGAAGGGCCTGTTTCCGCGTGGTATTTCTAAACTAAACTAAAAACGAATCTCAGCCATCAGCAAAGTGAAAGGTTATTGATCCTGAACCTATACCTGACAGCCTAGATGGAAGTATCTTAATATATGGACTGCAGAGGCTCAAGAAGTGGCTTCCCACTCGCCTCTAAACGGCAATTAGGATTAGGCAATAAATGTGATACTTTGGTGGATATGAAAGATTCATGTCACCACTTTGGTGAGCAGGCCAGTTACCCCTGCTTTCACAAACAATATTTATCCTTTAATAGAACAATTAAAACAAAAATCAGCTCATTATTACATTGCCAATTGTGGGATCTAGCTGTGCCTAAATTGACTACAATGTCATAAAGCTGTAATGTGCTTAACTCTTCAAGGTGCCACCTAATGAAACTCCCTTGTTTGCCTGTGAAGCAATAAACTTTTTTTAAGACTGAAAATTGAGCAATGAATTTTAGTCTCCAGTCATCCTTTAACAAGCGGCCGAGAGGGAAGCGGACTGTATTTTAGCACACGATTCTTCAGCTCTCATTACAGACATAAAGGTGGCCTAGTGAACTAACTGGGCTTTGTTCAAAAACTTTAATGTTCAAAGTTGGCCTAACTCCAGCCGAAATGTACAGAAATGACTGCAGTGATTACAAAACCAAAAGATTTGCTTGGTAAATTCCAAGCTAACACCATTGTGTGCCCAAGCTCTTTGTAAAGTTTTAAATGTTGTTGCATACCTCAATTGTGCACCATCAGTGTAGATGAACAACTTTCATGTGTTCCTATTGTGTAGTCAATCCACTTAATTTATGAATAATTTTTTCACAGATAATGACAGTGAGAACCATAAGGAGAAGTTCCTCGTTGTTCCCCTCAAGTGTTTTCCTGCATTAATTATGTTGTTAAGCCGGCAAGGGTACAGAGATGACTTACAATGGTGTTGCCAAGGCTCGAGGGCCTGAGCTATATGGAGAGGTTGAGCAGACGAGGACTTTATTCCCTAGAGCACAGGAGGATTATCTTATAGAGGTGTACAAAATCACAAGAAGAATAGATGGGGTAAATGCAGGTTTTTTACCCAGAGTAGCGGAATCATGAACCAGAGGACGTAGGTTTAAGGTGAGGGGGGAAAGATTTAATAGGAACCTGAGGGGCAACTTTTTTTTAACACAAAAGGTGGTAGGTATATAGAAAGAGCTGCTGGAGGAAGTAGTTGAGGCAAGTATTATTGCAACATTTAAAAAACATTTGGACAGGAACATGGGTAGGATAGGTTTAGAGGGATATGGACCAATTGCAGGCTGGTAAGACTAGTGTAGATAGGGTGAGTTGGTCGGAGGGCCTGTTTCCACACCATGACTATGACACTACAAATGCAATAACATATATAGGTCAAGAAAGAAATGGAAGAATAGAAGTGGAAGGAAAATTAAATGCTATATTTCAAACCCAACCTCCAACATATTGAGCGGTACATTGTGGGTAGCACAGTGGTGCAGCTGGTAGAGCTACTGCCTCACAGCGCCAGAGACCCAGGTTCAATCCTGACCTCGGGAGCAGTGTGTATGGCGTTTGCACATTCTCCCCATGACTGTGTCGATTTCCTCTGGGTCCGGTTTCCTCCCACATCCCAAAGATGCATAGGTTTATGTCAATTAGCCTCTGTAAAATTGTGTGTGGAGAGTGGATGTGAAAGTGGGCTGAAGAGCCAGTTTCCATTCTGTATCTCTAAACTAAATTACTATTTGGTGTGGGCGGGGAAACATCCTTTAGAAAGTCTCGAAAGAGATGGCAATAGATAGTGTACCAAGCAAAAGCAGTATTTGGAGACCAACTGAATAACAGGATTAATAGACAATAGGTGCAGGAGTAGGCCATTTAGCCCTTCGAGCCAGCACCGCCATTCAATGTGATCATGGCTGATCATTCACAATCAGTACCCCGTTCCTGCCTTCTCCCCATACCCCCGGACTCCGCTATCTTTAAGAGCTCTATCTAGCTCTCTCTTGAAAACATCCAGAGAATTGGCCTCCACTGCCTTCTGAGGCAGAGAATTCCACAGATTTACAACTCTCTAACTGAAAAAGTTTTTCCTCATCTCCGTTCTAAATGGCCTACCCCTTATAGTAACTCCCAGAAAGATCAAGGAGATATAGTTTACCAAACGAAATAGTGGGGGCTGAGTATTAAAGAAAACAAAGAAGTCTGAGGAGCATTTGCTGAAACCATTACAGGAAGTCGATATACTTCAAGGGAATCATCTGGAGTGATTTGCCTCCTTGTGCTTTCCAGCTGTCTTTTGAATTGGCCTCAGGGTCTCGCAGAAGGTGTATTTTTCCAGAGTTGACAGTACAGAAGATTCACCTGGGATTAAAGTCAGGCTGTCCCAAACATAAGCCGTGAACTACCCGAATCAAAAAGGGAATATTTTGCATGGGCAAACCGAACTATAAAATAAACCACTCTCAGTTTATTAGCAGTGTATATATGTTACTGTTATATAATATATTTGCAGACTGCAGTTAAACTGGGAGGTTTGAATGTTTGGCTGCAGATTAGTCGGCTGATGATTTAGTTACAGCGGTAAAATAAATTACCTGCAAATGTAAATGGCTGAAATTTATAATGACAGTCAAAGAACCTCATGGCTAGAAAGGAGCTATAAACATCGAGAAAATAGCAGCATTTTCAAGCCTCAATCTTCGTGAAAGGGTTTGAATGAGAGATTGTGTTTTCCCAGTTTAAAGAGATACTGGGTTGGAAATATAGGCAAATAAACCTGTCACTGGCAGCTTTGCATGGATGAAAACCAACCTTTTTCTGGCAGGGAGCAAGTTTAAAATCATTTCCAGGTCAAATTGTGCATCTTGCAGTTGTTGCACAACTAAATGACATCACTCCCTTGTGTTGCCATGGAAATCCCCTTTTGCCAGCCATTGGGCACTCTCAGAATCAAAAGGCCCCAATAGCAATGGCTGATTTAAAGGCAACTTCCCCGAACAGGTTCCATTCCTTTAATTATTTACATTTTCGGACTAGACATCCCTCCATAGACTACATCTACACTTCATGCTGCCTCAGGAAAGCAGCCAACATGGAGAGTCATACAGCACGGAAACAGGCCCTTCAGCCCAACTTGCGCATGCCGATCAAAATGCCTCATCTACACTAGTCCCATCTGCCCATGTTTGGCCCGTATCCCTCTAAACCTTTACTATCCATGTACCTGCCAAATGTAGTCAAGGACCTCATTCACCCTGGTCATACCCCCTTCCATCCCTTCGGAATGGAGGTACAAGAGCTTGAAAGCATGTGCCACTAGATTCAGGAACAGCTCATTCCCCACAGTTATCGGACCTCCGAATGATCCGTCCATAAGTTAGGGTACTGCCCTGATTTTCCAACCTACCCCATTGCAGATATTGGACCTTTTGTCTGGAAGTGTAATGCTACAATGCCATAAGTTATATTCTGCATTCTGGTATTATTTTCTTCGCTCTACCTGTTGTATGTGCTTAATTTGATTGTATTTGTGAATAGGATTATCTAATTTGATTGGATATTATGGACACTGTATCTCAGTGCACGTGACAATAATAAACCAACACTAACGCTGTCTTGAGCTGTCACGCCTCTGTTACAACCTCCTCCCCTTACTGATCTCATCCTCCTTTCAGGTCCTCAACCATGACCTTTCTCACTGCCCACCCATGGCCTTCCTACCCTGAATGCAACCCTGGCCTCTTTCCGCTACAAACCTCAGGACCTGTTCCCATGATTAGACATAGATCTCCTTGCTTGTGTTCGATGTAACAGTGCAGTATGTTAAACGTGTGCGCCAATCCACCCAGCTCAATGCCCTGGGCCTTGGGTGGTCGTGAATCGTTAAATGGTGAACCCACGAGCACAATGTTTGTTGATACATTGTGCATGCAAGGATTCTTTGGGGGCCTAAGTACTTCAAGGCCACCGTTTTCTGGGCAACATGATTCACTCTGCTGCCCAAGATTATTTTTTTTAATGTGACACAAATTCACTGTAAATGATTAGTGTTGTTGGTGCATTTGAAGTAAGAATGATGACTGGTCATTATTGGTCATTATCATTGATCATAATATTCATTATTACTGATCATTAACATCGATAATGATCATACTTATCATTACTAATGACGTTCAGATTAGGTCCTTGAAGATATTTAGCAAGCTAATCTTGGTCTCCCTCTGGACTGGTGTGACTCCAAAGCAGACTAGAGGTCCCACCCTAAAGCAGCAGAACATCTTGGAATTGGATTTAACTTCAACCCCTTTAGAAATCAAACCCTACGTCTGGAGTGGTGACTGTTATATTCTAGCACATCAGAGTGAACCCTCACAAGTTACTTTTAAAAGTAAGCATGCACCCTTTAAAAAAGTAAACAGATACAATCTGCAAGGTGAAATTCATTGTGGACAGAATTGGCAAAACACCTTAAGGTCATATTAAGAGTACAAGGTGCTGATTATATCTATTTTTACGAATCAAAGGAGGGTAAGATCAACAGCTCAATGTGAAAACATTTCTCGTGAAAGACACGGCATTTATGAGGCTTTTAGATAGTCATGTGAATATGCAGGGATTGGTGGGATATGGATCACGTGCAGGCGGAAGGGATTAGTTTAATTTGGTGTCATGGTTGGCATTATCATAGTGGGCCGAAGGGCCTGTTCCTATGCTGTACTGTTCTATGTTCTCAAGAACGACTCCATCAGCAGATCTACAGATTGTATCCAGGTTACGCACATACGTCAGTCTCCCAAACTGATCAATTTTCATTTTACTGTACTCAGAACATTATCAACTTACAAGTTTAAGAAAACACTGATATCTGCTCTTCAATTGAAGGGACTGTCTGAACTAACATCTTGAAAGGCCACAGTCACTGCTGGATAAATCAGATAACCAACTTTGACATCAGCTCTTGATATTATCTGGCAATCAACTCCCATCTACACTTCCCACCTCTTGTCCCTCAGATTCCATCCCAAGGGTCTCGACCTGAAATGTCACCCATTCCTTCTCTCCAGAGATGCTAACTGTCCCGTTATTGCTCCAGCATTTTGGGAATATATCTTTGGTGTAAAGCAGTATCTGCAGTTCCTTCCTACCCTACCCCATCACTATTCCTTGACCTCAGATCTTGTGATTCAGAGAGGAAAAAGTGTATTTTAATGGATTGAAAGACACAGCATCAAACCAGACTCTTCGGCTCACCGAGTCCATGTCACCATTGATCACTTGTTCACACTAGTTCTATGTCATCTCACCTTTGCATCCACTGCCTGCACATTAGCAGCAATTTACAGAGACCAATTAACCGCAAAGTTTGTTTAGGAGGTGGTGGAACGCAGAGCACCCGGAGGAAACCAACGCGGTCACAGGGAGTACGTGCAAACTCCACACCAACAGCACCCGAGGTTTGGATCAATCGTGGGTCTCTGGTGCTGTGAGGCAGCAGCTCGACCAGCTGTGCCATCATAAGAGATGCCATTAGCGAGAGGTTTTGACTTAGTGCAGCGCCAATCACGATATGATCAGTTGCATTTAAACATAAACGGACTTGGATTGGTGTTTCATTTTTCATTTTGCCAGGGGTCAATTTTTAACATTAGGTTCTATGTAAACACATTTGTTGTTGATGTCAAGCACTCCTTTGAAATGGTTTCAGCTTGACTTAGCCTAGTTTATAGAATTACAGCATGGAAACAGGACCTTTGGCCCACTGAGTCCACACTGACCATCGATCACCCATACTCTAGTTCTGTGTCTTTACTTTAGAGATACAGCACGGTAACAGGCCCTTTGGTCCACCGAGTACATGCCGACCAGCGATCCCCACGCACGCACTAACACTATCCTACACACTGGGGGAAATTTACAGAAGCCAATTAATAAACCCACAAGTCTTTAGGATGTGGAGGAGTCCAGAGCACCCAGATAAAACCCACGTGGTTACAGGGAGAACGTATAAACCCGCTTGGTTACAGGGAGAACTCTGCGTATACAGCACCCGTTGTCAGGATCAAACCAGGGTCTCTGGTGCTGTGAGGCAGCAGCTCCACCACTGTGGTTATAAATATCTAACATTTTCTCGGTCAACCAAGGCCGATACTCATCTCCAGATCTGTTTTTTGACTAAACGGAGTGAGTCACCAGGTCAGAATGTTCTTCCCCTTTTGCATCAGTGAGCAGCAATTTGCAATGTGGTATCAGTTCTCAGTAGTATTGGTGAGACTAGGAGCTAACTGTACATGCATTACATTCATTCATCTGAATCCGTTCAGCTGGTGTCATCCATCAGCTCTTCAACAGTAGAAATCAGGGTCAACAATATTTATATATACATGGCAATAAAACAAAATAAAAGGTTAACTATTCCACAAACCAACCAACAAATTGGTCTATTATACTAATGTCTTGCCCTACTAATTAAATCTCTTTTTTTTTAAAGAACATGCTGACTCATTTATAATGGATTCCTTATTTCAGTAAATGAATGATGCCTGTACATAATTGCAGGTTAAATGTTAAATAGCATTATGTTATCATGGCTCTGCTGACTGAGGCATTCCAACTCACGAGGTTTCTGTTTCCTTTCTAATCAGCACTTCAGACGATTCTCGTTGACAATTGTAATGAGTCTTTGGTAAAAGTACTTTGGCACTTTAACAATTTGAGTGCAGCAGAACATAGAAATCTGCATCATGTATCCCAATATTTCAGCAGAAAAAAAGCAAGTCATAAAATTAAAACTAAAAGATCCAATTGATCGATCGGCTTAAAAAATACAGCATGGAGATTGGCCCTTTGGCCCACCGAGTCCACACAGACTATCGACCACCTGTTCACACTAGTTCGATGCGATCCCAATTTCGCATCCACTTCCTACACACTCACGGCAATTTCACAGAGGTCAATTAAGCTACACGTCTTTGGCATGTGGATGGAAACCAGAGCACCCAGAAGAAACCGACGCAGTCACAATACAAACTCCACATAGACAGGACCCCAGGTGAGGATCGAACCCAGGTCTCTGGCGCTGTGGGACATCAGCTCTCCCGGCTGCGCCACTGTACTGCCCTTAATGGAGATTAGTGGAGAATAACACACCAGCAAGTCAGGATATCACAAATAAGCAATGCCAACCATCCTCTTTGCTTGCTACAATGGCAGAACAAAAACACGTTAGATAAAAACATCTTAAATTGGTTTGTTTAGGGTCTATACATTATTTCCAAGGGTTGGTTAAGTGTGCTTTATGTTTGCATCCCACATATTTGATGCTTATCTTTAATCAGATAAAGCAGAAGAAAAACCTGATAGAAATAATTCACAGGATTCTCACCTCAATAAAACCCACATTCTGGAACAATACAACAGTCAGATGGTATTTAGATTTGATCTAAACACAAAAGCATATTGCGTAACATACTTCCGCTGGAGCCCTGGGCACCGAGGCTGAGCAGTGGCCGTGTGAGAGAGGGATGGCCAGTTCTTCGGTCAGTGAGTATGGATTGAGGTGTCAGTGGAGTGGGCCGCTGGAAGCTCTGCCACAGCCTGGGGCTCGAGTAGATCAAGTGCCCCTCCACGAGGCCAAGCGGGTGGATCAGACGCGGCCAGCAGCGGCACACAGTGGTGGTGCAGCAGCGGAGGACATTGACAACATTGCCTCGCAGTCTGACCCCTCCATCTCCAATTAAGTGCCGCCACCAGGACATCAGGCCTTTGTGGTCAAGTTAGGTCTACATTTATGGCAACTTTGGGCTTGTACCGGACAAAATGGCGCAGAGAAAATGCAGACTCATGTAGCATTTTAGTGTAATCTACTATTCCTATACTGCAGGGCAGTGGTAGAGTTGCTGCCTCACAGCGCCAGAAACCCGGGTTCGATCCCGACTATGGATGTTGTCCATACGGAGTTTGTACGTTCTCCCTGTGATCATGGGTTTCTCCGGGTGCCCCAGTTTCCTCCCACATTCCAAAGATGTGGAGGTTTGTAGGTTAATTGGCTTCTGTAAATTGTCCTTAATGTGGAGGTTACAACTAGTGTACGGGTGATCACTGGTCAGCGCGGACTCAGTGGGCCGAAGGGTCTGTTTCCACGTTGTATCTCTAAACTGAACTAAACATTCTTGTACTTAAGTACGACACTGTTTATGTAGAGTAAGATTTTTCCTGAACTGTGCGCAAAAAAGATTTTTTTGGGTACGTGACAATAAAATACGATTGAACCATTGAGGCACTATGTTCATTTAAGCAGTTAGGTTGTGAATTTAAGGTATTTGTAGAATAACAAGTGGAGAACACTTTTTTAAAAAGAATGCCCAAAGTTCACTATCCTTCCAATCCATCACAGAAGAACAAATGCTTGATTTTGTCTGGAGAAGCAAGAAGGGCCAGTGGCTATTGAGGGTAGCAGAACATTGTGAAGTGATACAGTAGGATTCAATCGATGCAAGGAGGGGGAAATGAAAAGGCAATGTTCAGTGAGACACTGGTTCACATTGAGGAAAGACTAGACCAAGTGGACCCGTTGGGCCCAAACCTCTCCTGCATTGGTGCAGCACCCTCCCTCCCTCCCCGTTCCCTTCCCCTTCCCCCTTCCCCATCCCCTCCCCGTACCCTTCCCCCCCTCCCCCTCCCCTCCCTCCACCCTCTCCCCCTCCCCCCCTCTCTCCCTAGGAGATAGATTTAAACTTTAAAATGTGAATAACTTTTAAAATATAACACCGATCTCAATGAAACTTCCTCCATTAGCACCAAAGGGACGACGGTGAGTAAGGTGGGCCTAAAATTGTTGCGCTATCGTGTACTGTTTTGGCTGTAGTTCAGGAACAAACAAACAAACAAACGAGAGTTTTAGTATATAGATACCGCACAAGTCAATAGATTTGCACAGTTAAGTACAAAGTCCTTAAGGTGAACTAAAGTATAAAGATTTATGGGTAAATAGATTATTTTTTAAATGGGATTTATTTAAATCCATTAAATTACTTTTTAAAATAGTGATTTTTTAAAAATCCATTTAAACGGATCTAAATAAAGTGACATGTGAAAAAATAAAAGGTTAATAAGATCAAAAGATGACGAAAAGCATTGTAGGAGAATAAAAAAGATAAATTATAATAGGTAAAAAGAAAGATTACTAAATATATATTTTCACGTATAAAGAAAAAGATAGTTGAGGATGTCAGGACATGTTTCCAGGAGGGAGGGATATTAAGCATTTGTAATTTTAAAATGCTACAGTGGGGAAGAGTTGGTGTGTGCCTTCGCTCTGCAATTGCACACTCACTCGCGTTTGCAGATCGAGGCTTCAAACGATAGCCTGAATAATTCAGACAATAGAGTCTCCAGAAATATGCTCATGCCAGGAACACTTCCGTTTAGTTCAGCTTAGAGATACAGTCCAGAAACAGGCCCTTTGGCCCACTGAACCCGCGCTGAGCTGACCAGCGATCACCCCAACACTAGCACTATCCTAGGGACAATTTACAATTTTTAAAGAAGCCAATTAACTTGCAATGTGGTATCTTTGGAATGTGGGAGGAAACAGGAAGAAGGTACAAACTTCGTACAGACACCGCCCGTGATCAGGATCAAACCCAGCTATAAGGCAGCAACTCTACCGCTGTGCCACTGTGCTACCCACTTGTTTGGAAGACACTTTTGAATTTGTGCAGGAGGTGAGAAAGATCGGAGGAAATTTATAATTTTGTTTTAGGAAAAGGTTATGAATCATTAAGTGAGAAGAAATAGAAACTGTTGCTTACATTATAGTCAAGAGTGCTTTATTGTCATATGTCCCAGATAGAACAATGAAATTCTCTGAACATAATCAAAATGTAGGAGTGTAAGCGGCAGACATTTGTGCCTATTTTAAGGAAAACTTTAAGCCATTTGAAGAGAAAGTTGTAAGGTCATCAGAAGATATTCAGAGCAGCGCCCTGGGGTTGGATTTGAATTATTTTAACAGATACCCAACATAAAACCACAGGTTCCTCTGCGATTTTACACGGCACTCTGCATAGTTTTAATTTTCTATTTCCAATCAGAGATTATTCAGTGTACGGACTCCAACAGTGAGCACTGTCCAAGTTTTGGTACTAAATGAATTTGAGTTTACATTTTAAAAAAACAAATTCCATCTCAAGCAATACCACATCATGCTTGCACAACATGCCAATCAGAGGCCAAATCACCCTGGGCAAAAATGAAAGTAGGCAGGTCCAGACAACACTTGTGCAGAATATGAGTGTCAGAAACAGTCTTCCCTGCCTGCAGAAAGTAGTCAGGTATGCCAGAGGTGAGAGAGGGCAGAGATTCCACTTTATGTTGGAACAGAGATATGGACGCATGAACATCGTACAACAGTGGAGGGACAACTCAAAGCAAACGTACAAAGAGTAGAGTCACAGTGGTGCTGAAAACTGGTGCTACTCCATGAAGCTAAATCAGCACTCAATATGAAGCAAAAAAAAACATGAAATTAATTTTTTTAATGCCAATTAACATACATTTTAAACGCATATGGACAATTTCCAAAAGCAAGCTTTGGAAAACTTCAAAGATCAACTTACATCTCAGAATTTATAACTCATATGTGGGTGCTTCCGCACTTTTATAGTTTAAAATGAGTTCCCTTCAGCCTGATTTAAACTGTAACTGAAAATTGTTGTTCGAGACATTGTGGATTCCAGCACCCAATAGCAAAGGGGAGGAATTAGGCATTTTTTGTGAGTTTTTTTCTGTTTGCTTGGTGTAATACATCGCTCTTTCCAGAAGGTGACACTCTGTCTACATTTCAGCTCGCCAACATGAAATCCATTAAGTTGAAGCAAGATTTGCTAAGGGGATGGTTACTGACTGTTCATCCTGCATGAGCTATGTCAACTGATGTCTGGACAACTGGGAGGTCACAGCTACATCTCTTGAAATAATGTTTGTATTTGATTACAAATCAGGTAATGAATTGCTCAAGACACGTTTTGAAATAGAGTCACGAGTCAAGTCAAGAATATTTTATTGTCGTATGTCCCAAACAGAACAATGATATTTTTATTGTACCAGTCCAACAGAATATGTAAACATGCGTAGGAAAAAATAACTGCAGATGCTGGTTTAAATCGAAGGTAGACACAAAATGCTGGAGTAACTCAACGGGTCAGGCAGCATCTTGGGAGAGAAGGAATGGGTGATATTTCGGGTCGAGACCCTTCTTCAGTCTGAAGAAGGGTCTCGACCTGAAACGTCACCAATTCCTTCTCTCCCGAGATGCTGCCTGACCCGCTGAGTTACTATAGCATTTTGTGTCTACCTTCAAATATGTAAACATAGTACTGTGTAAACAAAATAGTAAATGAAAAAAAAATTATATCTATATCTATCTATATATATATATATACACAAGCATAAAAACAAACAATAAAAATGCAAAAGGACAAAAATGGGTAGGTGAATCAAGATCCAGAGGACATAGATTAGGTGAGAGTGAAAAAACATGATAGGATCTCGAGGACCAACTTTTGCACACAGGTGGTGGGTATATGGAATGAGCTGCCAGAGGAGGTAGTTGAGGCAAGTACAATAACAGCATTTAAAAAGCAGGCCCCTCAGCCCACTACCCTACACACTAGGGACAATTGACAATTTTACCAAAGCCAATTAATCTACAAACCTGTATATCTTTGCAGTGTGGTAGGAAACTGGAGCACCCAGAGAAAACCCATGTGGTCCCCGCACCCATAGTCAGAATGGAATCTGGGTCTCTGGCGCTGTAAGGCAGCAACTGTACCACTGCACCACCGTACTGCCCCATTGATGAACAACAACTAAGTTGATGAACTATAATTCGATGTCAAAATCTTAACTGACATCCTTTCTTTTTAACCTTTTCGATCTATATCGTTCAATTAAATATTCAGTAAACAGATAGGAATGGGATTGTGAAACCTCAGTGTACATTTTTGCTTTGTTATCTTGGAGCCAAGAGTGCTCAATGACACAACCAGACACCCGGGTTCGATCCTGACTATAGGTGCTGTCTGTACGGTTTGTACATTCTCCCTGTGATCGTGAGGTTTTCTCTGGGTGCTCCGGTTTCCTCCCACATTTCAAAGACATACAGCTCTTGTAGGTTAATTTACTTCAGTAAGTTATAAAGTGTGTGTAGGTTAGATCACTGGTCGGCGCGGACTCTGTGGGCCGAAGGGCCTGTTTCCGCACTGTATCTCTGGAGTCTAAAGTTTAAAGTTGCTTATTGCATTAATGCAGAAAGAAGATAGGTGGCAGTCTTGAGGCATTGTTCAAAAAATAAACCAAATTTATCTGTACATATGCGGGTTTCAAATTACATTTTTCATGGCTTCACAAATTTCCCCAAGATACCTGCAAGCATAACTATACTACTAATACTTTGGGTTATATAATTTGCAAAATAAATTAATTAAATACAAATCCTAACATCACGTTTACTTGGATGACAGTAAGTATGCCTTGGACTGGTATAAGTTTCAGTGGTTTCAGTGGTAACAGCATCTGAGGGTGGCTGGTGCCTAATCTTCAAACTCCTGGTTGCTTACCTTGTTAGTTGTGTGCTGGCGGGAGCAGTGATTTAAAATTAAAAACAGCCCTTTCTTTTCCTGATGCTTCACCTCCTAAAAGTTTCAATACTGCAAAAGGGAAATGATACCTTGTCAGCAAAGGCTAACGTAAGATCTAATTGAAAGAATTCCAGAGAGGCCATCTAAATGATATAATTATAGGTTTTTTTAAATTACATAAGTTAGACAGCAATGTAGTTATGACAAGTTGGAATACATTAGAAGGATGTGTGGTATAATAGTCCCCAATTAAGTTCACAGCTGTAATGTGCCCAAAGTGCACCGAAAGACCCAAAACCAATTAAGGATTATATGTGCTTTGCAAAGGATTGATTTATTTCAAATGTTTATACTATGGAACTACTAATGTCACAGCTGCAAAAGACATTGATCATAAGAAGAAAGACTTAATTTATAAAGAGGCCCTGCAGCAAAGTACGGAACTAAACAACACAACTGCAATTTATTTACTTTTAGATTTTAGATTTATATTGTAGTTTGTTATTAAACATTTTTAAATGGCGTGTGTCACGTCCAAATTAACTGGACTGTGGAAAAAGCAAGTACTCTGTAGTTAAATACTATTTGCATGCAACACTGCTCATAAGTTGTATGCCATTGGACTTCTAAAAATATTTTTTTCATGAAAATAGAGGGAAGGGGAGGGCAAAGATATACCTAAGTAATTACATAGGAATGTTGTTATATTATATAAACACATTTGCTTGCATGCCAGGAAAGAACTGGCACAGATGAAAAGGCTCATCTCTCTTAACCATTCAAACCAAGGAGACATATATTTTTCATTGAAACTATACAGTGTCTTATCACATCTTTCCAAATACATCAAAACATTTAGATACTCTCAAGTACTTCGAAGGCCATTTATGGAATGGTACCTAAAGAGTTTTTAGTTATGGGGTTCTTTCAATTACTTTAAATTTTCCACTACCTAAATTTTCCATTGATGAATTGCGTCAGTCTATTTTATTTAGTCAACACAGTGGCGCGATAGAGTGGCTGCCTAACAGCACCAGAGACCCGGGTTCAATCCTGACTATGGGTGCTGTCTGTACAGAGTTTGTTTGTTCACCCTCCGACCACATGGGTTTCCTCCGGGTGCTCCGGTTTTCTCTCACACTCCAAAGACGTACAGGCTTATAGGTTAGAAGGGTCTCGACCTGAAACGTTACCCATTCCTTCTCTCTAGAGATGCTGTCTGTCCCACTGAGTTACTCCAGCATTTTGTGTCTATCTTCAGCTTGTAGGTTAATTGGCTTCTGTAAATTGTCCCTAGTGTGTAGGTTAGTGCTAGTGTACGGGGTGATCGCAGGTCGACGTGGACTCAGTGGGATGAAGGGCCTGTTTCCATGCTGTATCTCTGAAGCCTAAAGTAAAGTATAATGGATACAAGTACCATTGAACATACTTAAAGCATTGGATGGGATTCTGTCTGAGTCTTAGTGTCTTGGCATATTACAACTTAATGCAACAGTCAACCATCTCATTTTCAGACTGTTTGGGCTACTTCACACTAACAAGTGCCAAGGTCCTCAGATTCCTCTTATCTGACCCTTTATATAATTTACTAATGTGGCCTCGTGTTTTCAAGACACAATATAGAAACAAAGAACTGCAGATGCTGGTTTATACCAAAGATAGACATGCTGGAGTAACTCAGCGGGTCAGGCAGCATCACTGGAGAACATCGACCCAAAACGTCATCTATCCATGTTCTCCAAAGATGGTGCCTGACCTGCTATGTTACTCCAGCACTTTGTGTCCTTTTGTGTTTTCAAGACATATTATGCATTCCTACTATTATTCCTTTCTTTTTTCCTTTCAGGACCTATCACTCACTGAAAAACTGAAGCAAACCATTGAGCAATTCTACCATCATTGCATGGTCTGAATATCAATGTATACGTTTCAGCAGATAGAACTGTTTCACAAGAGTGGGGTCAGTCTTAAGTGATGGCTCAATACTGGCCAAAAACCTTGCAACCTATCATTTTCCTCAATTAGTGTTGACAGCACTAAAGAATATTATATACCATCGATACAACCCTCAGGAGATTGCTTTTTATTTCTAGTTGATACTAAAATATCTAGAGACCAATTATCTTTCTTTTAAAGACACAATGTGCTGGAGTAAGTCAGCGGGCCAGGCAGTTCTGGAAAGCATGGATGGGTGACGTTTTGGTCAGGGAAACTCCTTCACCAATTGTCACCACTCATTTGTACGAAATGATCAACTGTCATTACAATTGTGCAACATTGTTTAGGCAGGAACTGCAGATGCTGGTTCAAACCGAAGATAGACACAAAAAGCTGGAGCAACTCAGCGGTTCAGGCAGCATCTCTGAAGAAAAGGAATAGGTCCGGTCGAGACCCTTCTTCAGACATTCTGCAAAATTGATCTGCTCATATCATGCACAAATAATTTCTTATGAAAGCAGTCATTGCATATGGCACATATGTCGTTACAACAATGGGATTCTGTTCACTTGGGAAACCCAACCCTACATTCTTCCCCTAATTTAGATCAGATGCACAAATCTGATAAGACTTGTTTAAAAATGTTAAAACTTAATCTTTCTTTTACTGGTCTCAAACTTTGCGGAGACGGTGTACATGCAAAATTAATTTGCAATGAAGAAACTGACTAAAACGTCGGGGTTTTGTGATATCGCCTTGTGTTGTGCGGGGGGGGGGTTAAATGGCCAAAACCCGATTCTCTGCTGTGTTGGAGATGCCTCACAAGAGGGCGCTCCCCTCTGCAAAGGAGTTTGCTACTCGCTACTCGGTTCCAAGTCTGAATACTGCTGCAGCTGGAGGGGGAGGGGAGGGGCAAGGCTGTTTGTGCAAAGCCAAATATGTCAAGGCTTAATAATTCGATCTTACCCATGGGGAAGGACAGACTGATTCTTACTAAACGCAACATTCTGGAGGGGGTGGTGGGGGAATCCAGCGTGGCACTGAAACAAGTAGTCAGCAAAACGTGGCAGAAATCGCAAAGGTTGTAGTTGAAGTCCACTTTGAATGCATTTTTAAAAAAAAAGCATTACCCAGAAAAAATAACGTGGCGGGAGGGAAGCAGGTTTCTTGCTTTTTACATTGCAAAAGTAGAGTTAAAAATCCACAGCTTATTCGGTAAAGTTTAAAAGCTGGAAGTATACGGCAACCGGGGAGGCGGACTACTTTAAAGTTTTTTTTAAAAAACGCATTCTTCGTTTCGTTTTTTTAAAAAGTTTCCAAAATAGGAGACTTAAGAACTACGTCAATGCAAAGTACCAAACACCAGAGAAAAAAAAACGCGGTGGTCGCCTAGACAGTCTAAGGACAGCAGGTTGGGGCGCTTAGGAGTTGGTGGAAGGTGGGGCAGGCAGTACCTCGTTGCGCCAAATTGTAGCCAGTTTGGCTGTAACGTGTCTGCAAAGCCTGCAGACTTAAAAGGGGGTAAAACTTCCCCCTCCTGCGAAGCCGAAATTTGCTTTAATGCAGCTGGATCCGGACCACAGTTTATGATTCCACGTGTAATTAACATTTGAAATAGTTTAAAGCTATCGAGATGTTGCAACAACAACAAAAAATTCAATAAGGCTTCGTCATTTTTTTTTCTCCTTTGACTTCCTGTCAGTGTGTTGTATCCACCCATGCGACTCCGAGCAGGGGGATGGGCGGGCGGGCGGCCGGCCGGCCGGGAGAACCACGCAGCAGTCATTAATTGAGTTGCACATACCAGTTGCGTGCTTTTTTTGCTTTTTTTCTCCGTAACTTTTTTTTTGGTCCTTGCTTTGCAATAAATGGACTGTTCCTTTCGCCCCCGAAATGTTCTAAAACTCATTTTTGAGTTGCAAATAGTAATCGCCCCCCCCCCGGAATTTTACTGATGAATCGGGGTGGGGAGGAAGCAAACAGCCTTAAGTTAAATGTTAACGAGGATAGTCACAACCCGTGAAGTTGGGAATATATCCTTCCCATGTGTGGAAAATCTGCAGTTGTCTAACCGATTCCCCCATGCAGACTGTGCCTGCTTTAATGTTAATTTCAGAAATGGTCGGTTTCACCCTCATGTCTTGGGCGGTACAAATAAAAAAAAGATTAACACTTACTCCTGTGTTTTTACATAAACTTCGATTTTTTACTTTTAAGTTTGAATTTTTCAGTGCGACTTTTAAAAATCATACTGGCAAACGTTTCTGTGTCTTGTGATCGATATGCAAGTCAGCCTCCCCCCAAAATAAAATCAAATGCCACTATTCCGCAGCAGACTACACATAGCCCTTGCAGCAAACTTGTGGCATTTTCAGACGAACTCCACATAATTGCAATAAGGAAACCTTTTTCTGCTCGGTTAAGCGAAAAGGGGGGGGAGGGGGAATAAAATCCCGCCAGTTTACTTAATGTAGAGTCTCTGCTTCAACTGGAAGTAACACAGCTGTGCGCCTTTGTAACTGGAGTGACGCATTCCCTCCCATGTATCGGTATTTCATCGAAGGCCAACACACACACAGAAAAGCCTCGCAAACCCTTCAAAAAGTTGCAAAAGCCTTTGCGGCATTTTAGTTTTTTTAAAAAAAGACGCATATCTAGTTTAATCGGGCGGGAGGGAGGAAGGGGGGGGGGGGGTTTCGGGACAAAAGTGATATTGACTTTCCCAGCTCGTGAGATAAGGACATTTTTTTTTGCACTTTAGCCTATGCTAACGAGTTAAGGAGCGCCCGTCAATCATGTGGCCGTTGTCATGGAGACCCCGGGCCAGGGTTCGAAGGCAGGCTGGTTAATCCCTCCCCCAGCTCTGTGCTCAATATTTATAACAAGGCAGACAGAAGGAAGAGTTCTAGCAGTTCAACTTCGCCACCACCAAAAAAATACTTTTTTTTATTTTTTTCCTCCTTCCTATCTCCAAACATTCGGACCTCACGTTTCTTTCTTTTTTGCTGGGGGGAAAAAGGCAGCTGTGTGACTCCTCCAGCCTTCACGCCAGCAGGGATCTCGGTTGTAGAAACTTCTGCGTGAAGATGTCTGCAGCTCTACTATCTGCCTTCTACGATATCAACGATTTCTTGTGCAACAAGGTAAAAAAGCAAAAATGCAAAAGGGAGCCGAATGCTAAAAGTTCAGACGAGAAAAAAAACTTTTGCAAGTTTTATTTTTGGTTGAAACGTTTAGCCGCGCAACCTGAATGATGTATTGTGAATGTGCATGTTTGGGGAGTTTTAAATGTTGTCTAATTCATTGCTTTTTATTTTATTTTATTTTTTAATTTAGAACGAAAAGTCTCTGAATAACTACAACAACTTCAATAGCATGCTGGATAAAAAGGCAGTGGGTTCCCCTGTAACAAGTTTTGCACCGGGATTTTTAAGACGGCATTCGACCAGCAACTTGCAAGCGCTGGCCAACAGCTCGTCCAGCAAGTATCCCAGCACATCTTTCCCCAACATCAAGGAATCCAACCAAACGGCCATGCTGAACAAAGAAAACAAGTTCCGCGATCGCTCGTTCAGCGAGAGCGCCGAGAGGCTTCACCAGCAGCAGCAGCAGCAGCAGCAGCAACATGCGCCGCTCAGCCCTCTGCACCTCGTCCAGCAGCAGCAGCAGCAGCAGCAGCAGAAGCAACCGGGCGGGGGGCAGGTCAACTCGACCCGCTACAAGACCGAGCTGTGCCGGCCTTTCGAGGAGAGTGGCACCTGCAAGTACGGCGACAAGTGCCAGTTCGCGCACGGCATGCACGAACTGCGGAGCCTGACCCGCCACCCCAAGTACAAGACGGAGTTGTGCCGCACATTCCACACCATCGGCTTCTGCCCCTACGGCCCCCGCTGCCACTTCATCCACAACGCCGAGGAGAGGAGGCAAGCGCCGAGCAACAACAACGGCATCAACTCTTTCCACCACCACCACCAGCAGCGACCCAAGTTGCACCACAGCCTCAGCTTCTCCGGCTTCCCCAGCTCCTCCAGCGGGCTCGAGTCCCCGCTGCTGGAGAGCCCGACATCGCGGACGCCCCCGCCCTCCTCCTCCTCCTCCTCTGCCGCCTCCTCCTCTTTCGTCTTCTGCGACGAGCTGCTGTCGCCCACACTGCCGAGCTGCGCCAACAACGCCTTTACCTTCTCCAGCCAGGAGCTGAGTAACCTGCTCACCCCGCTGGCCATCCAGACACAGCAGCTGGCTGGCAGCTGTGGTGTAGGTGCAGGCACAGGGGGTTACGGCCAGCAACAACCCGCGGGCGGCTGCCCACCCTCTCCCCCGTACCTCCTCAGCCAGATGCAGTCGTGCCTGCGGAGGCTGGCCGAATCCCCCGTCTTTGACGCCCCTCCGAGCCCCCCAGATTCCCTCTCCGACCGGGAGAGCTACCTGAGCGGTTCGCTGAGCTCCGGCAGCCTGAGTGGCTCCGAGTCCCCCAGCATGGACCCGGGCAGACGCCTGCCCATCTTCAGCAGGCTCTCCATTTCCGAAGATTAAAAAAAGCAACAAAACGAAAATAAGTTAACATACATACAACAAACAAACAAACAAACAAAAATAAAAATCCCAAGAACTGCTTTATTTAACAAAACTTATTTACGAAATTGCAAAACAAAAAAATCCTGCCAAGAAAATGCCTTCGTTTAAGGAAACAAAATATTACAGGACTTGCTTTTTTTCTTTTGCCTTGTTTTAAGAGAGAAAAAAACCGAACTTCATTCCAAACTTTGTTGCAAGTTAATCTATTTTCCATTGCCACCTAGTGGCCCGTTTGGCTTTAGAGAGGAGAAACGTGTTGCAGATTTTTTTGTGAGGCACTCGTTCGTTGAGTTAGTTGTAATTGTTGAAATAACTGCTGATTGTTAAATTTTTTTTAGCTGTTGAGTTGATGTGATAGCACATCGCAAGACAACTCGCTATAAAAACTATTTAACTTATTTATTATCTCGAGAAAGTATACATTGGTAATTTGTTCATACTGTATTTATCGCGTATGATGAGAACAATAGATATATATTCTTTTATTATGTTTAAATTATGATTGCCATTATTAATCTGCAGAATGTGGAGTGTGTTCTTTTCACAGTAATATATGCCGTTTTTGTTTTTTGTAACTTCACTTGGTTATTTTATTGTAAATGATAAAATCTTAATTTAAGAGATTGTATGTAATATTTATTTCATTAATTTTTTTTCCTTGTTTACGAAATGAACGATTGCATGGTTTCTATGTGCCAGAAATCAGTTCTTGATGCTGTGGAACTAGTTAGGATCGACGATGGCAGGCTTTTTTTAAGAATGTAAAGTTAACTGGGGATGTTAGACCGTCCAAAGTCAGTGGTTAAAACTTTAAGTATCAGACTTCAAATGTGGCATTCTTAAGTCAAAGTGGCATCAAAGTTTTTGTTGTATAAATGACACTGTGATTTTTCTTTTTGTTTCCCTTTTTATTAAAAAAACAAATAAAGAGCCAAAATATGTAGCACCCTGGACCTAGTATTATATTGACAGTGCCTTCAGGGTCCAGTTACAGAGACCGGTTTTTTTTTCTTAACCAAAATAACACGTTTCAGAACAAATGTGCATTCCCTATTTTTAAAAAAAAATATTTTTTTACAATAGGGGGATGTTGGTTCTCTGAATGTAATAGTTTCGAAAGTGAACTTTGTTTAAAAGCAAGCTTTCTTCCCAGAAGAAAGGGGGGAATGAGTGAGAGACATTGCCACCACTTTGATTAGTGAGGGGCCACCTCTTGGTCTGAACAGTTTTTGAAGTAAATCTGAAATGGCTGGAGAGTGGAACTCTGCTTTTGATTTTTTTTTTCTGGGATTTGCTATTAAAACAAAAAGGAAGAAAAACCTTCATTTTCCAAGACAGTGGGTGAATGATAGTAGGTTTAGTTTGTACATAGTAGGTACAGATTATGAGCACTATGTACTCTCTTTTGACTACTTTAACAGAAGTAAGTATCCTTTGAATGTAACAAAAGGAAAAAAAAACTTGTTTAAAAATACATGGTGTCAGTTCACTACAGATTATAGTGTGAGACTGTAAAAATTTGTACTGTAAATTTTTTGTAGTTCTCCCAATAAAATCATTTTTGAAGAAAGATGTGCTCTAATGTCCCCTGGATATTTGTGTGTGATACATGTGCAAATTGTTTCTCCAACAATAGGCTGGGGCTTTACTAGTACCTTGACCTAGTTGTGAGCTTCTATTGGGAAGAAAACACTTCCATCCAAATTACTCAAATGCAGAGAAATTGAAGACACTATACATGCAACTCAAACAATGGGCATGACCGCTTTCTCACATTCCAGAACTAAACACAGCCAAAGAATTTCTATGTTGATGATATTGTGTACCAAAAAAGGGCAAGAGTGACTATTGGATTATCACAGCTGGGAACAATCTTTTGGCTTGTAGGTCAACATGGGAAAAACTACTGAATTTGTGTTGTGGCTTTGAAATCCAGTTCTGGTAGTTTGACATTTATTTTCCTCCTTAGGGAATGAAGATTAATTGGAGTGTTTAATGAAACTTCAAAGCAGTCGAATAGCACTTCATTGCCCTGCACGTGCAATTACTTCAGTTAATAATCTTAAAAAGTACTGTGTCATTTAACAGTCAAAACCTCCTCTCCAATAAACTCTTGTCATCATTCCTGAATTTTCAACTTTACAAGAGCTGTGAAGAATGCTGACTAGTCATGTGCATTTATCGATTGAGGAGATGGTAATATGGCAGCTTTCTGCACTGAAGGGTGTAATAAAGTTATATTTATATCCCCTGCAGAGGTTGGCCTGAAAAAGCCAAACCACACTCCTAGAACATTTCTAGCTTCTGCAATAATAACACAAAGCTCATTGTTCTGGTTCTGGTTGATTACTGCGCAAACACCTCATAAGTGGTTATCTCGCACAGGTGATCCCAACAGGACAGTTAATACACATAATACGTAGTGATCTCTAATACACATTTAACTGAAATCAAGGCACAAAGTGCTGGAGTAATTCAGAAGGTCAAGTGGCATCTCTGGAGAACATGGATGTTACATTTTGGGTTGGGACCCTTCAGATACTGATTCTAAGGATAAGTTCAAAATCCATCATAGAAAATAAAAAGCACCTGGTTAAACATTTGATTGTAAGAAAATTAACCATTCAATTAGATTTGATTCATGACAGGTTTTTGTAAAAATGAGTTGTGAATAGGATTGATTTGTGTTGTCCTCACCTAGTTGGTGATCCAGTATTAAGTCTGGTGCACTTTAAAGAGGTTCCCATAATCCACTTCATATCTTAAGAAACTGCAGCTTTTGAATATTTTTCTGGGTGCATTTTTCTGAATTTGCCACAGTTCAGCTCTAATCAGTTTGAGACTAAGGGGCAGTCTAGAACTGAATTGTGGTGAATAGATTCTGATGTGTTTATAGGTAAGACTGGTGTGAAATCAAGAGGCTTTTGAGGGGTGGTTAAATAGTGCATGATGGTGGAAGGTCATCTAGCTAAAGGCAGATCCTTTAGCCAGGGGGTGGTGAATCTGCAATTCATTGCCACAGACAGCTGTGGAGACCAATTTTTATAGGATATTTTTTTAAGGCAGAGACTAATAGATTCTTGATTTGTAAGGGTGTCAAAGATGGTGAGAAGGCAGGAGAGTAAGGGTAGGGAGGGAAGTATTGCTTAGCCATGAATGAATGGCAGAGCTGACTCGATGGGCTGAAAGGCCTAATTTTGCTCCTATGTCTTGTATCTATTCTCCTGTGGAATGAATAAGGTGAAGATATATTGCTAAGTAGTGCTCAGCTAAGCCACTACAAAATTTAGATTAGGTGGTGGAGGGGAGGGGGGGTTAATCATGTTCTACAATGCATCAATTCAGAGATAAATGATTACTTTTGAGATTGGCAATTTGGATCAGGATGCCTTTGTAAATTGGATTCCTAAAGAATGTGCTGTACAATATGAAAGACCTAGAAAGCTTGAGAAACACATCCCACAGGAGGTTTCTTGTAGTTCCAACCCCAAGGTTCCAGAAGATTCCAAATGTAGTTCTATTGCTTGATATTTTGTTTGATGCAATAATGCTAGATGTTGAACATATTTCATGTATGCAACTCAGCCCAGTTTCCACATGAATGCTTTGAAACCTCTAATATTGTTTCTTGTATTCACACAATATATTTCACTACTCACCTTGCTCTTATTATTTCCTGTGCGGTAACATCACCTTTTGACTCTATCAGTAACTAACATTGCACCCCCCTCCCTGTCTAAGTTACTGTTTATTGCTGAATTTGGGGTAGTGAATGTACACCCAGACAAATGATGAGCTGGCATAACTTATGTCCTTTATGTTAACCCTTAAAGCACTGAGTATTCTTTGAAGTTTTATACAATGAACGAATGAATAAGTTTATTGGCCAAGTAAGCAGATACAAGGAATGTACCTTGGTGCTCCGCTCACAAATGACAACACAAACATACAGTTAACAATTAAGAATAAAGCATAAACACATCAAAACAATAAGGATACACCATTACGGTCTAAACATGTGGGTGAAAATAGACCAGAGCAAAAAAGAGACTACAGACTTTGGTTATTGAGTAGAACTATCACTCGTGGAAAAAAGCTGTTTTTATGTCTGGCTGTGGCTGCTTTGACAGTCCGGAGTGATTCGAAGAGTTTGTGGCCAGGGTGAGAGGGGTCAGAGATGATCTTGCCCGCTCACTTCCTGGTTTGTGTTTCTTCAGTTGCCGCACGAAGTACATCCTCTGTTGGGCCTTTTTGACTGTGGAGTCGATGGTGGCCCACCATTTAAGGTCCCTGGAGATGATGGTTCCAAGGAACTTAAATGACCACAGATGTGACCATGGTGTTGTTGATGGTGAGTGGGGGAAGGGGAGGGGGATCTCTTCGAAAGTCTACAGTCAATGAGCCCTTATTTCTTACCATGTGCTATCTGCATTTAGGATCTCCTGTACACCTTTGACGATAAATGAGGGAATTTGGCATTTTTATGAATAAAACAACAAAATGTCCAAACGCTGGTGTCCTTTCCGACCAATGTACTGAGAACCGATGTGAACAGATGATCAATGGTCAGCATGGACTCTGGGCCGAAGGGAATGTTTCAAAGCAATAGATTTCCTTTAATTTAGTGTAGATACAGCACAGAAACAATCCCTTTGGTCCACTGAGTCCTGGTTGACCAGCGATCACCCCGCACACTAGCACTATTCTACATGCTAGGGAAAATGTATCATTTATACAAGTCGATTAAGATACATACCAATATGCCTTTGGAGTGCGGGAGGAAATCGGAGCACCCGGAGAAAACCCACACGGTCTCAGGGGGAATGTACAAACTCCCTACAGCACCCGTAGTCAGGATCAAACCCGAGTAGCGCTGTAAGGCAGCAACTCTACCGCTGTGCCACTGCTGCCATAAACTCTAAAGTAAACGAAACTGCAGTTCACATTGTAAGTCGGACTATTTCTTTCATCCCTTAGTCCTTTTCTTGTTGCCTATATTGACTCACAACATATAGTGGCCAAGTAACCTACCAATGCATGGTAATGGGATGTGGGAAGACATCAGATAATTCACTGATGGCTCAGTGACCGGGAGAACATGCAAACTCCTCATGGACATAACCTAAGATCAGGATTGAACCTAGCACACAGGAGCAGTGAGGTGGCTGCTGCACCACTGTGCTGTCCCATTCTTGTCAGCATTTTCAAACATCTACACTGCAAACTTGGTCAACAGTTAGCCTTTAAGCAACTGGAGATTGGGGGCAGCAAGTTTCACCATCCAGACACTGATCATTGCAAGTGTCCAAGATTTCCCCTCCTCTCATTCTGGTTTCTTTGACATCTCTGAAATGAATCTCTCTTAAGGTCATGTCTTAAGCAACCTCGACCCAGGGACCTGAAATCCCCCTCTCTACATATCGATGCCTCTTCTATCTTTAAGATGTTCTTCAAAATCTGTTTTTGACAACCTATCCTGGTCCCTGCGTCCCATTTTTCCCCCACATTTTGACAATGCCTCTATGAAACAGCTTGCGGCAATTTACTGCATTAGCCACCTATACTGAAACTGTTATTGTTGTGGACAGCACCATGGCAACCAATGTGAACAATCTTTCTTCTAGGATCAACAACACCTCTGTAAAAAACATATTTTTGAACGGCTTTTATAGACTATTTGAATTGGTTATTGTAAAAGGAAGGTATACCGTGAAACTCATTAAAATCTCATCAGGTTAAGCATGAGATTGGATTTCTGTTAATGAAACAATAACTCACAATCTGTAAACAGAACGGTTCTGGCTCAGTGGACAGAGTTAAGGCTTACACATGAAGATCCCAGTTAGGCTTCAGTCTTCTTGGATCAGAAGTGGAGGAAAAAAATAATCAGTGTTGGCATTTCTTGATTGCATTCCTGTAATTTCTAGCGGCAGAAGCATGTGCAAACCAGGTGAGAAGAGGTACAGCCTGTAATCAGTCACAATCCAGATTCTAAAATGGGCAAGGAATCAGAGGGTTACCGCTCACACATAACCGTACCCTGGCGTGAATCATCACATTATGGAGAAGAGAGGTAATTGGGAAAGTAAAGGAAAAAATGTAATTATGTTGCAAGCCAAATATTTTCTCTAGCTCAATGATCTACATGTGTCTTTAATTCAAATCTTTTGGAACTGAGTATCTCCACAAGTAATGTGTAGGAAGGAACTGCGGATGCTGGTTTAAACCAAAGATAGACACTAAATGCTGGAGTAACTCATCATCTCTGGAGAGAATGGAGTACTGTGTGCACCTGGAGTACTGTGTGCAGTTTTGGTCTCCAAATTTGAGGAAGGATATTCTTGCTATGGAGGGCGTGCAGCGTAGGTTCACTAGATTAATTCCCGGAATGGCGGGACTGTCGTATGTTGAAAGGCTGGAGCGATTGGGCTTGTATACACTGGAATTTAGAAGGATGAGGGGGGATCTTATTGAAACATATAAGATAATTAGGGGATTGGACACATTAGAGGCAGATAACATGTTCCCAATGTTGGGGGAGTCCAGAACAAGGGGCCACAGTTTGAGAATAAGGGGTAGGCCATTTAGAACGGAGATGAGGAAGAACTTTTTCAGTCAGAGGGTGGTGAAGGTGTGGAATTCTCTGCCTCAGAAGGCAGTGGAGGCCAGTTCGTTGGATGCTTTCAAGAGAGAGCTGGATAGAGCTCTTAAGGATAGCGGAGTGAGGGGGTATGGGGAGAAGGCAGGAACGGGGTACTGATTGATAGTGATCAGCCATGATCGCATTGAATGGCGGTGCTGGCTCGAAGGGCTGAATGGCCTACTCCTGCACCTATTGTCTATTGTCTATTGTCTATAGAACGAATGGGTGACGTTTCGGATTGAGACCCCTAAGGACTCGACCTGAAACGTCACCCATTCCTTCTCTCCAGAGATGCTGCCTGTCCCACTGAGTTACTCCAGTATTTTGTGTCAATCTCCACAAGCTAGGCAGGCCAGGCAAATCCTATCAAGCGAAAGCAAATCAAAGCAAAAGTCGAAAATTGTGCATGCCATTGATATCCATTCCTTACAACTTATGAAATGTTTTAAACTAAAATGGCCGGTGACACTCTAACATTTTCATGTTTATTCTTCACTATTATTTCCACATCCAATAGTTTCTAAATAAGTACACTTTTGTTAACCACATTATTCATTCACAGCGTTAAAAGTAAAGAAATGATTAACAGATATGTGAACTCAGTCCTTGACTTGGTTCACAATATCTGTTAATCATTTCTTTATTTGCTCTTTTTTTGTCAGCAGTTGGTTATAACTTCATGTTAATAAGTGGAAAAATTATTTTTGGAAGCAAATTTTGTGTTCAAATATTATCCAATTTATGTGAGTTCACTCAACCAATGATTGAGCATTTAACCTTAAGTCTGTCCTGGTCACTTAACCTCAATCAAAGATATCACCACCTGTAAACACGTTTTTTGTGTTGATTTCCACCCATATTCCTCCTCCACCACCTCCCTTCAACAGAAGAAAATCTTCGATCCTTCTGAGTCAATCCCTGGAAAAAAAGCTCACTCCGAGCTCTGCACTTTCAGCTGTCCAGTCTTTAACCTTTCCTCTACCACTAACTTTCTGCAGCTACTGATGTGCATCTTGTGGCCTCCACTCTTGGTTCCCTGATATGAATAAAGACGGCTCCTTTCCCACACTGATTGCTCCCCTCCCACGGTTTTCATCTCTGCCCCCCTGAAAGTATATGATGTGATGTTGTGATGAAGGACAGGTTTAGTTATTCAACATCGGATCCGTCTGGATAAAAATCTAGACTGAGCCTGCTCCCATCTTCACAAACTGTTCATTAATCGTAATTAATTTCCCAGCTTATTTATAAATTTCCTTCACAACAGAGAGTGGTCGGTGTCTGGGATGCACTGCCAGGGAAGTGGCGGCGCCTAACGGCTGCGGCTCGCTAGCAGTCTGTTCGTCTTTTTTCCTTTTTTTTTGTGTCGGTGTTGGGATGGTCTTTTTTTTTTTTTGGTTGTGTATGTGTGGGGGGGTGGCGGTGTGGGTGGGGGGGTGGCGGTGTGGGTGGGGGGTGGTGGTGTGGGTGAGGGGGTGGGGGAAACCTTTCTTTTTTAGGTCTCTTCCTCACGGCGCGGGGTGCGGCCTTCCATCGCCCGGCGCGGCTCGGCCGCGGGACCTAACATCGCCTGGTGCGGCTCGGCCGCTGGACTTAACATTGCCTGGTGCGGCTCGGCCGCTGGACTTAACAGTGCCCGGTGCGGCTTGGCCGCGGGGCCTTCCATCGCCCGGTGCAGCTCGGCCGCGGGACCTAACATCGCCCGGTGCGGCTCTGCCGTTGGACTTAACAGTGCCCGGTGCGGCTTGGCTGCAGGGCCTAACATCGCCCGGCGCGGCTCGGCTGCGGGACTTTTCATCGCTGGTGCGGCTCGGCCGCTGGACTTAACATCGCCCGGTGCGGCTTGGCCGCGGGGCCTTCCATTGCCCGGTGCGGCTCGGCCGCGGGACTTGGCTGCGCACGGCTCGGCCGCGGGGCCTTCCATCGCCCGGCTCAGCCGCGAGACGTTTCAGCGCCCGGTGCGACTCGGCCGTCCCCTTGCGGGGACTGTGCGGGTCGGTCGGGGACGAGCTGTCTGTCCGTGGGCGTGGGGAAGAGAGTGGAAGTTTTGTTGCCTCCATCACAGTGAGGGGGTGTTTGGAGTCACTGTGATGGATGTTTGTGTTGGGGTCATGTGTCTTGTGTTCTTTTTCTTTTTTGTGTGACTGCTATGTAGTTTCGTTCGGTACCTTGGTACCGAATGACAAATAAAGCTCTGTTGAACTGTTGATAGAGGCAGATACGACAGTGGCATTTCAGAGGCTTTTAGATAAAGGTTTTTGCGGGAAATGGTGGGATACGAATCTTGAGCAGGCAGATTAAATTAAATTTGGCATCATACATGGCATAGATATTGTGGGCTGCACTATTCGATCTTCTATTTAAACCCCTCTCCCAAATCCCCTTCACCATTCCTTCCAATAACAAGTGTGAGGAACTCGTAGTCTTGATGGTCACTAAGACTGTGATTTCCACTACTTTGTGCCACTTTCCACCTTTCCCCTAGACCATTGAATCATTGAAATGAATCACAGGGGCATACTTCCAATTTCCTCCCGTGTCCTAGGTCTAAACCTGCATCTTTCTTTAGTTTCCCTCCAATCTATCAATATACTCCCTGCAAAATCAACTTGTGCCAGTTTCCTTTCACCAAATTACTGAGCACCCATCGTCCCTTCCTCATATCAGCTTATATTATGAATAATTTCTCTTTGGACTTACTATCCTTGGTTCATTCCATCTACCATCTTTGTCCCTGTCCTTAACCCTTCCACCCTTGTAATCTACTCCAAACTATCTGAAGTTAGAGAAGTCAATGTTCATACCGCTGAGGTGTAAACTGCCCAAGCGAAATATGAGATGCTGTTCCTCCAATTTGCGCTGGGTCTCACTATGACAATGGAGGAGGCCCATGACAGAAAGGTAAGACTGCGAGTGGGAGGGGGAATTGAAGTGCTGAGCCATCGGGAGATCAGGTTGGTTACCTGACACAGCACTTTGTGTTCTACTCTAGAAGAATTGTGCTCGTAGTCTGAGAGAGACGAGCAGTGGATTTGTAACCGATTATGTGATTAATAGAGATCCAGAGGGATCTGCTCTAGATTCTTTGTGTTTATGATTATATGTATAAACGCCTTGGATGGAATTGTAGATGGGTTGAGATTTGGCTGGCACAAAGACAAGCAGGAATGGAGGGATATGCATCACTTGAAGGCAGACGAGATTAGTTTAACATAGCATCTTGTTCGCCACAGACAATGTGGGCCAATGGGCTTGCTCTAGTGTTGTACTGTTCTATGTTCTAGGCAAGAGTCACTTGCTAGATAGTTGTTAGAAAGTGAGGGTGTTATAAAGCAATTTCTCTTGAGTGCAATCAACTCTGGGCTCGGTTTCAAAAGTCGCAAAATTAATTGCAGGAACTTAGTGTTACTAGTTTGCTTCTGGGGGTTATTATTAACAAGTTGTGCAGAGAATGGAGCTTTCAACTCTTTCCCGGTTATCACGCAATGGCAGTCCAGTGGCCAGTTGGTGTCTCTGCAGTTCTCGGAAGGTTCCAGACATAAGGAATGAAATGGGATGTAAGGGAATCCTTTGTCAGTTAAAAAACTCACAAGTTAGTTTTTACTTCCAATATCCAGCTGATAACTTTTAGATCAGCACTCCAGTGTGTATGATTGAACAGGAGCAAATTAAAGCCCCCCCCCCCCCCCCCCCACTATCTTTCAGTCTGAGGAAGGGTTCCGACCTGAAAGATCACCAATTCCTTTCACCCAGAGTTGCTGCCTGACCAGCTGAGTTACCCCAGCATTTTGTGTCGATCTTCGGTAAAAGACACACTATTGTTCTGCCTCTCTTTTGGGGTAAAGGATGACTTGCCTCCATTCCGGCTGTGTGGGGTTTACGGTGACTGATGAGGCCAGTGCAAGATCCTCAGGCTGTGACGCGGTGGGGTCGGTGAGGGTGGGGCATGGTGGGTGCCAGGGTGGAGGGGTGGTGGTGAGCTCCTACCAGTGCTGGACTTCCTTCTCTCAATGTGTGGGCCCAAAGTTCTAGGTGCCATCCAGCATGCGCCATCTTCAGTGTTAAACAGTCCCAGGAAGTCTGTGAGATCTGAGAACATCCCTGAAACTATGATATAAGGTGGAGAATGGCAACAGCTTCAAGTTCCTGGGCATGCACACTCTACCCTGGGCCCAATTTGCCCACGCTGACCAACATGCCCATCTACACTAGTCCTGTGTTCGCCCATAATCCTCTAAACCTATCCTATCCCTGTACCTGCCCAAATGTCTCTTAAATCTTATTATCGTACCTGCCTCAACTATCTCCTCTGGCAGCCTGTTCCATATTCCCATCAACCGCTGTGTAAAAAAGATACCCCTCAGAATCCTATTAAATCTTTCCTCTCTCACCTTAAACCCATCTCTTCTGGTTCTTGATTCCCCTACTCTGGGCAAAAGACTGTGGATTTACCCAATCTATTCCTCTCACAACTTTGTAAACCTCTATGAGATCACCTCTTATCCTCCTGTACTCCAAGGAATAAAATCCTAGCCTGCTCAACCTCTCCCTGTAGCCCAGGCCTTTGAGTCCTGACAATATCCTTGTAAGTCTTCTCTGCACCCTTTCCAGCCTAACAGCATCTTTCATATAAAATGGTGACCAAAACTGAACACAATACTACTAAATGTGGTCTCATCAATGTCTTCTAAGCATTATTTTTTCATCCATATGATCTCCTGGACTGATATGCCTGAGATACTTAAGGATTGTTGAGCACCTTTCAAATATACCAAGACTCGTCAACCTTGTCATGACCCATCTTCTTTCTGCTGTTGAGAACAGGGTGGTCTTCAACCTATCATTCTTCATTGGATTTGTAGGGAAATCCCAGAAGTGAAAGGTCAGCGTATTAACTTTCTGCACCATTTAAATACACTCCTCTTCTCATCTTTTTTTGTAAGAAATAAAATATTTGCACTTCATATCGTAATGAAAATCAATGAGGCCTGAAATATTTCACACTTCATGTTGACGTTTCAAAGAGAATTTTATGAAGGCTAAGAACTGCTTGGCCGGTTTTCTTTTTTAAGTTATTGATTTACGTCATTGAATGTCTGGCTAAATGGTTGAATTGTATTTGAATATAAACTGACTAAAATAAAAATCATTTTATACTTCCCATGTGGTCTGACTTGAATGAAAAAGCTTAAATAGTACATATTGTGCTGTAATCCAATATTCCAGAAATGTTTCTCTGATCACGGGGAAGGCCCATACACCACTAAGTTGCGGACTGACTTTTTCAGGCTGTCCCCTTCCTTGAAATGGAGAATAGTTCAACTTAGCACAAGTCTGCAGCAGACCGTTCTAGACAAAACAAAACCTATTTCTTCACAGCTCATTCATCTTCGATGTATTTGCCTTTCAACCAACAGGAGATTTGAATTTATTTTTTCTCCCCATTTTGAAACATAATTCAATGATTTACCACTCCCAGAACTTTCAAACTGCACGCTATATCCTCCTTCAGTGAGCTTGGCTTTGTAAAGGAACATTGGATTCTGGTCGGGCAGGGAACAGGAAACGTTACGGTCATTCGGAGTGTAAAAGTGCTGGAGTAGCCCAGCGGTTAGGCAGCACCTCTGGAAGACATGGATAGGCGACATTTCGGGTCAGGACCTTTCTTCAGACCGTGAAGAAGGCCCCTGACCCAAAATGTCAACTATGACTCTGAAGAAGGGCCTGACCTGAAACGACGCCTATCCATGTCCCCGAGAGATGCTGCCTGACCCACTGATTTACAACCAACACTTTGTGTTTTAGCACCTGCAGTGTCGTGATTGGGGCTGAATGTTGGTGCTTTCCCTGTCAGCGTTTGGTTTCTCCACTGCAGAGGAGTCCACATTGTGATTACCAGGTGCTGTACACTAGATTGGCATAAGTCCAAGTGAATCCCTGCTTCACTTAGGCACATGTGACAATAACGTATAATTGAATCATTAAATTAGAAAGAATGTTTGGGTTCCTGGATGGTAGATTGCGAAATGGTAAAGAACAGGTGTTGGGCCTCCTGCTGTTAGTCATCGAATCATACAGCGCGGAAACAGCCCCTTCGCCCCAACTTGTGCACACTGACCAACATGCCCCATCTAGACTTTCCACTGACTGATTGACACGCAACAAAAGCTTTTCACTGTACCTTGGTACAGGTGACAACAGACGAAACTAAATCAAACTAAAACTAAACTAGTCCCACCAGCCAGTGATTGGCCCATATCCCTCTAAACCTGTCCTATATGTTGCTTGGGAAAGTGTCCTATGATGGGAATGGTAGACAGGGGCAGACGAAATTTCAAGGGAGCTACAAATGGAACAAAGTCCATGAAATGCTGTAAGGAAAGGGGAAGGAAGGGAGCAGTGGGGAAGATGTGTCTAGTGGTTTTTGCCATTTTCGTCAAGGGATTCTGGAAGTTGGTCTATGAATTACCTCTTAGCAGTTTTTCCTATCCCAAAACAGGATAAGTGACATCCTTATCCCAGAACAAAAAGAGCAAGGGACAAAAAAAGTGGTCAATCGCTCTGGAAACCTTGAATGGTACACACACCTTGATTTGGTTGTGAATAGAATTCCGAGTCGACCTCACATTTAATTGCTAATTACACCACCCATCTGCGTCTCTTCAATGGAAGCAATGAAGTTTACCTGTTGCATGGCTCTCTCTTAATAAGCTGTAAATGAAACAGACGCAGTCCAATAAAAGAAAGTAACAACGTTTCGAAGCAATTATCTGTTAAATAATCACAAGTGGAAAACAAAATGCTTTGGTTTACATTTATTGAACCAGTTAAAGGGGCATCTGGCAAAGGGCTTCATAAGACATATCAGCAAGCCAAAATAAAAGTGCTTGGGAAAGCTCACGTAAGCATTGGTTAATGTATTTTGTAATCTATTCCAGGTGGATCTGGTTTTATGTGTGGATCATACAGTGTATTTAATAATAACCCAAAATAATGATTAAAATTAGCCACCAAGGCAACATTTTGCATTATACCCTTCTTGCTGCATTTGGGCTTTACCGCATGTTACGATTCCTTCTCCTGTTTCTCGTGGTGGGAGGTGGCTGAACTGCACCAGCCTGTTCCTCGGCTTGTCACATCAAGATGTTTGCAAGGGCATTGCAGAAATGGTCACTAATTGGCTGCAAATGCCTAATAACGAGCAGCCAATACTTGCATTCAAACGCCCATGCTAGAGCCCGAGGGGCGAATTCATTTCACAAGCCCAGGTAGTCAGACCATATGTGATTCAGGGAGGCCTGCTCTGATTTTGCTTCAGGAGGAAAGTATAATTGGCAGATATAACCTTCCCAATATGAATGTGGCCATCTCTGATTCTCTGTTTCTGTTCTTAAACTCATGTCATCACAGAACGTGGAACGGTACATAAAGTGCTGGAGTAACTCAGCAGGTTAGACAGCATGTCTGGAGAAAATGTACAGGTGATGTTTAGGCTCAGAGGCCTTCTTCAGTCTGAACAGGTCTTTTGGCCCATGATGTTCATGCCAAACATAATGCCAAATTAGACTAATCTTCAATGGTTCAATGGTACTTTATTGTCACATGTGCAAAGTGCAATCGCACAGTGAAATTCTTTTCTTATAAACAGTCCAGTAGAGTGTTGCCATACCATCCACAATTAGCAAGGTACAGAAATAATCCACTGATCCCTCATGCAAGAGACGCCATGTTTTGTTGCCACTTTCCAAACCCAGTCCGGGTGTTCAGATTTAGGCAAGCCCCAGGCTGCTGAGGGCCTCCAGCCGTCGCCTTCCTTGGTTGACCTGCGAACCGATGTTCCCTCCTCGCCCATCCACCTTTGTTCTCCGGGGGTCCCTCCCACAACCAACCTCGAGGGCGCAGTAGGCCCGATCACGGTTCCCTCTTCTCTCCTCCCGGCCTTTCCCCATTCCATATCGGCCCATTCCCTGCAAAATCCATGTGCTTATCTAATAGCCTCTCAAGCACCACTATCATATCTACTTCCACCACCACCTCCAGCAGCATGTTACAGACATCTGTAAAGATAACATGCACATCTCCTTTAAATGTTGCCCCTTTCATCTAAAGCTATCTCCACTAGTATTGGACATTTTTACTATTTGTCTGGTTCCCTATTTGTCCACTGGACAAGCCAATGGAAGGATGTGGCAGAGACTTCTCTCCAATCCGCACCAAAAAACAAAGTTCCCAGTTCATTGTGCATACATACAAAAAGCTGGAGTAACTCAGCGAGACAGGCAGCATCTCTGGAGGGAAGGAATGGGTGACGTTTTGGGGACTCCAGCAAACAACTAAAGTAAATAATGAGTCTGAAGAAGGGACTGGATCCGAAACGTCACCCATTCCTTCCCTCCAGAGATGCTGTCTGTCCCGTTGAGTTACTCTAGCTTTTTGTGTCTATCTTCGGTTTAAACCAGCATCGGCAGTTCCGTCCTACACATTCCCAGTTCATTGTTCCTGGGTAATCCAGTAGATATAGACACACAAAACACTTTTTTCATTTGCTGCTCAATTTCTCACAGAAGGTAGACACTGAGACACGAACAACTGGAGATACTGAAATCTGGAGCAAAGAAATAAGCTTCTGAAGGAGCTTGTTGGGTCAAGTAGCATCTGTAAATGCAAGGGGGTCGTTATTTCTGGTCAAAACCTTAAATGAGGAGGTGGATGTCAAGGGCAACGTCTGCATTTATTACCGATTTCTAATTGTCCCTAAGCTGGTCGATGTGAACTCAATGGGCCAAAGGGCCTGTTTCCGCGCTGTACCTCTAAACTAAACTAATCTAAAGGTACAGTAACAACATTTAAAAAACAGCTGGACAGATACTTGGACTGGAGAGGTTTAGAAGGGCATGGGCCAAATGCAGGCAGGTGGGGCAAGTTTAGATGGGCATGTGTAAGGGGCCTGTTTCAATGCTGTACAAGTCTAAGTATGGACCAGACCAGGTAGGAATGATTGATTTCTTACCCTGATCGATATCAGTGAACACCATTATTTATTACAGAGCAAAACACAAAGTGTTGTTGGGTTTCAGCAGGTCAGGCAGCAACTAGGGAGGGGATGGGCAGGGGATGTTTCAGGGTAGGATCCTTCTTCACACTATTGTCAACATTTTTTATTAAGAATGTCAAGATGTTTCATGGCTATCATTATCAGCCTTAAAAGAAATCCGGATTTATTGACTTAAATTGAATTTTCCCTGCTGCCGTTGTATTAACCTGAGTAATACACTTTGTTTAGGTTAGTTTAGAGATACAGCGTGGAAACGGGCCCTTCCGCCCATCTAATCCATGCTGACAGCGACTAGCCGTTTTATTCTTCACATTAGGGACCATTTACAGAAGCCGATCAACCTACAAACCTGAGGTATCACAAAATGCTGGAGTAACTCAGCGGGTGAGGCAGCATCTCTGGAGAGAAGGAATGGGTGACGTTTCGGGTCGAGACCCTTCTTCAGACTGACACTTCAGCATGAAGAAGGGTCTCGACACGGTGGCGGCAGCGGTAGAGTTGCTGCCTTACAGTGAATGCAGCGCCGGAGACTCAGGTTCGATCCTGACTGCGGGCGCCGTCTGTACGGAGTTTGTACGTTCTCCCCGTGACCTGCGTGGGTTTTCTCCGAGATCTTCGGTTTCCTCCCACACTCCAAAGACGTACAGGTATGTAGGTTAATTGGCTGGGCAAATGTAAAAATTGTCCCTAGTGTGTGTAGGATAGTGTTAATGTGCGGTAAATCGCTGGGCGGCGCGGACCCGGTGGGCCGAAGGGCCTGTTTCCGCGCTGTATCTCTAAATCTGAAAAAAAAATCTAAAAATCTAAAACTCCAGCATTTTGTGATACCTTCGATTTGTACCAGCATTTGCAGTTATTTTCCTACACAACCTACAAACCTGTACTTCTTTGGAGTGTGGGAGGAAATCGCAGCACTTGGAGAAAACCCATACGGTCACAGAAAGAACGTCCAAACTCCGTACTGACAGCGCCCATAGTCAGGATCGAACCTGGGTCTCTGGTGTTGTAAGGCAGCAACTCTGCCGCTGCGCCACTGCACCGCACTCTGTAAATGTTCTCAGTCAAGTAACAACACGTCTGCCCAATGTACTCAACCCTCTGTTTCTGTTCAAAGGCATCGGTAGGATCAATTGGGCAGACCCGACACACAGCAAGGATTTGTAGTGGAGGGAAAGTGGTATGTCCAGTCACAGCCAATCTGACTAATATTAATAAGTAATAAATGTAGCAAGTATAAGTAAAGGCCACTGGCAGGATTTATAGGGAGTAATTTCAAACATCTGCCTGCATCTGGCAAACGATGGACATTTACCAATAATATGAAGCCCAAATCTTTTTAACTTTCATCTGTCTTTCAGCTGAGGGTCCATCTGTTCTCACAGGTGGATGTTAGAGGCCCCGTGGAACTATTCTTCAGAAGAGTAGCGGGGTGCTGACACAGATGTATTCCTCAATCGGCATTTTCAGCACCAGATTTTTTGGTCGTTATCACAGGGCCATGTGTGGGCACTTGTTGCCTGAATATTGACTGCCATACTTCTTATGTTTTGAAAGGTGCCGTACTTCGAAAGGTTTGAATGAATGATACTTTTTTTGTCACACGTACCTAGGTATGGTGACAACATTTTGTTATTTTGCGCACAGTACACAAGTATGTAAAGGGTTGGCAGGTATCGGGCGTGTACTTCATGCCAAGAGGCAATGTTTCACATTCCAAGAGGGATGTGAAATGTGATTAATAAGTGCAACCTTTTCCTTTTTCACGTTGAACTTTAATTGCAATGGATCAGTGAACTCTCAGCAAGAACTGGACGATAACTGCCTGTGTCCGCAGGTGTGGGGTCAGTGGTTCCATCATCATGTAAAGCCAGCAGTGGATTACAGGAACGTAGCATGGACAGAAGACCCTTGGGTGGATTGAGCAAGTGCCTGACAGAGCCTGACCATCTCTAGGAAGCCAGGAGCTCAACATAATGACAACCCCCACCCCCCACCACCGTTTCCCCAGCCTTTCCCTTTGGCCCATGCTGGAGTCACATCCATTTTTCTCCTTCCATCTACATTCCCTTCTCTGGTGTCACAGTTCGCACCTCTTCTAACCTCATCTTATACTTATACTACCTATCAACCCCCCCCTCTCTCACCTGTATTCACCTATCTCCGAATCTGAATTTGAGTCTGAGGAAGGGTTCCGACCCGAAACGTCACCTATTCCTTTTCTCCAGAGATGCTGCCTGTTCAACAGTTACTCCAGCATTTTATGTCTATCCACCTAACACTTGCCAGGCTTTGTCCCGCCCCCACCTCTCTTCCAGCTTTCTTTCCCCCACCATAATCAGACTGAAGAAGGCTTCTGACCCGAAACGTCACCTATCCATATTCTCCTGAGATGCTGCCTGACGGCTGAGTTAATCCACCACTTTGTGTGTATGATTCTTAGCAGAAATCTACCACCTCAATTTTCAGTGCAACCATGATGGCCAACAGTTGATACATTGCCCATATAATGCCTTTGAAGTATGTATTGGCGATGAGTGAATATGTGAGTTGGGGGGGGGGGGGGGGGGGGGAGAGGAATTGTATAAAGTGTGAATTTAGCACAGTGATTGTCATTCTCTGACATCCAGCCAGATGTCAGAAGCAGGTCCATGCTGTCAGCTGCTTGAAATTGTCCTTCATCCTTCATCTGGATTCCAAATGGAAAAGCCTTCTATTTTTCAGCAGCAACAGCTCTAAACTTTGTAAGAGCACAAACTTGAGTATAGTTGAGAGAAACAGTATGGATATAGTCTCCTCGGCCTACCAAAGTCTGCACCGACATGTGATCACCCATACACTAATTCTATCCTACACACTAGCGACAATTGACGGAAGCCAATTAACCTACAAACCTGCACGTCTTTGGAATGTGGAAGGAAACCGGAGCACCCGGGGAAAACCCATGGTCCCAGAATTGATGGGACAGAAAGCTCACGAAGGAATAGGAGAGAATGGCCAAGTGTAATAGGAATGGATGTGAAAGGTGGGATGAGCAAAGGATTAAAAGTACTATATATGAATGTGCGAAGTATAAGAAGTAAAATGGATGAGGTTGAGGCTCAGTTAGAGATTGGTAGATATGACATTGTGGGGATTACAGAGACGTGGCTGCAGGAGGATCAAGACTGAGAACTGAATATTCAGGGTTATACATCCTATAGAAAGGACAGGCAGGTGGGCAGAGGAGGTGGGGTAGCTCTGTTGGTGAGGGATGAAATTCAGTCCTTTGCGAGGGGTGACATAGGGACTAACGATGTAGAGTCACTGTGGATAGAGTTGAGGAATTGTAAATGTAAGAAGCCATTAATGGGAGTTATCTACAGATCCCCAAACAGTAGCCTGGATATAGGGTGTAAGTTGCAGCAGGAGTTAAAATTGGCATGTAACAAAGGTAATGCCACTGTGGTTATGGGGGAATTTCAATATGCAGGTAGACTGGGGAAATCAGGTTGGTTCTGGACCCCAAGAAAGGGAGTTTGTAGAGTGCCTCTGAGATGGATTCTTAGAACAGCTCGTCCTGGAGCCTACCAGAGAGAAGGCAATTCTGGATTTAGTGTTGTCCAATGAACCAGATTTAATAAGGGAACTCAAGGTAAAGGAACCGCTTGGAGGTAGTGACCATAATATGATTAGTTTTAATCTGCAATTTGAGAGGGAGAAGGTTAAACCAGGAATGTCAGTGTTGCAGTTGAACAAAGGGGACTATGAAGGCATGAGAGAGGAGCTGGCCAAGGTCGACTGGAAAAGGATCCTAGCAGGAATGATGGTGGAACAGCAATGGCAGGAATTTCTGGGCATAATCCAGAAGATGCAGGATCATTTCATTCCAAAGAAGAAGAAAGATTCTAAGAGGCAACCGTGGCTGACAAGGGAAGTTAGAGATGGAATAAAACTAAAAGAAAAGATGTATAAGATAGCAGAGAGTAGCGGGAAGCCAGAAGATTGGGCAACTTTCAAAGGACAACGGAAGGTAGCACAAAGGGCAATACGGGCTGAAAAGATGCGGTATGAAGCAAAGCTGACCAAGAATATAAAGAAGGACAGTAAAAACTTATTTAGGTATGTTAAGAGAAAAAGATTAATAAAGATAAATGTGGGTCCCTTGAAGGCAGATTACGGGTGAAATTATTATGGGTAACAAGGAGATGGCGGAAGAGTTGAACAGGTACTTCAGATCTGTCCACTAAGGAAGACACAAACAATCCCCCAGATGTACTAGAGGACAGAGGATCTAGGGAGACAGAGGAACTGAAAGAAATTTGCATTAGGCGAGAAATAATATTGGGTAGACTATGGGACTGAAGGCTGATGAATCCCCAGGGCCTGATGGTTTGCATCCCAAGGTACTCAAGGAGGTGGCTCTAGAAATCGTGAATGCATTGGTGATCATTTTCCAATGTTCAATAGGATCAGGATCAGTTCCTGTGGATTGGAAGGTAGCTAATGTTATCCCACTTTTCAAGAAAGGAGCGAGAGAGAAAACGGGGAATTATAGACCAGTTAGCCTGACATCGGTGGTGGGGAAGATGCTGGAGTCAATTATTAAAGAGGTAATAACGGCGCATTTGTATAGCAATAAAAGGATTGGTCCAAGTCAGCATGGATTTATGATGGGGAAATCCTGCTTGACTAATCTTCTAGAATTTTTTGAGGATGTGACAAATAAAATGGATGAAGGAGAGCCAGTGGAGGTAGTGTATCTAGAATTTCAGAAAGCCTTTGATAAGGTCCCACACGGGAGGTTGGTGAGCAGAATTAGCACATGGTATTGGGGGCAGGGTATTGACATGGATAGAGAATTGGTTGGCAGACAGGAAGCAAAGAGTGGGAATAAACAGGCCCTTTTCAGAATGGTAGGCAGTGGCGAGTGGAGTGCCGCAAGGCTCGGTGCTGGGGCCACAACTATTTACAATACATATTAATGATTTGGATGATGGAATTAAAAATAACATGAGCAAGTTTGTGGATTACACAAAGCTGGGTGGCAGTGTGAACTGTGATGACGATGTCAGGAGGTTGCAGGGTGACTTGGACAGGTTGAGTGAGTGGGCAGATGCATGGCAGATGCAGTATAATGTAAATAAATGTGAGGTTATCCACTTTGGCGGAAAAAACAAGGAGGCAGATTATTATCTCAATGGTGTCAGATTAGGTAAAGGGGAAGTGCAATGAGACCTTGGTGTCCTTGTACACCCGCCACTGAAAGTAAGCATGCAGGTACAGCAGGCAGTGAAGAAAGCTGATGGCATTTTGGCCTTCATAACAAGAGGATTTGAGTAAAGATGCAAAGTTTTCCTTCTGCAGTTGTATAGGGCCCTTGTGAGACCACATCTGGAGTATTGTGTGCAGTTTTGGTCTCCTAATTTGAGGAAGGACGTCCTTGCTATTGAGGCAGTGCAGCATAGGTTCACGAGGTTAATCCCTGGGATGGAGGGACTGTCGTATGAGGAAAGATTGGAAAGACTGGGCTTGTATTCACTGTAGTTTAGAAGGATGAGAGGGGATCTTATGTAGATGTACACAATTATAAAAGGACTGGACAAGCTAGATGCAGGAAAGATGTTCTCAATGTTGAGGGAGTCCAGAACCAAGGGCCACAGTCTAAGAATAAAGGGGAGGCCATTTAAAATTGAGATGAGAAGAAACTTTTTCACCCAAAGAGTTGTGAATTTATGGAATTCCCTGCCACAGAAGGCAGTGGAGGCCAATTCACTGGATGAATTTAAAAGAGAGTTAGATAGAGCTCTAGGGGCTAGTGGAATCAAACAATATGGGGAGAAGGCAGGCACAGGTTACTGATTGTGGATGATTAGCCATGATCACAATGAATGGCGATGCTGGTTCGAAGGGCCAAATGGCCTCCTCCTGCACCTATTTTCTATGTTTCTATGTTGGATAGAGGTCAGGAGGAAGAAGCTAAATGGTTGTAGCGTTTGGAATATCTGGATGTTGAAAGACATATCTGACAAAAGGGCATCAAGCTCATGTCCTGAACCTTTAACTCTTGGCTGAATAGTAATTGCCTATATCTGCGTGCTATCCAGCCTACACATAGCCACTGTTGTCATCTACCCACTTAATCTCAGACAGATTTACTTCCTTTTTAAATCCTTGTTCCTGTTATACCATTGCACTTTGATGTGGTTCGAAGTTACAATCTCTCACAGGTATTATTAGCCGGTTATCAAACTACAGCTCATTGTTACATTTATCAGCAATGGGACAGGCTGATGGAGGAACAAAGTAATAAATGTAATCAAAACTTTCCCCATCATGTTTTGGTCCCAAAACGTTGTCTGCTCATTCCCTCCACACATGCCGCCTGACCCACAGAGTTCCACCAGCACTTTGTTTTTGTTTTTCTTAAACAACCTCATCTGAAGAAGGGTTCTGACTCTGAACGTCACCTATTCATTTTCTCCAGAGATGCTGCATTACCCAACTGTGTTACCCCGGCATTTAGTATCTATCCTGGTCACCATTGAATTGCATTTGAATGTGGCCACTGGAATTACGTTGCCAGTTACAACAGTGGAGCACATGAAGCAACAGTTCACACATGGGAAGTGAGATGAATCACAATTGAAGAACCTTTGGCAGTTTCGGTTGGGACAAGAATGTTAATCAGGACAATGGGGAAATCACCATAATCATTTGCAGCACAATGCCATGAGATTATTTTTTTAATCTCTTTTGAGACATCCTTTGGGTTAATGTTTCAGATGAATGCAACAAAATAGTAGATTTCTTACTTCATTCACATAATCTGGCCACCACTGGCAGATGCAGCATGTTTAGAAGCAGAGTCTAGGACAGAGGGCGCAGCCTCAGAATAAAAGGACATATCTTCAGAATGGAGATCAGGAGGAATTTCCTTAGCCAGAGGGTGGAGAATCTGTGGAATTCATTGGTACTGATGGCTGTAGAGGCCATCATTATGTAATTTAAAGCCAAGATTGATAGATGTTTAGTCATAGAATCAAATAGCATAGAAACAGGCTCTTCTCCAACTTGTTGTCAGACACTGATGAACATGTCCCATCTTCACTAGTTCCACATGCCTGTGTTTGGCCTATATTCCTCTAAACCTATCATATCATGTACCTGTCTAAATGTCGCTTAAACATTGCGATAATCAATGTTTTAAGTAGTAAGGGTGTTACAGGTTACGGAGAGAAGGCAGGAGAATGGAGTTGAGAGGGAACAATAGATCAGCTATTATCAAATGGTGGAGTAGACTTGTTGGGCTGAATGGCCTAATTCTGCTTCTATGTCTTATGGTCTTATGTGGCTTTTCCCAAATCAATTTTGAACCCTATGATTTCTTTTGCCATTAAGAATTGACTAGAGCAGTTTAGGTCTAGGGTCTCATATCGGCAGGCCAGGTGAGGAAAACAATCACCTCACCTTGAGGAATTTATCCTCATTATTAAAAATCAATTACAGATGTCAAGGTTCAGTTTAGTTTAGAGATACAGCCTGAAAACAGGCCCGTCGACCCGCCAAATCTGCACCGACCATCGATCACCCATACACTAGCTCTATCCTACACACGAGACACAAGTTACAGAGGCTAATTAACCTACGAACCAGCACATCTTTGGGATGTGGGAAGAAACCGGAGCACCTGGAAAAGACCCACGTGGTCACAGGGGGTGTGTGCAAACTTCACACATATACCACCCGTAGTCAGGATCGAGCTCAGGTGCCTGGCAATGTCTGGCAGTAACTCTATCACCGGGCTACTTGTGTCAGCGGGCAAGTGTTGAGGACAAGATCCAACATTTGGAGGAGAATGTTAATAGAAGTGTTTAGGAAGGAACTGCAGATGTTGGTTTATACTGAAGATAGACACAAAGTGCTAGAATAAATCAATGGGTCAGGCAGTATCGGGTCAAAACCCTTCTTCAGAGATGCTGCCTGACCCAGAGTTACTCCAGCACTGTGTCCATCTTTAGTGGAAGTGTTAGTTGTCTAGATCTAGTGTCACAGATAGATCAGGCCAGGTCAAATGCAAAAAATGCACAAACCTCACCAAGAATTTTACTGAACCAGATTTGCATTTCTTGTTCACCATTATTGATAATGACCTTTACCTAATTAATTCAATTCTACAGCTGCCATGGTGAGATTCGATATTGTGTTCCGTAGATTCCAAACCCGATTATAAGAGCAGTTATGTTACCTTTATTTTTTATGAAGCAATTAGATTGCCATTTGTTTTAGCTGCAGAGCTGATGAAGGGAGAGGTTGTGTTTGCCATATCCAATGAATTTAAAACTCTTGCATCTGGTTCCCATAATGTTTCAGCGACAACACAGTGAAGTTCAGAGTCATGCAGATCACATGCTCCAATAAAAAAACCCACTGTTCTTTAAACACAGTTGGTTTAAATCATCATTGGGAGGGATTTCTATCTCTGGCTTCTATTTTGTTGACCTGCTGGTGGGAACATTTAACCAGGTAGACACGATAAACCTTTCAATTGGTCAATGGAAAATCACGACTGGCATATGGAATCGTTGAAGGGCTTACTAATATTCGATTTCATGTTCCAACAGACTGAATGCAAAAGGAACACAGTTTAAAGACATGTGTAGAGCAAGCCTTTTAAACAGAGAGTTTTATTTTTCCTTAACAAAGAGTTTTTATTGCACAATCACAGTTTAAACAACACTGCACAAATCAGAACTGTCTGTGCAGTTTGCAAACATCAACCATCCGCTCCCCCTAGGGGCACACGGGAACAGATGTAGGCTCGTAGGAGGGGCAGGCTGTCGAGCAGGGAGAGTGGTGGGTGCCTGGACCACGCTGCCATGGGTGGTGGTGGAGGCAGATTTGAGAGGGGCATTTAGGAGGTTTTTGATAGGCACATGGATATGGAGGGGTATGGATCATGTGAAGGCAGAGGAGATTAGTTTAACTTGACTTCATCTTCTGAATGAATATTGTGAACCCGAAGGGGCTTATCCTGTGTTCTATGTTCTATGTTAATGCTCTTTTGAGACGATAAGGAAAACTGTCATCCCTTAACAAAAATCCATCACTTCAGAATGAAAAAAACACCCTTTCCGACCTGAAACTTCACTTCCCCACGTTCTCCAGAGATGCTGCGTGACCAGCTGAGTTACTCCTGCACTTGGTATAAATCCGCACCTGTAGTTCCTAGTGTTTCTATCACATCAGAAGGATTTGGGACAAATATGGATTGAATTATTTCCAATGGATATGGACTTGATAACATCCTGTTATGAAATGATTAGAAATAGAAATGGTAATAAACAGTCCTTTATCATTTAGAGAGACATGAGAAACTGCAGATGCTGGTTTATAAAAACAAGATATAAAGTGCTGGAGTAACTCAGCAGGTCATGTTCTCCAGATATACTGTCTGGCCCGCTGAGTTATTCCAGCACTTTGTGTCTTCTTTATCATTGAGAGTCATGATCCAAACCAATGACAAGGACTGGTTTCAAGTGATGGAGTAACTCAGCGGGTCAGGCAGCATGGAAACAGGCCTTTCGGCCCACTGCATCCACACCGATCATTCGTTCACAGTAGTTCTATGTTATCCCACTTTCCCAAACACCCCCTACACCCTAGAATCAGTCTATAGATGCAATTTAAACTACAAATGCACACATCGTTACATCGTTGGGATGTGGGGGGGATGCAGGAGCACCTGGAGGTCAGAGGGAGAACGTGCAAACTCCACACGGCCAGCAGCCAAGGGACTGGATCAAACCCAGGTCTCTGGTGCTATGAGGCAGCAGCTCTACCATTTGTGCCATTATGCTGCCCTGTTGTTGATAATGAATTACTTAGAGTACCAATTATCCATTAATGGTAATGCTGGAAACAAATGAATGTTAAATATACATCATAGTTATTACGTCTAAAGAAGAGAATCCATCTGAAGAAGGGTCCTGACCCGAAAAAGTCAGTTATCCATGCTCGTCTAAGATGTTGCCTGACCCACTGAGCTACTCCAGCACTCTAAGGTATCACAAAATGCTGGAGTAACTCAGCAGGACAGGCAGTATCTAGGAGAGAAGGAATGGGTGACGTTTCGGGTCGAGATCCTTCTTCAGACTGAAGAAGGGTTTCGACCCGAAACGCCACCCATTCCTTCTCTGCTAGATGCTGCCTGACCTGCTGAGTTACTCCAGCATTTTGTGATACCTTCGATTTATACCAGCATCTGCAGTTATTTTCCTACTCCAGCACTCTGTGACTTCCGTTAAAAACCCGGTCTGAAGAAGGGTCCCGACCAGAAAAGTCACCCATCCTTTTTCTCCAGACATGTTGCCTGACCTGCTGAGTTACTCCAGCACTTTGTGTTTGTCTTTGGTATATGCCAGCATATGCAGTTCTTTGTTTCTCCCACATCCCAAACACATGTGGGTTTGTAGGTTAATTGGCCCCTGTAAAAGAAAAGGGCAAATGCAACTTCAATGTGACTAAAATATGCATGGATATTGTATCGTTTACATTTGCAAATAACAGCAACTTTAAACATTAATGTTTCCACGTACACTTCAGACATGAATGCAAAAGTGGTGTAAACAAGACTACGTTCCCAGACTCAGTACTGACAGAGAAGCAAAATGCCACAGAGTCACACCCTAAGCTGTGGCGAGTAACCTTATCTCAGCCAGATGGCTGTTGAAAGTGCTACGACTGGCTCTGTTCCCGATCTAAGCAAGAGGAAACATCAGCCATTGCTTGTGCTCACGATAGCTATCTGTTGGCCACTGCTGGATTGCTGTACATGCACATTGACCGGGAACCGGGTGTGACTTGGCTGTGATGCAACCAGTAGTCAACCACTTTGCAAGTTAACGATTAAAAACGTTGCACAAAGTACTGAAGGAATGGACACAGCATGAGCTCACATCTATCACAGACTGTGAGAAAATACAGTTTTGTTCTCATGGCATCTTCCAGACAAACTGCCTCTGGAGCGCATTTTCTTAAGGCACAGGTTCAGAGTATTAACAAAAGTGATAACAATATTTTTTTTAATCTCAGAGCTCCCTCAACAATAATGCATAGTGGGTAGAACGGAACTCCAGGTGAGATCAGTCGAAGATAGACACAAAATGCTAAAGTAACTCAGCGGGACAGGCAGCATCTCTGGAGAGAAGGAATGGGTGACATTTACAGTTCGAGACGCTTCTTCAGACAGTCTGAAGAAGGGTCTCGACCTGAAACGTCACCCATTCCTTCCATCTAGAGATGCTGCCTGTCCCGCTGAGTTACTCCAGCATTTTGTGTCTATCTTCGGTGTAAACCAGCATCTGCAGTTCCTTCCCACACATCCAGATGAGATCAGTTTAACATTTTCACCAAGACCACAGCTAACAATCGCCTCTACCCTTTATCATTGTTACTATTTTGCATATCTTTCATTCATCTATATACTAAAACTCTCGTTTGTTCGCTTGTTCCTGAACTGCAGCCAAAACGGTGCACGATAGCGTGACAATTTTAGGCCAACCTTACTCACCGTCGTCCCATGGTCCTGTGGAAGACGTTTCATTGAAATCAGTATTATATTTTAAAAGCTATTCACATTTTAAAGTTTTAAAAACCGCGCATGCACAGTTGGGGCTCCGTTGATCTGGTACTTACCATAAGATGGCTGCCGCATCCGCACGTGCGCAGAACAAACACGTCCGCACCTGCGCAGTTGGGGCCCATTGAGCAGGGCTCAGCCGCCTGTCTCTTGGGGGCGGGAGAGCCAGGCCTGGTGTCGGGGTAAGCAGCCGGAGCCTGGGCCTGGGCCTGGACGTGACCGGGTAAACGCGAGCCTAAGGTGGGCCAAGGGGAAAGGCTGCAGCAGCAGCAGCAGCAGTGAGGCTGGGCACTGGTGGAGGTGGAGGCTGAGGCCTGGGCCTGCCCTCGGCTCCCCTGTCCCCCCTCCTCACCCTGGGCAGCTCAACGCCTTCCCCTCGCCGCCCAGAGTCCAACGACTCAGCAACAGAGGGAGGGGGAGGGGGAAGTGGGGGGGAGGGGGGAGGGAGGGGGAGGGGGAAGTGGCGGGGAGAGGGGAGGGGGAAGAGAGGGTGCTGGACCAATGCAGGAGCGACAACCCTAGGGGAGAGGGGGGGGGGGGGAGGGAGGGAAGGGGAGGCAGTGAAGGGGGGAGGGGGTTGGGAGGGGGAGAGGGTAGTGGGGAGTGGGGGAGGAGAGGGTGCTACACCAATGCAGGAGTGGTTTGGGCCCAACGGGTCCACTTGGTTTAGTTTGTTCTATATCTCTCTATATCGTCTATATCTATTCTTTCCCTTTCTCTGACTCTCAGTCTGAAGAAAGATCTTGACCCAAAACGTCACCTATGTCTTTTCTCCAGAGATGCTGTCTATCCCACAGAGTCACTCCAGCTTTTTCTCTCCATCTTCAGTTTAAACCAGCATCTGCGGTTCCTTCCTACACATGAGATCGATTTAACTTGGCATCATGTTCGGCACAATCATTGTGGGCCGAAGGACCCATTCCAGTGCTGAGCTGTTTTATGTTCTAATGCTCCAAGTGAGGTTTCACAAATGTCTTGTACAACTGCAATGTAGCATCCCAACTCCTATACTCAACGCCTCAACTGATAAAGGCCAGTGTAATAAATGCCTTCGTCATCGCTCTTTCTACTGTGACTCCACTTTCAGGGAGCTACCTAATTGTACTTCTAGGTCCCTCTGTTCTACAACATTCCCCAGGCCCCTATCATTGACCGTGAAACTCCTACCATTGTTTGACAACCAGAAATGCAGCACATTGCACTTACCTGAATTGAACGCCATTTGCCATTCCTTGGGCCAGCAACTTAGCTGATCAAGATCCCTCTGTAATTTTTGACAACATTCTCTTTACAAAGCCTCCTCTGCGAATTACTAACCATGCCTTGTACATTCTCATCCAAACTGTTTACATATTATGATGAACAGCAAAGGGCCCAGTACTGATCCCTATGGCAAACCACTAGTCACAGGCCTCTGTGACACTAATCTTTCACCATCACCCTCTGCTTCTTTTAAAAGGCATTTGAACATGTACATGAATAGAAAAGGGTTAGAGGGCCAAATGCAGGCAGGGGCTAGTGTAGATGGGGCATCTTGGTCGCATTGACAAGTTGGGCTGAAGGGCCTTTTCCATGCTGTAATAACTCCACCACCAAGCCAATTATGTATCTGATTAGCTAGCTCTCCCTGGAGCCATGTGATCTAGCCTTCCATTCGCTACATTGTCAAAGGTCTTGTACATTGTGAAGTCTGTACGAACAACAACCACTGCCCTGCCCTTGTCAATCCTCTTGGTTATCTCATGATTTCCCATGTACAAATCCAAGCTGATTATCAGCGATTGTAGAAACAAGATCATTCTGAAGAAGGGTCCCGACCCGAAACTTCGCCAACCCAGGTTCTCTTGAGATGCAGCCTGACCTGCTAAGTTACTCTGGCACTTTGTGTCTTCATCTGTAATAAGTTCTGGCGTATTCAAGTGCTGGTGCATCCTGCCCTTTAGAATCGTGTCAAGTATCTTACCTACCACTGATGCCAGGCTTCCCAGCCTGTGGCCTCCTGGCTTCACAGTGCTGCCCTTCTTAAATAACATTACAATATTTGATCACTCTCCACTAAAGTTGAAGCAAATATCTCCACAAGCTCTAATGCAACATATTCCCTAGTTTCCCACGTCTGTGGATGCATATGGTCAGGCCCTGGGGATTTATTCAACTCAAGGCACTTTAAGACCATCAATATATCTCCTTATTGGTAATTCATATATGATCCAAGACATCACAACTCCTTTGCCTGAAAATCATAACTTCCATGATCTTCTCCACGGTAGAAATTGATGAAAAATATTCATGAAATATCTCAGCCATCTCCTGACACTTCAGTCACTTGTCTTATCCCATTCCCTAGTGTTGGCTCCTTTCAAGTTGGGCCCTCAATATATTGATGAAGGAATCTTTCTTGGGTGCACTTAACAAATTTCACCCCGTCCATACCCTTTGCATTAAGGGGGAACCCAGTCAATATTAGGGGAGTTAAAATTTCCCGCTACCCTATTATTCTTCTAATTATCTGCGAACTCCCCAAACATCTGCTCCTCTCATTCCTGCTGGAATAGTGAATTGGCCACTGCAGTCTGAAGAAGGGTCCCGACCAGAATCGTCACCTATCCATGTTCCCCAGGGATGCTGCCTGACCCGCTGAGTTACTCCAGCACTTTGTGTCCTTTTTTTTGGAAAACCAGCATTTGCAGTTCCTTGTTTCTGCATCCATCTTTAATTTAAACTATTCAGGTTTCCTTCGTGTACAAATGCAGTGTAAAGTTTATTTAAAAATTAGTTCAGTGATAATTTTTTCTTTTTCCCCCATTGAACATGTGCTGGCCGTGGGCAGCCCTGGAGTGTCACATTGCCTGCTTGCAGACCTGTAACTTCTGAGGGTGCTGCTGAGTTTGCTCAGTAAGTTAAGCAATGGCATAGCAGCACTAGCAGCAGTTCATATGTTCAGAAATTCTAGGAGCAGATTTAGGCCATTCGGCCCTTCAAGTCTACTCCGCCATTCAGTCATGGCTGATCTATCTTTCCCTCTCAAACCCATTGTCCTTCCTTCTTCCCATAATCCCTTACTAATACAGAATCTGCCAATGACTTGGCCTCCACAGCCATCTGTGGCAATGAGTTCCACAGATTCACTACCGTCTGACTAAAGAAATTCCTCCTCATCTCCTTTCTAAAGGTTTGTTCTTTTACTCTGAGGCAGTGGCCTCTGGTCCTAGACTCTCCCACTAGTGGAAACATCCTCCACATGCACTCTATCCAGCCATCAGATGGTTCCCATCGCAGGCTGTGTTGAAACGGAACCTTTCGGTGTACTTTGGACTCTCAGCATCAAAGTATAAGTATTGTGTTTACAGGCTTGTTATGCTGCTGTGAGTAAGAATGTCATTATTCCGTTTGTCGGTACATATAATAATTAAACACCCTTGACTCTTGTTGGACTACAGAGAGTCAGGATGTAACTAGTACTGCAGAGATGAAGTAATATCAAATCTATCAAGGGAAATGCATTGCAGAGATTGATTTAAAAACATACTGAAAGTGTTACAAAATGCAGACAGAGTCTTGGAAATGTGCCATGTCTTGCTGGAAGTGACTGCAAATGAGAAGAATGTATGGGAAATGACAAAGTGTCAGGCATGAATCATTCACCTTGAGTCCCGTGAATTGGATTCTGTTTGTTGTGTGCATAATTCAGTTTCACATTGATCGAGAGCAGAATTTATTAGTGAAGCTGTAGGGAGTGAGGTCCAGTACATAGAAAAGATCGTCTTTATTGCCAAATCTCAGACACTGTGCCATAATAGTTCAATGGTAGGAAAGAAAACTGCAGATGCTGGTTTAAATCAAAGGTAAACACAAAATGCCAGAGTAACTCAATGGGTCAGGCTGCATCTCTGGAGAGAAGGAATGGGTGATGTTTCGGGCCAAGACCCTTCTTCAGACTGGTACTATAATGTTAATGGTTTAGGTTCAATGGTGCTTTATTGTCACATGTACCTAGATACAGAGAAATTCTTTATTTTGCATAGAATTCAGTAAAGTCTTACAATCATAAATAAGTGCAAAAGAAAAATTATAGCGTGAGTTTAGTAGACTTCACTGAGGCAATACGCAAAGAGTCGCCACATTTCCAGTGCGATTTTGTGCCCTTCAAGTCTCAAGTTCCTAAAATAGAGTTTTATCTTGCCTTAAAGGCCCGTTGTCTTGGCAACAGCACTGGGCCGGAGTTGCAGGGGTCAGCCTGGCCTGCTGACACTGTCAAAGTCCTCCACTGTTGCTCAGCCGCTCCATGCTGCCGCAGGCCGTGCCCGATCCGCACGCTCGTCCCACTCCCGTGGGGCCTCTGGCCACGTACCATCATAAGGTCATAAGGCATAGTAGGATTAGGCCATTCGGCCCATCAAGTCTGAAGTAAATGCTGAAGTAACTCAGCGGGTCAGGCATCTTCTCTGGAGAAAAGGAATAGGTGGCGCTTTGGGTCGTTGACCCTTCTTCAGTCCTACAAAACTGTACGTCTTTGGACTGTGGGAGGAAACCAGAGCACCCAGAGAAAACCCACACAGTCACGGGGAGAATGTACAAACTATGTGCGGACAGCACCCGTAGTCAGGGGCGAATCCGAGTCTCTGGTGCTCTTCTTTCGTATGTCAACTACAACAATCAGAAGTGGCACTTGGTGCTTCAGATTACCGTAGTTGACGCTTTGCTGCAAATTTTGCCAGTTCCGTAGAACTACCCAGGGTGGACGACCAGGATGTAAAGCAGCTCCCATCCCTCTCTGGTGCTGTTAGGCAGTAACTCAATCGCTGCGCCACTGTGTCGCCTTGTCTCCTCTGAAAAGTTCTGAGTCGCATTGTTCAATACATATTTATTATCAGAAGCATGCAAGAAGTTCAAGAGTGCAAGTGAAATCTTCAACCATGGCAATGGAAAATAAAAGACCTTTCGATGGACCAAATTGATGTTTCAAGCTCCATGCTTGAGTAGTGGCAATACGTATTTATTACATAGAACCAGTATCCAGAGGTTTAACAACGATCCGAAGCATAAATAGATCAGCTGCATAACCATAGTAGCTACATTTTAGATCAACGGATGGGTGTTCTATGAAGATCCCTTTCCTATTTCCTAAATCTTTCAATCATCCACGAGCTACAAATCTGGAGTGGAATTGTGATCACAACTCGTTTGCATATGTGCAGCTCCAGTGAAGATTAGAGAGCTTGACTATGCAGGGCAAAGAAGCCTGCTTCACAAAGAATAGACACAAAGTGCTGGAGTAACTCAGCAGGCCAGGCAGTATCTCTGGTGAGAAAGGATGGGTGGCGTTTCCCATCCGATGGGAAATATCATCAATCCTTTTTCTCCAGAGATGCTGCCTGACCCGCTGAGTTACTCCAGCACTTTGTGTCTATTTTGGTATATACCAACATCTGCAGATCTTTTCCACACAAACCCACTTCACTCCCCGTTTGACATGTACCATCATGACCACTTGCTCCCTCCACCACAGATGCCCTATTTCATATATATGAGATACACTCTAGAAACACACTAAGGTTTCATTGACACAAGACCTCCCAAATGAGTGGACTTTCTGATAGGATTAGGCCTGCAGTTGTATGGGAAGATATCTTTAAGTTCCATCCCCCTCCCCCATCTTCTGTCAATCCCACCTGTTTGCCCTGGTGATAATGTATAATTCCAACTTCATCGTTGAGACAACAGCTCCCTACTTACATGGACCATATTGGTTCATGAAGGCTACTTACCAACACTGCCACGAGTGCAACTAAGGATGTGACAGTTCCAAGAACCAGCTATCACTCCAGGCTAATTTTATTGTGGAGCACACGGCATTCCCCTTCCCACATTGTTCATTAACTTATTAGATTACGAATGTGCAATCTAATTACAAACCGTGCCGTTTCCACTTTACTCAGAAAAGGGGAATACCCAGTCTCTCCAATAATCTGAACACCATTCTGACATAGTCATCTTTGAACAAGGACTCACTGTTTCTGATTGCATTTAATATGCAAAACACCTCTGCATGTACAATATTTGACATCTGCCACTAATGACATTTAAATATTTAATCTCAATCAGATACTGTTATTGGGATTTTATTTTCCAGTTCATGGGAAAAATGTGATTTTCCATCTCCTTTAACCACTGTTGGTTTTTATTTTTATTGCTGTCCACCATCACAGCAACCACTATCAGCATGCTGTTCTTTACCTGGTACTGTCAGCCACCCAGTCCAATGCAACAGATCCTGACTGCCTTCAACAGTGCATACACGAAACTTGGACTTACCATCAATTCCAAGAAGCCTCAGGTTATCTACCAATCGTCACCAACTGAGACAAATCGGAAAGAACCATCAATTCAACTTGGTGGAACAAGCCTGGAAAATGTGGATCACTTTCTGTACCTTGGAAGTCACCTCTCCTCCAATGTCGACCTTGATGACGAGTTCCAACATTGTCTTAAGTGTGCTGGAACAGCTTTTGGACGTCTTTGAACAAGAATCTTTCAAAATCGTGACATCCGAACAGACACCAAAATGTTAGTGTGCAAAGCAGTGGTGATTCCAATGCTCCTGTATGCATCAGAAACCTGGACAACATATCGACGCCATCTGAAAACACTTGAAAAGTTCCATCAACGATGTCTTCCAAGCAGCTTAAATATCAACTGGGAAGACAGAAGAACCAACGTCAGCATGCTGAATGAAGCAAAAACATCAAGCATCGAAGCCTTCGTCATCAAGAACCAATTAAGATGGAGCGATCATGTTGTTCGGATGGACGACGAGCGTCTACCATAGCAAGCCTTCTACTCCCAGCTTAAAGAAGGCAAACGTAAAAGAGGCGGACAAAAGAAGAGATTCAAAGACGCCTTAAAAGCCAGCTTGAAGAAATGTGAGATCGACATCGAAAATTGGGAAACCAATGCCAAGGACAGGAAACTCTGGCGAACCATCATCCAAAAAGGAACAGCGACCTTCGAAGCCAACAGACGCACAGAATTAGAAGAAAAGAGTAAACGGAAAGAGAGGCAGCAACAACCAAAGCCCGATCGGATATCTGGAATTACCTGCACTGAATGCCAAAGAACTTTCAAAGCCAGGATTGGACTCATAAGCCACCTGAGAGTTCATAAAAACAACGGAACGTAGACCATCATTCTGGACCCTGAGGGATAGCCACGACGATGACGACGACGATTGTCAGCCACCCAGTCCAATTACAGACTCAGTACTGCTCTTGGAGAAGGATGGAAATCCCATTGATATGTGGATATTGCTAAGAGCCTGCAAAGGCACATCATTGAGCAAAACACGAGATATTACGTGTACAACTGCTAGAAATGAGATGCCACTGAGTCCCATTATACAGTAATGTTGCTGTGCAGCGTCATTTCAAATTGGATGCAATCAAAAGGATAATTTGAAGGCAGACTGGTATTCCAACCCTTTTGTTCAAAGACAAAATCAATTAACGTATTACATAAATGATCACCACCTACAACAACACTGAAGGGGGGTATTTAGCCCATTGGGTCCATCAAACTAATAAACAGGAGGTAGACACAAAATGCTGGATTACCTCAGCAGGACAGGCAGCATCTCTGGAGAGAAGGAATGGGTGATGTTTCGGGTCGAGACCCTTCTTCAGACTGTTACTCCAGCAATTTGCGTCTACCTTCGATTTAAGCCAGCATCTGCAGTTCTTTCCCACACAAACTAATAAACAGAACAGTCTGTACATAGGTAAAATGGAGAACCCTCAGAGGGGAAAATGGGAGAGGGGCTCACACAACCCTTAACTAAGGGAGGATGAAAACTTCTTCAAAGTGGGTACGCCTTGAAGATTCTTCACAGTGGAGGAGTAAAATGGATGATGCAGGGTCTTGATCCAAAATCTTCGATCTCCAAAGATGCTGCCTGACCCATAAGATTCTTCCAGCAGTAAAATGGAGACACAAAGGACTGCAGATATTGGAATCCTGAACACAACACAAAGTGCTGGAGTAACTCAACAGTGCAGGCAGTAACTGGGGAGGGAATGGGCAGATGGCATTTTGGGCTGGGACCCTTCTTCATTCGGAAGCATAAGAACTTCATTCTGAAGAAGTCGGAAGTGCTCAGGCTGAAGAAGGGTCTCATACCTGAAACATCGCCCATTCCTTTTCTCCAGAGATGCTGCCTGGCCCACTAAGTTACTCCAGCTTTTTGTGTCTATCTTTGGTTTAAATCAGCATCTGCAATTTCTTCTTACACATTCTGAAGAAGGGTCCTGTTCTGAAATGTCGTAGGTCCAGGTTCTTCCAGCAATTTGTTTACTTTTGCTCCAGATTACAGAATTTGCAGTCTATTGTGTTACCAGAATATATATATATATATAAATATATATATATATGTTGATGGGAATGGAGCTGGTACATTGTTTAATTTGCCAGACCAGTAATTCAGAGGGCTGGACAAATAGTCCTGAGATACTGGGTTCAAATCCCAGTAAAGCAGGTGTGGAATTTAAATTCAGTCACTAACCAGAAATGTAATAACAAATGATGGAAGACAATGGATTGACCTCATGCCCCATTATGGTATTAGCTGAAATGTAGGCTTGGAAACATCCATTTGGTAACCAAGCAAGCAAGTTCAGTCCTGAAGGTTGGTGTCACCAGTCTAGATCGGCAGCCCGTGGTGAATGAGGGACAAACGTATCCTCACCGATCTCCTTGTGGCAGCTACACTTGGTGGAAGTGACCACAGCATAGTCCTTGTGGGGATCAGGACTCACTTTCACGTGGCATTGCATGGAACTACAATAGTGCTAAAGTGGAAAGACTTAGATACGCCTTTCATAGTGAGTAGGTATCCATGAGGTGCTGTGTGCCATCAGCAAAAATAGAAAGATACATCATCACATCTTATAACCTCATGGTCCAGCATATCTCTTGCTCCACCACTACTACCAAACCAAGGGACATCCAAGCAAGTACAGAAGGTCATGCCAGGCACAGCCCTTGACATAGCTGACAATGAGTTGATATCTTGGGGAAGCTACCAAACAAGCAAACAGCACCACAACATGTAATGGGCAGAGCTAAGGGATCTCACATCTAACAGATCAGATTCAAGCAACAAATTCCTCGAGGAACCCACTGGTTGAGGCAGCATTTATGGAAGGTGATGGATCTGTCAGTGACTGATCTGACTTATCTGCCAATTACCCTCCCTCACCTGAATTCACCTAGAATTTGCCAGCAATTGCCTCATATCTTCCCCTGACCTCCACCAGTTTTCTCTCCTCTTCCACATCGGTCTGAAGAAGGATCCCGATCCGAATGTTTTCTGTCCATTTGCAATGGATCAAAGGGACACTCGAGGACAAAATGAGATGGATAACCATGCTAGCGTTACTAACGATCCCCAGATCCTGAAAAACAGATCAATGTTTTAAAAATGGGTGGGGAAGGTGGGTTAACATGTCAGTGACCTCATCCATTATAAAGTCTGGCAACTGTTTCATTATTTTTCAGTTCCTCTTTCAGTAACTGGAGACATGCAGATGGGTTTAGATTCATATTTACAGAATCCAGCTCACGTAATAAGTGTTTTATTTGTTGTCACTGCCTGGTCATTCCATCATGTGATTAAATACTAGCTATTGAGGGTAGTATTAACTCAAGGAGAGGTGAAGCGAAACACAAGAGAACAGCTCATGTGAATTTACGGTTTACTGCATACGATAAATGATGAGGGAATTTCCAAATGCATGCCAATGTGGTAGGGAGAAGGCAGGCAGAGGAGGCCTGTAAATTCTTTACAGGGCCCCGAGGAGAATTCCTGCTCACAGTGATATTCTTATGCCTTTCCTGGGCAGGGGTGGTTAGGCTGGGAGCATTCCTGCCGTTGACTCATTGCTTCAAGATCCATGCCCAGAAGCGAGCAACTTTTTCATTCTGTCTCAGTGTACTTCTCTTCTCCACTTGTACCGATGTACTTATGTATAGTAATACTATTGATAATTATACGCAAAAAAAACATTTCACTGTACCTCGGTACATGTGACAAGAAAGTACCGTTGAGTAAAGCACCATTGAATTTCTCAGTTCAGTTCGGGTCAACTTAGTGTCACGTGTACCGAGGTCCAGTGAAAAGCTTTTGTTGCGTGCTATCCAGTCAGTGGAAAGACAATACATGATTACAATCGAGCCATTACAGTGTATAGATACATGGTAAGGGAATAACGTTTAGTGCAAGGTAAACCCAGCAAAGTCCGACCAAGGATAGTCCGATCTTTTGCTGGACTCTTGTGCACTTCCAATGAAGATAGACACAAAAAGCTCGAGTGGGTCAGGCAGCATCTCTGGAGAAAAGGAATAGGTGACGTTTCGGGCCGAGACCCTTCTTCAGACTGGGAGTTGTCCTCTCTTCGACGATGAGTCTGAAGAAGGGTCTCGACCTGAAATGTCACCTATTCCTTTTCCCCAGAGATGCTGCCTGACCTGCTGAGTTACTCCAGCATTTTGTGTCCATTTTCGGTGTAAACTCGCATCTGTAGTTCCTTCCTACACTCATCATTTAGTTCATACAGCTTTTCAACAAATTTGCTGTTTTAGGAATTTGGTGAGATTGAGTCCTTATTTTGCAACGTAATAAACAAAGGTTGCACTTTGTGAGGGCGATTCATTGGTGGCAGGATGCTTTGAAATATCCTGAGGCTGTAATAAAGTGTTATATTAATGTTCTTTTTTTACGTGTGATAGATTGACCTAATAACAATATTATAGCAACTCCACCCACCACAACCCCTACCGGCTCTAGAATCTAAACATCTCTGGACACTACATTGCGGTTGGATTAAAAAATAGGTAATCACAAACCATGTTAATCCACCAAGTACATGCGGCAGAATGTGTTTCGACGTTGAAGTGGATTTCGGTTACAGATTTATTTGGTGATGTGGAAAAAGTTGCACAATTAAGGAAATTTAGATTCCTCTTCTTAAATTGAATATTCAGTAACAGCTTTCTTTTATAATATTCTCCAGCATCCTTCCCCTTTTCATGCTTGGGCAACTCGTGAACAGTTGCAACTTCCTCCTCAAATTATGTTTTTGTTCTCAAATAGTTATTCAAGAGTGTATTTTCTGCTTGATCAGCTGTAAATGAGAGCTTGGCTTTTTTATTTCGAAGCTTATGAGCCAAGTGACAGGTCTGGCACGAGAAGACCTTAGCATCGACTGGCACACCACACAATAACACCTTGTTTCTTTCCTCCGCTTCTTGTAATGGGAAAATCACACTTCACTTTAAAAAAAAATCTATAATTACATTTGTAGACGTTTGGCACTGAAATAAAATGAGGCGGAGCGTTCAACTTCAGCCTGGTCACACAACAGACGGTCGGCAGTGGTTCAGTAACTTGATTTAGATATCCGGACATAGTTAATGGGAAAACAACTGAGTCAGATCAAGGCGGTTGGCTGATTGGTTTAGTTTAGCTTAAATTAGTTTAGTTTAGAGATACAGAGCCGAAACAGGCCCCATGGCCCACCGAGTCCACACCGACCAGCGATCCCCATACACTAGCACTATCCTACACTCTAGGGACATTTTATAAATTTTTACCGAAGCCAAGTAATCTAAACGCCTGTACGTCTTTGGAGCATGGGAGGAAACTGGAACACCCGGGCAGAATCCACGTGGTCACGGGGAGAACGTACAAACTCCGTACAGACAGCACCCGTAGTCAGGATCGAACCCGGGTCTCTGGTGCAGTATGGCAGCAACTTTACCGCTGAGCCACTGTGCCACCCCGATTGGTTGTAATATTTTTTGTCTCAGTTCTAGATGAAAGCTGAAAAGCAAAACATTTAAAATCTCTGTTAATTATTAGCAAATAATTGCGAACTTTTATACTCAAAATCTTGAATTAATATTTTCAATCCCTTTCTTTCCTGGTGGCAATCATGAGTATTGAATCTTTACCTTCGGAACTTTCTTCCGATGCTTTATTTGACAAAAGCCCTAGTCTGATTGCTCATTTCAACATTTGTGCTCCTTCGTTATAACCTCGTCCAGCCAACAATGGACCATTGTGGGCTCCACCTTTTCTGACTCATAAATGCGGGCTCTGCTTTGTTCTGTACCTTTCCATACTCCTAGCTTCCCCCTCGCTGACTCTCAGTCTGATGAAGGGTCTGAAGACGGAGAGAGAGGGAAAACAAGGGTTACTTGAAGTTAGAGAAATCAATATTTATACCTGCCCAAGTGAAATATGAGGTGCTGTTCCTCCAATTTATATGTGGCCTCACTCTGACAGTGGAGGAGGCCCAGGACAGAAAGGTCAGTGTGGGAATGAGAAGGGAAGTTAAAATGTTTGACAACCGGGATATCGCTTGGGCCAAGGCGGCCTGAGGAAAGGTGTTGAAGTGTAAAGGCTGCATGGACACGGTGTCATACAGAGGTGTGGTAGCTGAGCCTGATCTACCACTGGCCTGCTCACTCTCCATTAAGACTCACTGGTTAGGGATCAGAAAACAAAATTTTTCCACTTCTGCCAAGTTTGACAGAGAAAAAGGAACCTTGAACAAATGATAATTATATAACATGAAATAATTCAACGTTGTGATCGATAAATTTTACTTTATTGCTCGACATGATAGAAATATGGATAGGTTTGGAGGGTTATGTGGCAAATGTGGGCAACGTGGGACTACGTTAGATGGTGCATATTTATATATATACAGGCCTCAGGTTCTCAGGTGTAAATGTCACCAATAATCTAGCCTTGTCCAACCACACTAATGCTATGGCCAAGAAAGCACATCGGCACCTCTGCTTCCTCAGATGGCCAAGGAGAGTTGCCAGGTCTCTAATGACTCTTGCCAATTTCTACAGATGCATCAAAGAGAATATCCTATTGGGATCCATCACTGGTTGGTAAGGTTTAAGATAGCAAGAAAATGCAAAGAATTGTGATGAACCCCGTTCCATCACAAACCAGTTCTGTACATTTTCGTGCCTCTAGTTTCCGTCTCCCCTAACTCTCAGTCTGAGGAAGGGTCTCGACCCTAGGCATCACCTATTCCTTTCCTCCAGAGATGCTGCCTGACCTGCTGAGTTACTCCACACTTTGTGTCTATCTTCGGTGTAAAGCAGCAACTGCAGTTCCTTCTTACACACCAGAATACTACTTATTCCCGCACTTAATTCATCCACCGACCATCATTTAATTGCCAAACTCTGCATTCATCCACTGAGTGCCCGCTCATTACTGAACGATTCAATAATACCCAGACCTTATTGCTCCTCTGCTGGGGTGCATAGTTATCCGCTGAGCCCAATGCATTGCAAGACCATGCATGCATCTACAGAGCAGCCAGTCCAGAAGCATTGGATGCATTCATCTACTTTTACCAGAAAATGCATTTGTAATACAGAGTCGTTAGAATCATTGCCATAATGTAGAAGGGAATCCAGCTGAACAATTTTCTTTGAGCACGAATTACATGATTATCCATCTCCTCTTTGTTGGCTTAATGATCGAGTGTAAGAAACTCTTTTTCCTCTCTGAGCTTATCTATGCAAACATGAACGTATGTGTATTTATAGAGAAAATATGTGAGTAAATATGTACATATGAAGAGGTTTAATGGTTTAATCAAATCAAAGAAAATCTGTTTTTAGTTTATTACTTGTGTCATATTTTCATTACATAGATCCAGGAAATGAATAAAACTATGTTGATTTAAAACAGTTCAAATCCTGATGAGTTCTGGTGAAAACCCATTGACCTGAATCATGTCCCTTTCTCACCCACAGATCTTTCTTAAATCTATTGAAATGACTACACCATTTTTAAATTTTTATTACAGATGTAGATTATTTTCATAACATCAATATGCACACACTCTAAAACATTATAGTGTTGCATGATCTGCACTAGGAACAAAAAGACCTTCTCTGCTAATGATAAAATATTACCATAGGTGGCAGATTGCAATGTTGCACATTTCATATCCAATGCAAAGATCGGCAGAAGCATTTAACTTTGCACTTTGGTATTGAAGATAGAACAGAGGCTTTTTCTGCAGGTTACTTTGATATTCTCAATTTCAGATTAATGCACATATAAAGTGTATTGTCAGATCACTTTAAATGATCAACTTGCAGACCCATGACCAAAGTCCTTTCACGTCGTCCTTCTTACAATGCACCTCAATAGCACAAGGGAGATCTGAGATCAATTCATATATTTATGATGAGCGTCACATGCACACCAAATTTTACGTTGAATTGCTAACAAACTAGCATTGTGGGAGAGAGACTGGTATTCATCAAAGAGATAAAACAAGTGACCACATTTCATTGACTTCAACAAAAACAAATCAGTGATGGCGCGGGTGAAAAGTTATATGCTTGTTGATGAGACCTACTACTGACCTACACTCAAGTATTAAAAATCTACCAGTCCAAATTTTTCTTGAATTTGCCTTTTAATTAAAAAAAAATCCTGTCTTTGTCCGTCATTGTAACTTTCCCACTAATTTATGCCCAAGTTAAACCAACGTTGGATGGAGTAGCTCAGCGGGTCAGGCAGCATCTCTGGAGAAAAAGGATGGGTGACATTTCGAGTCGGGACCTTTGGTATAAATCAGCATCTGCAGTTCCTTGTTTCTACTGGTAAGAGACTACTTAATAAAAAAGCCATTGATAAAAACATTAGGTTCTGAATGCTAAATGTAAAATTGCTGTTTTGCAAAAGTATTGGCATTACCCCTTTGAAATTTTTCTTTTGGCATGGACTTAAGCTGTATTTTGTGTTAAGAAGGAGATTTCTGGTCATCTCATCCACAAAACTTCTGCCATTTATCTTTGTTCTGACTATAGGTGTCAGCATTCGAGAGGCCATAAACCTAAGTTTCACTTTGTGGGGAAAGAAAAAAAGGAAGGAGAGGAAATTATAGTGCAACGGCAAATTATTCTGTGCGTGCAGTATAGATTTTGTGTTCCACCTTTTAAGACTCAGGTGGTTATTGCATTTACCTCTTAGCAGAACAGTTCCTAAATTAAGGAAAGATGACGTTGAATTTATTCAAGATGGACACAAAATGCTGGATTAACAGCGCGACAGACAGCATCTCTGGAGAGAAGGAATAGGTGAGGTTTCGGGTCGAGACCCTTCATCAGACTGAAAGTCACGGGAAAGGGAAATGGGAGATATAGACAATGATGTAGAGAGATATAGAATCTAAGATGTACTTATGTATAGTAATACTATTGATAACTATACACAAAAAAAACATTTCACTGTACCTCGGTACATGTGACAAGAAAGTACCGTTGAGTAAAGTACCATTGAATTTCTCAGTTCAGTTCGGGTCAGCTTAGTGTCACGTGTACCGAGGTCCAGTGAAAAGCTTTTGTTGCGTGCTATCCAGTCACTGGAAAGACAAAACATGATTACAATCGAGCCATTACAGTGTATAGATACATGGTAAGGGAATAACGTTTAGTGCAAGGTAAACCCAGCAAAGTCCAACCAAGGATAGTCCGATCTTTTGCTGGACTCAATGACGATAGACACAAAAAGCTCGAGTGGGTCAGGCAGCATCTCTGGAGAAAAGGAATAGGTGACGTTTCGGGTCGAGACCCTTCTATGGACTGGGAGTTGTCCTCTCTTCGACGATGAGTCTGAAGAAGGGTCTCGACCTGAAATGTCACCTATTCCTTTTCTCCAGAGATGCTGCCTGACCTGCTGAGTTACTCCAGCTTTTTGTGTCCATTTTCGGTGTAAACTCGCATCTGTAGTTTCTTCCTACACTCATCATTTAGTTCATACAGCTTTTCAACAAATTTGCTGTTTTAGGAATTTGGTGAGATTGAGTCCTTATTTTGCAACGTAATAAACAAAGGTTGCACTTTGTGAGGGCGATTCATTGGTGGCAGGATGCTTTGGAATATCCTGAGGCTGTAATAAAGTGTTATATTAATGTTCTTTTTTTACGTGTGATAGATTGACCTAATAACAATATTATAGCAACTCCACCCACCACAACCCCTACCGGCTCTAGAATCTAAACATCTCTGGACACTACATTGCGGTTGGATTAAAAAATAGGTGATCACAAACCATGTTAATCCACCAAGTACATGCAGCAGAATGTGTTTTGACGTTGAAGTGGATTTCGGTTACAGATTTATTTGGTGATGTGGAAAAAGCTGCACAATTACGGGTGAAAAGTTATATAGCTTGTTGATGAGACTACTATTGACCTACTACACTCAAGTATTAAAAATCTACCAGTCCAAATTTTTCCTGAATTTGCCTTTTAATCAAAAAAATTCCTGTCTTTGCCCATCATTGTAACTTTCCCACTAATTTATGCCCAAGTTAAACCAATGTTGGATGGAGTAGGTGAGGTTTCGGGTCAAGACCCTTCATCAGACTGAAAGTCACGGGAAAGGGAAATGGGAGATATAGACAATGATGTAGAGAGATATAGAACAAATGAATAAAAGATATGCAGAAAAGTAACAACTATAAAGGAAACAAGCCATTGTCAGCTGTTTGTTAGGTGAGAACAAAAAACTGGTGTGACTTGGTTGGGGCAGGGATGGAGAGGAAGGGAATGCAGGGCTTAAGTTAGAGAAATCAATATTCATAGCCCTGGGTTGTAAACTGTCCAATTTGCATTTGGCCTCACTGTGACAATGGAGGAGGCCTAGGACAGAAAGGTCAGTGTGGGAATGGAAAATACCTAGTGCGCTCTTCAAGTTTATCCGATCCATTGGAATATTCCAACAAATGGCTGAACAAGAGCATCCATCACATTGCATTGCACTCTTAGTGCCGCATTGAAGTCTTAACCTATGTTGTGAGTGTGTCCTGGTTTGAAACTTCAAACCTTTAGATACTTTTATATCGTTGGGCTGTTGAGCTTCTGTAGTCCATGCTTTATGAGCCAGCTATGAACCAATTCTTTACTTTGGCTTGAAATTGGTGGTGCAAGTCATACAGTCAGTGGCACTAACATGAGTCTCATACATTATGTATGCATCCTCCATGATGGGACATGTCAAATGTGTGGAATGGCACAGGGCTAGGTCCTACAATCATTTTTGCACCATCTATGGAGAACATGGATGGGTGAGGTTTTGGATCAGAACCCTTCAGAAGAAGGGTCCCAACTCAAACTTACCTATCTATGTTCTCCATACATGCTGCCTGACATACGGAGTTACTCCAGCACTTTGTATAAACCAGCATCTGCAGTTCTGTGTTTCTGTCATATTTTGCCTGTTTTGAACTGATGAAATGGAGATTACAATACCACGAAGAATTAACCTGGGCTTTAAGGATAGATTTGATTCCGAAACATCAGTTTGTAGATGGGTATTTGTTGACCTTCATGCAACAGTGCATTGGATGCATGCTTTGCTGCCTGCAACACAAATCCACCCATGAACTATAGTAAAACTGAGGCCATGGGTAAAACATTATCAAGCCTGACTCGCAATTTTCTGGGTCATTCCTACATGCAGGAATAGGCGCTGCAATGTTCTGGCAAAACGTGGCCAAATTTAGTATTTCTATTGCTGTACAAAGCAAAGGAACAAGGCAGGAACTACCCCTTTAATTCAATTATGGAACACCACACCATCCATTATTTAGTCACTGGCTGTTTTTTGATTTAACTACAACTGTTCATATGGGAGTTGCAACTCATTTATGAATCCAAATGCACAATTGGCAAAGTTCATAAGGAAGAAGCAGGAATATGTCGTAGTTGCTTGAAAGACCATCACTGATAGTTGAAAAGAGGCACAAAGTGCCTGAGTAACTCAACCGGTTAGGCAGCATCATAAAGAAGGGTCTCATTTGAAAGTCAGCATCTACAGTTCCTTGTTTCTATCTTTAATTCTGCACCATCTACTGTATCCCAATAGCGTGTTAGAACAATGGGTTTGAACAGGCTCTCACATTGCTAACCTGTGTTAGCATGTCCTCCTGACAAATTCTTAAACCTTTAAAATGACAACTTGGATAAGGTGATAGAAGGAACCTTCAAAATTCTGTGAATCAAAATCTCCAGGAGGGAAGGGAAGGAAGAAATAGATGGAGAATCAATAAAATATTTGTTTAATATATACTGATAGTATGCCTGCTGGTTTACTGTGTTTAAGGATGCATCTGTTTACTTCTTTAAAACACCTTTTGCTGCAGCATGTATGTCACAAACAATGTCTAACGTTGAATTACGCCACATGAGCCAGGAAATGTTCATGTTTGAATCCTGTCTTTCATTCCTGTTCTTCGCCTTAGGCTAGAGGAGGTGAATTGGCCAAGGTTGTTGCTTATATTTCACTGGTCAGTGACTCCTAGAATTAACGTGGTCAATTGTTATGTGGGGAAATGGGTTAGGGTTAGTGGTGAGGCTTTCAGTGTTTATACAGATGGTTGGCTTGACTGCACCACTGGACAGTGCTTAAGGGCTTCAGAAGTACACTTGGGCATAAGGTTTTTACATTTTAAAAAGGAGAGAAGTTTAAAAAAACATACACATCCATAGTGATTTTTGTACCTGATGATTCTAGTTCTATCTCACAGTCACCTCTTTGTCTCATCAACACTTCAAATCCAGTATCAGCTGAGAAGGAAATTCTTCCAGATAAATTTTGAAAAAGGCAAAACTGTTGTCTCTGATTGCCACGAAACCTGGTGCACTGACCATGGTCGCCAGCTATCCCTTGGCAGTTGTCGGTTGAACCAGCAAAGCGATTTTCTGATCAACATTCTGCTCCAATATTGGGAATCCCAGCTCAGCCTCTAATGTCACCCAACAACAAATCTGCTAGAGCCTTTCTCATAGCCTTCTTACCCCCTCTGGACTGGACTTTTCAAATCTCCTGACCATCCTCCGTTTATGTGCTCAGACCATGGTTTTTGCATCTTGCGACATACCAAGACCAAGCCTTATCCAAAGCGTCTCTGGAAAACATGGGTCTCCTTTCAGGTCGCGACCCAAAACGTCACCTATCCAGATTCTCCCGAGATGCTGCCTGACCTGCTGGGTTGCTACAGCACTTTGTGTCCTTTTGTGTATTAAGCAGCGACTGCAATTCTTTGGTTCTACATCATGCCTTGCTTGTTGACTTGCATTGCCTTCTGTGATCTGGGCCCTCACTATCTTTGAGATCTCTGTGCTTCATCCAGCCTTGATTTTAATCACTGCATTTTAATCAGTGCATCACGGCTGCACTTTAATCTACTTTGGCCTTATTTTCTGAATTCCCTTCCCTAAGTTGCTCCTCAGATTCTGTATCCTTCCTTGAGACTTTCTTAAACCCTGCTCTGCTGTCTCTATCTATGGCTCAGTCAAACTTTCTTGAAAATGCTCTGGGTGAGAACTTTGTGCTGTTTTGTTATTGCTAAAGGTTCCACATAAATGCACATTGCTATCTATTGTTGTTACTGGCAAAAGGATCTTAATATTAAATGAAAAAAATAATAAACCGCAGAAAATCGTGATTTTTAAAATGAGAGAAATTAAGAAATGCCAAAACTATCTGAAGAAGGAACAAAGAAGACTGATGCAGCAATGTTAAGAAAGTAAAGGCATATGCTGTTTTCCTTTTTGCAAAGGTAACTTCCCCTCAGACACCTCAGTTATCAAGGTCTCTTGGCATCAGAGCTGTTCAGTTGTTTTTTAAAACATTAATTTCCGCTACAAAATGCTCCATTTGGCAGTGTGACAGATAAATCTCAAATTGTTGTCTGCTCAGAGGCAATTCAAACAAAGATCTCATGTCCATGGTGATATCATTTGCTGCATCTGGTATTCCCTGGCAGAGTATCCCCTGACTTATAACATGAATCTGTGGGCAATAATGTAAGCATACTTTTGTATTAAGTGCACAACGTACATGGTGGTTATTGTTGCTGCTAACTGAAGACTAGGGTATTGTGACTTTACCTCATAAATAATGAAACGGTGTTTTCCAAAGCATGATTAAAGGTCTGAGGAAGACTTGAGGCTGAATGAAAAATTGGTGCAAGTGAACACTTAGCAGGCTTTTAACTTTAATGCAAAAGGTTTGAAAGACCACGCTAGCAATGACAGGAAACAGATATTTATTTTGAAAGATGAAAGGACTAAAGTCCTCTTTGGTAAAAAACACCAGCCATTAGCAGAAGGAAATGTTTATGCTATAGTTGAGAGTGTAATTCATATTTTATAAACATGGCGAATATTGATACCAGCTCAGCTGGGGTGAGGAAATGAATGTTTGTGCACCTAATGCATTTTTACCCAACCAGCATAAGCTGTGACAGCTCGCTGTGTTGACAGGATATTAATGGTTAAATATATAAAAATCTGTTGTGTCAAGATCCCAAGGCATTACTGCTAGACCTAGAGAGAACAATATCTGTCTGGGTTTGTACAAGGGTGCAGTAATACAGATGAAGGGGCCTTTGCAGGATGTTAATATGTTGGACTGAACCCCTGAGACTCCTTTGCCTTTTAATTTATATAAGCTATCTCATTTCCTCATAAACCTGAGTGAAATTCAGATCGAAGCTCCCAGTGGCTCAGTTGGTGAATACAGTGTTTCATGAAGAACTGAACCATTAAGTCCAATGAGATCCCAAGAGCCCGAGTCCTTGCAGAGTTGACTGATCTCAGTTGAACCATTACAATTAGGGTTTACGACCACAATATGGTTTTGTCCATACTTGGTCTGGAAACTCTGGAATTCTGAAATAGTCATCTCTAATTTCAAGTAACTCCTGCATTCCTGACCCACCTCCAGAAATGCTGCCTGACCCGCTGAGTTACTTCAGCACTTTGTGACTGTCTCTGAAGCAAGCCGGATAAACTGTGTACTCATCTGAATTGCTGCTTGGGGCATCTCAGGCGCACTTCAGGGTAGCAAATCTCAGCCAATACTGATGCTCCTGATTGCCAAACATTGACACCTATAAGATTGGGATCAGCGAGAATGATCATCTTGATTGAGAAGGCCATTAGAATCATCTCTTGCACTAAAGAACACAAAGTACTGGAGTAACTCAGTGGGTCAGGCAGCATCTCTGGAGTAACATATACAGGTAATGTTTCATGTCTAAAGAAGGGTCCCGACCCAAAATGGCGCCTATCCATGTTACTACAGAGATGCTGTCTGACCCGCTGAGTTACTCCTGTGCTTTGGATCCTTTTGTGTTAACCAGCCTCTATAGTACTTTGCTTCTACCTCTTGCATTGCCATGGACTTGTTGTTTTTTAACTGTATTTTGCATGAATGTCGTGTTTTAGAAATGTTCAATGTAATTTAATGTATAATTTGCCTTTGTGTGTTTGTCTGAATCTACATACTTGTGATACTGTTGCAAACCAGATATTCTGTATTTGTACCTTGCCCTGCTGGTGCACATGACAATAAACTCGACTTGACTTATATGGGCTAAAGGGGAAATATATGAAATCACTTGATTGCCCTTTGAGTCCTGGTATAATAAAACTGAGTGAATGTCATTGTGGAACTTAATGCTAAATTGCGTTTCCAAATTCTGTCAAACAGTAACTGCGTTTGTATGTTTTCTGATAAGGGATGGGACCTCCGGGCCCTATTATGGACACAGGCAGATCACACAGACTGACACAGCACAATACTGAGGGAAAGCCAATTGTCAATATCCAAGAGGTTAAATCAAGGCCTTTGCTGGAAGCTTACACAAGAATAAAGATTGCCTTGGTTATTTTGAAGAAAGTCAGTGAATTATGCTCTGACCAATGTCCATTAATGAATCAAAACAGGGGAACTTATTATTTAGAATGAAGATAGACAAAAAAAGCTGAAGTAACATATTGAGAAAGGCAGCATCTGTGGAGAGAAGAAATGGGTGACGTTTCGGATCGAGACCCTTCCTCGGACTCATTATTTACTTTAGTTGTTTGGTGGAGTCCTTTTTGCATTAAACTAGCAGCCACTCTCAGCTCGATAATAGCACTGAAGGAACTATAAAAATATAGCTTACTGATTGGAGACGATCAGCCATGATCACAATGAATGGCGGTGCTGGCTCGAAGGGCCAAATGGACTCCTCCTGCACCTATTTTCTATGTTTCTATGTTTCTACGGTTCCGAATTACCTGAGGTTATCATGAAGATCTGTGAAGAAGCTGAATAAAAAGCACTTTTCATGGCTTATGGCTTATATATCCGGGGATTAGTTGATGATAGCTCAGTCAAGCTTTATCTTTAGCCTTTAGACATTTGGGATACAGCGTGGAAACAGACCCTTCAGCCAACCAGCGATCACCTCATACACTAGCACTATCCTACACACCAGGAACAATTTACAATTTACAGAAGCCAATTAACCTCCAAACCTGTAGGCCTTTGGAGTATGGGAGGAAACAGAGAAAAGCCATGTAGTCACAGGGAGAACGTACAAACTCCATACAGACAGCAACCTAGGTCAGGATCTAACAATAGACAATAGACAATAGGTGCAGGAGTAGGCCATTCAGCCCTTCGAGCCAGCACCGCCATTCAATGCGATCATGGCTGATCACTCTCAATCAGTACCCCGTTCCTGCCTTCTCCCCATACCCCCTCACTCCGCTATCCTTAAGAGCTCTATCCAGCTCTCTCTTGAAAGCATCCAACGAACTGGCCTCCACTGCCTTCTGAGGCAGAGAATTCCACACCTTCACCACCCTCTGACTGAAAAAGTTCTTCCTCATCTCCGTTCTAAATGGCCTACCCCTTATTCTCAAACTGTGGCCCCTTGTTCTGGACTCCCCCAACATTGGGAACATGTTATCTGCCTCTAATGTGTCCAATCCCCTAATTATCTTATATGTTTCAATAAGATCCCCCCTCATCCTTCTAAATTCCAGTGTATACAAGCCCAATCGCTCCAGCCTTTCAACATACGACAGTCCCGCCATTCCGGGAATTAACCTAGTGAACCTACGCTGCACGCCCTCCATAGCAAGAATATCCTTCCTCAAATTTGGAGACCAAAACTGCACACAGTACTCCAGGTGCGGTCTCACCAGGGCCCGGTACAACTGTAGAAGGACCTCTTTGCTCCTATACTCAACTCCTCTTGTTACGAAGGCCAACATTCCATTGGCTTTCTTCACTGCCTGCTGAACCTGCATGCTTCCTTTCATTGACTGATGCACTAGGACACCCAGATCTCGTTGAACTCCCCCTCCTCCTAACTTGACACCATTCAGATAATAATCTGCCTTTCTATTCTTACTTCCAAAGTGAATAACCTCACACTTACCTACATTAAACTGCATCTGCCATGTATCCGCCCACTCACACAACCTGTCCAAGTCACCCTGCAGCGTTATTGCATCTTCCTCACAATTCACACTACCCCCCAACTTAGTATCATCTGCAAATTTGCTAATGGTACTTTTAATCCCTTCGTCTAAGTCATTAATGTATATCGTAAATAGCTGGGGTCCCAGCACCGAACCTTGCCGTACCCCACTGGTCACTGCCTGCCATTCCGAAAGGGACCCATTTATCCCCACTCTTTGCTTTCTGTCTGTCAACCAATTTTCTATCCATGTCAGTACCCTACCCCCAATACCATGTGCCCTAATTTTGCCCACTAATCTCCTATGTGGGACCTTGTCGAAGGCTTTCTGAAAGTCGAGGTACACCACATCCACTGACTCTCCCTTGTCAATTTTCCTAGTTACATCCTCAAAAAATTCCAGTAGATTTGTCAAGCATGATTTCCCCTTCGTAAATCCATGCTGACTCGGAATGATCCCGTTACTGCTATCCAAATGCTCAGCAATTTCGTCTTTTATAATTGACTCCAGCATCTTCCCCACCACTGATGTCAGACTAACTGGTCTATAATTACCCGTTTTCTCTCTCCCTCCTTTCTTAAAAAGTGGGATAACATTTGCTATCCTCCAATCCACAGGAACTGATCCTGAATCTATAGAACATTGAAAAATGATCTCCAATGCTTCCACTATTTCTAGAGCCACCTCCTTAAGTACTCTGGGATGCAGACCATCAGGCCCTGGGGATTTATCTACCCAAAACCATTTCCTGCCTAATGTGGATTTCCTTCAGTTCCTCCATCACCCTAGGTTCTCCGGCCCCTAGAACATTTGGGAGATTGTGTGTATCTTCCTCAGTGAAGACAGATCCAAAGTAACGGTTTAACTCGTCTGCCATTTCTTTGTTCCCCATAATAAATTCCCCTGCTTCTGTCTTCAAGGGACCCACATTTGCCTTGACTATTTTTTTCCTCTTCACGTACCTAAAAAAACTTTTGCTATCCTCCTTTATATTATTGGCTAGTTTACCCTCGTACCTCATCTTTTCTCCCCGTATTGCCTTTTTAGTTAACTTTTGTTGCTCTTTAAAAGAGTCCCAATCCTCTGTCTTCCCACTCTTCTTTGCTATGTTATACTTCCTCTCCTTAATTTTTATGCTGTCCCTGACTTCCCTCGTCAGCCACAGGTGTCTCTTACTCCCCTTAGAGTCTTTCCACCTCTTTGGAATAAATTGATCCTGCAACCTCTGCATTATTCCCAGGAATACCTGCCATTGCTGTTCTACCGTCTTCCCTGCTAGGGCCTCCTTCCAATCAATTTTGGCCAGCTCCTGCCTCATGCCTCCGTAATCCCCTTTGCTATACTGTAATACCGACACTTCCGATTTTCCCTTCTGCCTTTCCATTTGCAGAGTAAAACTTATCATGTTGTGATCACTGCCTCCTAATGGCTCTTTTACCTCTAGTCCCCTTATCAGATCAGGATCATTACACAACACTAAATCCAGAATTGCCTTCTCCCTGGTAGGCTCCAGTACAAGCTGTTCTAAGAATCCATCTCGAAGGCACTCTACAAACTCTCTTTCCTGGGGTCCATTTCCAACCTGATTTTCCCAGTCTACCTGCATGTCGAAATCTCCCATAACCACCGTAGCATTACATTTTTGACACGCCAATTTTATCTCCTGATTCAACTTGCACCCTATGTCGAGGCTACTGTTTGGGGGCCTATAGATAATTCCCATTAGGGTCTTTTTACCCTTACAATTTCTCATTTCTATCCATACTGATTCAACATCTCCTGATTCTATGTCACCCCTTGCAAGGGAATGAATATCATTCCTTACCATCAGAGCAACCCCACCCCCTCTGCCCACCTGTCTGTCTTTTCTATACGTTGTGTACCCCTGAATATTCAGTTCCCAGCCCTGGTCCTCTTGTAACCATGTCTCAGTGATCCCTACAACATCATACTTGCCCATGACTAACTGAGCCTCAAGCTCATCCACTTTATTTTTTATACTACGCGCATTTAAGTACAACACTTTAACTTCTGTATTTACCTCCTCTCTCACATCGTTCACAATTGGCCCTGCCCTTAATTTCTTTTCCGCTCTAGAACTTCTGTTCCCATTCTTCCGAGAGTCTTTTGCAATATCTCCTGTATTCCCTTTGACCTCATCTTCATATTCACAATTTGTTAACCCCTCCCCCCCACTACTTAGTTTAAAGCCACAGGTGTCACACTAGCAAACCTGCCTGCCAGAATGTTTGTCCCCCTGCTGTTAAGATGCAACCCGTCCCTTTTGTACAAGTCACCCCTAGCCCAGAAGAGATCCCAGTGGTCCAGAAATCTAAATCCCTGCTCTCTGCACCAGCCCCTCAGCCATAAATTCATACCCTCTATCTCTCTGTTCCTGGCCTCACCAGCACGAGGTACCGGTAGCAGTCCAGAGATAACCACCTTCGACGTCCTACTTCTCAGCGCTTTTCCCGACTCTCTAAACTCCCGCTGTAGCACCTCCTTCCTCTTCCGCCCGACGTCATTCGTGCCCACGTGCACAACGACTTCAGGTTGATCGCCTTCCCTCACTAGGATTTTCTGAAGCCGGTCTGTGATGTGTTGAACCCTGGCACCAGGGAGGCAACAGACCATCCTCAAGTCCCTCCTGCTGCCACAGAATCTTCTGTCCGTCCCTCGGACTATGGAGTCACCGACCACTACGGCTCTTCCAGACTTCGGTCTCCCCTGTCGTGTATCCTTGCCAACAGGTCCGCCACTCGGACTGGAAACGTCTTCTGCCCCGACAGTTCCCAAGAGGGTATACCTATTTGCAATAGGCACAGCCACTGGGGTGTCCTGTAGTCCACGTCCACTCCCCCCGGAAACAGTCTCCCACCTTCGCTCGACCTGGACCCTTGGCGTGACAGCCTCACAATAGGTCCTGTCGAGGAAACTCTCGCATTCCCGGATGGCCCTGAGGTCATCCAACTGCCTCTCCAACTCCACCACACGTCCCTTCAGGAGCTGCACCTGGACACAGTTCTTGCAGGTGTAGCTCCCAGAAGCTCCCGCGACGTCCCTGTCTTCCCACATCCTGCAGGAAACACACCGCACCAACTTTTCCGCCATCACCTTGTGCCTATAACCAGCTCTGGCTTAAAACAATGGTATCCTCCTCACCTCAGCCTCCTCGCCAAAGACTCGCAGCCAAAGACTCGCAGCCAAAGACTCGCACTTTTCTCACTGGGCACTTCCCTCACTGGGCTGCACCTGAACAGGGCTGCACCCTTTTGCAAGTATTGCTTATATTACCAATTAAATTGCCTGATTGTCCAATTTACCTGACTTCTCACTTAAACTAGCACTTACTTTAATGCTCAGCCAACGGGCGTCCTTGCTCTGCTCCCGGACTTTTGAAATTGACTACTAGCTTCCTTTTGGCGCTCTTTTTAAACTGCCTGCTCAACTGTGATTGGCACTTACTTTAGTGCTCAGCCAACGGGCGTCCTTGCTCTGCTCCCAGACTTTTGAAATTGACTACTAGCTTCCTTTTGGCGCTCTTTTTAAACTGCCTGCTCAACTGTGATTGGCTCTTACTTTAGTGCTCAGCCAACGGGCGTCCTTGCTCTGCTCCCGGACTTTTGAAATTGACTACTAGCTTCCTTTTGGCGCTCTTTTTAAACTGCCTGCTCAACTGTGATTGGCACTTACTTTAGTGCTCAGCCAACGGGCGTCCTTGCTCTGCTCCCGGACTTTTGAAATTGACTACTAGCTTCCTTTTGGCGCTCTTTTTAAACTGCCTGCTCAACTGTGATTGGCTCTTACTTTAGTGCTCAGCCAACGGGCGTCCTTGCTCTGCTCCCGGACTTTTGAAATTGACTACTAGCTTCCTTTTGGCGCTCTTTTTAAACTGCCTGCTCAACTGTGATTGGCACTTACTTTAGTGCTCAGCCAACGGGCGTCCTTGCTCTGCTCCCGGACTTTTGAAATTGACTACTAGCTTCCTTTTGGCGCTCTTTTTAAACTGCCTGCTCAACTGTGATTGGCTCTTACTTTAGTGCTCAGCCAACGGGCGTCCTTGCTCTGCTCCCGGACTTTTGAAATTGACTACTAGCTTCCTTTTGGCGCTCTTTTTAAACTGCCTGGGTCTCTGACGCTGTAAGGCAGCAACTCTACCGCTGGGCCACTGTGCCACCAGTTTAAAACATCAAAAGTGCTACGTATCATTTCTTGACTAATATCTACAATACAGTTCTTCTATAATATAGTGATTGTAAACTTTTGTTTTTGCCATTTTAGGATCATTTATTTGTCCAACTACAATGAATAGATCCTTATAAAAACTGCACCCCACCCACAACCCGCCCAATTTAAAGTTTTTTTTTGCAGAGAGTGATATTCTAACCCAAAAAAAAGGGTCTGAAGAAGAGTCCCAACCCGAAACATCACCTGTCCATGTTCTCCAGAGTCGCTGCCTGACCTGCTGAGATACTCCAGCGCTTTCAATGAATTAATGAATAAGTTTATTGGCCAAGTGGGTGCATATACAAGGAATGTGCCTTGATGCTCCGTTCACAAATGACAACATAAACATACAGTTAACTATTAAGAATAAAGCATAAACACATCAAAACAATAAGGATACAACATTACTGTCTAAACATATGTATTAACCAGCTTGTGCAGTTCTATGTTTCTATAAACAAAAGTACAATATTTCTAATCTCTGCTTTTTAATATTTTAATCACCAGATATTATGATTGTAATTAAATTGCTTTAGATGGAGATACTTTTACAAATTACAATTGGATGTTGGTGCTGGTAGATGGGTACTAAGTTTCCACGGAAGAACTTTAGGCTCTTAACCTCATGATTCACCTTTGACTCGGTCTGCCTACTCTTGCCTCAGGCACATTCGTTGCTGCTGTTTTGTTGCCACAAGAAACTGGAGAGAATTGTATTAAAAAAAAGAAAAATATAAGTTTCTGAATGGTTTGGTGTGCTTGAGTGCTAGAGTAACTCAGTGGAGTAAATCAGCCTGAAGAAGAATCCCAACCCAAAACATTACCTTTTCAAGTTCTCCAGAGTTTCTGCCCAACACGTAAAGTCACTCCAGCACTTTATGACTTTTTAAAATTCTATAATTCTATCTTTGTTAGATTTAAATGGCCTAACTGTAATAGTCGAACAAAGAAAGGCTTGTGTTTCAGGTTTCACAATACAAACTTGTAGTCAAGTGTGGTTGGTGCTGGAATAGAGAAAATATGATAGACAATTCCTGCACAGAATGTTCCCAGAAATATCATAGACAAAGGCTGAAGGTTAACTGCTATAGAAAGTGGAGCTAATATGGAACAGGAAAGATGGTCTTCTGGATCATTTTTTAAACATTTTTCCTTTCGTGATCCCATACCTGACGGAAACAATTCAAAAGATAGACATAAAGTGCTGGAGTAACTCAGCGGGACAGGCAGCATCTCTGGAGAAAAAGGATGGGTGACATTTCAGGTTAGGATCCTTCTTCAGACGTCACCCTACTGAGTTACTCTAGAACTTTGTGTTTATCTTCAGTATATACCAGCAGCTGCAGTTCCTTTCTACACTTGGAAATATTTCACTTTGATACTGGGGATCAATTGACCCATTGTCTCAAAAAGACAGCCAATATCATCAAAGACCCATATTTCTGCTGGTCATTCTCTCATTTTGCTCATACCATTGGGAAGAAAGTATAGGAGCCTGAAACTGTGACCACCAGGTTCGAATAGCTTCTTCACAGCAACCATCATGGTATGGGGCGGCACAGTGGCGCAGCACCTAACAGCGCCAGCGTCCCAGGCTCCTATACTTTCTTCCCAATGGTATGAGCAAAATGAGAGAATGACCAGCAGAAATATGGGTCTTTGATGACTAGGGGTGCTGTCTGTGCTGAGTTTGTATGTTCTCCCTGTGACCACGTGAATTTTCTCCAGGTGCTCCAGTTACCTCCCACACTCCAAGGACATGCAGGTTTGTAGGTCAATTGGCTTTGGTAAAATTGTAAATTGTCCCTAGTGTGCAGGATGATGTTGGTGTATGGGGTGATCGCTGGCTGGTGCGGACTCAGTGGGCCGAAGGGCCTGTTTCTGCGCTATATCTTTAAAGGCTAAAGTCTAAAGACAATTAAACACTCTTGGCTCTTGATTTTGCACCAAAGCAATATGTAGCCAAAGAGCAGTGGCAGATCGATAATAATTCAATGTCACTTTTCATTAACTCTGACGATAATCAAAAGTCTAGCAAATACATTCAACAACATAGGAGGTGGGTTGGAAGCAGTTAATTTATTAATTCGTACTCTAACTGAATAAATAGAGACGCTTAAAAACCTTCACAACTGGAAAATGAAACATATCAAATAATGATAACGAGAGTAATCATTACTTGTCTAATTAGCAAATTCATTAGTTGACCCATCTGCTAGTCCTTGGCATCAAATTCACTCAATGCAGTCATCTGCTGCTCTCGCTGCCCAGCTCCAGAGCACAAACATTCTGTGTCTAAAGCGTGGATTGTTCTGTTCATCACAGGTCCCCACACAGAAGTTCACTTCACGCCATGGAGACCCATAGAAAAGAAAATTCTTCTGACATCTTCGTTCCCCATTAACATTGCCAACCATTCATACGCTAACACCATTTATACCCTTACAATGCAGATATCGCCGAAACAACATATTTATCCATGAAGAAAAAGAAGCTCTTCTGGAAATCGTTCATTTAAATGGCACAGCAGACTCAAAGCAACGTCTGGAGGGGCTCCATCAGATGCGCACACTGCCAGGTAGGTCAAATGACTGACATGCTTCTTAATGGTTCTGTTGAAGCAGCACAGTGGCCTATTTGTATGGAGCTCTGCCGACGGTCATGGTGGTGTTGATGGCTCCGTGTTCTCTCCATTCAGACCCCTCTGATATTGTCTTTGAGAACTTTCAGATCGTCGACGCACAAAAGCCTCTTTCACCGTCCGCAAATCTCATCGTAAAGTTCAGCACGTAAAAAAAAAAAGAAACTGCAACTGATGCAAATTCTGAAATAAACCAGCAAACACATAGGACAGGACAGTTTGGCCAACATCTGAAAGGGAATGAACGATTAATATTTTGGGCTTGAGATTTGATCAGAACTGGCAAAACCGGAGAACAAGAATTCCCCACATGAGTCTGCCGTAGACACCCAAGCTTTAATTATGCATGATATTCTGTCAATGTTTCCCTGTTTTACTGGATCAAGGCAATTCTGCTCAATTTCTGTGGAAGATGTAAAAAGCCCTTTTATAGCATTGAATGTCAACGTTTCTAGTAGCAATACGCCTCAGGTTTTTTTATGGGTCTTGAGAATAGAGACCGGAGGTGAAGAAGACAAGTGTTGCCTTTTATTGGTCATCAAAAAGGGACAAACAACACGACGGGGCAATAAAACATGAGGCTAATGTGGGAGGTGGGGATGCTGGTGCTGATGGTTACAGGTTTTTAATTAAATACCAATTTCCCAATCCCAAATATCAAATGAAATGCCTTGAGAGCAGCAGCTGATGTGCAAACGTTTTCCTTTTCAACTGGAAGAGATTCAGGAGCTATTGCACTTCCATTTTTGGGAAGCTTGTCTTTAGGACTGCTTTTGATCGGAATACATCTGTGTCGTTTCCAGTGTGAATGTGTGAAGGATGTTCTTTTCTTTCTTTTCTTTCTCTCTCTCTCTCTCTTACCTTTTGTTGTTATTACTGATAATAACAACAAAATCCTCTCTCTCTCTCTCTCTCTCTCTCTCTCTCTCTCTCTCTCTCTCTCTCTCTCTCTCTCTCTCTCTCTCTCTCTCTCTCTCTCTCCCACTGCCTCTCTCACTTTCACTCTCTTTCTCTCTCCCTCTCTCTCTCTCTCTTTCTCTTTCTCTCTCCCTCTCTCTCTCCGTCTCCCACTGCCTCTCTTACTTTCACTCACTCACTCACACTCAATCACTCACTGTGCAATGTATAGAACAATGATTTTTGTTGTTCATTTTCCAGCATCTTAGTTGTTTAAACACTCTGGTGGTGCATGAGAATGTATCATTAATAGTGAATTACAGATGCAAATCTATTGTTTATTTGTTTAATTTGTTCCTTCTTTCCTAAAGATACTGACTTTTGTGGCCGTGCTGAGTGTTTTATCTGTGTTGTGAGCGGTGTGAACCTGGGGAAAGCAGCCCCCATTCTCCCCCACACAGCCCCAGTGATCAAATAACAAGCTGTGAGGCAAGTTTGATCCATGACAATAAGGCCACAAACTCCTCCAAATGCTGACCTATGAATTCCACTGAATGGTAATTTTTGTCCTGAATACTTTTGAGATCCAGAGAAAGTGCATCACAACCAAAACTATTTATGAATTCACTTTGGTTTTCTTGTCACACACACACACAGAGTCATAGTCACACATGTAAATATAGTACAGGCAAAAGCACATGTCTGCACTTGCAGGCACATTTTGATTCCTGCTCTATGATCAGAATAGATATGTTCTGCTATTTTTTTTCCCCTCCCAATCCCAGGGTGCTCACAATTGAAGAAAATATAAGTAGGAAAGCTGAATTTGCGTCTATAACACATCGGGTGTCACATAATGTGTAGAAAGGAACTGCAGATGCTGGTTTATACTGAAGATAGGTACAAAGTGCTGGAGTAACTCAGCGGGACAGGCAGCATCTCTGGAGAAAAAGGATGGGTCTTTTTCTCCAGAGATGCTGCCTGACCCACTGCATTTCTCCAGCCCTGGGTGCCACATAATCACTGGTAGAAAATAGTTTTTAACATCATTGCAGGTACAAACAATAATACTGGGGAGCAGACTTTTTTAGAGATACAGCGCAGAATCAGACCCTTCAGCCCAGCAAGTCCGTGCCGACCAGTGATCTCCCCATATACCAGCACTATCCTACACACTAGGGACTATTTACAATTTTACCGAAGCCAATTAATCTACAAACCTGCACGTCGTTGGAGTGTGGGAGAAAACTGGAAAAGATACCCACATCGGTCACATCGATAGTTCATGTTCAATCTGTTGCTTTGCTTTGAGTGCTATCTCTATCATTGTGCATCATGCGAGTAATTCTTACACGTAAAAAGACACAAAGTGCTGGATTAACTCAGTGCGCCAGGCAATATCTCTGCACCCATTCCTTCTCTCCAGAGATGCTGCCTGTCCCGCTGAGTTACTCCAGCATTTTGTGTCCATCTCTGGAGTCCATGGACAGTTAACTTTTCGGGACCTGAAACATCACCTGCCCATGTTCCCGCGAGATGCTGATTGACCTGCTGAGTTACTCCGACACTTTATGTCTTTTATTGTACACCAACATTTGCAGTTCCTACTGCCTTAAGAGTAATATAATTTACCCTCCCAAACTGTGCTCCCTTCTCAGGCCAATATAAAGCCTGCTGTGAATGTGCCACAAACTGGGAATCGACACACTTCCCCTGAAATGAATTTTTACTGATGTCAGATTTTACAGATCTATGCTTTTGAGAGTAATTAATAAATGATGGTAATTATGCTGGCATCTCTAATTAACAGCAGTGTGACACTTATTGTTTAAAGATGTCTCTGAGTTCTTGCTTCCCTTCCCCCATCCTGTTCAATTTGCCTTTAGGCCATGAAATGCCACCGACATTGAGATTGCTTTTCAAATCCCTGTTGGCAGATTCCTGCAGTATCTCTAGGCCTGGCAGTGGCTGTCAGGGAAACTTGGTCCCAGTGCATTCCCAAGTTGTAAAACGGTGCTGCTTAGTGCAAATCCATCTGCTAGATGTGTGTTTGATCTCCAGAGAGGTTGTGGACAATAAAAGGTTTTAATCACAGGCAAAACGGGCGGCACAGTGGCGCAGCGGCAGAGCTGCTGCTTTACAGTGCCAGAGACCCGGGTTCGATCCTGACAATGGGTGCTCTCTATAGGGAGTTTGTACATTCCTGTGACTGCATGGGTTTTCTCTGGGTGCTGCGGTTTCCTCCCACACTCCAAAGACGTACAGGACTGTAGGTTAATTAGCTTTGGTATAATTGTAAATTGCGCCTAGTGTGTAGGACAGCGCAGGTCTATGGGGTTATCATTGGTTGGCGCAGACATGGTGAGCTGAAGAGGTTGTTTCTGCGCTGTGTCTCTGAAGTAAAGTAAAAGTATTACCACCTGGTGCTTCTGATTGGATGGGTATATTTTCTCAGTACATCAAGGAGCTATGCTTCTGCAGACTTTTGTAACTAATCATACAGGTTTAGCCAAAACCACCAAGCAGAAACATTTTATGAAATCAATATCTGCAGATTTGGGAAACTGGTCCAAGAATACTGCTTCAGATAACACCCCAAACGCTGTAGTAGCTCAATGGGTCAGGCAGCATCCCTGGAGAATATGGATAGGCGATGTTTCGGGTTGGGACCCTTCTTCAGAAAAAGTGTGCCGACCTGAAGCTTCTTCTTCTTGCGTTTGAGGCAGCAGAAGTTATGAAGCTGCTTCTGCTTCTGCTTCTGGTGCCTCTGATTGTTATCGTTCGCCTGACTGAGGTCAGTTGACAGGGCTCACCACGGGGAGGTCGACAACATGAGCCCCCCGACCTGAAGTGTCACCTCTCCATGTTCTCCAAAGATGCTGTCTGATCTGCTGAGTTTCTCCAGCATTTTGTGTCTTTCCTTGGTAAAGCAGCATCTGCAGTTCCTTATTTCTACATTCCTGCCTCAGGTTATTGTTTAACCATTATGCAAGATGCTGATAGACCAACCATTGGTGCAGTGACCCAGTCCTGTACATTTAAAAGGTATCAAGAGGAAAAGAAAAGAATGGCCTGCTTTGTGTCTAAAGAAAGATCCCTACCTAAAATGTCATCTGTCCCTTCCTACAACAGATGCTGCCTGACCCATTGAGTTCCTCCAGCACTTTTGGACAATATTCAAGCATCTGCAGTTCTTGTATCTCCATTATGCTGCCATTCAGTAAGGTATTGGCTAAAGTTTCACCTCAGTGGCAATTTCTTCCCTTGATTCACTTCATGTCGAGTCAAAGAGCCATACAGCACAGAATTTCGGTGGAATTTAGAAGACTGAGGGGGGATCTTATAGAAACATATAAAATTCTTAAGGGGTTGGAGAGGCTAGATGCGGGAAGATTGTTCCCGATGTTGGGGGAGTCCAGAACCAGGGGTCACAGCTTAAGGATAAGGGGGAAGTCTTTTAGGACCGAGATGAGAAAACATTTCTTCACACAGAGAGTGGTGAGTCTGTGGAATTCTCTGCCACAGAAGGTAGTTGAGGCCAGTTCATTGGCTATATTTAAGAGGGAGTTAGATGTGGCCCTTTTTGCTAAAGGGATCAGTGGGTATGGAGAGAAGGCAGGTACAGGCTACTGAGCTGAATGATCAGCCATGATCATATTGAATGGCGGTGCAGGCTCGAAGGGCCGAATGGCCTACTCCTGCACCTATTTTCTATGTTTCTATGTTTCTATGTTTCTATGTTTCTAATCAGGTCCTTCAACTTAACTCGACCATGCTTACCAAAATGGGGAATAGCTTACCCCATCTAAGCTAGTCCTATTTATTTGTGTTTGGCCCATAACCCTCTAAACATTTCCTATATATGTACCTCTCTTTTTGATTGCCTTTTAAGTGCTGTTCTAGAACCTGCCTCAACTACCTCCTCTGGCAGCTCGTTCCATACATCCACCACCTTCTGAGTGAAAAAGTTGCCCTCAGATTCCTATTAAATCTTACCCCTCTCCCATAAACCTATGTCCAGTGGTTCTTGATTCCCCTCCCTTGAGTAAAAAACTTGGTACCTAAAAACCTGTGAAACTCTGTTGAGAAGGTATTCAGGAGCTGAATCTCCACAGGCCTCTTGGGTAAAGAATTCCAAAGATTCACTGCTCTCTGGTTGATGCATTTGTTCTACTTCTGCTGCTCTATGCTGAGTCCTGATTTTGGACTGTGAGTCCTGGTTTGTTTCTGGTCAGACACTTGGTAAGCCAGGAAGTGGAATTCACCTGAAAAGTCTCCTTGTTTGGTAGCATGGACATGACAGACCAAATGGCTTTCTTTCCACATCATAAATGTCTGTGATCTTCTGCCTCTAATCTTCGGCTGACTAGACCTTGTAGCTGCCTGAGATCACACGTGGAGAAAGCTCACGTGAAGGATGGGAATTGTCCGATATCACTGCAAGCAATCAATGCCATTTGGAGCAGGGAAAACACAGAAAACAAAGCACGTTTAAAGTACAACTGTTATTTTTGAGTTTCCTGTCTGCAATTTTGCCCTTCCGACTGGCATTAATATAACATCTTCAAAGCTGGTCCCAAGCCTCCTTTCTGGTAAACAACTTCACACTCTTCTTTCTTCCATGTCTGAAATGTGTTATGCATTTCCCTGTCCTGCTTGTTTCCATATTTTCCTCACTTTCAGCTAGATCTCAACTACATAATACTGTGACGAACACAAACTGCTGGCGTAACTCAGCAGGTCAGGCTGCATCTCTGGAGAACATAGATTGGTATATAAGATAAAACATATAAGATTATTAAGATTATTAAGAGGTTGGACATGTTAGAGGCAGGAAACATGTTCCCAATGTTGGGGAAGTCCAGAACCAGGCCTCAGTTTAAGAATAAGTGGTAGGCCATTTAGAACGGAGATGAGGAAAAACTTTTTCAGTCAGAGAGTTGTAAATCTGTGGAATTCACTGCCTCAGAAGGCAGTGGAGGCCAAGTCTCTGAATGCATTCAAGAGAGAACTAGATAGATCTCTTAAGGATAGCGGAGGCAGGGGGTATGGGGGGAAGGCAGGAACGGGGTATTCATTGAGAATGATCAGCCATGATCACATTGAATGGTGGTATAAGAAAATGACTGCAGATGCTGGTACAAATCGAAGGTATTTATTCACAAAATGCTGGAGTAACTCAACAGGTCAGGCAGCATCTCAGGAGAGAAGGAATGGGTAACGTTTCGGGTCGAGACCCTTCTTCAGTCTGAAGTCTGAAGAAGGGTCTCGACCCGAAACGTCACCCATTCCTTCTCTCCTGAGATGCTGCCTGACCTGCTGAGTTACTCCAGCATTTTGTGAATAAATACCTTCACATTGAATGGTGGTGCTGGCTCGAAGGGCCGAATGGCCTACTCCTGCACCTATTGTCAAAGAAAAAAAAGATAGATTGGTAACGATTCGGGTCGGGACCATTCTTCAGATCCTTCAGCAGTTCCTTGCTTCTACTTAATACTGTGGTTTTGTCAGCTTTATTCTGTTATATTGTAAGCGAGATGTTGAAAAAGTACATGAGATTAATTAGAAATGGATTTGAACGTTTGCTGCCTCAGTTATAGATAAATTGTCCATCTCTTGATTGAAATAAACAGATGTGTAGAATATTTTCTATTGATTATTTGCCACATTAGTGGAGATGGAGAGCAAGACAAAGACTGAAAGCATTCCTTCCCTACTGCAGAAAGTTAAGCAGCAAGGCTTATCTTATCATTCTAAGTTTAAAAAAGATAGAATGGGACACATTTCCAGCTATTGCAAAAGCAGGATGTTACTGTTCAACCAGACGAGAAATGAAATGTGAATTTAATACTCTGAGACACAGTTGAAAATGTATCCGTGCAGCTAGTTTGATGGTCTATTTAGCTCAGCTGACAATTATTATCTGCATTTCCCTTGGAAGTAGTAAACTGGCCGGGTTATGGTACTTTGGATGCATTTAACCCAGTGGTCATTCACACTATCTTTGGCTTATTGCCGAAGATCAGTGTTTCCAGCATTTTCAGTCATCTTGTCCGATCTCCTCTTTCTCGAGATGCTGAAAGTTTCCACTTTAAAAAAAAATGTTATGCTTTGTTTCACTTATATGGTCTTCTTTCTCTTATTTTGCACTAGAAATCCACAATCTGAATCTCGCCTTGCAAAAGTGTAAGATTGAATTCAATAATCATTTATGAACCGACCAACTTTAGACTTTAGACTTTAGAGATACCGCATGGAAACAGGCCATTCAGCCCACCAAGTCCTCGCCGACCAGCGATCACCCTGTACACTAGCACCATCCTACACACTAGGGACAAATTACAATTTTACCGAAGCCAAATAGCCTACAAACTTGTACGTTTTTAGAGTGCGGGAGGAAGCTGGAGCAACCGAAGAAAACCCACACATTCACAGGGTGAAGGTAGAAACTCTGTATAGACAGCACCCGCTGTCAGGATCGAACCCGTGTGTCTAGCGCTGCAAGGTAGCAACTCTTACATAATTCCCTTATGTATCTATACACTGTAAATTGATTGATTGTAATTATGTATTGTCTTTCTGCTAACTGGTCAGCATGCAACATAAACCTTTTCACTGTACCTCGGTACATGTAACAATAAACTAAACTGAAATTCTATCGCTGCGCCACTGTGCAGCCCTTGTAAAATCCCAGTTATTTCAGGAATGCACCTCAGAAGAACATCGTACACCTATTCTGATTTAGAACATAGAACAGGAACAGGCCCTTCAGCCCACACTGTCAGTACCAAGCATGACGCCAGATTAAAGTACTCCCTTCTGCCTGCATGTGATCCATAACCTTCCAAACCCTGCATATTGATGTGCCTAACAGAAAAACTCTTAAATGCCACCATCGTATCTGCTTCCTCCGCCACCTCTGGCAGCACATTCCAGGCAATTATCATTCTCTGTGTAGGAAAATTTGCTTCATAAATCTTCTTTAAATTTCCCCCCTCTGAAATTAAAGCTCTGCCCTCTAGTATCTGACATTTCCACCCTCGGAGAAAGGTTTGTCTATCCTATCTCTGCTTCTCAAAAAGCTTTAAAAAACTTCTGTCTGGTCTTCTTTCAGCCTCTTGACACGCTGGAGAAAACAAGCCTTTCCTGATAGCTAATACCTTCTAATCCATGCAGCACTCTGGTAAACCTCTTCTGGACCCTCTCCAAAGCATCTGCATGCTTCCTGCTATGAGGCAACCAGAACTGCACATAAATTAATCCACTTATAACTGGCCAATTAATTTTTATTGCCCACTCAAGCAATTGACCACGAAACCACAAAATGATAAAAATATTTTCCACTGCTATGACAACTAGATATCCATAGTAAATGCTGTCAGAAAAGGATGAGTATAATTGAAGGAAGGGGCGGGATGATGTGGCACGGTGGCGCAGTGGTAGAGTTGCTGCCTTACAGCGCCAGAGAACCCGAGTTCGATTCTGACCATGGGCGCTGTCTGTACGGAGTTTGTACATTCTCCCCATGACCTGCATGGGTTTTCTCCAGGTGCTCCAGTTTCTCCAACACAAAGACATACATTTTTGTAAGCTAATTGGCTTGGTAAAATTGTACATTGTTCGTAGTGTGTGTAGGATAGTGTTAGTGTGTGGGGATCGCTGGTCTGCGTGGATTCGATGGGCCAAAGGGCCTGTTACTGTGCTGTATCTCTAAACTAAACTAAGCTAAACTAAATGAAGAAAAATGTCATGCTTGAAAAAATGATTGCCAGCAAACTTGATAAAATTTAGAATATGGAACCGCAGTTGCTGGTTTATAAAAAAAGACACAAAGTGCTGGAGTTACTCAGCAGGTCAGGCCGCATCTCTGGAAGACATGGATAGGTGACTTTTCGGGTTAGGACTCTTCTTCAGACTCAGAATCAGTCTGAAAAAGGGTCCCGATGCGAAATGTCACCAATTAATTTTCTCCAGAGGTCTTGCCTGATCCACTGAGTTACTCCAGCGCTTTGGGTCTAGATGAGATGGGTGCTGGTCTGAAGAGGCTGAATGTCTTCCTTCTCTGGTGCAATGATTTCATGATCATTGCTTTTTTTTGTCTTCACTTTAAACTAGAGTAGATAAAACACCCGCGTGGATCGCTGGGTGGTGATTAGATAAATTGATAGATTTTCTTTTCACTAATCCTAGGGCACAGAGATCAGTGGGCAGATCCTGACCATTACTACAACTGAGATTGGCCAACTCAACGTGGAACGAGCCTGAATAGAAACATTGGAAAAAATAGGTCTAGGGGTAGGCCATTCGGCCCTTCGAGCCAGCACCGCCATTCAATATGATCATGGCTGATCATACAAAATCAGTACCCCGTTCCTGATTGCTCCCCATATCCCTTGATTCCGTTAGCCCTAAGAGCTCTATCTAACTCTCATTAGATGGTCTCCCATCAATGGTCTCCCTTTCTTGTTTCAAGTGTTTTCTCCCACAGAAAGCCCTCAAGCCCTCACAGCCAAGCAGTATGCATCTAAGGGGGTTTGTATAAGCTCCTTGAATACAATGACGTTCAATACATCAAATTACCAACTGAAATTAATGTAAAGTTTGGATAATCCTATAAAGAATATAAAAAGTACAACTTTTGTAAATGTGTTCAAACATTAATGTAATGCTATGAAAGAAACATGCAGTGTATAGAGCCAATCACGCATGTACGCTTCAAATAATGTAATGTGTAGGAAGGAACTGTAGATGCTGGTTTAAACTGATAGACACAAAATGTTGGAGTAACTCAGCCGGACAGGCAGCATCTATGGAGAAAGGAATGGGTAACTCTGAAGAAGAGTTGACCTGAAACGTTACCCATTCCTTCTCTAGAGATGCTGCCTGTCCTTCTGAGTTACTCCAGCATTTTGTGTCTATCTTCAAAAAATGTAATATGAAGTGACTTTCTCTTAGGTAGATTGTGCAATGTGTGCTTCGCCTATCTGCAAATACAGCGCATGACTTTGTATCCTTTAAATAAAAACAGGATAATTAGTGTCTGGTAAATATATTTATCCAGCGATAAAGCCAGTGGATAATAAACTTGACATCAGCGCCAACAAAAGCTGCTACAGCTTCTCACATCAATCCTTGCTGAAAAACAAGGTGAGTATGTTTAGTGATGCACTTCCACAGATAGATGTAATCTGCGATTACAGACAATATACTGATCTAATCAGCATTTCACCAGTGATTATCCAATCCTGCCCTACAGCAGTGGCTTTTAATTAATGTCTGAGATAAATATGTGGGGGGATTAAACAGCTTTTGGTGAATGGGAAAGTACTTGAGACCCTGACCCTATCTAAAATTTGTTATAGTTTCCTAAATAAATGATAGACACGTTCTAATTCTGTCAAATTTGTTTGAACGCTATTAATTTAAACGAGATGCTGATTTGGCCTTGTCTTATTTCATTGGCCTGTCGGTTCATTGTGCACCTTATGAGGAGATAAGGACATTATTCTCCACAATTGCAGTTTGGAAAAATAGCCCTAACATTAACTAAATGGTGTTTCAAGATGTAGAAATGTGGATTGAAAATGTGATCAGGCTTGGTGCCTGCTGGCAAACGGTTAGCATGGTGGGAATGACATTCCAGAAGCATGGCTTTAATCCCACCCTCGGCCAATGTTGGAATCTGGATATTCCAGTTTAAACCGCTTCCTTTTTATGTTATTTCTTACCCCTTCAACCAGGAGGTTGTCCTTGATAAACCACAAAGGAAACGGGAGAAGAATTCAGTTGAAAAGGAGCCCAGCCCTCTTTACAAGTAAAGCTATTTAACTTTTAGTTTAGTTTAAGTTTAGTTTAGAGATACAGCATGGAAAGAGGCCATTCGGCCCACCCAGCCAATGCAGACCATCGATCACCCATTCACATCAGTTTTATGTTGTCCCACTTTCTCATCTACTCCCTACACATTGAGACAATTTACAGATTAATCTATAAACCCACACGTCTTTGGGATGTGCGAGGAAGCAGGCGCACCGTGAGCATAACCCGTGCAGTCACAGGGAGAACGTGCAAGCTCCACATAGACAACACCCGAGGTCAAGATCGAACTGGGGTCTCTGCCGTTGTAGGGCATCTGCTCTACCCGCTGCGCCACTGTGCCACTGTGCCGCCAATGGAATCATGGAATGAACACAACCAATTGGAAATGGGAACTTATATCCTTGCAGCTGATCTATAACCAATTCCATACATTGCCAGATATTTTACCAAATTGCATTAACACTTTAAAACACCAATGTACCTTGAGGAAAAATGATGACATGATGATAATCTTAATAGCTGCCTAAAAAACAAATAAAGTGTAAGCACAAGAGTCAAGAGTGTTTTATTGTCAAATGCCCCAAACAGAACAATGAAATTCTTACTTGCAGCAGCACAACAGAATATGTAAACATAGTAATCTGTAAACAATACAGTAAACAAAAAGTTCAGTTGTACTCTCTCTCTTTCCCAGAACCAGTGAGATCTGCGCCGCTCCTCCACTCTCTTCCCCGGCCCTGCCTCCTTCTAATGCAGCGAAATAAGAACAAACACAAGTGAAACTTCTCTCCTCCGCACCGCCACTCAGGGATGTGGGGCTTCTGAACAGCTACACTTGTGTTTGTTCTTATTTCGCTGCATTTTTCTTTATATATACTGAACTTCTTTTCCTTTTTAATATTGTTTACATGGTATTATGTATATATATATTATGTTCTACTGCTGCAAGCATGAATTTCATTGGGTGGATGTATGTGTATACATACACACATACACACATACATACATACATACATACATACATACATACATACATACATACATACATACATACATACATACATACATACATACATACATACATACATACATACACACACATACATACATACATACATACATACATACACACATACATACATACATACATACATACATACATACATACATACATACATACATACATACATACATACATACATACATACATACATACATACATACATACATACATACATACATACATACATACTTACATACATACATATCAAACAAACAAACAATAGTAATACAAACAGACAAAACCAATGTAGAAGTTCAAGTCTATGTAGTTAACAAAGATAACAGGCCAAATAATGCAGTTGGGAGGGGAGCACTTTGCTGAAAATAAATGAACATTTGATGTTTAAACATCCCGTAGCCAGCTACAAAACATATAGCTTTAATGGATTTCTGCGTTATGCTTACGAGGTGCTTTGAAATGCTGATTCCGGTACCTAAATTACTGAGCTCTGGGTGATCTGGAGTCGATGGGTGACATCTGTTAAATACAAACTGTCATGTGTCAGCTTGAGATATATCAAGGGAATGGAAATCAGAACGATCCCATCAGAGTTGAAAGAGTTGACGTGCATGAAAATCTGTCTCACGTGTGTGACAATGAGAATATATTTGAGATTAATTGCTTTTGAAAGGAGCACTTTTTGATTTTGAACAACTCAAGAACCAACCCCATATCCATACCAGTGATTGGAGACCATGTTTTGTATTTGAAAAAAAAAGTGATTTTCTCTTGAGTTTAACGCTCTGGTTTGACAGTGTAGGCTTGCACTGATGCCTTTGTCTGTACTCGATAGTGACTCTCAGCAGGCCATTGTGCTAGTGGGGTTTTAACTGTGCTGGGACCTGTCCTCACCCGACATTCAAATGTGTATCACAATTAAGTAGAGTTGAGCAGCAAAATCCCTGGGCAAAATTATTTTGTTTGTTTTTCTTCCTGGGTGTTTTGAGGCCAATTGCCATCTGGTTAAACACAATGTGTTGGAGAAACTCAGCGGGTCAGGCAGCATCTGTGGAGGGACTAGACAGACGGCATTTTGGTTCAGACCGCAGAAGACTCCTTACCCAAAACCTTGTCTGTCCATTTCCTTCACAGTTGTTGCCTGACCCGTTGAGTTCCTCCAGCACTTTATGTTTTGCTTAAGATTCCAGTTCCTTGTGTTCGGGTGGCACAGCGGTAGAGTTGCTGCCTTACAGTGCTAGAGATCCGGGTTCAATCCTGACTACAGGTGCTGCCTGTATGGAGTTTCTATGTTTTCCCTGTGATCACGTGAGTTTTCTCTAGGCGCTCCGGTTTCCTCCCTCATTCCAAAGATGTGCAGGTTTCAATTTTAATTGGCCTCTGTAAAATTGCCCCTAGTGTGTAGTGTATGGGTAATCATTGGTCAGCGTGGACTCAGTGTACTGAAAAGCCTGTTTCCTACACTGTATCTGTAAAATAAACTGGTTAGATGCAAGGAACTGCAGATGCTGGTTTAGAAAAAACCCCACAAAATACTGAAGTAACTCAGAAGTAACTCAGTGGGTCAGGGAGCATCTCTGGATAACATGGATTGGATTTGTCATCTAGTGATTGATTAGTATGGGTGTCAGAGGTTATGGGGATAAAGCAGGAGAATGGGGTTAGGAGGGAAAGATTGATCAGCCATGATTGAATGGTGGAGTAGACTTGATGGGCCGAATGTCCTAATTCTACTCTGATCACATGAGCTTATGACTTATGGTCTATTGATGCTGGCTGACCTGCTGAATTACTCCAGCACTTTGTGTTTTTATTATCTGGTTAGAGCTTAGGCAGCTCAGCAGAGACTAGAGTGTTTATCCAGGTCTCCCTGCTCTGCCTAGTACAACTCACAGTAAACAAGGCAGCAGTGGGGATCAATTAAAATGTCCTTCCTCATTCCACCATTTTACTACTATTCATCTTATCAAGATGGTCAAAGTTTAAGAAAAGCAACGTTCTTCCTTTGTCGAAGATGGACACAAAATGTTGGAGTAACCCAGTGGGTCAGGCAGCATGAGGTCCTAGAGAAAAGGAATAGGTGACGTTTTGGATTGAGACCCTTCTTCCGTTGTCGGTTCTCCTATCTATGCTTTCACTGAGTTCACCAGCTCGACTGGCTCAACACTGAATAAATTCTTCCCAAGGTAATGGAGTAAAATCATTTTGGTACTTCAAACACGTAACACAATGAATTTTAATGAACAGTAGAAAGTAAACACCATTGAGGTAGTTCTACATAAAACAATGAATAAAAACTAATTTTGTAAGTAAGTCACAAGACCTACATTGGGTATTGGGTCAACATGGTGGGAGGTACATTCACAATAGCTGCTAGAATAAACCATTCACACTGGAGGTATTTAATTGAAATGTACAGGATTATAGGAGCCCATTGATTTGATTGTTTGCTGTGGATTTCTGAAGAAGTGTCTCTTGTTGGCACGATTTCACATTACCCAGTCACCTGGGACAAAGTGAGAGATGACAATAGACAATAGACAATTGCCATAAACATACAGAAACAGCACAGTTAGCTGATTTGAAGGGGAATACATTGATAGGAACCAAATGAATAAATCTCAGCACCTGAATGAAAGTACAGAGAAAATATTAGAGGAAAACAAGTTCAATTAACTCATTTTTTGAGAATGGATGTGTACTGGAGAAATGTTGAAGGATTGTTGGATGATTAATTTAAAGGTGTATCTGAAGGCATAAGGCATTCACAGTAAAGTGGAGCAATTAACAGCACAAATAGATGTAACTAGATGGAATATAATTGTCATATAAGAAAATAACTGCAGATGCTGGTACAAATCGATTTATTCACAAAATGCTGGAGTAACTCAGCAGGTCAGGCAGCATCTCGGGAGAGAAGGAATGGGTGACGTTTCGGGTCGAGACCCTTCTTCAGACTAATAATTGTCACCCTGCGGACTTGTTGATAGGGTCTCCAAGGCTGTGACCAGAATATCTGAGGATATCAAGAGTCAAGAGTGTTTTATTGTCATATGTCCCAAAACGGAACAATGGAATTCTTACATGCAGCAGCACAACAGATATATAATCTCTGTAAAATCCATAATAAACAACAACAAAAAGTTCAGTATATATATTTAAAAAAAACAAACAGACAAATAAATAGACAATAGTAGTGTAAAGTTAAAAATAATGTCCCCAAGTCTAGATAGTTCAGAGTCTATTTGGAGGTTGTAGTGACAGAATTTGATATTTAGGAAGGGCAGGTCAAAAGGAAAAGTGGGTGGAGTAGTGTAATTAGTAAAAGATGAACACTAGGCCAGGGGTTATTTTACAAGGAGACACAAGGAACTGCAGACACTGGTTTACAAAAAAAAAGACACAAAGTGCTGGAGTACCTCAGGACCCTTCCTGACCCAAAACGTCACCTCGCCATGTTCTCTGGAGATGCTGCCTGACCCGTTGAGTTACTCCATCACTTTGTGTCTTTTTTGGGGGTTATTTAATAGTCCTGTTGTGCAGGATCTTTTTGGGAAGATAATAGGATAGAATTTGATGCAAAGTTAAATAGTTCAGTCTAAAATATGGGGTCGGTCTCAGGATGTGGAGTGAGACATTTAGAAATGAGGCAAAGGCTATTAAAAACACTGGCAGTGCACAAGTGCATGAAAAGAAAAATACCTGTCTTTATTTCTACTTATGTTTCAAATAAAGGTGTAAATAATGAATCCAGATAATGCTACCTTGGTTGACCTTTTGTAAGTGTTTTTGGGCTCAGTGCTGTAGGAAGAATGTGGAGGCAATGGAAAGGGTGGAAATGCAGGTTCATTTGAATCCTGCCTAGTATAAGGAGGAACAAAGACAAAGAAGGAATTGGAAAGTAGAATCTATTTTCATTAGAATGGAGGAGATTATGGCTGATTTGCCGAAGATGGGTCAAATTAGATAAAAACAAACTGTTTCTAAACTGGATTTAGAACAAGAGGATTTGGTAATATGATTACGTGAAAAAGATTTAGGACAGGGAAAAGGATAGACTTATTCTATACAAATGTTTGTGTGGCCATGGAATGTATTACGGGCGTCAGTGAAGAAGCAATGAGCTGATTGAAGGTAAGAGAAATAAAAATATATAGCAAGCAAGTAGGCACCTGGCATTAGTGATAATACTTGTGTAGATGACGTACATTGAACATAGAAGATACAGCACAGGAACAGACACACTGGGCAACATGCCTGTACTCGCAATGATGCCAATTTAAACTAATCCCATCTGCCTGCACATGATCTATATCCCTCCATCTGCTGCTTGTTCACATGCCTTTCTAAATGCCTCTTAAATGTTGCTATCGTATCTGCTTCCACCCCCTCCCCAGGCTGCACGTTCCAGGCACCCACCAATCTCTGTGTAAAATAAATTGCCTTGTAAATCTCCTTTAAACATTCACACTCTCACCTTAAAGCTATGCCCACTAGTAATTGCCATTTCAACCAGGGAAGCAGACTTATAGAGTGATACAGTGTGGAAGCAGGCCCTTCAGCCGAACTTGCCCACACCGGCCAACTTGTCCCCTCTACACTAGTCCCACCTGCCTGCATTTGGCTCATTACCCCTCTAAACCTGTCCTATCCATGTACCTGTCTAATTGTTTCTTAAACGTTGCGATAGTCCCTGCCTCAACTAAGTTCTGACTCTCTACCCTGTCTATGCCTCTCTTAACTTCATATACTTCTATCGAGTCTCCCCTCAATCTCCGGTGTTCCAACGAAAACAATCCAAGTCTATGCAACCTCTCCCTGGAGTAGAAACCCTCTAAAATGCGGACTGCGCTCTCATAGACATCCTCCGCACCCTCTCCAAAGCCACCACTTCTTGCCTGTAATGGGGCGACCAGAACGGCACGCAATACGCAATGCAGATGGCGGCACGGTGGCGCAGCGGTAGAGTTGCTGCCTTACAGTGCGAGAGACCCGGGTTCGATCCTCACTACGGGTGCTGTCTGTACTGAGTTTGTACGTTCTCCCCGCGACCACGTGGGCTTTCCCTGGGTGCTCCGGTTTCCTACCACACTCCAAAGACGTACAGGTTTGTAGGTTAATTGGCTTGGGTAAACTTTGTAAATTGTCCCTCATATGTAGGAGAGTGCTTGTGTACGGAGATCGCTGGTCAGTGGGGACTCAAAACTCAAAACTCAACTCAAATCTTGGTGGGCCTGTTTCCGTGTTGGAATAACTAAAATTCTAAGAATGAAAAAATGTGGCCTAATCAAAGTCCTATAGAGCTGCATCATGAAGCTCTAGCATCCTAGGTGAGGAGGAGATAATGATTTATTTTCATTTATTTGATCCAACATATGAAGTGGTGACATTATCACGTGGGCCTGTCTGGAGATGTTATTGTAGAGAGTGAGTGGCAGCCGAAGGATCGTCTATATTATAACAGGGACCACCGACCTGGATTAATAATTAGTTCGAGCCCTTCCTGCCTGTTGGCTGGCCTGTAAGCTCTTAAGTCTTTACCGTAATACAAAAATAATCTGTGAATAAAACAGATTGCTGGGGTCTGGTGGGCAAACGCACTACTAATCCAGCAAAGAAAGTTTCATTGTTTTGCAAAAACCTTCCAAATTCTGGAAGGCTGGAATAAAATAGAAAAATTACGGAAACAGTTTGGATCGCTGCTCGGTGTATCTAATGTCAGCTGGAATGACAGATGTTCAGCTGCAATTAGCCACAAGGTTCTGGGCGAGGAAGGGAAAAATGACAGGGCTCCTCTTTCTCATCATCATCATGAGACACAACAGGGTGGCACAGTGGTGCAGCTGGTATCTGGTTTAACTCCCCCTCCCACTCCCAGTCTGACCTTTCTGTCATGGGCCTCCTCCAGTGCCATAGTGAGGCCCACCGGAAATTGAAGGAACAACACCTCATATTTCGCCTGGGCCGTTTGCAGCCCAGCGGTATGAACATCGACTTCTCCAACTTTAGATAGTTCCTCTGTCCCTCCCTTCCCCTCCTCCTTCCCAGATCTCCCACTGTCTTCCTGTCTCCACCTATATCCTTCCTTTGTCCCGCCCCCCTGACATCAGTCTGAAGAAGGGTCTCGACCCGAAACGTCACCCATTCCTTCTCTCCCGAGATGCTGCCTGACCTGCTAAGTTACTCCAGCATTTTGTGAATAAATTGGTTTATTCAATGTTCTGCTGAGACCGAGTTCTAGTTTCCGAGTGCAGAATGGGATTCATGCAATAAAATATCATCAAACAGAGATGTCGTACATCATATGCCACAAATGGTCAGGATCCAACCTGGCTCTCAGTTGCAGTAAGGCAGCAACTCTACCGCTGTGCCACTGTGCCGCCCCTTGTTATTCAGGAAGAGATGCATGTGTGTGTGGTAGCACCACTCCTCACAAGCAGCCACCCAAGATGCAGTCACACCGGCGGTCATACCCGCCGTTTCTCTGGTAGTAGATGACTCACTTTGAACCTTCTCCTCCCACTTGGTCAGGACCGCATGCCGGTCTAGGCTTGTGGATCCCGCTCTGCCACTGCTACTGCCTGGAGCCCCAGAGCAGATGCATGAACAAAGACACGTGAGGTACGAGGAAGGGGGGGCTGCCCAGCAAAAGTCAATATCTTCAGGGTAGTCGGAAGGGGAAAGGAGAAAACTACTGGGATAAGAAAGGAGTTGAAAAGAGCAATCGGAGATGATTACAATCCTTTTTTAATGATCCATTTTAAAAATAGGAGGGGGATTACGAGAGACTTGCTTTTAAAATATTCAGATCCTCAGTACACCTGAAGATCAAAATAGAAAAGTACTTGCAGCTTGAGAAAACATTCTGTACTCTTTCTCCTTACATTACCACACCTATGCTTTAAGCTGTTAGCTACTCCCTCACAGTCAGGCTGTGTGGTATGCATTGCTGTTGCAACATTGAGTTAAGCCAGTAAAGCAAGATATCATTTAGGCACATCAAGTAATTGTCAGCTGTTGAAAATCATCTTGAGCAATCCTTCATGCACGTCATTGATGGGTTATGGGACAAGGAAACTATTAATTAATTTGTTCAACAGAAAACACCAATCGTTGAATCTCAAAGGATATGCAGCAAGGTTTAACCTATTCAGTGGTGCAGCTAAAACAAGGCACACCACAAATAGCTTTAATACATGGAGGAAGCATGTCAGGGTTGTACAGCAGAGTAAACAAAGACACGCACATACACACAAGTACACATATACACTGGCGGCATGGTAGCACAGCCGTAGAGTTGCTGCCTTACAGCGCCAGAGATCCAGGTTCAATCCAGACTGTACGGGGACTGCTGGTCAGCGCAGACTCGGTGGGCCAAAGGAACTGTTTCTGCGCTGTATCTCTAATAACTAAAAAAACACAACACACACTCCACCGCCACTCGATCTGTGGGATACCCCTAACGTAGCCCTGAGGGAAATCTTAACTATGATTACGAATACCTGGGCTTTGGCTCATTTCCTCACCAGTCATTATATGCATCCACTGGCCTTTCTGTAAGTGTGTACAGGAGGGGAATTCAAGTGAGATCACAAAGGAGAAGTAGAGAAACTACCTCCAAAGGAGATCTTTAATCTAAAGAACTGCATGTGAGGCAGGGATACAAAAGCAGCCTTTATCTATCATTACATAGTCTGGAGACCGAGTTATAATCATGCCCCTGTTGGGTGATAATCCATAATATAAGATGAGAGCCAATATTAAAAATGTAATTATAAAAATTGGTTTGCAATGTAATATGAATGTAAAAAACCCAGATGGTTCAACCACAATGAACGGATAAATGGTTAGGTTAAAATTAGGTTAACCGAATAGTTATTTATTTTTTAGCTACAAATCCACCTTTTGCTAAATAAGTAATTGAACCAAAAAGATTTGCAGGAGCTACAGGGATATTAATTTTAGTTTAGTTTAGAGATGCAGCATGGAAACAGACCCTTCAGTTCACCGAGTCCATGCTGATCATGATCACCCTGTACACGATGTGTAGCAAAAAACTGCAGATGCTGGTTTTAATCGAAGATAGACACAAAATGCTGGAGTAACTCAGAGGGTCAGGCAGCATCTCTGGAGAGAAGGAATGGGTGACGTTTCGGGTCGAGACCCTTCTTCAGACGATTCCAGATGGGTTTAATAAACTGCTCCATTCCCCCATACACTTTACGCAGCAGTAGAGTGGCGCAGCAGTAGAGTTGCTTCCTGACAGTAAATTGTCTGAAGAAGGGTCTCGACCTGAAACGTCACCCATTCCTTCTCTCCAGAGATGCTGCCTGACCTGCTGAGTTACTCCAGCATTTGGTGATACCTTCGATTTGTACCAGCACCTGCAGTTATTTTCCTACACAAAATGTTTCAGATTCTTCAGATTGAAGAAGGGTCTCGACCCGAAACATCACCCATTCCTTCTCTCCAGAGATGCTGCCTGCCCAACCCTGTACACTAGTTCTATGCTGCAGACTAGGGACAATGTACTGTAAGGCAGCAACTCTACCGCTGCGCCACCCTTAGTGCCACAGTGCCATCGTAAAGTGTATGGGGGAATGGAGCAGTTTATTAAAATAATGGTGGAATCAGGTAGCCCTGGAGTTGCAGACCATCATTGTTAAACTAAAAACAGAGGCAGCAGATAGACAAGGGAGTGGCCATTATGTTTTACAGATAAACCAACTGTTTTACAACATGTGTCCTTATCCACAACCCATCTGGAATCCAACCATTAATGTAGACAACTGCCAACAGACATTTCCCGTCGTGCCAACTTATCCAACATTGTGCATCTTCTGCAAATTGAAACCACAGCCTGTTTCTTCTCCAAACTGTCACCCAGCACACAGTAGGCATTAAGCAACAATTCAATTAAAATGTTCATAAATGGAGCCAAATGCAATGATATATTCAAAAGCCACCTTCAACCTGACTAATCAACACTTGCTACTCCTCACAAGCGACTTTTAAATATAATAACCAATGATAATTTTACGCATGTTAACAGATACACAGTATGTTAGTGAAATACATTATCACTGCCGCCAAGAAGAAGGCTGGGAAATCAGCTACAGGGCTTGCACCAGGTCTGTGGTCAGGAGACGAAAGCATAGGCTGAGTTCGATGGGTCTCGGAAAGCTGGTAGATATGAGCAGTGCAGTTAGACAATAGACAATAGATGCAGGAGGAGGCCATTCGGCCCTTCGAGCCAGCACCGCCATTCAATGTGATCATGGCTGATCATTCTCAATCAGTACCCCGTTCCTGCCTTCTCCCCATACCCCTTGACTCCACTATCCTTAAGAGCTCTATCTAGCTCTCTCTTGAATGCATTCAGAGAATTGGCCTCCACTGCCTTCTGAGGCAGAGAATTCCACAGATTCACAACTCTCTGACTGAAAAAGTTTTTCCTCATCTCAGTTTTAAATGGCCTACCCCTTATTCTTAAACTGTGGCCCCTTGTTCTGGACTCCCCCAACATTGGGAACATGTTTCCTACCTCTAACGTGTCCAACCCCTTAATAATCTTATACGTTTCGATAAGATCCTTCTAAATTCCAGTGTATACAAGCCTAGTCGCTCCAGTCTTTCAACATATGACAGTCCCGCCATTCCGGGAATTAACCTAGTAAACCAAGATTCCTGCTGTCTGGTTTCCAGCTGCCCGGGCTGATAAGCATGTCTGGGTGAATGCGGGAGTGAAAAGTAGATAGATCTCAGCTACAATGACCAGTAAACTGCATGACACCCCAAAACATTATCTCTTTATGTTCTCCAGAGATGCAGCCTGACCTGCTGAGTTACTCCTGCACTGTCCGTGTCTTTGCGTGTAAACCAGCATCAGCAGCTGATGATGTTGCTGATGATGATGATGATACTTTATTGTCACTTGTCCCGAGCTAGTCCTTGTTTCTGTAAATAATTACCATGAAGGCATTTCCAAAGAAATTCATTGATGATACAGTGCTTGGATTATCCTAAACTTTGAAGGATGCTACACGTGTTAAATAATGAACGCATTTCCAAAGAAGTTAATTGATGTTACAGTGTTTGGACTGTCCCTTCACCTTGAAGGATGCTGCAGGTATTGAATGAACACGTGTATGTGTGTTTGTTTTCATCTTTTACTGGTTTTCCATTTGAACATTTTGGAAAGGTAACCTGGGGCAGTGCTTGATGCAATTGGCCAAGAATTAATGTCAGTCTCTTCCAGGTGTTCAGAAAGCCACATGTCAAAACTGGCAGATGTTGCCAGGAAATGGAAAAGCCTCAACCACCGTGTCAGTTTTTGAAATGTTCATTGTTTTTTTTTTAACATTTCACCGTTTTTCTCCCCGCAACAGTGGGTGTGACCGGTAAACGTGCACGTGTTTTATGTGAGGCTGATGGATGGAATTAAACCTGCTGAACAGTGTTATTTCTCAAACGGACTGTCTCCCATTAGTTTGCTGTTGCTCATTTTTCTTTCCACTCATCACAATCCCTCCCCCACCATTCCCCGCCCCCACCCCTCAACCTCCCCTCAACCTCCTTCCCCCCCCTCCCCCAGTCTCCATCTTGCTCCACTTCGCACCCAACCCCAGCATAGCTGGAGGCAGAATAATTGTTTGAGCTGTTCAAATTGCAGCACACACCAGCTGTTTATCTTTGGGAACACCTGTAAACCTTGTCGCCAATGGCTAGCAGCCTCATATTAACTCTCTGTCCAAGTGAACAAGACTGCCCTTGCATGTCAGACACATTCATATCAGATCAGATGCAGGCTGCACACTTTGTGATGGGGTTTGAAGTTATGTCAGTTGGTTATTGCTCAAAAGCCTTTCACTTTGAGTTTTCACAAAATGTCTTATCCTTCAGAAAAACCTTTAGACTATAGACTTAACTTCGGACTTTACTTCAGTGCAGATGTAGCGCAAAAACAGGCCCTTCGGCCCACCGACTCCGCCCCGACCAGCGATCACCCATACACTAACACTATCCTACACACTAGGGACAATTTACAATTTTTCCGAAGACAGTTAATCCTCACACCTGCACGTCTTTGGAGTGTGGGAGAAAACCAGAGCACCTGGAGAAACCCCACGTGGTTACAGGGAGAACGTACAAATTGTGTACACGCAGCACCCGTAGTCAGGATCGAACCTGGGCCTCTGGTGTTCGAAGGCAGCAACTCTACCACTGTGCCACCATGCCACCCCTAAAGTATTATGTGCAGTTCTGGTCACCACATTAGAGGATAATTGGCTTCGGTGAAAATAGTGTGTAGGGTAGTGAGGGATCGGGCTAAACAGGGGACAGGGGGAAGGGGAAACGGGGACGGGGAACGTGGGCTACTCCTGATTGCAAAACACAGAAAGCATTACTCTAGGAAATGTATGAAAATTCAGGCATGTCACAGTCAGAACTATTCAGCATAGGAAACAGGTCCTTTGGCCCACCTTGTCCATGTCGACCATGCACACTGGGGTGGCCCCATTTGCCTGCATTTGAACACATAGCCCTCTTAACCCTTCCTATCTATAAATCTGTCCAATTGTCTGTTGCACTTTGGGAGGTCAAACACGGCCTACACAGTAAATGGTAGAGGCCTAGAACAGAGGTGTGCAGAACAGAGAGATCAGGGAGTACAGGTGTGCGGCTCCCTAAAAGTGGCAACTCAGGTGGACACTGGGGTGAAGAATCAGTTTGATGTGCTTGCCATCATTGGGAAGAGGATTGAGGACAAGCATTGGCATGCACCTCACGATATCCTTCTCAGCTTCTCAGCTCCACTTCTTGCAATGCTCTCGAGGATCCAGACCCATGGAAATTAAAGCACCACAGATTATTTGCTCACCTAGAAATAATCCCTCAAGAGCAAAATGATGGGCAGAACTCCAACAGGTGGAACAAGTGAGGATGGACTTATTTAAGCAAGTCGAGATAATTATAACACTCTCCTGATTTGTGCCTTGTAGATGATAGGAAAAGCCATGGGGTGTCAAATGGTGAGCCATAGGATAACCAGTGTTTGATCATCAGCAAAACACAGTGCTTAGTTTAGTTTAGTTTAGTTTAGTTTAGTTTAGTTTTGTTTAAAGATACAGCATGGAAACAGACCCTTTGTCCGACCAGTCCACGCTGACCATCAATCACCCATACACTAATTCTATCCTACACTTGAGGGACAATTTACAGAAGCTAATAAACCTACAAACCTGCACGTCTTTGGTAAGTTGGAGGAAACCGGAGCACCCGGAGAAAACCCACGTGGTCACAGGGGGTACGTACAAACTCTGTACAGAAGTGTTCAGGATTCTCTGGCGCTGTAAGGCAGCGACTCTACCGCTGCACCACTGTGCCGCCCCACTGTGCCGTACTCCAAGTGCTGGAGTTACTCAATGGGTCAGGCAGCATCTGTGGAGGAAATGGATAGGCAACACTTTGGGTCGGGGCCCTTCTTCAGATCTTTTGTACACATAGTGTTTATATGGTTAGTCCAGTTAAACTTCTGGTTGAGGGTGAACCCCAAGTTATTCCTTAGTTTCGGAAGAAACTGCAGATGCTGGTTTATACCGAAGATAGACATAAAATGCTGGAGTAACTCAGAGGGACAGGCAGCATTGTTGGAGAGGAATGGGCGACATTTCAGGTCGAGTCCCTTTTTCAGACAACATTTCGGGTTGAGACCCTTCTTCAGACCCTGAGAAGATCATTCAGGTGTGAAGAAGCGTCTTGACCCGAAACATCACCCATTCCTTCTCTCCAGAGAAGCTGCCTGTCCCGCTGAGTTACTCCAGCATTTTGTATCTATCTTATTCTTTAGTTTAGCTAATTGTCACATGTACTGAGATACAGTGAAAAGTTTTTTGTTGCATGCTATCCCGTCAGCGGAAAGACTATGCATGATTATAATCAAGACACCCACAGTGTACAGGTACAGATAAAGGGAATAACATTTACTGCAGGATAAAGTCCAGTAAAGTCAAATTAGCGATAGTCCGAGGGTCTCCAATGAGGTAGATGGTAGCTTAGGACTGCTCTCTAGTTGTTGATAGGATCGTTCAAGTTGCCTGATGACAGCTGGGAAGAAACTGCCCCTGAATCTGGAGGCTTGCATCTTTAAACTTCTGTTCCTTTGGCCTGATGGGAGAGGGGAGAAGAGGGAGTGGCCAGGGTGAGACTCTTCGTTGACGTGGGAGGCCTGGCAAGAGTAGTTTATGCTGTGGATGTGAGTTGCCTCACTCATATCAGCTTGTGGCTGAAAGGTATCCATGTCATGCTGCATGCAAGCATGGACTGCTTCATTTGCTGAGGAGTTGAAGGGAAAGTTTGCAAAGGAACGCCAAGGGAAGGAACAGAAGAGGGTACTAACCAGTCATAAACAGAACCATTGGGTGAATTTCACTGTGTCACACAGAGATGGAGAACCAAGAGGTCTCTCAGCACAGCGGCTGGGGCAGTGGCAGGGGCGGTGGGCACTGCAGTGGGTAGCCCAGCCCATCTCTGGCCGCAGGTCGCCGTGTCTGTGGAGCAGGCAGCTGGAGGCCGGGGCAACACATGGATCAAGCACTGCTGCTGACCCCCATGGAGGATGGATGAACGAGCAACTTGAGAGTGGCAGATTACTTTAGTTTACTTTAGTTCAGTTTAGAGATACGGTGCAGAAACAGGCCCTTCGGCCCACCAGGTCCGTGCCGACCAGCGATCACCTCCGTACACTAACACTATCCTACACACCAGGGACAATTTACAATTTTTACCGAGGCCAATTAACCTACAAACCTGTACATCTTTGGAGTGGTGAGTAAACCGGGGACAACCCACCTGGTCATAGGGAGAATGTACAAACTCCGTACAGACACCGTCAGTAATCAGAATCGAACCCAGGTGCAATGGCAATTGTGCTGCCATTGTGCTGACACAATGGCAGAACAGTGTCATTGTGCTGCCCTGGAAGTGGAAGCATCGCCAGGCCAGACTGATCCCTGCATCACCGATCCAGTGCCATCACCAGGACAATTGGCCTTTAGGATATTTTAGTCAGATCTGTGGAATTCATCGTCACAGATGCCTGTGGAGGCCGTCATTAAGTACTTTTAAAACAGAAATCAGCAGGTTCTTGATTAGTAAGGGTGTCAAAGGTTATGGGATGAAGGCAGGAGACTTGGTTGAGAGGGAAAGATAGATCAGCTCTGACTCAATGGCATAAGAGACGCGATGGGCTGAATGGTCTATTTCGGCCATAGTGCCACTATGACTTATGAAATGTTAAAGGCAAGAGGGTATAGCTTTAAGATAGACAATAGACAATGGACAATAGTTGCAGGAGGAGGCCATTCGGCCCTTTGAGCCAGCACCGCCATTCAATGTGATCATGGCTGATCATTGCTCAAGATGAGAAGGGCAAAAGTTTAAAGGAGATGTGTGATGTGATTTTTTTATGCCGTGAGTGGTGGGTACCTACTGCCATGATGGTTGAAACAGATGCAATACTGGGATTTAAATGGTTTTTAGATAGGCACATGGATATGCAGGGAATGGAGACATATGGATTATGTCTAGGCAAAGGAGATTCGTTTAACTTGGCTTCATGTTTGACACAGATATTGTAGGCCAAAAGGCCTGTTCCTGTGTTGTACCATTCTTGCTGCTTTACAGCATCAGATATCCGGGTGCGATCCTGACTATGGGTGCTGTCTGTATGGTGTTTGTACGTTCTCCCTGTGACCATGTCCTCTGGTTTCCTTCCACATTCCAAAGACGTACAGGTTTGTACGTAATTGGCTTTGGTAAAAATTGTACATTGTCCCTCGTGTGTAGGATTGTGCTGGTGTGCGGGGATCATTGGTCGGACGTCGTCTCGTTGGGCTGAAGGGCTAAAGTAAAATGTAAAGTCTATGTTCTATGTTCTAAAAAATTTCAGGCTAATCCAATGCATGAATTCTTTCATTCCTTACATTTCAGAATAAGCAGCAAACCCGAAAACCTTCTGGAAGATGCTGATGAGCTGTAGTCACATTTTGAAGAAATTAGTTTTAATAAATTTGAGGAGCTGGTGTGAACCAAGACCGGTTTGTCATAAGCAATAAAACAAAACCTTACAGATAGATGCCTCTAAAACCATTCGTGTCAGCAGAAGTAAGAGGTACCAAAGAGATATTTATAATCATAGATGAATGTGAAAAGCTCCACACCTTTCGCAACAGAAATGAAATTTGTAGTTCAAAGCCTTCTTCAGTCTCGAGAGTAGATTTGCAAAAATAAATACATTGCAGAGCACCAATAAGTCTGCAAAGATTAGCTTTGAGGCTTCAGGGTTATGACTTTACTCTGAAATACATACCTGGAAAGGAAATAGTGCTGAGAATATGCACTCTCTCATCTGTCACCAAGGCAGAAGAGGCATGAGAAGGGAGATCATGGTGTGAAGATACGCTACCTTGCAAATGTGACACCTCCAGAGCTACAGAAGATCAAAGAAGAGGCTGACAAAGATGACAACTTACAGACAACTTTGTCAGCAAATGGTTCCGAAGTGGCCTGAAAAGATAAAACAAACCCAGAGAGCAGTAAAACATCCTCGGTCAATCAGAGACAACAGGAAACAGTGCACAGTTGGCATGATTCAAAATCCAAAAGATGCACAAAAGAATTACTCCAGAAGATATTCTGTGGCACAGTGGCGCCGCGGTAGAGTTGCTGCCTTACAGCGCCAGAAACCCGGGTTGCGATCCTGACTATGAGTGCTGTCTGTATAGAGTTTGCACATTCTCCCTGTGACCGCGTGGGTTTTCTCCGGGTGCTCCGGTTTCCTCACACACTCCAAAGACATATGGGTTTGTAGGTTAATTGACTTCTGTAAATTGTAAATGATCCCTAGTGTGTAGGATAGTGCAAGTGCATGGGGGTGATCGCTGGTCGGCGTGGACTCGGTGGAACAAAGGTCCTATATCCACATTGTATCTCTAAAGTCTAAAGAGTCTAAAATATGTGGATATAGAGAAGTGATAGAGAAGAGAGATCTGTTGCACCACACTGACATATTTAAAAATAGACAATAGACAATAGACAATAGGTGCAGGAGTAGGCCATTCAGCCCTTCGAGCCAGCACCGCCATTCAATGCGATCATGGCTGATCACTCTCAATCAGTACCCCGTTCCTGCCTTCTCCCCATACCCCCTCACTCCGCTATCCTTAAGAGCTCTATCCAGCTCTCTCTTGAAAGCATCCAACGAACTGGCCTACATTGCCTTCTGAGGCAGAGAATTCCACACCTTCACCACTCTCTGACTGAAAAAGTTCTTCCTCATCTCCGTTCTAAATGGCCTACCCCTTATTCTTAAACTGTGGCCCCTTGTTCTGGACTCCCCCAACATTGGGAACATGTTTCCTGCCTCTAATGTGTCCAATCCCCTAATTATCTTATATGTTTCAATAAGATCCCCCCTCATCCTTCTAAATTCCAGTGTATACAAGCCTAATTGCTCCAGCCTTTCAACATACGACAGTCCCGCCATTCCGGGAATCAACCTAGTGAACCTACGCTGCACGCCCTCAATAGCAAGAATATCCTTCCTCAAATTTGGAGACCAAAACTGCACACAGTACTCCAGGTGCGGTCTCACCAGGGCCCGGTACAACTGTAGAAGGACCTCTTTGCTCCTATACTCAACTCCTCTTGTTACGAAGGCCAACATTCCATTGGCTTTCTTCACTGCCTGCTGTACCTGCATGCTTCCTTTCAGTGACTGATGCACTAGGACACCCAGATCTCGTTGAGCATCCCCTCTTCCTAACTTGACACCATTCAGATAATAATCTGCCTTTCTATTCTTACTTCCAAAGTGAATAACCTCACACTTATCTACATTAAACTGCATCTGCCATGTATCCGCCGAGAATACAGAGAGAATGGTGGCAACATGCTGAGTGTGCCAGAAATACAGAAGTACATACCAAATGGGACAAGGGCTACTGAAACACCACTTAGGTTAAGGATGTGCAATCTAAATAACAAGAACAAAACAACATCACACAGGTGAAGGAGTTTAACTGTCCATTTATTGGCTACATCATTTCACTTTATGAGTGAAACGCCTTTTGTTCCACCCACTGCCTCTTCCCATTTCCCTGCTGCTAAGTCTGAGTTGCTCTCACTCTTTCTCTTAGTTCCAAAGAAGGACCTTTGTCACGAGTCAAGAGTGTTCAATTGTCATATGCACCAAATTGCCATATTTAATTGTCATCTGTACCTTTTTCTCCCGAGACGCTGCCTGATCCGCTGAGCACTTTGTGTAATATCTTTGGTATAAACCAGCATCTGCAGTTCCTACCCACACAATTAAATTCTTACTTGCTCCAGCATAACAGGGTTGCAAACACAATACTCACATATAACATGATAAACAAAAAAAGTTTAATAAATGTAAAAGAAAACAATATTAGTGGAAAACAAAAGCCTGAAGTCCCTAGTGATATCAAAACAGTTTGTATTTCCTGATTTAGTTGGTGTCTGTAATGTTCAAGAGACTGATGGTTGTGGGAAGCTGTCCCTGAACCTGGACATCACAGTTTTCAGACTCCTGTACTTTCTTCCTTCTTCCTTTGATCTGAAACGTTAACTGCGTCACGTTCCACACATGCTCTTGACCTGCTGAGTTTTTTTACAATGTGTTTCTCTCCTTTTGATAACAAGAAAAAACAGTAGATCCAATTCAAAAAAACAAAATAACTTATGGAGTACAATTTCAATAATTGACTGGATACTCAAGGAACTGCAGATGCTGGAAAGTTTAATAAAACACAAAGTGCTGGAGTAACACAGCAGGTCAGCCAGCAACACTGAAGGACATGGATGGTCTGAAGAAGGATCCTGACCCAAAATATTGCCTGTCCACCTCTTCCAGAAATGCTGCCTGACCCGCTGAGTTATTCCAACACTTTGTGTTTCGACAATTGACTAACAATACTAGGTCAGTATTTTTAAGGAATTGAAGCTCTACTGGGGATTCCTGGGAACAGATGTTAGCTCCACAGCGAGGGACAGTTCACACCGCACACAGCCTGGGACAGAGGTGAGATAGTAATTGCCATGTTGCGTAGTGGCCAGTCGATGATTCATTGAGAGTTGATGCATCAGGGTTTGGGAACCCCACATAACTACTCAAAAGCTTCTGAGCTGGAAATATGTAGGAAGGAACTGCAGATGGTGGTTTAAACATTTCAAAATCCAGCGGCAACCAGAAAAACGCTACGACTCTTTGGCGACTACTCACGACCATACAGGCGACACCCCGGCAACCGTGTGATGACAGCCTGGTCGCCTGTACTCGCCTAAAAAATCGCCTGTGGGATAGGGGTTTATAGGAGGGCATTTGTTCATTCAGACCCAATAATTATATCTCATATATTTGTAGGTTAATTTTCCAAGTTGTCATTTATTTGTTGACTGATGTAAAAATGGATGCAACAACAAACTTACTGAATCATTCTGCAGTTCCTTCCTACACATTGCTTGTGTTGTTGAGAGGGGAAATCAGGCAGTCACAAGATCCACTTGTGCTATCCTTTGGACTTTAGAGATACAGCGAGGTAGCAGGCCCTTCGGCCCGTCGAGTCCGCGCCGACCAGCGATCATCCCATATGCTAGCACTACCTTACGCACTAGGGACAATTCACAATTTTTTTAACCAAAGCCAATTAACCCACAATCCTCTACGTCTTTGGAATTAAGGAGTAAACTGGAGCACCCACAGCACCCGTAGTCACGATCACACACAGGTCTCTGGCGCTGTAAGGCAGCAACTCTGCCGCCGTGCCGCCGTGCCACCGTGCCTCCACCTGTAGCCCAGTCAAATTTATCAATGACATTAAGTTGAGATAAGAAGGCAGACACAAAAGTAACTCAGCGGGTCGAGCAGCATCTCTGGAGAAAAAGAATAAGTTACGTTTCGTGACAAGACCATTCTGAGATAAGATTCATTCATCTTGGATTAGTTTATGCAAGCCTATAGCCCAGTCAAATTTATCAATAACATTAAGTTGGGATGAGGATAGTTTCTCTTGGCATTGTGGGCTGAAGGGTCTGTTGCTGTGCTGTGCTTTTCTATGTTCCAGGTTCATACCCTGAAGCTGTACAGCATGGGGAGGGCCGTTAGATGAGATGAAAATGAATCCACCTCCAGCTACACCAGAAGCCTTTAGAGTGTTGGTGTAACTCATTGGGTCAAGCAGCATCTTTGGAGAACATGGATAGGTGATATTTTTGATAAGTTTGGATCAGATTTCGTCTGAAGAAGAGCCCTGACCCAAAACGTCACATATCCATGTTCTCCAGAGATGCTGTCTGAACCGCGGCGTTACTCCAATTCTCTGTTCTTTTTCTGTAAACCAACATCTGCAGTTCCTTGTATCTCCAGCTAAACCAGAACTTACGAAAGATAAATTATTAGCACAACACCAAGAGAATAAAGGGATCAACTCAAGATCAAGGGTAACTCCAATAACAAAAGTATATGACACACATCACATCATCACTGAAACACACCACACCAAATGCACAAAGATCACAAGGTGAAGATGTAATTGTTTATCACTTGAGAACTAGTTTATATGATGCTTTAAGAAAGTCATAATAACGAAAAGGTAAAGTTTTCAGATTATCCATTCAACTGGATTACTTGTCCTAAACACGAGTTTTAAGAACATTGTATAAAAATCACACATTTTGTTTCTTAGTAGCACATCTCTTTTGGTCTGAACTTAATCTCAATACAAGCTACGTTTGAATCTTAACATGTAATTAATAAAGAGATATTTTGGTGCAACAATAGATCACACTACTTCCTCTCCCAATGCTGACCACAGACCTTTCAGTTTCCAAAATAGCACAACCACATTAAGACATCCTAGTCAGCATGGCCGAATTGGGCCAAAAGGCATGTTTCTCTATTCAAAATGACTGAATCTACGTTCCAACCAAATCCTACCCCAACTCCTAAGTTGTGGGAGCAGAATTTGGCCCATCCTCTCTGCCATTCGATCATGGCTGATCCATCCATCCTTAACACATTTTCAAGCCTTCTCCCTTTGACACTCTTACTAATTAAGAAGAATTAGTATCCTAACCTCAGGAGCTCTCTTTGTGATCATGTGGGTTTTCTCCAGGTGCTCTGGTTTCCTCCCACATCCCAAAGACGTGCGGGTTTGTAGATTAATTGGCTTCTGTAAATTCCCCCTAGTATGCCTTAGAGTGTCGATGCAAAAGTGGGATAACATAGACCTTGTGTGAATGGGTGATCGATAGTTGGAGTGGACGTGGTGGCTGAAGGGCTGAAGGTGACGTTTCGGGCAGAGACCCTTCGTCAGACTGTTCTATGTTTGTTCTGTGTTCCTTTTCATATCTCTCGTTTCCCTCTCCCCTGACTCTCAGTCTGAAGAACGGTCTTGACCCGAAACGTCACCTATTCCTTTTCTCCAGAGATGCTGCCTGACCCGCTAAGTTACTCCAGCTTTTTGTGTCTATCTTCTGCCTGTTCTTTTCCACATTCGTAGGTCCAACGGGGACACCCTTATTATTGCACCACCTGCGATGAGGTGGGTTACCAAAACAGAGATCCTAATCCAAATTCCACAACTTGGTGTCACACAGAGAGATGCACTGTGATGTGAAACTCCAATCCTTCTTCACATGTCCAGCAAGGGCTCTGGCTGCTGTTTTATCCTTCCCTGTTTATTATTAAAAACGGACAGAAAGCGTGTTACAAAGAAAGCCACAGGTCTTTGATTGTTTTTAAGAAGACATGAGTACAGAGGGTGATGACTGGACTTGCTGCACGAGGGCACTTATCTCACTTCTTGTCTCTTTGATTGAACTTCTCAATCCTGGTCTCTTGAGGGATGCCATTCTGGCCAAGGTCCTTGATTCAGGGGAAGACGAATGCTTACAAGAAAACAATGAATAACAAACAAATGGATAGAGACCTTAAATTGAAAGTACCTCCTCCTACAGTTTGACTTCCTCTTTAAGTAAATAATGAGCTACACCGGACAAGAACTGTAACAGTAAACACTGCTGTATTAGTACAAGGTTCCAAAATAATAGAAGACGTGAAAGATGGTGTGTCCTAACATTGGTTAAAGGGAGTAAGCATCCTGCATTTGTTTTCCTTTCTTTGATGCCTTGAAGGGAAATGAACCATAGAAATGATGAAATCAGCCATCTCTTGTTTATTTGGAAGTGCAGTCTCAGAGGGTCACCATCCTATTCGCTCTTTCTACCTATTGCGTCCTCTCGTCCTTAAAAGTAAAACTACACTAAAACATTTGACAGCTGCGGCCAGTGACCATCAACCTAAGGACTGTGGGATGACTGTTGGCAATCTGCATTAACTCCTTTCTGCAAGATAATCGATGTCTGGGGGAAAGGAGCTCTTTAGACAGCCCCACTCATTGCAGATTATAAGTGAATGGGCAAAACCCCCAGGGAGGCACGACCTCTAACATCTGGGTCATTTTTGCCTCATCCTTTGCCGATTATTTTAAGTAAGACTGAATGTTCAAGGATTAACTAGCTGACTTGTGTCCAAGATTTCTTGACAGCCACAACAAAAGTTGCTCAATCAGCATTTAGTTTTGAAGACTATTAGGAATCCCCCAAAGTAAAAGAAAACTTTAATAATGATAGGTATTTTCCACGTGGAAAGATTTTTGGGCATGTTTACACCTTATGTGCTGATTTTTTTTTGATAACAGTTATCTTACCGCCTCTGCATCAGTTTATTGTCCAGGAGGTCTGATCAGCAGATGGTTAAGTTTTAAAATCATTGATGGAAGTCAAGACTCTGCCATCTGTAAAAAAAGGTTAAAAAAACAGCAGCTTAATAAATGTTGCTCAGTGCTAGTTGTAATGACATTGGACTGCGGGTGAAGATGAAGCACTCTGAGGGTGCCAGCCCATATTGTTACTGGCTTTCAAACCGAAATTATATTGCACGGCTCCATTTCAAGAAAACTATCTGCCAATACTTTAACCTAATATTATTCTTTTATTGCCTTTTCCATTACCTTCCTTCTATCTTCCTGGTTTTAATCCATTGGATACACATTTTTCTCTTCAGTCAGAATGGCATCTAATTTGCACCCACACTGGTTAAACACCACCCTAACAGTCACCATTAGGAAGCACTTATGACCGAGACCCTCGGACTATCTTTAATCGGACTTTACTGGACATTCAACTAAATGCTATTCCCTTTATCCTGTATTTGTACACTGTGGACGGCTTATGGTCATAAGGTCATAAGGAATAGGAGTAGAATTAGGCCATTCGGCCCATCGTCTACTCCGCCATTCAATCATGGCTGATCTATCTCTCCCTCCTAACCCCATTCTCCTGCCTTCTCCCCATAACCTCTGACACCTGTACTAAACAAGAATTTATCTATCTCTGCCTTAAAAATATCCGCTGACTTGGCCTTCTGTGACAAAGAATTCCACAGATTCACCACCCCCGGACGAAAGAAATTTCTCCTCATCATCCAAAAGAACATCCTTTAATTCTGAGGCTAAGACCTCTAGTCCTAGACTCTCCCACTAGTGGAAACATCCTCTCCACATCCACTCTATCCAAGCCTTTCCTATTCTGTATGTTTTAATGAGGTCCTCCCTCATTCTTCTAAACTCCAGCGAGTTCAGGCCCAGTGCTGACAAATGCCCATCATAGGTTAACCTACTCAATCCTGCTTGATTGTAATCATGTATAATCTTTCTGCTGACTGGGTAGCATACAACAAAAAAGCTTTTCCCTGCGCCTTGGAATACGTGGCAATAAACTAAACTAATCTAAACTAAACTAAACTAAACTAAACTAAACTAAACTAAACTGGGACTGAAAATGGGTGACTATGAATTAAGAGTCTATCCACTTCATGCATGGATAGAGTGGATGTGGAGAGGATGTTTCCAGTAGAGGGAGAGTCTAGGACCAGAGGCCATTGCCTCAGTATAAAATGACATATCGTTAGAAAAGAGATGAGGAGGAATTTGTGAATGAAGGAACTACAGATGCTGATTTAAACCAAAGATAGACACAAAATGCTGGAGTAACTCAGTAGGACAGGCAGCATCTCTGAAGAGAAGGAATGGGTCACGTTTCAGGTCGAGACCCTTCTTCTTCAGAGGAATTTCTTTTGTTAGTGGGTGGTGAATCTGTGGAATTCATTGCCACAGAAGGCTGTGGCGGCCAAGTCAGTGGATATTTTTAGGGTGGATATTGATAGATTCTTGATTAATACAGGTGTCAGGGGTTACGGGGAGAAGGCAGGAGAATGGGTTTGAGCCTTTCTAACCGCTCCCTTTAACTAATATACTCCAAATCCAGGCCCATCTTTCCAGTGCAATCACACCCTTCCTAGACATGAGTCGATAGTCAAGAGTGTTTATTATCATATATCCCGAATGGAACAATGACAATTGTACTTGCAGCAGCACAACAGATATGTGAACATCTTTCTCTGTAAAACCCATAATAAACAACAACAAAAAGTTCAATATATATATTTTAAAAAACAGACACATAAATAGACAATAGTAGTGCAAAAATAATGTCCCCACGTCTTTCTAGTTTGGAGCATATTTGGGGGTTGTAGTGTTTAATAGCCTGATGGTTGTAGGGAAGAAGCTGCTCCTGAACCTGGATGGCACGGTTTTCAGGCTCCTATACTTTCTTCCCAATGGCAAGAGTGAAGTGAGAGCGTGGCCAGGGTGGTGTGTGTGTCTCTGATGATGCTGGCTGTCTTTGTGGGGCTCTTGTAGACCCCTTCGATGGTGGGGAGATCAGTATCCATAATGGACATCCTATAGTATGCCAATCACAACTGCATACAGTACTCTCCATGTGCTGTTCAACTAGTGTTTTATAAAATGGCAACTTTGTGTTCTATGGTCTGACCTCTGCAGGCGAGCATCCCATATGCCTTCATCACCACCCTGCATTGTTGCTTTTAGGGAACTGTTGCCTTCAACCACAAGGTTTTTTTGATGAACAACATTCCTTGGCTCCCTGCAATTTACGGCATATTTATAGTAAGGTCACCAATTGGCCCATCAAGTCTACTCCATCATTCAATCATGGCTGATCTATCTTTCTCTCTCAACCCCAACCTCCTGTCTTCTCCCCGTAAATAAGATCATTGTCTTTTGTTTATACATAATGCCCTCGGTTAAAAATGGACAGGACATGCAGGGTGGATAAACCACATGATCACTGCTTTATGTGAGTTTTGCGTGAAGAGCAACTTTTCCATTGTTTTCAGAAGAACTGATACAAACAGTGTCCCCAAGGGATGGCTTATATCCTTCCAGGATATCCTAACGATTTTTAACCAAGGGGACAAATGTCAAGAGACGTGAACAATTAAGCTGACAGTGTAAAAACAGGGCACTGACATGTGCACAACGAAAACTAACAAAACCACATCAAAGAGACAAATCTTTTATTGGCAATGACATGTGCACATTAATTCAAATATTTATAATAAGCAGGATCTAACACCACTAAGGACTTAAAGGCAACACCAGTGTGAAAATAATAAATAGCATGGAAAATGTGGACAATTGAAGATCTGATGTGAATTCATACTGCAGAACATGGAACAGTACCGACTGTCACCTATTCCATTTCTCCAGAGATGCTGCCTGACCCGTTGAGTTACTCCAGCTTTTTGTGTCTGTATTGGTTTAAACCAGCATCTGCAGTTCGTTCCTCTACATAGAACAGTACAGGAATGGGCCCTTTGGCCCACAATGTTTGTGCCGAACTTAATGCCAAGTTAAACTGAACCCACCTGCCATTGAATGATTCATATCCTTGCACTTTCATGCCCCTATCTGAAAGTCTCTTAAATGCCACTATCGTATCTGCCTCCACCACCACCCCTGCCATTGTACTGTGAAAATCAGACCTTCCTCCAGAGGTGTTTCTGTGATACAGTTGCAATGGCCATCTAGTTATTCTTTATTTGTCCAGATTTTAAGCATCAGCATGTGATTTGTCTATGGGGTTGGAGAGATGGGAGAATGGGCATTGGAACTGCCAACCACATAATTCAGCAGCAATAATTACATAGTGAATCGGAGTAAACCTTGATTCACTTGTAAAGGCCAAGCTCATTGCTCTGCCGTGGAGCACAGGGCCTTTAAAAAATGAAGAGACAAAGAGCATGTGAGGTGTCTAGGACATAGGTCGGGACGGATTGGACCAGGGGGATCCAGACCAGCGGGTCTAAAGAAGGGTCTGGACCCAAAGCATCACCCGTTCCTTCTCTCCGGAGATGTTGCCTGTCATGCTGAGTTACTCCAGCATTTTGCAACTATCTCATTGCTCCACTGGTGTTGACAACCTTTCAGTTTTTTCAACTTTGCAATCTGACTAGTCAAGATCTGCTCATAATTTCTCGTGAATCATAGAATGATGATGACACAGAAAGAGGCCATTGGCTTCATTACATCTCTGTCAGCTCTAAGCCAAGTAACCTGCCACTCCCAATTCCCTGCTCAAACAACATTTTAGAGTTATTATAATTTATGAGTATCATAGTTAGGAGGATGCAGATTCCATGTCCACTCAAGCTTGAAGGCTTGTGATGTTTTTAATCAGATTGCAAAGATAATGAAAATAAGTTGGATAGTTAGATATGGGCCACATTAAAATGTATCAGAACCTGGTTGGAATAAAGTCAGCTGCAATTTGTTTTGTGGAATCTGGATTCTTGAAGGACTTCATATTGTGCTCTAACCTAATAGAACACCACTAGATTAACCTCAAGAACATGACAATTCAGGTTTGGCAAAGAGCAGCATGTAAATATTAGTAGGAGCGGACTGCAGAAGCTGGTTTAAACCAACGATACAAAAAGCTGGAGTAACTCAGTGGGACAGGCAGCATCTCTAGAGAGAAGGAATGGGTAATGATTTGGGTCGGGACTGAAGAAGGGTCTCGACCCAAAACATCATCCATTCCTTCTCTCCAGAGATGCTGCCTGTCCCGCTGAGTTACTCCAGCTTTTGTGTCTCTCTTCCATGTAAATATTAGGGCAGGTGCTTTGTCAAAGTTATTTTTATGGAGGTTCTTAAAGGAGGAATGTGATATTGTAATACAGATAGGTTTAGAGTGACAATTCTTGGAACTCGGTAGCACAGCCTTTGATTTGGGTGCTAAATCAGAGTACTGTAGATTAGTTGGTCCCAGAAAGACAAGACAAATGCTTTAGACTTTTAGACTTAGACTTTAGAGATACAGTGTGGAAATAGGCCCTTCGACCCACTGAGTCCTCTGACCAGCGATCACCCCATACGCTAAAACTATCTGACACACTAGAGACAATTTACAATTTACTGAAGCCAATTAACTGACAAACCTGTATGCCTTTGGATTGTGGGAGGAAACCGGAGCACCCGGAATAAACCCACATGGTCACAGGGAGAACGTACAAACTGCGTACAGCCAGCGCCCGTAGTCTAGATCAAACCCAGGTCTCTGGAGCTGTAAGGCAGCAACTCTACCGCTGTGCCATCTGGCTAAAATGTTACAATTGTGATACTTCTACATTTATATATTCAAATGTGGCTCGGTTGCAATATAAAGGAAGGCTCCCTTTACATTTCATACATTCATTAAAACTTGTTTCAGGTAAAATATTCCTCAAGGAGATGTGATGCTCCGACCAGATGCAGCTGATTAGCCACATCATTGCAAATATGCTTCACCTCCAGGTTAAATACCATTACAATCGTCTGGATTTGTTCTTTCGGCAAAGCGAGCAGTTAATTTAAGGAGGGAATATTAATTGGCTTATCAGAAGGGTTGAGTGAGCACTTAGTGCTGGCGATAAAGGGGGTGAACGATAAAACTCCTGTCGCCAAGTGTGAGGAGGACAGGCTGAGACGGGCCAGCTGTTTGTGTCTCTTTCATGAATCTGATAAGGGCCTTCATCTCTTGGCCTGGTTGTTTTCATTCTGCAATTTATCTATCGGACACTGGTTTGATTGTTGATAATGTATCACTACGGTCTGATGAGCTCTTATTTGCTTAACCTTTAAGCACTTGTAAAAGCAAAGTTAAACTCTTTTGAACTCCTTTTGCTTAATGGCCATTTTTGCAGTGGTTACATTTAACTGTGCTTAAACAAGTCCTGTTAAAATCTGTTCACAAGCATTCAAATATATATTGAGCAATCCCAATGAAATGAGATCAAAGTGATATTGAACATCCTAAAGCTGCCTTGACAGGCAGTGTCGCATATTTAGTAATATATTACATAGAAATTCCTTAAGACTGATATAAAGCATAGATTGTCCACGCCTATGTTTACAATTTAGTATGATGAGCCTTATTACTAAATGCCCAGTGCTATTGCGTCAGTTCTTGCACATATCATAAGGTCATAAGGTCATAAGTATTAGGAGTAGAATTAGGCCATCCAGACCATCAAGTCTACGCCATTCAATCATGGATGGTACTTCATGTGTACGAAGGAACTGCAGAAGCTGGTTTACACCGATAGACACAAAATGCTGGAGTAACTCAACGGGATAGGCAGCATCTGTCTCTACTGCGTGATTCAGAGACTGGAATGAAACAGTAGAATGCAGACCGATTCACTCAGTTGCAGAAGGGGTACCGCACGGAACTTTTGAATTTTCAGGAATGGTTATTGATGATATTTCTAAAAAAAAGATTGTTTCTATTTTGTCTCTGACATGTGGCGCTTTTCCTTCTGCCTGGAATAGGAGATGAATGGTTCAGAGGAAATAAATATCAGCCCCAACCCATCCCCAACCACCCCGATGGCTTTTTGATCCACTGGCCACTAAATGAAAGGTCAAATAGATACTCAGTCTTATGCTGACACAAAACAGTTTTAGACTGTCACGGGGAAGTTACAGTCATCCAGCTCCATCTGGCCTGTAACCATAAACTTTGAAATATAGCTTTCTAAATGTTGGCAGAAGCCTCACCGCACGGCACACTTGCATGCAGCTGCAAATGGGAGGGCTCACCCTCGGGGTCTACCTGTGCTATTCATAATCCCACTACTGAGAGACAGGGCAAGAGTAACACACAGTAATAGCAGCTCTAAATCCTGACTATAATTGCGTGTGTGTGTGTGTGTGTGGGAAGGAACTGCAGATGCTGGTTTATACCGCAGGTAGACACAAAGTGCTGGAGCAACTCAGCGGGTCAGGCAGCATCTCTGGAGAAAAGGAACGGGTGATGTTTCCGGTCGGAACCCAAAACGTTACCCGAAATGCTCCTTTACTCCAGAGATGCTGCCTGACCCGCTGAGTTGCTCCAATGCTTTGTGACTGTAATTGTGACTATAATTGTGCCGTTCTAGCTGCAAAGGCTTCAGACGCCCAGCTGCTGAACCCTGGAATGCTCTCTCTGCTTCTCATAGCCCCACTGTCTCTCATTCCCCAGTTAAGTCCTCCTTTAACAATCCCTTTGACAAAGCTTTTAGTTGACAGTGCTAATATTTCTTTACGTGACCTGAGGTTTTGTCTCATTTTCAATTTGTGTAACTGCTTGGAGAACTATAAGTTGTTATAAGCTTAAGTTAATGTTATTGTTGAGGAATGTTTCTTTTCCAAATTTGCTTTCATTCCCTCTACAAGCAACGTCTCATCATAACGTTTCTTCAATGAACTCTTGTCGGAGATAGGAGGAGAACTTCTTCAATCTGAAGAAGGTCTCGACCCGCAACGTCACCCATTCCTTCTCTTCAGAGATGCTGCTTGTCCCGCTGTTACTCCAGCATTTTGTGTCTATCCGCTCTCATCATAAAGTATCAGAGTTCACAGACGAGTAGTTGTGAGAAGGATATTGCAGGGGGGCCTTAAAGGGTTATTTAGAGACAATTATAAAACATTGATGAAGGTGTAAGTAATATTTTTGCAATGAAAATTATAAAATTAATTACAAAAAACATAAAAGCACGTAGATATATTTTAAAATGTTAATATAATTTTGAGAACCAGTGTTCACTTTACCTTTGTGAAACAAGGAACTGCAGATGCTGGTTTACACAAAAGGGCACAAAGTGCTGGAGTAACTTAGCAGATCAAGCAGCATCTCTGGTGAACATGAGTAGGTGCTATTTTGGGTTGAGCCCTTCTTCAGACTCTGGCTGAAGAAGTCTGAAGAAGGATCCCAACATGAAAAGTCATCTATCCGGGTATTCCAGAGATGCTACCTGACCCACTAAGGTTTGTAGATTAATTGGCTTCCGTAAATTGTGTGGATTGTCCATAGTGTGTAGGATAGTGCTAGTGTAAAGTTGATCGCTGGTCGGCGCGGGCTCGGCCTCGGTGGGCATGCTGTTTCCACGCTATATCTCTACATCTAAAGCCTAAGTCTAAAAGTCTAAACCATTGGTATTGTCTTTCTGGGACCTGATAGAAAATGGTATTCGGATTTAGCACTCAAATCAAAGGATGTGCTACTGAGTTCCAAGAATTGTCATTCTAAACCTACCCGTATTTCAATATCACATTCCACCTTTGCGAACCTCCATAAAAATCACTTTGACCAAGCATCTGCCCTAATATTTACATGGTGTTCATTACCAAACTTACATTGTTATATACTTGAGATTAATCTCGGGGTATGCTAATATGTCGGAGCACAATATGAGGTCCTTCAAGAATCCAGATCCCAAAGAACATAACAAATTGTATCAGACTTTATTCTGACCAGTTCTGATGCATTCTAGTCTGGCCTATAGCTAACTTTCCAACCTACTTCCATTATCTCCATCAGTCTGATTAAAAACATCACTACCCATCACAAACCCGAGAGGCAGCAGCCCTGCCAGCTGCATCACTGTACCACCCTTGGTTAAGGCTTAGCCCATTCTAAATAGCCATCTATACTCTGTTCACAAGTGATCAGGTCTTCTGGCTCAGTAAAAGGCTCCAGTTTCATCCTGGGTGCTGAATATTTGAACATTTTCTCTCTCCTATTAATTAGCCCGATCGGGCTTTGTTTTCATTGTTACCAGGAGCACAACCAACAAAGGAGGTGGTGCAGTGATGTGGCTATTCGATTTGTTGCCTCCCAACTCCATCGGCCCACATTCAATCCTGACCTCTAATGCTGCCTGTACAAACTTTACATTTTCTCGCTGTGAGCTTCACTCAAGTGTTTCAGTTCCTCCCACATCTCAAAGGTGTAGGTTAATTGCTCACCGTAAATTGCTTCTAATGTTTGCATGGGTGGTTGAACTTGGGCAGGGGAGGGTTTTGATCGGAATGTGAGGATAACGGGGTTACAGAGAAATTCAGGAGGGGACCTTCAGTTCTTCGTTTCTACATGGAATGCTCTATGAGCCGGAATAAAACTCAGTGAACCAAAATACCCTCCATTTCTCTTTGTAATGTAATATGGAAACACTTGGATACAGAACTGCAGCCCAAAAGAAAAATTAAACCACACCTCGTTACATGCAGAAAAATCTTATCAGGCAAATGGGTAAAAGAATCAAGAGTCAAGTGTTTTATTTTCATATGTCCCAGATAGAACAATGACATTCTTACTAGCAGTAGCACAACAGAATATGTAAACATCGTACACTGTAAACAATATAATAAACAAGAAAAAAAGTTCAGTGTGTGTATATATATACACACACACACTCACATCTACACACACACACACACACACACACACACACGCGCACACACACACACACACACACACACACACACACACACACACACACACACACACACACACACACACACACACACACACACACACACACACACACACACATATATATAAATATATATGTATATAATATATATAGGTATGTGAGTATGTGTATACATACACACACTGAACAATTTTTGAACAATTTTTTCTCATACATACATATATGTATATATATACACACACGCACACATACGTCCACATAAAAAACAAACAATAACAGTGCAATAATAACAATAATAGTCTATGTAGTTCAGAGCTTATTTGGAGGTTGTAGTTTTTAATAGCCTAATGGCTGTAATGAAGAAGCTGTTCCTGAACCTGGACTTTACAGTTTTCTTGCTCCTGTACCTTCTTCCCGATGGCAGAGGTGAAATGAATGGGTGGCCAGGATGGTGTGGGTTTCTGATGATGCTGTCTGCTATTGACTGATTGCTATAGAAGAGCAGTTTTTGTTGGGGATATTTACAACTCTATTGCATGCACACCAACCCGATTGGAAACATATATCCAGACCTCTGATGGTAAGTTGTGCAAACAAGCACTTGGAGGTGTGCAAGATGACTCACTAGGTTTGTTCCCAACCCGTGGGAAAATTCATGCCTGGAATCCTACCTTGATGATGCAAGGTTTTGAACTTATGCGGGATGCTATAATATCACAATAGAGTCATAGAGTCATACAGTGTGGAAACAGGCCCTTCGCCCCAACTTGCCCAGACCGACTAACGTGCCTCATCAACACTAATCCCACCTGTCTAACAATATTTTTGCACACTTTTGGGGAATTATCGAAATAATGTGAATAGTCATGGATTCATAAAGTACAGGGACATTTGGTCCAACTTGCTCATGCTGACAAGGATTAGTCTGGACTGGTCCCGTTTAGCTCTTTGGCCCATATCCCACTAAACCTTTCTCATCCATATATGTCTATGTCTAAGACTTCAGAGATACAGTGCGAAAACCTTCGGCCCACCGAGTACAAGCTGACTAGTGGTCATCCTGTACACTGGCCCACAATTTACAATTTTACCAAAACCAATTAGTCTACAAACCTGCACGTCTTTGGAATGTAGGAGGAAGCCGGAGCACCCAGAGAAACCCCACTTGGGCACAGGGATAATGTCCAAAATCCGTACCATAGCCAGGATGGTACCCGTGTCTCTGGTGCTGAAATGCAGCAACTCTACCACTACTCCACTGTGCCGCCCATCGTGTCTTTTAAACAGAGGTCTCGTACTCTGCTTTTACAGCTACATCTGGCAACTTGTTTTATGTAGCCACAACCCTTTATGTGAAAACATTGCCTCTTGGGTCTCCCTTAAATCTTCCCCCTCTCAACTGAAACCTATGGCCTTCAGTTTTGGTCTCCTCTCACCTGGAAAAAAGTTAGTAACAGTCACCTTATCTATGCCTCTCATGATATGTATACCTCTGTTAGTAATTCCTCAGCCTCCCGAGCTCAATGGGAAAAAATCTCAGCCTCTCTTTTCTAACTCGAGCCCTCGAGTCCTGGTAACATTCTGATGAGTTTTTTCCTGCATCCTTTCCAGCTTATTGTCATCTTTCCCATAATAGGAACTGCACACAATATTGCAAGTGTTACCTCACCAGCATTCTTGTACTGCTGTTGCATTGCATCCCAGCTCTTGTGCTTAATACCCTTTGATAAGTCTGTCTCAAGAAGGGTCTTGACCCGAAACATCACCCATGCCTTCTCTCCAGAGATGCTGCCTGTCCGGCTAGGTTACTCCAGCATTTTGTGTCTACCCTTTGATAAGTGATTGACTGTCCCCTTACTGTGAGACTGGTCCATAGTTATGCACAGACAGGGGGTGGGATCCCCTTTTGATTCCAATACATAGCAGAGTTTACAATAAGTATCTTCCCCTCTGTTGTCAGGCTTCTCAACAGTCTAGGGTAAGCTAGGGTACTGTCCGATTCACCTCTATCTCATTGCAGATATTGGGCTTTGACTATGGAGCTAATGTGCTGCAATGCTGATAATTATATTCTGCACTCTCTACATTCCCTTTTTCTCTACCAATTGAACTTTAGTTTAGTTTATTTTTGTCTAGTTTATTGACACGTGTATCGAGGTACAGTGAAAAGCTTTTCATTGTCTGCTGACCAGTCGGCGGAATGATTGCAATGAGCCGTCTGCAGTGTACGGATACATGATAAAGGGAGAGGAGATTAAGAAGAGCATAGTTAAAGTAGGAAATGCTGCTGCTGGAGAAGTGGTTTAAAAGAGTGGAGCAATTGTAACGAGTGATTGCAGATCCACTTCTGGGACCAGCACGCAGAGAACCGCCAGGCTTGGGAGCCATCTTGGAAGGTTGGAAGAACTTCAGTTTGACTTGCACTGAGGTCATGTGTTGTTCATGAATCTTTCTGAATTCCTCACCTGCTGCTATGAAAAATCTTCGTTTCTCTTCTACTCTGTCAGGCTGAAGAAGATCCCGATCTAAAATGATGCCTCTACATTTTCCTCCCCAGGTGCTGCCTGACTCGCTGTTCCTCCAGCAGTTTATTTTTTTTGCTCAAGATTCTCGCATTTGTAGTTTCTTGTGTCACCTCCATAATATCTTACATGTTTCACTTTCTCATCTTCAACCTGCCTTTCATCATGTAGTCTGAAATGCTTCTCTTTACACGAGCTCTGCGTACAGCAGCTTTGATATTGTATTCACGCTAGATTTCATTATCTTGATCATCCTTTGACAAGAGAATCCTCCACTACTGAATTCTTGAGGATTGAAGCTGCCATTGTGAGACTTGCCAACCTGATTCCAAGAATGGCAACGAGGTTCATGTGGTGTGGTCAACATGAATGGTGAACTACCAAGTAATGGTGGGATTGGCTATGCCCATTATGTGATAACTCCAACTTTATGCGTCAAGTCAAGTCAAATTTATTTGTCACATACACATACTCGATGTGCAGTGAAATGAAAGTGGCAATGCCTGCGGGTTGTGCACAAAAAGAATTACAGTTACAGCATATAAATAAAGCTAATAAGTTACTAAACATAGCACAAAAAGTGTCGACAAAAATTTAGTCTCTGGGGTTATAAAAGTTGACAGTCCTGATGGAAGCACCATATCTTTATCATAGAAAGCCTGCAAAATCACACCAATGTGTCTCTTTGAGCACCATAAAATGGATGCCATCCAGTCACTCTCTACGATTTTCATCAACATATCATGTCATCCAAGTTCATTCACTTCATCTTCTATACTAGCTGTAAGCGATTTAGGTCAGAGCTTGGAGTAAATTAGCTAGGCTTTTGGTTTAGTGTGTGTGTGTGTGTGTGTGTGTGTGTGTGTGTGTGTGTGTGTGTGTGTGTGTGTGTGTGTGTGTGTGTGTGTGTGTGTGTGTGTGTGTGTGTGTGTGTGTGTGTGTGTGTGTGTGTGTGTGTGTGTGCGCGCGCGCGCTTTGTCCTTTAATACCAGTGTACAAATCGTTCCGCATATCGTAATATTGCTCTGGAAATTTTGGCTCGATTGGAAAATGTTCTCACTAAATATATTCTTGCAATCCATCTTTAATTTCTTGAGTTAATCTTTGCCTGAATAGCGTTGGTCTGTTTGTATATTTGCCTATAACGACTAGTTGCTTTGCTTCCTTGACCATTATGTGAAATTAGATAACCCAGCGATTACAGGGCTGGGGGATTATATCTTCAGTTCCAACTTGTTTTTGCCAAAGGCACTTTGTGGAATGTCTTAATGCACTGTGCACAATCAATCAAAAGCTCTTCTGTTGTTCATATCAATAAAGCTCTCCATTTAATGTTACTGTATATCCCATTGGTGGGAAATATGCTGTTCAAACATTTCTCTTTGATTGCTTATCAGGTTCAACATTGTACAAGTGTCTCCGTTATGACTTCCTGTTACCCTCACATTGCAAAACTACCCTGTTGACATTATTCTGTTTTACAATGCTAGGTGTGGTCAGAGGCTGTGTGATATGCAGTACATTGTTCTAAACTGGCATACCTGTATTACATGAACTTCATGAGATTGGTAGCAGTTTTCCCTTCCAGGCATGTCCTTGATGCCAAACTCACACATGTGACTCAGATACAGTTTGTCCATGTAGACAACTAATACTAACATTATGCACTGATTGTAGGACGTAGAACGTAGAAAAATACAGCACAGGAACAGGTGCTTCGGCCTACAATGTCTGTGTCATACATAATGCCAAGATAAACCAACCACATCTGCCTTCACGCGATCCATATCCCTCCATTTCATGCTTACCCTTGTGTTAAAAGCCTCTTAAATGCCACTATCATATCTCCCCCTCACCACCACCCCTAACAGTGCATCTCTGACACACACACACTATCTGTGTAAAAACACTTGCCCCACACATCTTCTTCAAACTTTACCCTCGCCACCTTAAAGTTATGCCCTCTGCCTTTCACATTTACACCCTGGGATTCTGATTCTGATTGCCCACCCTATTTATGACTCTCACAATTTTATTTACTTATCAGGTCTCCCCTCAACTTTCGGCATTCCAGATAGAACAATCCAAGTTTGTACAACCTCTCCTTGAAGCTAATTCTCCCTCATACAGGCAGCATTCTTCTGCACTCTCTCCAAAGGCTTCACATCCTTCCTGCAATGGGGTGACCAGAACTACAAGCAATGCTTCAAATGCAGCCTAACCAATGTTTTATAGAACAGCATCATGACTTCCTGACTCCCATCCTCAATGTTATTCACTTTGGAACCAAGAATAGAAAGGCAGATTATTATCTGAATGGTGTCAAGTTAGGAGGAGGGGGAGTTCAACGAGATCTGGGTGTCCTAGTGCATCAGTCAATGAAAGGAAGCATGCAGGTACAGCAGGCAGTGAAGAAAGCCAATGGAATGTTGGCCTTCGTAACAAGAGGAGTTGAGTATAGGAGCAAAGAGGTCCTTCTACAGTTGTACCGGGCCCTGGTGAGACCGCACCTGGAGTAGGCCCTTCAGCACACTGAGTCTACGCTGACCAGCAATCACCCCGTACTCCAGCACTATCCTACACACTAGGGACAATTTACAATTTTACCAAAGCCAATTAACCTACAAACCTGTACTTCTTTGGAGTGTGGAAGGAAACCGGAGCTCCCGGGGAAAACCCACGTGGTCACAGGGAGAACGTACAAATTCTGTGCAGACAGCACCTGCAGCCAGGATCAAACCCGGATCTCTGGCGCTGTAAGGCAGCAACTCTTCCGATCAAAAAAATCTCTTAAATGCCACTATCATATCAGCGTCTGCCATCAGCCTTGGCAGTGAGCTCCATGCTCTATCTACCCTTTGTGTAAAAAATGTGTCCCGCACACATCCTTCAAATTTCTCACCTTGATGTTTTGCCCTCTGGTATTTGATTTTTCCATTCTGACTCTCTACCCCATCTATGCCTCTCATAATTTTATATACTTGAAACCACTTCTTTGCACAGACCATATAACCCTTGATTCCTGTACTGTTGATTGCTGTCTCCATTTTGTAAGCACGCACAAATGCATGCACCGATGTATTCAATGATCCAGGTTGAACTCATCCCACACCTGCCATTTCAGGAATGCATTCTAATTGCAGTCTGGAGGCAGACTTTGTTCAACACCACTATTTAATTACTAATGATCTCGCTGACTTTTGGTTTCTAGTTCTGAATTTCAAGCTGTAACCTTACTGAATGAAACTCCCTTTGTCATGTGTGACACCAGCAGCTCTGCCAAACTGGCCAATGTTTCTGAGCCCAAGTCCACAAGTACGATCTCCTTTATGTCTCCTTAGTCTGAAGAAGGGCCTCGACCCAAAATGTCACCTATTCCTTGAGATGCTGCTTGACCCAGTGAGTTACTCCAGCTTTTTGTGTCTATCTCCATTTTACAATCTTGTTAGACTTAATTTTAAGCAGGGACATCTTTGCCCTCAATCCAATTTCTACAGCAGAAACAAGAAACTGCAGATGCTAGTTAATACACACGCTCATAAGAAGGAAGCAGGAATATCATATCATATCATATCATATCATCATATCATATATATACAGCCGGAAACAGGCCTTTTCGGCCCACCAAGTCCGTGCCGCCCAGTGATCCCCACACATTAACACTATCCTACACCCACTAGGGACAATTTTTACATTTACCCAGCCAATTAACCTACATACCTGTACGTCTTTGGAGTATGGCGAATATGGCGTAGCTGCTTGAAAGCCCATGGATGATCTTTGAAAAAAGACACAAAGCGCTGGAGTAACTCAGCGGGCCAGGCAACATCTCTGGAGAACATGGATGGGTGACGTTTACAGTCAGGACTCTTGGGCTTGGGATACCTCCCGTCCTCTGTGAATACACATTTGATATATTCCACGATTCTTTTCCTTAGGAATGGCTTCAGCTCTATTCATGTGATTATAGGGTGGGTTCAGATGAGATTTGCCAGGGGGATGCTGAGGGTGGAGTGTTTTCGTTGTGATGAGAGAAGGTAGATAGTGAGGCACAGAAAAAAGTGTAGATTATAGCATCAGCCCGAAAACAACTAATCAGTCTGAGTTTCATGTTTAGATTGACACAAAGTGCTGGAGTAACTCAACGGATCTGGCAGCATCTCTGGAGTAAAAGGATGGGTGAAGTTTCGGGTCACCATCTGAAGAAGGATCCTGTCCTGATACATCACCCATCCCTTTTCTCCAGAGATGCTGCCAGACGCGTTGAGTTACTCCAGCAGTTTGTGATTATCTTCGGTATAATCAGCATCTGCAGTTATTTGTTTCTTAGTTTGATTCTTCCTTGATGATGATTAGAGCAATGTGCTGCCCTTTCAGGCTGCTTTGGGAGGTGAAGAAGGGTTTCAGCTGGAGAATGGAGCACCAGAATAGCAGCCCGGGGTTCAATCTACATCATAGAGTACAAAGACAGGTCCCACTTTCAAGATGGCATCTATTTGACTTTGCATTAGAAATGTGTGAAACAGGCTGTGTTTGTCAATTCAAAGAGGGATTTGCAATCTATAAATATCATGTTCCGCTGAGTCCAATAATACTCAGAATGCTTTGCTTGGGTTAATATGTTGCTTCAAAGCTTATGTGCACTTAACCCAGTGGAATGCGTTCTTTCATTGAACATAACCTGAGAATTAGGGTCAAGGTTTCACTTAAAGCCTGAATTATTTATGTTGCTGGATTAGTGCTTATCAATAAGTTTTAAAGATTGCGCTTTAAATTAGGATTTTTGATTACCGCTATTTCTAACTGTGAAGAATGAGTTTAAGTAAGGTTTTGATTGGTATACAGTTGGGCTCTACATGAGTGTGAGTTCTAGCAGTGTGAAAGTCTGGAGAGCTGGTGTGTGCAGAGGGTAGACTACATCAATCGCTGGGCTTGGGAGACCTCCTGTCCTCTGTGAACAGTGCATGGAATGCTTTGAAATGTCTGACTAGGTAAGCTGTTAAATACATGCAGTATTGGCTATTATTTTATTAACTTTTTAACCTCTAGCTGGTTATATTCAAAGGCATTAAGCAGGCGGCCCCATGAATGCAATAATCATAGATTATGCATAATCCTTTGCCAACAGAAACATTGTTTCTCTGTGTTGTAACAGTCGCTGGCTGTTTGGACACTTTAAGCCTATATCTTAATCTTGCGCAAATATACAAATATATTGTTTGCAGGACTCAAATATGCGATAATTTGATGACTGAAAAGAGCTTTCCCACAGGTATGCCCATGGCCATCCTTGGAGTTTAGTACAGCTCGAATCCTCAACACCTCCCTTCCCCCTATTTATACCACAGTGTAGGATCCTTCTGCTTCTGGGCATTGAGGGGCTGAGTCTGGTGGGGGAAAAAGGGGGAGTGCTACTACTACTACTGAATATAACACTAGGCATGCTGAACTTAGAGACACAGAAATATGTATTAAGGTTTTGTTTTATATATACTTTTTATTCTGACTAAAATTTTGAAATTAAAAAAATTACCAATGAAGGATAATGTTCTCACACAGATTTATTGTGGAGGTTGAACAAATACTTAGAAACAAGGGCAGCAGACACTGGTTTATAACAAAGGTCGACACAAGGTGCTGGAGTAACTCAGTAGGTCGGGCAGCATCCCTGGAGAAAAAGGATCCCTTTTCACCAGAGATTCTGCCTGACATGTTGAATTACTCCAGCACTTTGTGTCTATCTTGAACAAATATTTATTCAGTATTATGCACTGATTGTAGATGCAAGGAACTGCAGACGCTGGTTTTCAAATAAAGGCACAAGATAATGCAGTTACTCAGTAGGTCAGGCAGCATTTTTGGAAAACATGGATAGGCAATGTTTTGGAAAGGGTCCTGACCCAAAACGTTACCTATCCATGTCTTTCAGAGATGTTGCCTGACCCATCAATGCTTCACCGTTTAATTGGTTCCATTGTCTAAAGAGGCAAAATAATGTTTTAATGACCAACCATGATTTCTCTGACACCAGAATATTGTCATTGTAATCTTTCTTCTGGTCAAATGTATTACATCTCTGATACATTAAAGGTTTTCCAGGTGTGCAATGTGTTGTAAGTTGTACTACCAAATCACCCAGAGTTATTTACAATATAAATCTTGCTAATGTCAATGAAAATAAAATTTCTGCCATTATGCTCTTCCTGGCAAGGTAAGAATAGCTGTTGCACTCGGGTTATGAATGAGGAAGCTAGTTCAGCATCTATTGCAGGAAACCATCAACTAGTACATGGTAATATTCCACCAATGTCTGGCATGTGATCCACCTATCACTTGCTCAAATTTGCCCAGTGGTATGAATATTGATTTCTCTAACTTCAAGTAACCCCAGCATTCCCTCTGTCTCTATCCCTCCTCCACCCAACTTGCACCAGCTTTTCGTTTTCACCCTACAAACAGCTAACAATGGCCTGTTTCCTTTATCATCATTACTTTTTTGCATATCTTTCATTCATTGTTCTTTATCTCTCCACATCATCGTCTATATCTAGTCTGAAGAAGGGTCTCGAACCGAAATGTCACCCATTCCTTCTCTTCAGAGATGCTGCCTGTCCTGCTGAATTACTCCAGCTTTTTGTGTCTATCTTTTGTCTTGCCCCACCTGTCCCGACCTGAAACATCATCTATTGATGTTCTCCAGATATGAAGATGTCTGCCTGACCCACTGAGTTACTCCAGCAATCTGTGTTGTAGTTTTGTAAATCAGCATCTGCAGTTCCTTGTGCCAGCTTGGTAATATTCTCATTGGTTTTGATTCTTTTCAGATTTTTTTCAGTTTCTTGTGCAAACTATTCATGAGACCATGTTGCATCCTGGGCCACGTATATTCACTCATGTTTGTCAGCAAACCATCTCAAAGATATGGAGAGCACCATGGAGCTTGTTTACTTTATTGCCTTCTCTATTTCAATAGACAATAGACAATAGACAATAGGTGCAGGAGGAGGCCATTCGGCCCTTCGAGCCAGCACCACCATGTTTCTATATAATCCCCTCATCCTTCTAAATTCCAGCGAATACAAGTCCAGTTGACGCATTCTTTCATCACATGTCAGTCCCGCCATCCCAGGAATCTACCTGGTAAACGTAAGCTGCACTCCCTCAATAGCAATAATGTCCTTCCCCAAATTAGGAAAACAAAATTGCGCACAATACTCCAGGTGCGGTCTCACCAGGGCCCTGTATAACTGCACTAGGACCTCCTTGCTCCTAAACTCAAATCCTCTCACAATGAAGGCCAACATGCCATTAGCTTTCTTCACTGCCTGCTGTATCTGCATGCTTACTTTCAGTGACTGATGTACAAACACACCCAGGTCTTGTTGCACCTCCCCTTCTCCTAATCTGACACCAATCAGATAATAATCTGCCTTCCTGTTCTTGCCACCAAAGTGGATAACCTCACATTTATCCACATCTGCCATGTTTCTGCCCACTCACACAACCTGTCCAAGTTATCCAAGCTAGTCTTGTTCATGTGGAACATAGAAGTACATAGAGTACAGCAGAGGAACACTTGCTCAGTTCAAGATTAATAAATCCTTCAAAATTGTAATTTTTCATCAGGTGGACATTTAAGCTCTGATACCAGAAGATATTCTTCAAAATCATTGATGTTTTATTTAATTCTAGGCTGTTTGGATATCATGTTGCTCTTTTAAATTCAGTTTAATTTATCTTTCATCATCCTCATGTTTTCATTTTCTCTGCATTTTTTTATTTCTGTTCCAATAGCCATCGTTCTAATCCGTCTAGAAATGGTGGTGGCCTCGGCTGTTCTAGTTTTGGCTGAGGGAATCTTCCGTGACCAGATGCAGTCAATGACGTGCGAGTCAGAAATATCTTTTTAACAATATGACAGTTGTTCATCACAAAGTCATCATTGCCATTTAATTTTTCATATATATTAGTCAAACCAAGATTACCATTACTATAACATAAAATTGCTATTTCCTATTTCCCTTTATAAGGCATCTGAATTTCTATTGGAAGAAATGTGGATTGAGTCAAGATGCTTACATATGTTATTGACACTAAAGGTCAAATGCTAAGAGCCAGATTGGTAGAAAAAACCAATGAGATCGATATTTAACATTTAAGCAAAGAATCCCAGGCCAATAGGAATATTCCAAACTGAAGAAGGGTCATGACCCAAAACGTCACCTTTCCATGTACTCCAGAGATGCTGCTTACCCCGCTGAGATAACCCAGAATTTTATGTCTTTTTTTTGTAAACCAGTGTCTGCAATTCTTTGTTTCTATAATAGGAATATGGGTGCTGACTGTACAGAGTTTGTGCGTTCTCCCTATGAACATGTGAGCTTTCTCCGGGTGCTCCGGTTTCCTCTTACACGCCAAAGACGTACAAGTCTGTAGGTTAATTGGCTTTGATAAAATTATAAATTGTCCCTAGTGTGTAGGATAGTGCTAGTGTATGGGGATCGCTGGTTGGCACGGACTCGGTGGGCTGAAGGAGCCTGTTTCCACGCTGTATCTCTAAAGTTTAGTTTTTTAGTTTAGTTTAGAGATAGAAATGGCAAAGATTTTAGAAAGTCCAAAGTCTAAAAATAATTTTCTGACCTTCTACGAAGTCCACCGTAGAGAGCATGGAATGGTACTCATGAAACATAACAAGCTCAAACAAAATGGCCGCATTTTATAATAAGACTTTTCCTGGACCTACTCGGCAGCCTTGAGAGCAGTTAAACATGTGACACATTCCTTAAATGTGTGATAGCCGCAAAGTAAAAATTATTGTAGCATACAGTGCATACAGAAAGTATTCAGACCCCTTCACTTTTTCCACTTTTTGTTCCGTTACATCCTTACTTTATTTTATCATCAATCTACACACAATACCCATAATAAAAAATCAAAACAGATGTTTAAATTTTTTTTGTAAAGTAAGTAAAGAGAAATAACTGAAATATCACATTTACATAATTATTCAGACCCTCCACTCAGTACTTCTTTGAGGCACCTTTGGCAGTGATTACAGCCTCGTCTTCTTGGGTATGACGCTACACATTGGCACACCTGTATTTAGGTAATTTCTCCCATTCTTCTCTGTAGATCCTCTTAAGCTCTGTCAGGTTGGATGGGGAACGTTGATGCACAGCTATTTTCAGGTCCGTCCAGAGATGTTCGATCAGGTTCAAGTCCGTGCTCTGGCTGGACCACTCAAGGACATTTACAGACGTGTCACAAAGCCACTCCTGCGTTGTCTTGGCTGTGTGCTTAGGGTCGTTGTCCTGTTGGAAGGTGAACCTCCACCCCGGTCTGAGATCCAGAATGCTCTGGAGCAGGTTTTCATCAAGGATCTCTCTGTAGTTTGATCCGTTCATCTTTCTCTAGATCCTGACTAGTCTCCCAGTTCCTGCCACTGAAAAATATCCCCACAGCATGATACTGCCACCACCATACTTCACTGTAAGTATGGTATTGGCCAGGTGATGAGCGGTACCCAGTTTTCTCCAGATGTGATGCTTGGCATTCAGGCCAAAGAGTTCAATCTTGGTTTCATCAGACCAGAGAATCTTGTTTCTCATGGTCTGAGAGTCCTTTAGGTGCCTTTTGGCAAACTCCAAGCGGGCTGTCATGTGCCTTTTACCGAGGAGTGGCTTCCGTCTGGCCACTCTACCATAAAGACCTGATTGGTGGAGTGCTGCAGATATAGTTGTCCTTCTGGAAGGTTCTCCCATCTTCACAGAGGAACTCTGGAGCTCTGTCAGAGTGACCATTGGGTTCTTGGTCACCTCCCTGACTAAGGCCCTTCTCCCCCGATTTCTCAGTTTGGCCGGGCGGCCAGCTCTGTGAAGAGTTCAAGTGGTTCCAAAGTTCTTCCATTTAAGAATGACGGAGGCCACTGTGCTCTTTGGGACCTGCAATGCTGCAGAAATTGTTTTATAGCCTTCCCCACAATCCTGTCTAAGGACAATTCTTTCGTCTTCATGCTCTGACATGCACTGTCAACTGTAGGACCTTTCACTGTCAACTGTGTGTGCCTTTCCAAATCATGTCCAATCAATTTAATTTACCACTGGTGGACTCCAATCAAGCTGTAGAACATCTCAAGGATAATCAATGGAAACAAGATGAACCTTAGCTCAATTTTGAGTGTCATCACAAAGGGTCTGAATACTTATGTAAATGTGATATTTCAGTTATTTGTTTTTAATTACTTTGCAAAATTTTCTAAACACCTGTTTTCGCTGCTTCATTCTGTGGTATTGTGTGTAGATTGATGATTAAAAAAAAATTAATCCATTTTAAAATAAGGCTGTAACGTAACAAAATGTGGAAAAAGTGAAGGGGTCTGAATACTTTTTGAATGCATTGTAAGTTAAAAAGGCAATGCCCAAGGGTGAAAATCTTGCCCTGATGGATCTCCATCTGATTCAAGTTCTGCAATGGTGGTTACCACCGTTACAGAGCCCCAGCTGCAGGGGGTAAACTCAACCTGCCAAGCACCGGCGGAAGTCCCAGTGAGGTCGGGATCGGCCACTTCATCCGGCCTAGGCGTCACATGTTTGGGGGTCTTCCAGGGGTGGGGTGGATTTCAAGTGCGCTCTTGTAATTTTGTGTGGATTAAAGGAGGTGCCAGACCACCAGTTGCCAGTAGCGGTGGTGGACCGGTAGTAGCGAGTCACATGCACAGAGAACCAAAGAACTATATCATAATTTCCAGACTAATACGTCAAATAAAGACTGATAGGTCAAGTCAGTGATCACCTTTCCATCTATCATATGATGAACATAAGCAACACACAAAGGAATATCTTGACCCCAAAAGTTAAGCTTGGCTTTCTGATTAAAGAAACTCTGAACTCCTGTGTAGGAAGCAACTGCAGATTCTGGTTATAAGGCCTCAAGGTCATAAGGAATAGGAGTAGAATTAGGCTATTTGGCCCATCAAGTCTACTCCGCCATTCAATCATAGCTGATCTGTCTCTCCCTCCTAACCCCATTCCCCTGCCTTCTCCCTATAACATCTGACACCTGTACTAATCAAAAATCTATCTATCTATCTTTGCCTTAAAAATATCTTTATACCAAAGATGAGACACAAAATGCTGTAGTAACTCAACGGGTCAGGCAGCATCTCAGGAGAGAAGGAATGGGTGAATTTCGGGTCGGGATACTTCTTTAGACTGAAAGGTGGAGGTGTGGGAGGGTTGTGGGAACTGGAGACGAGGAAAGGCCAGAACAAATCAGGGCTCTGAACTCCTGCCAAATATATCTTTCAAGTTGGGCAGTTAACGTAGTACCTGGGAGATATGAGTTCACTTTCCCGCTCCTAAATGGAACAGCAATCGATATGTTTTCCCAACATTTGTGAATGCAACAAAACTTTAAAGTTGGGAAGTAGAATGGGAGTTGGTTTTGTTGATAAAACATCACAAGCATTTTTTCTTTCAAGCTTGGATGGCACAGCGGCACAGTGGGCAGCACGCCTCACAGCGGCAGAGACCCGGGTTCCATCCTGACTATGGGTGCTGTCTGCATGGTGTTTGTATGTTCTCCAAAGTGACCGGGTGGGTTTACTCCGGGTGCTCTGGTTTCCTCCCACATTCCAAAGCTGTGCAGGTTGGTAAGGTCATATGGCCATAAGGGATAGGAGCAGAATTAGGCCATTCGGCCCATCAAGTCTACTCCGACATTCTATCATGGCTGATTATGGCTGATCATGGCTCCTAACCCCAAAGTTAGGTTAATTAGTTTTTGTAAGTTGCCCCTAGAGTGTAGGATGCGAAAGTGGGATAACCATAGATCAAGTGTATGGGTGATTGTTGGTTGGCGTAGACTCTGTGGACTAAAGGTAGTATAAGAATATAACTGCAGATGCTGGTACAAATCGATTTATTCACAAAATGCTGGAGTAACTCAGCAGGTCAGGCAGTATCTCGGGAGAGAAGGAATGGGTGACGTTTCGGGTCGAGACCCTTCTTCAGACCCTTCTTTAGACCCTTCTGTGGACTAAAGGGCCTGTTTCCACGCTGCATCTCTATACTAAACTAAACTAAACTAAACTTGTTTCCATTCTAATTTTTAATTAGCCGCTTTGTTTTCTGATATAGTAGTGACTAAGTTGCTTTGAACGAGTTATCTTCAAGCTTCTGACCAAGTGTAAGACTCTCAAAATAGCAGAGTAAAAATCTCTTTGTTTATAAATGGCCCAAGGTTGCTCGTATGCAAAGCAACTAATGACCTAAATTCCATTTATAAGGATGCCTTCATTTGTTTTTCTGAGTTACTATTGTCCTTGGTCCCTTTGAACTGCACACTTTTAGGATATGTTCTTACGCACGAGGGAAGTTTCATTTAATAATTGCAACTTCCTTTCCTTCACTGTACTCAAGGAACACAAGCAGGAAGGCAAAACACTTCTTTCAAAACAGGAATGAAGAAGATCAACAATTTTGCTGGGGAAATTTCTGCTGTCACATGAACATTTCAGCAAAATAGTTGAGATTGCAAAATAAAAATAGAAGTGGCTGTTACATTTTATTTCAGATATTAATGATATGCAGTTCACTCTTTTAAGACTAGTAACGAACTGAAAGGGTGAAAAGTTGCAAGTTCGGCTGATGGCCACAGAATTTTATGCATACCCTAGTCACGGTCCTTTTTGGTGGGACACAGATACTGGAATGTGAAGTCTTGTTCAGTGCAAACAAAATCATGGCAAATGTGAGCTGTCTAATCTTCACATGACTAGCAATTTCAAAGTTTATGATTCTATTGACATGTTTGAAACTGGGTAATGTTTACACTGGTGTTAATGGTGCCCTAAAAACTCTTTAAGCATTCCAGAGTCTTCTTGCAATTTTTCAGCTGCTTTCAAAACCACCCTCACCCACATTCCCTTGGCCACTGTTGAAAGGCTCACTTTTTCTGCGTTTATTATTCTACGTCGAGGCATTTTCAGAAATGCTCTGGCAATTTCAAATCACAACCGAGGAAGACCGTGAATTTATTCATTCGATTTGATCCTTGTTTACCAACTTAAGATAAATTGACCCAAAACTTGACCCAAATCTTGCCAAGAGTGCCCTCCATTATGTTTGGGACAAAGACCCATCATTTATTTATTTGCCTCTCCACAATTTGAGATTTGTAATAGAAAAAAAGTCACATGTGGTTAAAGTGCACATTGTCAGATTTGAATAAAGGCCATTTTTATACATTTTGGTTTCACCATGTAGAAATTACAGCAGTGTTTATACATAGTCCCCCCATTTCAGGGCACCATAATGTTTGGGACACAGCAATGTCATGAAAATGAAATTAGTCATGTTTAGGATTTTGTTTCATATCCTTTGCATGCAATGATGCTTGAAGTCTGCGATTCATGGACATCACCAGTCACTGGATGTCTTCTCTGGTGATGCTCTGCCTGTATTGCAGCCATCTTTAGCTTATGCTTGTTTTGGGGACTAGTCCCCTTCAGTTTTCTCTTCAGCATATAAAAGGCATGCTCAATTGGGTTCAGATCGGGTGATTGACTTGGCCACTCAAGAATTGACCATTTTTTAGCTTTGAAAAACTCCTTTGCTGCTTTAGCAGTATGTTTGGGATCATTGTCTTGCTGTAGAATAAACCGCCAGCCAATGAGTTTTGAGGCATTTGTTTGACAATAAACTAAACTGAACTGGAGCAGATGGGATGTGTCTATACACTTCAGAATTCATTATGTTACTACCATCAGCAGTTGTATCATCAATGAAGATGTGAGCCAGTACCTTCAGCAGCCATACATGCCCAGGCCATAACACCCCCACCACCGTGTTTCACAAATGAGGTGGTATGCTTTGGATCTTGGGCAGTTCCTTCTCTCCTCCATACTTTGCTCTTGCCATCACTCTGATATAAGTTAATCTTCATCTAATCTGTCCACAAGACCTTTTTCCAGAACTGTGATTGCTCTTTTAAGTACTTCTTGGCAAACTGTAACCTGGCCATCCTATGTTTGTGGCTAACCAGTGGTTTGCATCTTGCAGTGTAGCCTCTGTATTTCTGTTCATGAAGTCTTCTGCGGACAAATCCACAACTGAAGAGTGTTTCTGATCTGTCGGACAGGTGTTTATGGATTTTTCTTTATTATAGAGATAATTCTTCTGCCATCAGCTGAGGAGGTCTTCCCTGGCCTGCCAGTCCCTTTGCGATTAATAAGCTCATCAGTACTCTCTTTTTTCTTAATGATGTTCAAAACAGATGATTTTGGTAAGCCTAAGGTTTGGCTGATGTCTCTAACAGTTTTATTCTTGTTTCTCAGTCTCATAATGGCTTCTTTGACTTTCATTGGCACAACTTTGGTCCTCATGTTGATAAACAACAATAAAAGTTTCCAAAGGTGATGGAAAGACTGGAGGAAAGATTAGGTGCTGAGAGCTCTCTTATACCTGCATTAAGGAGGCAATTAAACACACCTGAACAATTACAAACACCTGTGAAGCCATGTGTCCCAAACGTTATGGTGCCCTGAAATGGGGGGACTATGTATAAACACAGCTGTAATTTCTACATGGTGAAACCAAGGTGTATAAAAATGGCCTTTAATAAAATCTAACAATGTGCACTTTAACCGCATGTGATTTTATTCTATTACGAATCTCAAATTGTGGAGTACAGAGGCAAATAAATAAATGGTCGGTCTTTGTCTCAAACATTATGGAGGGCACTGTATTTGCCAAGGCACATAATAAAGTTCCACAAATTAGCAAAAGTGAAAATGCCGAGAATACACTCACGACATGGCTTGGAAACTGATTAAGAAGTGGTTTAGTTCAGTTTTGTTTATTGTCACATGTACTGACGTACAGCAAAAAGCTTTTTTGTTGCCTGCCATTCAGTCAGCGGAAAGATTACACTACAATTAAGCAATCTACAATGTACAGATAGTGGATGAAGGAAATATCGCTTAGTATGAGATAAAGTCAAGTAAAGTCTGAGGGACTGCAATGAGGTAGATGGTAGCTCAGGACCGCTCCAGGGGAGAGAATAGGGGAAGTGGATATGTACTCAGAGACCCAGAGGTGCTGCCTGACCCACTGAATTATTCCAGCACTTTGTGTCTTTTTTCATAAACCAGCATCTGCAGTTCCTAGTTCCTAGTTCCTACTTACTCCAATTGACAAGACACTCACCATGTCTCTATTTATCAGTTCCCATCACAGAATTAAATGTGGAAAGATTTTCTATTATCTCTGTACAGAGGAACATAAATGCATTGTTTATTTTAAACTGTCATACAAGTGCTCCAATGTAGGAGACCAATGTCAAGGCTTACATTTTTGGGCGGCACAGTGGCGCAATGGTAGAGTTGCTGCCTTACAGTGCCAGATACCTAGTTTCAATCCTATCTATGGGTGCTGTCTGTACAGAGTTTGTACGTTCTCCCTGTGACCGTGTGGGTTTTCTTCGGGTGCTTTGGTTTCCTCCCACACTCCAAAGATGTACATTGCTCGTAGGTTTATTGGCTTGGGTAAGTTGTAGAAATTGTTCCTCATGTGTATAGGTTGGTGTACGGGGTGAACGCTGGTCAGAGCGGATTCGATGGGCGAAAGGCCAGTTTCCACACTGCATCTCTAACGTCTAAAGACTACATACAGTGAATGCATTTCTTACTTCCAGATGCCATTTAGTTTGTTCACAACAGTCCTCTCTGGCGTGTAGCATCTCTTTAATGTCACCAGTTCAATGTGTTCTGACATTGAGCCTTAGTTCAACAAGATCTACAAACGAACACAAGCCAAGCCCTGTCAGGATGAGTGGACCACTTATATCAGCTAATGACTCTGTTAAAGGTGGGAATCTTGTTATATCAGCTAATGACTCTGTTAAAGGTGGGGATCTTGTTTGAGTCAGATAACATGTCATGGCAGTTGCTATCCTTTTGAAAATTAACGCGTAAAAACCGCCCTGCCTTCGGTTGTTGCTTGGCATCAAGGATGACTCAGTTCCACTCTGATTGTGAAGCTTCTGAGGTGGTTTGATGAGGCTCCTGTGGGAAGTGCAGACTCTCCCACAGTCGAGGCTGGAGATGGCTGGCCAGGCTGGCATGTGGGTCGTTTGGGAAGTGGAAAGTGTCCTCTGCCACTCTTCCATGGCTGCAAGAGTGGCTGTGTTTCTTAATGCCATGAGTTGGAAATTTGGGTGGAGAAATGGCAGAGAGAGCTCGATTTGGACAAGTGTGAGGCGTTTTTGGGGATCAATTGCAAGAGGAAAGTATACAGTAAATAGTAGAACTGCCATTTAATCGTGGCGATATATCTATCTCTCTCAGTCCCATTCTCCTGATGTCGCCTCGTAATCTTTGACACGCTTACAAATCAAGAACCTCTTTAATCTCTGCTTGAAAAATGCCCAATGACTTGGCCTCCACAGCCCTCTGTGGCAATGAATTCCACAGATTCATCACCCATCTGGCTAAAGAACTTGCTCATCATCTCCTTCTAACGGGAAGTCTTCAGCACATTCTTGAATCTTTTAACAAAGGCAGATATGAATGATAAAATTCACCACAAGCTTTAATGCACCAGCACATTCCTTGGCCAACTGAGGTGAATTGTTGAAGATCAAGATCTCAGACCTGAACAAAACTCATGGTATGATACACCTCATTGATCCCTGCCCTCCTTTAAGCTTCTGAGACCTTGATTGCCTACGGTCGGCATGTTGGTCGGCGTGGGCAAGGTGAGCCGAAGGGCCTGTCCACGCTGTATGACTCTATGAAACTATATCTGACATTGGACTTCCAAGACAGATACTCTAACCCAAGGTCTGATGTAAAGGGAGATTACTTGGCAGGCAAAGAAAAAGATTCAGGGATATACTCCTTGCTTCATTGAAAGAGGGCATAATTAACATGACGTTATTGCAAATCACTCGTAAATATTCTAATATTCCTTCACCAATCCCATTTGTCTCTACCCTGCCACAAAGCACTGTCTGTTCCCATTTTGCTGCTAATGTTAGTCCCCCTCAAGCCGATCTGATTTGCATTGAACTTTTCTGGCTCTCATTCTCCTCTGCTGTGAAGCACTCGATTGCGGCTTAGTTGTTGAACTGCAGTTAATGCAGGTAAAAAGCAGGGAGAAGACCCTTCTCACTTGCATTTTCAACCTATGCTCTGAGACACGCAGCATCCCCAGAATTTAATGTGGTCATGAACGATGGTGTTAATAAGCACTGCGTCACTTCATGGGTCAGGGATTATGGGGAGAAGGTAGGAGGATGGGGTTAGGAGGGAGAGATAGATTAGCCATGATTTAATGGCGGAGTAGACTTGATGTGCCGATTGGCCTAATTCTGCTCCTATCACTTATGGCCTTATGACCTTACGACTTCCTCTTGTTTATTTTCATGCATTCACTTCAAAAGAGTATTGCCTAATATATTTCAGGGGTATCTTGCCAGTATTTAGAATTGTAATTAGAATAATATCATTGGAACACAGAAGGCTGCGGATACTGGAATCTCGAGTAAAAAAAACAACTGCTGGAGGCAATCACTTTGTGTTTTTTCCCCTCAAGATTCCAGCTTCTTCAGTTCCTTGTGCTTCAGCTTCTGCAGTTCCTTGTGCTTCAGCATCTGCAGTCTCCCTGCAACTGTGCTGTCAGCGAAAGGGCTTTCAGTATCATCAATATTTGCTTCAGGTAGTTTTTGTAGACTTTTGGGACTAAAACAGAATAGTCAGAAATGTTGGCACAGCTGCACTTTGTGTCTTGGGTAGGAGTGTAGCAGTCTGGAATAGCTGCTAACTTTTCGGTAGAAATCACTGTAAACCTTCTTTCTCGGTTAAATGGGCCATCTGTATAAACTATTAATTAATCTATTCATTCACAAAATAAAAACACATAAATATCCATGTCCCGACTCTCTTGGTGCTTCTGTCAGTTGCAATGAAGAGTCTGATTGAGCTGTGAATTCAGGTCAACAGTGGGCGTATTGTAAACCCAACCCATCAAGTTGCCCTATTGACATTCATTAAAAGATTAAATAAATAAGTGTGTCCCTTTTTATTAAAAGAACGGAAACTTAAAGAAAAAAAGGTGAGCAATCAAAAGTTTAAATTAGACTGTTACAGGGCACATTGCATTTACGGATCGACCCAGATTCAAGGACAGTTTCTTCCCAGCTGTTCTCAGGCAACTGAACCACCCTATCACCAACTAGAGAGCGGTTCTGACCTCCCATCTACCCCATTGGAGACCTTTGAACTATCTTTAATCGGTCTTTACTGGACGTTATCTTGCGCTAAACATCTTTTCCTTTATCCTGTATCTGTACACTGTGGATGGCTTGATTGTAATCATGTAGTCATTTCGCCAACTGGACAGCAATCAAAAAAATGCTTTTCACTGTACCTCAGTACATGTGGCGATAATAAACTAATTATACTAAACTAAACTAAACTAAACTAAACCAAACTAAACTAAACCCTGAAGCCAGACACAAAATGCTGGAGTAACTCGGCGGGACAGTCAACATCTCTGTAGAGAAGGAATAGGTGACGTTTTGGGTCGAGACCCTTCTTCAGAAATAAATTAAACCCTGTGTGTCCTTTTTCCTGTCCCTTTGGGGTTTGGCCAGCCACAGTAAAGGTACAGACAGCATGAAGATCACTATCCCTCAACCCTTCCACAGTGTCCTCTCCTCCCACCAACTCCACTCAAAGGTCCTCATACACTGGGCCATGTCTATCTAGAACTTGTATAGGATCTTCTCAGCCAATCCTAGAAGAAGACACATTAACATTTCAACTGCACTGTGTTCCAGTCACGCCAAAATCAGGAGGAGCTAATCCAAAGGTCAATGTTAGGAGCCATACTTACATGGTATTATAACACTGTATCTCTCTCACTTTTGCTTTCCATTAGTTTAGTTTAATTTAGTTTGGAGATGCAGTATGGAAACAGGCTCCGACCCACCGAGTCCTCACTGACCAGCGATCCCCATATGTTAGTTCTATCCTACACACTAAGGACAATTTACAGAAGGTAATTAGCCAAAGGTTTGTAGGTAAATTAGATTCTGTAAATTATAAAATTGTTCCTAATGTGTAGTATAGTGCTAGTGTCTGGGGTGTTGGCAGGTCGGCGTGGACTCGGTGGGCCAAAGGGCCTGTATGCACACTGTATCTCTAAACTAAACCAAACTAAACCAAACCAAACTAAACTAAACTATAAACCTGCACGTCTTTTGAATGTGGGAGTAAACCGGATCATCCGGAGAAAACCCACACTGTAACAGAGAGAATGTACAAGCTCCATGCAGACAGCACCCGTAGTCAGGTTTGAACTGGGTCTCTGGTGCTATAAGGTAGCAACTCTACCTCTGCACCACTGTGCCACCTTGCCTCGTTTACCTTGCCACCTTAAAAGTAGAGTCTTCCATTTTGCCTGAACCCGGGTGTCATAAGAGCCCTCAAAAATGGAACAGAAGTCTGTATTGTGTAGGAAGGAACTGGTTTACCCAAAAATAGATGCAAAATGCTCGAGTAACTTAGTGGGTCAGGCAGCATCTATATCATGTTGGCATAGATCTGCAGTTGGAGGTGAGGGGAAGTGCAGTTGGGTAAAGGAGTGCTGAGTGTTGAATAACAGTCATAACTGTGCCACAGACACCTGTTGTCTAACTGAAGGAATGCTCTCACCAGGCCTTGAAGCCAGGCTTCATATTTCCTTTTTGTGTCTTGGTTCTGCAGCCGGTGTAGCGATTACACTGAGTGCAGAAGGGAACAACCGTTTATGTGCTTTGTGGTCAGTGCCTCTGTGGATTATCTCCAAGCCAACGTTTATGGAGCGCTGAAGCTAATGCTGCCCAGATGCTTTATCTGTGGGAAACCCTGAAACCACACTGCACTAAACTTGCGGTGTTGTCAGGAATAAATATTCTTTATGTTTCAGCCTGTTTTGTACACACTCAAGGTTTTCACACCGAACAATTGTAGTGGCAGTTAAACCAGACCAGGACATGATTTTACTGGTAAAATGCCTTACAGATGTTTGAGGTTGTCAGCTCCTCAGGTTATTTGAATTTGGAGTGGGGAAGTGAATGGAAAGCGAGGTGGGGAGGTGTACTTTAGCGCCTGTGACAAGTCGCAGTCTGGGTGAGCACATTGAGTGGAGGTGAAGGGAATTAGTGCCACCACAGAATGCAAAGTTTCACACAGAAATGGAAACCACAAGAGTATCTGGAACAAAAACGTCAAGTCAGACTCATTCTTTTCACACAAAACAAAAATCTAACTGTTTACCTCCCTTGAGGGGAGCCACTAAAACTTCAACCTGGCCAGAAATGTACACTTTTTAAGGCCTGCAATCGCTTCAGTGATGGAGCTTCTCGTCGCCTCATTATTTTAAGGAATTTACAAGTTTAGTCCAGTTTATTATCACGTGTGCCCAGGGACAGTGAAAAGCTTTTGTTGCGTGCTAACCAACAGTGGAAAGACGATACATGTTTACAACCGAGCTGTCTACAACGCACTGATAGCGTAGAAATATTGCTGTTGTGGTAGAGATTTAAAAGAGTGGAGTGATTGTAATGCGTTATTGCAGATCCACTTCTGGATACCAGCACACAAAGAGTCGCCTGGCTTGGGCGCCATCTTGAATTTATAAAAGGGTTGCTCTCGACTCAGAAGGATAAACAAAAAACAGCTTCTAACACAAGTGTCAGAGGTTATGGGGAGAAGGCATGGTGGCACAGCGGTAGAGTTGCTGCCTTACAGCACTTGCAGCGCCGGAGACACGGGTTCGATCCTGACTACGGGTGCTGTCTGCATGGAGTTTGTACATTCTCCCTATGACCGCGTGGGTTTTCTCCGAGTTCTTCAGTTTTCTCCCACACTCCAAAGATGTACAGATTTGTAGGTTAATTGACTTGAGTTTGTATACTTGGTATAAGTGTAAATTATCCTTAGTGTGTGTAGGCTTGTGTTAATGTGTGGGGTTTGTTGGCCGGCACGGACTCGGTGGACTGAAGGGCCTGTTTCCGCGCTGTATCTCTGAACTAAAGGCAGGAGAATGGGGTTAGGAGGGAGAGATAGATCAGCCATGATTGAATGGCATAGACCTGATGGGCCGAATGGCCTAATTCTATTCCCATCACTTATGATCTTATGAAGTCTGCAAGCATAATTCAGAGGGTCTTATAAAAATTGTTAATCACCAAAATATCAGACATGGAATAAAGAAAAAATTATCCAGTTGTGTAATGAACTGACTGTTCACTTTCCAGAGGGTGGGAAGGAAACGCTCCATGCGGCAGGACATGTTGGGTGATTAATGGTGGGCTTGTGCACGATGGCCAATTCAAGGCTGGGGCTTATAAACAGAACAACACTGACAACTCAAACAGTACACAGTGGCACAGTGGTAGAGTTGCTGCCTTGCAGCGTCAGTGACCCGGGTTTGATCCTAACTACTGGGTGTTGTCTGTGTGAAACGTGTATGTTCTCCCTGTGACCAGGTGAGTTTTCTCCAGGAGCTCCGGTTTCCTCCCACATTCTAGAGACATGCAGACTTGTTGGTTACTTGGCTTCAGTAAATTGTCCCAAGTGTGTAGGATAGAACTAGAGTATGGGTGATCGCTGATCGGTGTGGACTCGGTGTGACAAAGGGCCTGTTTCCACCCTGTATCTCTAAATAAAACTACTTCCCTCTCCATATTAATGTCCCATAATTAATGTACATTTGTTTAACAACAACTTCTATTTATAAAGCACCTTTAAGCTAGCAAACCATCCCAAGGCATTTCACAGGAGCAAAATTAACCGAGAAACCAGGGACTGTAGATGCTGTCATCTGGAGCAAAAACAAACTGCTAGAGGAACCCAGCCAACCCAGCCAGCCCAGCAACATCTGTGGAGCCAAATGGATGGTCGACATTTTGGGTCAAGACCCAACATCAGGACAGCAAACCTGACACCAAGCTGTATCAGAGGGTATTAAGAAAGATGTATATAAAATTATGAGAGGCATCGATAGGGTGGACAGTCAGAACCTTTGCCCAAGGATGGAAGGCATAGCTATAAGTTGAAAGGGGAAAAGTTTATTGGAGATGTGAGGGGCAAGTTTTTTGCACAGATTAATGGTGGGGTCCTGGAACACGTTGCCAGGGGGGGGTGATGGAGGCAGATATGATAGTGGCGTTTAAGAGCCTTTTAAAAAGGCACAGAGTGTGCAAGGAATAGAGGGATATGGATTATGTACAGGCAGATGAAATCATTTTAACTTGGCATTGTGCTTAGCACAAATAAAAGACTATGCATTTACCCTATCTAATCCTCTCACGATCTTATACACTCCTATAAGATTATCCCAAGGAATACCTTGGTTCCTGCGCTCCAAGGAACAAAGTCCTTGCCTGCTCAACCTATCCCCGATAGCTCAGGCCCTCGAGTCCTGGCAACATTTTCGTACCTAGACAAGTAAATATGAGGATGCACTGTCAGTGAAATGGTGGAAGCAGTGATATTTTAATACCCGTGATGGTAAGTTGTGCTTCAGGGATTGAAACACATTTATGGATCTCGCTGTAAAAAGAGAAGTTGGAGATGCGATGGTAGTTTGCAAGTTTGGACATGGCTTCTTGTAATCCGGATGTTTATTTAAAAAAATATTTTTAAAGCTGCTGAGAAATGTTAAGGTAAACACTCTCCAGTGATGTCTCCCATTAAGATGTCTGTTCACCGTGTTTATGGCCTAATGATCTTCTGAAGGGTGATCGCTGCTCATAAAAGGTCTTTCAATGATTCTTTTATAGGCTGCTTGAATGTTGCATCCTGCTGCTTTTAAAATGTACCACATGACAGATGTTCATATTTTTGCTGCAGAGGTTCATTTCGGGAGGTTGTGTGTATCTCTGTTTATCTTCATTTATCACCCTTGAAGTTGGGTTCACAACTCAGGTCATCGTGATCAGTAAAAGGGATTTTTTTTTTCAATCTACAGCAGATAATTTTCAACCTCTGTTCAAGACCAACATGAAAACTTAGGAACAAGAACAGGTATTCGGGCCTTAAAGGACACAAAGTGCTGGAGTAACTCAGCAGGTCAGGCAGCATCTCTGGAGAACATGAATAGGTGACGAATAGGAGGCCCTTCTTAGGAGCCTCAAATATGAGTGAGTTCCTTTTGGAGTGGATGAGTGAAGAAGTCCCATCTACGGGTTAGATGAAGAAACCGGGCTTGTTCTCCCTGCAGCAGCAAAGTTTGAGAATAGATGTGATAGAGACGAATACGAGCATGATGGATAGATTAAATAGGGAAGATAGAGATAAAAAACTGGAGTAACTCAGCGGGACATGCAGCTCCTCTGAGAGAAGGTAGGGGTGACGTTTTGGGTCGAGACCTAAATAGAGAAGGCTGGTTTTCTGATGGGCAAAAGATAGATGGATGGGCTTTACAGTGATACAGCTGGGAGAGCCTCTGCCTCACAACTCCAGGGAACTGGAGGTCAATCATGACCTGTGTGGAGTTTGCACTTTTTTGCTGTGACTGTGTTGGTTTCCTCTGGATACGCTGGTTTCCTCCCAATTTCAACGTCATGTGGGTTGGTAGATACAATGGCTGCAGTAAATAGTCTCTAATGCATAGACGAGCAATACAAGCTGGTTGGCAATTAATGAAAGTGTGGGGAGCAAAAAAATGGGATTAATGTGTCATTAGTGCACAGGGGTGATTGATGATCCGTGCGACCTTGGTGGGCTGTTTCTTCATTGTATCTCTCTGTGACTCTACATGAGAAAAAAAACCTCAGAGAGCCAATAATATCTAGAACTCGTTGACTGTAAGGGCGATGGAAACAGTAAAGGAACTGAATAAGTAAACAGTAATTTGCAAGACTTTGGGGAATAAGCAGATGAATGGAACCAAGGGGATGGATCTACGAAAAGCCTGCATAAAGGCTAAATATGCAGCAGGGATTTTACTTTATGATACCAAGGAAATTAAAAAAGAAAAATAGCACTTACCTCCAGTAAATAAAATTAGACAGTTGTATCACAGCAATCAAAATTACTTTGAAGTTTTAATAAGCAACACTGTGTATTGCAACTTTGCTCATCTAAATTATTTGCTGGCTTACGACCAGAATAAAAAACTAAACATGAAATTCTGTTTGACTTAAAACAGCATGTAATTGCTCTTAAAAATGCAAAGAGTTTCCGAAGTGCCAACACAATAGCAATAAAATGAGCAAATGCCACAGGGACAGAAAAAGTGGTTCTACAGTCTAATAAATTCCTTACTAAATGTGTACAGCTATTTATTGGCCTCCAAAGAGAGGAGTTGTTTGGTTATCATTTCAGAATCCTTCGTGACAAGCAAAGAGGATAATGATAAACATTAGTAAGATTTTGCCTAGTACAGAACTAATAAATGTAGTTTTGTGCCATTAATAGATTTTTTTTCAATTATGCCTTAACATAAATCTTTTAATTTAACTTAAATAATTTATCTCAGCCATGCTTTCTACGCACGATAAACCATTCCGGGTCTTCGAATCACTTGAATAAGTGATGGTAATAAACTTACTCATCTATATCTGTAACTAATGCTATTGCTCCCTGCACTTAGTTACATCCTCCATAATGTTCTAGATGTTAATGTTGTTAACATAGTCCTTCTGCTGTGTAAAGGCTCTCTGTGTACGTTTACACATTTCGCATCCAACTGGAATGTTTCAGAGCTCTTGTCATTTTTCACTTGCAGTATGGAATATTTGAACATTAAATACTCCTATATTTCAAACAGATAAAAAAACTGCAGGTGAACATATTTTTGTTTGATATTTTAATTTGAATCTTAAGAATATTACTGCAACATGGCCGGCACGGTGGCGTAGCGGTAGAGTTGCTGCCTTACAGCGCTTGCAGCACCGGAGACCTGGGTTTGATCCCGACTACGGGTACGGTCTGTACGGAGTTTGTACGTTCTCCCCGTGACCACGTAGGTTTTCTCCGAGAATGGGTGACGTTTCGGGTCGAGACCTTTGATCGGAACTGGAGAAATGTGAAACCATTCATCCTCCTGCCTCTCTTTACCGACTGCTTCTGCAGCGCCTAATCAAAGCGATGCAATTGCCTTCCAGAATAAGTTGTCCAGGTAACATTCCCCCTCCCTGATGCATTGTTCTCAGAACCTGAGACTCCAGTTCATCAACTATGAGGCGACATTCCTTGAGTTGCAGACACTGCCTTCATTTTACCATGGATCAGCTCCCATTTATTGCAGCTACAACATGCTACCTGCCTTACTATACTTGCCCTGTTAATCAACTTATTTATCTGAATATTAGTTGCGGGGACTGTGCGGGTCGGTCGGGGACGAGCTGTCTGTCCGTGGGCGTGGGGAAGAGAGTGGAAGTTTTGTTGCCTCCATCACAGTGAGGGGGTGTTTGGAGTCACTGTGATGGACGTTTGTGTTGGGGCTATGTGTCTTGTGTTCTTTTTTTCTATGACTGCTATGTAGTTTCGTTCGGTACTTCGGTACCGAATGACAAATAAAGCTCTGTTATACTGATGGGGAATCAAGAACCAGATTACATTGGTTTTAGTTTAAGTATCACAAATTGCTGGAGTAACTCAGCATCTAGGAGACAAGGGATGGTGACGTTTCGGGTCGAGACCCTTCTTCAGACTGGTTTTAGTTTAGATTAGTTTAGTTTAGCTTATTGTCACATGTACTGAGGAGGTACAGTTAAAAACTTTTTTGCTGCGTGCTATCCAGTCAGCGGATAGACTATAAATGATTACAATTAAGCCGTCCACAGTGTACAGATACAGGATGAAGGGAATAATGCTTAGTGCAAGATAAAGTCTTGATCACCATTACTGAGATCAGCTAACACAAATAGACTAGGCATGGGACTTCCTGATCCATTTGTACCATCATTGTCAGAGTATTAGATAATGCCAGATTATCTTAAAAACAGTCTCATACAGGCATTATTGGCATAGTACAAGAATGTCACTTGACACACTAAGCCAATCTATATATAGAGCCACAAGGATCTGCAGATGCTGATTTACAAAAAAGAAGAAGAGGTGTTGGTGTAATTCAGCAAGGCAGGAACACTTCACTGTCAGATCCGATTTAGATAATTCCCCTCTCACCTGAAACCTAGGTCCTCAAATTTTAGACTCTTCTACTCTTGGAAAAAACATTGTGACCATCTTTTCTACCTCTAAAGTCCCTCTTGGTCATGGCTGATACATCCTGGTTGTTGGCTGCTTGCTCCAAACCTCGGCTCGAGTAGTGCCTGGGCGATGTCATATGAAGGACAGGCTGTTGCCCATGCAGCACGTCCCCCCTCTCCACGTCGCTGATCGATCCAAAGGAACAGCAGAGCCGTTACAGTTTGGCACCAGCACCATCGCAGGAGCTGCCAGAACGAGGTTGTAGACAACGACGAACTGCCTTAGGGACAACGACTCCTGATTTTCTTTGAGGTTTACTCCTGGAGCCTTTTCCAAGACTGGATATGGCCACAAGGCAGTGGAGGTTTTGGATCAGAGTTTTCCCTCTCCTGGATGGACTGCCTTCCCAGGCTGACGAGCCTCATCTGCCCGACACTCGTGGGGACGAGAGCATCTACCTTCCCGTCTATAGCACCTGCCCACTGCAGCCTTCATCTGCCTTCCCAGCCGTTGTGACGCTCCACTAAAGTCAGCCATCATCATCCGCCTGTTTCACCATTGAGGTCTTGGTTGGATTGCTCTTTGTCAGGGACCTCCCCCTCGACCTTACCACCATGGGTGACCCTACCAGGAGCATAGCTCCAGACCGCATCGCTCTCAGGATCTCAGGACCACACAAGCTTCTCCACCACGACAAGGTGACAATCCACAGAGAAGCCTTTTCTATCTGCGACCCTCACAATTTTCTGAACCTCTATAAACTCATCCCCTGTGCTCCATTGAGAGCAATTCCAGCCTATCCAACCTCCCCTTGTAACAAATGCCCTCCATTCCTGCAACATCTTGGCGAATCTCCTCTGCTCAGTTTCTCGTGTGGCCACATCCTTTCTACAAAGTGTGATGACCAGAAATGAACGCAGTACTTCAAGTGTGACTGAACCAAAACCTTGTGCAGCTGCAGCATGATACCCCAACTCATATACTCATCACTTCTGCCGATGAAGGCAAGCAAGTAAACACTTCCTTCACTATCCTATTCACACTTGTCACCATTTTCAGGGAGCTTTCAACTTGCACCCCATGATCCCTCTGTAAATCAATGGTTCTCAGGTTCCTGATGCTCACTGCATATGTCTGCCACTATTAGATCATCTGCAATGCATTACATCACACTGGTCTGGATTAGATTCCACCTGCCACTGCTCCACCCAACCTCCCAACTGATCTATGTTCCTCTGTATCTATGACAGCCATCCCAACTATCTACAACTCCACCTATCTTTGCATTGTCGGAACATTGGATAATAACAGAGTACCTTCAAAACGGACATACAGACATTATTGGCATACCGCAAGAAATGTCACTTGACTCACCAAGCCAATCTATATATAGAGACGCAAGGAACTGTAGATGTTGGTTTACGAAGAAACCCCACAAAGTGACCGTGTGACTAGTAGTGCGATATCTCTGGGGGACATGGAGAGGAGACATTTCAAGTAGTGACCCTTCTTCATAATGGGGCCTGACCTGAAATTTCACCTATCCATGTCCTCCAGAGGTGTTGACCGACCTGCTAAGTTACTCTAGCACTTTGTGCAATCAATATACACCGATCAGCCAAAACATTATGACCACCTGCCCAATATGCTGTTGGTCCTCTGTGTGCAGCCCCATATGCAGCAGGGAGCGATGCACTGTGTATTGTGACACATTCCTCCCGTGACCACCATTAAAATTTTCTGTGACTTGTGCCACAGTAGACCTTCGGTCGGTTCGGACCAAACGGGATAGCTTTCGTTGCCCTCGCGCATCGATGAGCCTTGGGCGCCCAACACCCTGTCGCCGGTTTGTGGTTTGTCCCTCCTTGGACCACTGTCGGTAGGTACTCACCACTGCTGACCAAGAGCACCCCACGTTTTGCCATTTCAGAGATGCTCTGACCCAGTTATCTGGCCATAACAATTTGGCCCTTGTCAAAGTCGCTCAGGTCTTTACTCCTGCCCATTTCTCCTGCATCCAACACATCAACTTCAAGAACTGACTGTTCATTGTCGCCTAATATATCCCACCCCTTGACAGGTGCCATTGTAACAAGATAATCAATGTTATTCACGTCACCTGTCAGTGGTCATAATGGTTTGGCTGATCGGTGTATAGTCCGGGTATAATCTCCTCTGTCATGGACTCCACTCCACCCAGTAAGTATCCATTCAAGAACCTTTCTATTATGTGAGATGCCCGGATGTTGACTTCTTGCACTGCAATTTGGATGATAAAATACCCAATAAAAATAATTACTTGTGAAAAAGGCTCCTTAAGATTCTGTGGATTGATGTGTTTTACTAGTTTATGACAGGCATATAAAGTGTTAATATGATTTGTTTTTTTTAGTTACAGCAAATGCTATTCCTGCTGCCTCATAGCTGTGTACACATGTCAGTGCTGATACTAAAACCGCACGCTGACACACCACATCTCTTACAGCAACACTGTTATCAAGCATCGGTGACTCATGGTCATATGGATAGCTCTTGGAGATGATCGCCAAGGGCTCAGTGTGTAAGAGACTCAGAAAAGATGCTTCCTTTTAGTGCAGTTACACTACACTAAAATTATTTTGGTGGATGGCTTATTCACAAAAATATTCCACTTTAAGTTGAACGGTTAATCCCCAAAAACTGTCAGTGAGAAGAATTTTATTACACAATCACAATATTGTTAAGATAGTTAAGTTAGTATCGATCAAGAAAGGTAACAAATTAATATTTATATTCACATATATATTTATTTCAATAACATGTGCCACTAATGAACTTACAGTGTAAGCCTGTCGTTTTATCTTTGCTACTTTTAGACTTTGCTTTGGACTTTAGAGATACAGCGCGGAAACAGGCGCTGTGACCCGAAGTCGCGTCGACCAGCAATCACCCCATACACCAGGGATAATTTACAATTTTTAAAAATGAAGCTTATTAACCTACAAACCTGTACGTCTTTGGAGTGTGGTAGGAAACCAGTGCACCCGGAGAAAAGCCATGTGGTCACAGGGAGAACGCATAAACTCCGTACAGATTGCACTCATGGTCAGGATCGAACCCGGGTCTCTGGTGCTGGTGCTACAACATTAAATGCTGGAACATGGAACAAAGTTATTTAGGTTTTAGTGCAGATTTAGATTTATTATTGTCATTGAGGTACTGTGAAAAGCTTTTGTTTTGCATGCTATCCAATCACATCAGGTAACATTTTACATGTATAAAATTAAGCCAAATACAAATATTTAGTGGTGGGTATCTGGAATGAGCTACTAGAGGCCCTGGTTGAGGCAGATACTGTAATTGCATTTAAAAGACTCTTGGATAGGTCTATGGATAGGAAACATGGAGAGGGATTTGGGCCTAAGGCAAATGAGACAAGTTTAGATGGGGCATCTTTGGCTGCATGGACAAATTGGTCGAACAGCCTGTTTCTATGCTATATGACACTATGACTGACATTTACAATAGGTAAAGCGAAGAGAAAAATATCAGAGTGCAGAATATTGTTTCTCAGCATTGTAAAGAGAATAGAGTGAGTGCAGCTAGAAATAATGATAGATTTATAAGTGAAAAAGGGATTTGAAAAAGTAGGGTGATTGTAACAGATGATAGTAGATCCTCCTCTGGGACTAGCATGCAAAGAGTCGTCACACTTCTACACCATCTTGCAGTTTTCATAGTCGCTATCACTGTAACTCGGTACATGTGACAGTAATAATGGACCTAAACCTAAACCAAGGTGCATGCCTTCACGTGGACATCTCATAAGTACACGAGGGAGAAAGGAAGAGAAGGCTTTGGAGGTAAAGCTGGATAGATTGGAAGGAGATAGACAATAGACAATAGACAATAGGTGCAGGAGTAGGCCATTCGGCCCTTCGAGCCAGCACCGCCATTCAATGTGATCATGGCTGATCATTCTCAATCAGTACCCCGTTCCTGCTTTCTCCCCATACCCCCTGACTCCGCTATCCTTAAGAGCCCTATCTAGCTCTCTTGAATGTATTCAGAGAATTGGCCTCCACTGCCCTCTGAGGCAGAGAATTCCACAGATTCACAACTCTCTGACTAAAAAAGTTTTTCCTCATCTCTGTTCTAAATGGCCTACCCCTTATTCTTAAACGGTGGCCCCTGGTTCTGGACTCCCCCAACATTGGGAACATGTTTCCTGCCTCTAACATGTCCAACCCCTTAATAATCTTATAAGATGCAGGTAATGAATGGATGCTGTCACAGAGCAGTTGGGCCGAATGTCCTATTTCCATGCTTAATCCTAGAATAACCCCATCATTTATGAGAAAAGCTTTAATTTTGTTGCACTTTAATGTTATGAATTTCTGGGCACTGTTAAATTCATCACATTTTGTTCAGAGAATGTCTTGAATAAAAATTGGCCTATCTTGTACTAGCTAAGCAGATAATATGGTGGCATTAGTGTGTGCATATTGTACTCCATTTCCGAAATTTCAAGCCATTAAGTTCAATGAAAGCAAATTTCATTTATGTATTCATGTGCATACATTACCACAATATGCCTTTACTGTATTCAACAGAGATTACAGTTCTACCCCATTTGACATTAAACGGATTGACTTTAAATCAGCTATGGGATTGGATGTACTGTGTTTTGATTGCCTGGAATTCTCAGAACTGTTGTTATACTTCTGAGAGCAAATAGAATTGTTATTTTATTTGTTTCCAACATAACTATGTTACTTCCAGTTCTTTCAACCTATTTTCCTGTTGAAGGAGCTGGCTTCCACTAAGATATAGAACAGAGGCATAGTTCAGTACAACAGAGGAGGAAGAGACCATTTGGCCCACTATGTCTGTGCCAAACCATGATTCCAAATTAAACTAATCCCTTCTGCCTGCACATAATCCATATCCTTTCATACCATGCATATTCATGTGTCCACCCCTGAAATTTTAAGGAAGGCATATGGTATGATTGCCTTCATTGGTTGGGGCATTGAGTAAAAGAGTCAGTAAGTCATGTTAATATAACTTTGATGCAGCTGCATTTGAAGTATTGAAGCTGAAGGGTCTCGACCCGATTCCTTCTCTCCAGAGATGCTGCCTGTCCCGCTGAGTTACTCCAGCACTTTGTGTCTATCTTCGGTTCAAACCAGCATCTGCAGTTCCTTCCTAAACAGGAAGGATGTGAATGCTTTGGAAAGGGCGAAGAAGCTGTTTACTAGAATAATCCCTATCTTTACAGAGTATTGGCAAAAAGGAGGCATTGTCCAAACTCAGATTGCTTTCTCCATAGTGTCAGAGTTTAGCAGAGACCTAGCAGAAGTATGCAAAAATATGGGAGGCATGGATAGGGTTGACAGTCAGAATCTTTTATCCCAGAATGGAAATATCAAAGACCAGAAGGCATAGCTTTAAGGTGAGATAGGGAAACTTTAAAGGAGATTTTTGGGGCAGTTTTTTACACAGAAGGAGCTGAGTGCCTGGAACACGTTGCCAGGGATGGTGGTGGAAACAGATACAATAGTGGTGTTTAATAGACTGTTAGATGGCCAATGGATGTGCAGGGAATGGAGGGATATGGATCATGTACAAGCAGATGAGATTAGTTTAATTTGGCATCATGTTCGGCACAGACATTGTGGGGATGAAGGGCCTATTCCTGTGCTGTATCATTCGATGTTCTATGCATTCCAGAGGTGGACATACTTGACAGTCAATGCATTATCCTGAGTTGGTGCCATAGGGCTCATGAAAGGCAGATTCAGGATGTCAGAGTGCTGCCTCAGTTGCTAGAGTTTGACGCTTAAAAAAATGTATTAAACCGTTTTCTGCTGTTCTTTGAGGGACATTTTAAAGAGAGCATATTCCATTTGGCATCTTTATCTGGGTCAATCTCGAGGCTGCCATAAGATACAATGCTCCACTTGTTCTCAGAACCAAGCAGTGTGTGTGACAAGTGAATCCAGGTCTCACACTCCTGGAAGGGAGGTGAATCTGTGGCATTCATTGCCATAGAAGGTTGGAGAGGCCATCATTTGGATATTTTGAAGTTGGAGATTGACAGATTCTTGATTAGTGAGAGTGTCAGAGGTTATGGGGAGAAGGCAGGATAATGGGGTTGGGAGGGACAGATAGATCAGCCATGATTGAATGGTGGAATAGACTTGATGGGCCGAATGTCTAATTCTGAACTTATGAACATGAATTTATGAAGAGAAATGGGAAGCAGGTAGGATCTAGCTAGGGGTTCCCTTCATCCACTGCTCTCCATACTCGGAATTTTTGAATGAAGTAAAAATGAAGGGGAAAACATTGTTTTTTCAGAGTTTTGGACAGAAATTCCTACCCTCGCTCAACCTCCAAAAGTAATCCACTTTCATTGAACCTTTTCCCACCTGAGGAATATTGGACATCAGGTGTCCAGGCAGAAACATGATGACAGGCGAGGAACTGGAGCATTGACTCTTGTCAAGGGTGGGAGTGGGGGACAGAAAATGGCAAATTTATAATGCATTCAAATTGTGGGCAGTCAACTTTGAAACATCATTTTCAGTCGGATTGTTAAATCTTAGCAATTCATTTTCACTTGTTCCATTTGAATGCAGAACTTTAAAAGCTGACACTACTGTTCCTCACTCTAGTGTATATGAAAGATGATGGAGTCCTAGTCAAGTCAAGTCAAGTCAATTTTATTTGTATAGCACATTTAAAAACAACCCACGTTGACCAAAGTGCTGTACATCAATCAGTTCAGGTCCTACACAACAGCAAACAAAATTAAACTGGAACGTTAGTCATTATTATTCCCTACATTGCTAAGGCTATCATTCAGTATTGACTCTATATATGCAATTAAGATTCTAGTTAATGTGCCAAGAGGTTTGGTATTGACTGCATTATAAAATTATAAAAAGTGTTTTCTTCCATTCCTTATCTCTCTGGGCTGGGCTAAAATAAATTTCCTAGAATTCATTAATGAAATTCCATTTAAATTGTACTGGAAGATAAGCTTTCCAGTCAAAGTACCATTAGCAAATTTGCAGATGATACTAAGCTGGGGGGCAGTGTGAATTGTGAGGAAGATGCAATAAGGCTGCAGGGTGACTTGGACAGGTTGTGTGAGTGGGCGGATACATGGCAGATGCAGTAAAATGTAGATAAGTGTGAGGTTATTCACTTTGGAAGTAAGAATAGAAAGGCAGATTATTATCTGAATGGTGTCAAGTTAGGAAGAGGGGATGTTCAACGAGATCTGGGTGTCCTAGTGCATCAGTCACTGAAAGGAAGCATGCAGGTACAGCAGGCAGTGAAGAAAGCCGATGGAATGTTGGCCTTCGTAACAAGAGGAGTTGAGTATAGGAGCAAAGAGGTCCTTTTACAGTTGTACCGGGCCCTGGTGAGACCGCACCTGGAGTACTGTGTGCAGTTTTGGTCTCCAAATTTGAGGAAGGATATTCTTGCTATTGAGGGCGTGCAGCGTAGGTTCACTAGGTTGATTCCCGGAATGGCGGGACTGTCGTATGTTGAAAGGCTGGAGCAATTAGGCTTGTATACACTGGAATTTAGAAGGATGAGGGGGGATCTTATTGAAACATATAAGATAATTAGGGGATTGGACACATTAGAGGCAGGAAACATGTTCCCAATGTTGGGGGAGTCCAGAACAAAGGGCCACAGTTTAAGAATAAGGGGTAGGCCATTTAGAACGGAGATGAGGAAGAACTTTTTCAGTCAGAGAGTGGTGAAGGTGTGGAATTCTCTGCCTTAGAAGGCAGTGGAGGCTAGTTCATTGGATGCTTTCAAGAGAGAGCTGGATAGAGCTCTTAAGGATAGCGGAGTGAGGGGGTATGGGGAGAAGGCAGGAACGGGGTACTGATTGAGAGTGATCAGCCATGATCGCATTGAATGGCGGTGCTGGCTCGAAGGACTGAATGGCCTACTCCTGCACCTATTGTCTATTGTCTATTGTCTATAAATATTTCATTTGATGAAATCATTCGCATCTGGTCCCATATGTGGACCTTTATAGGCCACCAGACTTTTTCATTCAAGATCTCTCAAATAGTAAAATATACAATGCCTGACCCACTGAGTTACTACAGCACTTTGTGTATTTTCTAAATGATGTGTGGACATGTGTCTGAACTGATGGAACTATCAAAGCAGCACAGTTGTGCAGCGATTAGTCCTGATGCCTCACATCTCCAGGGTTCCAGATTTGATCTGTGACCTCTAGGTTCAAGAACAGCTTCTTCCCTTCAACCATCAGGTTGGGACGGATGAAGATTCTGTTTACCGTGCCAGAGACTCAGGTTCAATCCTGACTGTAGGCGCTGTCTGTACGGAGTTTGTACGTTCTCCCTGTGACTGTGGCTTTTCCTTGGGTGCACTGGTTTCCTCCCACACTCCAAAAACAGATCGGGTTTGTCGGTTAATTGGCTTTGGTAAATTTGTAAATTGTTCCTAGTGTGTAAGATAGTGCTAGTGTGTGGGGATTGCTGGTTGGCGCAGACTCGGTGGGCCAAAAGGCCTTTTTCTGTGCTGTACCTCTAAACTAAACTAAACTAAACTAAATCAGGTAGTTGAATTATCCCGCACAACCCTAACCACAACCTTACCTCAGCATTGAACTGCTATGGACTTTGTGCTACTAAGATTGCACTAGATACTTTGGCTTGCAGTGCTATAATCTAGTTTACCTAGAATAAATGATCATTTGTTGTATGATAATTTGTGGTGCTGTTACTTTACTGTGCCTGTAAAGCTGCAGGAGGTACTGGTTTCATTGTTCTGGTCCCGATGCCTATGATATTCAATCTTGAGTCTTGATTCTTCACTCTTGAGACAAGAAACTGCAGGTGCAGGAATCTGGGTTAAAAAAAACACACAAACTGCTGGAGGAGCTTCGAGAGTCATGCAGCATCTGTGCAGGCAGACAGATGGTGATGCAGCATCTGTGGAGGCGATGGAATGTCTTTGCCTCTGACAGATGCTGCTTGGCACGTGATGTTCCTTCAACTGTTTGTTTACTGCTCCAGTTATAGTGGGTTCATCGGCCCCTGCTGCTCCCCCAGGGAGACCAGAGGGACCAGGTGGATGGAACCGGTGATGACGATGACGTAACAGGTGAGGAGCAAGGCTGGTAGGAGAGGGAACCAGGATCCGGCCTGCCGCGCCCTCAAGGGTGACTGCAGGAAGCACCCCTCTTGGCACAAACGTGGACGGGCGATGAGAGGGACATCGCATCCAAGGAAGGTAATGGCTGGAGACCCACAACAGGTTGGAACTTGCCTGGATTGGGCACCGCTCATAAGAATTAGAATGGTACTTTGAAAATGGCGCCAAAACACAGTGCCTCTTGCATGCGGGCATGCCCTATTTCTGTATCCTATGTTAATTGAGGATGAGCTTGGGTACAGCTATACTGCACTGGACTGTATGTAAGAAAATAATTTCACGGTACGTTTGCAAATCTGACAATAAAAGCACCATTGACAACCATTGACCATTGACCATTGACTTGGCAGACTAGGTTTGCACTCGCTATAGATGAATGAAAGGAGATCTCATTAAATGTAACAAAAGTCTCTCAGAACTCAACAGGGTTAATGCAAGGATGCTGTTTCTCCCTGATGAGGAGGTCAGAGCTAGGGGTCATGCCTCACAACAAGTGACCCATTTCTGACTGAAACGAGGAGACACTTCATCACACAGTAGATGATGAATCTGAATTTTTAAAAAAAAACTTCTGAACATTGAGAAAGTTCAGTCACTTCGATCAATGGATTTCTGGATTTTAAGGATTATGGAGACAGCACAGAAAATGACATTGATGTTGAAGAATATGATGATGTTAGTGAATGGTGGACCAGGCTCAATGAGCCTAATAATTTGCTGTGACTCCAACTTAAAACAGAAATTGCAGGAAACACAGCTGGCTGGGCAGTAGCTGTGGAAAGAGAAATAGAAACAGAGAGATGCTGAGTGATTCCAGTGTTTTCAGCATCTGCAGTTTCCTGATTCTAATTTCCTGGTACTACTTTTGTTCTTATCTTACTTTCTCAAGATACGGAGGAGTATCAGTGGGGTGGACGGTGAGAGGATGCTTCCTCTAGTGGGATTATGTAGAATGAGAGGACATGATTTTGAATGAAGAGTGCCACCCACTTCATCTGGAGAAGGAGAAGTAATTTCTTTGAATTCTTTAACCAGGCAAGTGTGAAAGTAAATGTAAGAAAATGCAGATGCTGGGTTATAAACAAAACACAACATTACTGTAGAATATGGATAGGCAACATTTTGGGTCAGGACCCTTCGTTTGTATGAGGGTAGAGTCATAGTGTCTTACAATGTGGAAACTGGCCCTTCGGCCCAACTTGCCCACACCGGCCAACACGTCCCATCTACACAAATGCCTGCATTTGGCCCATATCCCTCTAAACCTGTCCCATCCATGTACCTGTCTATACGTTTCTTAAACGTTGTGATAGCACCTGCCTCAACCATCTCCTCTGGCAGATCGTTCCATACACCTACCGCTCTTTGTGTGAAAAAGTTACCCCTCAAGTTCCTATTACATTTTTCCACCCTCACCTTAAACTTTTGTCCTCTGGTTCTTGATTCCCCTAGTCTGGGCAAGAGATTCTGTGCATCTACCCAATCCATTTCTCTCATGATTTTGTATATTATTTTGTAGTCATTGAAGATATTCAATGGTGGAGACTGATAGACATGGAAACTATAAGAAAATTAAAGTGTTCACGGCAAGAAAGTGGTGTAATGGCCAGGAATTGATCAGGCATGATCTTATTGAATGGTGGGACAGGCTTGAAAGGCCGACTGATCTTCTCCTGCCCTAGTTGGGTTGTTTCTAATGATCCTAAATCAGTGTTCTGCCATCATTTTGCCTGGTCCCTTTTTTATGATTATGCTGCTATAATTTCAGCAAATATAAACTCGTTGAGCAGAGATACCATCAAGAGCTTAGTAAATGTTCACTGGTTTTTCTTTATGTCAAGATTCACAAGTTCAGAATTGACATCACAGCGTGCCTTCTCATAGTGATGACTGATGAATATCAACGTTTTGAAAGTACATGCATTTTCTTGACTTTTAGACTTTTTGCCTATCTGCGGTGGAAAACCCAGAATTAATTCATGAAAACATTCTTAACACGTCATGAGACTTATTCAATGGTTTTTGGAGGGTGTGATGAGTAATGCTGAAAAATATGTTTGATTCAGAAACATTGACCGTAAATGTGTGGGTATGTAGTATGAATGCATGGGATATTTCACGGTAAAGGGCTAATTTGTTTTCTAATTCATAGTGATGACGTCCAAATAATTCTTATGTGGTAAACTTGCCGGATGAAGGGACTAATGATATTAATTCAAATAAATTCTGTGGGGCTCCCCTATTTCACAGCTTCAACACAATCTAATTCTTGTACAAAGATGTTGCCAGGACTTGAGGGCCTGAGCTATCAGGAGAGACTGGGTAGGCTAGAACTTTATTCCTATAAGCACAGGAGGATGAGGGGTGATCTCATGGAGGTGTATAAGATCATGAGGTGAATAGAAAGGGTGAATGCACAGAGTTTTTTTTACCCAGAGTAGGAGAATCAAGAACCAGAGGAGAGAAGTTTAAGGTGAGAGGCTAAAGATTTAATAGGAGCCTAAGGAACAACCTTTTTCACACAAAGGGTGGTGGGTATAAGTAATGAGCTGCCAGAGGAGGTGGTTTAGTCCAGCCTTTCTTTTCCCCAGTTTGGGAACAGCTTTGCCCATGACTGCAAGAAATTACGGAGTGCATTAAATACAGCCCAGTTAATCACACAGACCAAACTTCCCACCATTGAGTCCATTTACATTTCATGCTGCTTCAGGAAAGCAGCCAACATAATCAAAGACTTGTCCCACCATGGTCATTCCTTCTTCTTCATGTTCCCATCCAACAGAAGGTACATAAACATCAAAGCGTTCAACAGCAGACTCAGGAACAACTACTTCTCCTCCATTTTCAGTCTTCTGAACCGTCCTTCCATAAGCTATGGTAAAATCCAATTCACTTCTACCCCATTGCGGACATTGGTCTTTTTCTGTGGAACTGGTGTGCTGCAATGCTGAGAACTGATGAGAAGTGGAGATAGATAAATATTTGAAAGATCAAAGGAAGGAGGATGAGGGGAATCACCACATACGAGAGTTGAAGCCACCATAGTTCAGCCATGATGACTGAAGAAGGGTCTCAACCCGAAACGTGACCCATTCCTTCTCTCCAGAGAAGCTGCCTGTCCCGCTGAGTTACTCCAGCATTCTGTGTCTGTCTTCAGCCATGAACATATTGAAAGGCAGGAAAGGTTTGAGAGGATTGATAGCCTACTCCTGCACCTTGTGTTGTTGTGAGACCTATGTTTAGCACAGTAAGCCTTTTACGTTACTGTTTCCCGTGAGTGTATCCAGGCAGTCATTAATGCAAAACGTTAACTCTTTTCCTCTCTCCGTAGATGCTGATCGGCCACTTACAGCATCTTGTTAATTTTTATTCAGCAGTGTGATTAGCACTGACCCTCACCCTTCTAAAGTCACAGAAAAATCATGTTGTCGTGTCACAACACTCAACAATAATTGGGTGTGGGATAATTCCACATGACTAATTTTTGGAGGAGATGGGTACACTAGCGATTCCTCAGAGGGTGATTATGAAAGGTTGCTTTTCGGACTGGAGGCCTGTGACTAGTGGTGTGCTTCAGGGTTTGGTGCTGGGCCCATTGCTGTTTGTCGTCTATATCAATGATTTGGATGAGAACTTACATGGCATGATTAGTAAATTTGCAGATGACACAAAAGTGGGTTCTATTGTAAATAGTGAAGATGGTTGTCAAAAATTGCAGCAGGGTCTTGATCGTTTGGCCAGGTGGGCTGAGGAATGGTTAATGGAATTTAATGCAGAGGAATGTGAAGTGTTACATTTTGGAAAGTCCAACATGGGCAGGACCTACACAATGGTAGGGCTCTCGGGAGAGTTGTAGAGCAGAGGGATCTAGGAGTGCAGATACATAGTTCCTTGAAAGTGGCGTCCCAGGTGGATAAGCTGGTCAAAAAGGCATTCAGCACTTTGGCCTTCATGAGTCAGAGTATTGACTATAGAAGTTGGGGGATCATGTTGCAGTTATTGCAGAATTATGTTGCAGTGTTGGTGAGACTGCATTTAGAGTATTGTGTTCAGTTTAGGGCACCATGTTGTAGGAAAGATGTCAAGCTGGAAAGGGTGCAGTGAAGATTTACGAGGATGTTGCCAGGACTCACAGGCCTGAGCTATCGGGAGTAGCTGAGCAGGCTAGGACTCTATTCCTTGGAGAGCAAGAGGATGAGGGTGATCTTATACAAGTGTACAAAATCTTCAGAGGAATAGATCGGTTAAGCGCATCAGTCCCTTGCCCAGAACAGGGAAATCAAGAACCAGAGGACATAGATTTAAGGTGAGGGGTTAAGATTAAATAGGAAGCTGAGGGGTAACTTTTTATACAAAAGATGGTGGGTGTATGGAACGAGCTGCCCATAGATGGTAGTTGAGGCAGGCATGATCGCAACATTTAAGAAACATTTAGACAGGTGCGTGGATAGGGCAAGTTTAGAGGGATATGGGCCAAACGCAGGCAGGCCAATGTAGATGGAACATGTTGGTCGGTGTGGGAAAGTTGGGTCGAAGGGCCTGTTTCCACGCTGTAAGACTCTATGACTCAGTGTTGAAGAAGGGTCTCGACTGGAAACATCACCCACCTCCAGAGATGCTGTCTGTCTTGCTGAATGACTCCACCACTTTGTGTCTATTTTCGGTGTAAACAAGTATCTGTAGTTCCTTCCTACACAACCAATGTTGATGTTACATTGAAGGAAATTGTTCCACAATTTCACCTACTCTTCACCCTGAACATCCGTCCTCACAGCATGAAACTTTCCTTCTGGCTACACAAATAAAATTGATCTCTCAAAGATGAACTAATGTTAATATTGCTTGAGCATTAGGATTTCCTGCCAGCATCCTTTGAATAGATTCCTGGACTATGCGACTTAATGTGGCAACCCTGAATTTCGCTGCTAGTAAAGAATGGATCATGTTGGGGTGGCACAGTGGCACAGCGATAGATTTGCTGCCTTACAGCACCAGAGACATGGAACTCAATCCTGACTGCAGGTGCTGTATGTATGGAGTTTGTGACTGCGGGGGATTTCTCCGGGTGTTCCGCTTGTCTCCCACTCTCCAAAGACGTACAGGGTTGTGGCTTAATTGGCTTCGGTAAAATTACAAATGGCCCTGAGTGCATAGGACAGTGCTAGTGTATGGGGTGATCACTGGTCGGCGCGGACCCGGTGAGCCCAAGAGCCTGTTTTCGTCCTGTATCTCTAAAATCTAAAATCTAAAGTTAAGTGCGGAATTAAATAGTTGAGCCTAATGAAACAAAAGGATGGAGGATATCACCAATCAATAAGTCAAAGGGCAACATTGAGTGAATAGCCAAAATTATTTTCACCTCCTCCTTGATCAGATGCATCCTGTTTATCGACTTATCCAGCCACAGGATAAATTGCCCCATGAACATTGCTGTTGAGGCTGCTCATTTACCACCTGATGGGTCGTTTTCTCCAGGAACAGGTTAAAACAAAGCTTCAGATCAACAGTAGAGATTGAATGCGTCTATTTTTACCATCTATATTTTGAATTAGAAGTTAGAGTTAACAAGCAACATCAAGGAAAAACACCAAAATACATCCTTCTGCTTCCGACAGATTGCAATGGTAGTTTGTGCATAAAAACGTAGAGATGGCAATTCTGCTGAGCGACAAAGATTTTTCGATAGATAAATGTACCAGTGGATGTTACATGAATGCAGGTAAATGGAGATGAAGCACATGGCAAACACGGACTGCTTTTATTGCTGGATGTCTTAATCCCCTTCCTTTAGCCCTCACTCCGCTGTGATTAAGTGGAAAACGCTCCTTGGAAATGAATGTCAGCCATTTTAGTGGGTAAATATGTTGTAAAGCTTGCAATTAAAAACTGCTGTCACTGCATCTTGCTGCAGTGAAATCAACTCAGAGCAATCTTGATTCAAAATTAGGTGGCTGAAACGTTAAATAATAATATTAGAGTTTTGTTTTTTGAGTTTTACCCTGACTCAGGATCATAAGTAGCTCTGGGAAGTAGGCATGGAATGGTGATTAACTTTCACCCATTCCTACGCTACATAAGTATCACCGGAGTGCTAAGTCCAGAGAGTATTGAACAGCTAGGTGCTATCGACCATCAGTGCATTAATAAACTCACAAAGAACACTGGACGAAATTTTACTGTGTGTGTGTGTGTTACGGAGAAACATAATGCGGCGTGCATGCCAAGTAAATCTGCGAACAGCTCTCAAGGGGTGTTTTTATCTTATAAAACTTTATTAACGTGCATGCACACATTAAATGTATGGAATCTTTAAAAGAAAAAATCACCTAACGTCAACCCCACTGGATAATTTGCTTGGCTATCGCTCTGGATGTGAACTGAGCTGAACATGTCAAACACACATAAACTCTACCACCAACACTGTACAAATGATGTCAACGGATCCTGAGGCCCCCCTTCGCATGCATACTTCTGATCTAAAACAGACTGAGGCAAATGGGTGTTAAATAAACTCTGTGACAGCCTTGCTGACATCAGCATTCCATGCAGCTGCAAGCTTAAGTGTGCATCTGGGAGATCTTGTCTTCCAGCCCGAGCAGGGAACAGTAACAGCTCTGTACAAAAGAAAGTTTCTCACAGGAACATCAGAAAGTAGGGGCAGGAGTAGGCCACTTGACCCCTCAAGCTCGCCCTGCCATTTAATATCATCGTGGCTGATAGTTATGAATAAGGATAAGGCTGGACCTTGGGGGAAAGTACTAAATTGGGGATAAGGCGGATCATAACGTTATTAGGGCTGGAGCTGGAGAGAATAAATTGGGAGCAGCTGTTACGGGCTAGGTCCACACCAGACATGTGGGAGTCGTTTAATGATCAGCATGATCAGAGTTCAAGACCGGCATGTTCCAGTAAGGAGTGGAGATATGGATGGTAAGGTAAGGGAACTTTGGATGACCAGAAAGGTTATAAATTTGGTCAAAAAGAAAAAAAGGAAGCATATGTAAGGTTTAGGAAGTCAGACAGGATCTTTGAGGAATATAAAGCAAGCAGGAAAGAACTCAAACAGTTGATTAGAAGGGCCAAAAGGGGCCATGAAATGTAATTGGCAAATGTAATTGTATTAAAGAAAATCCAAAGGTTTTTATATATACCTGTACATAAAAACAGAGGATAACTAGGAAGAGGGTAGGACCACTCAAGTATAAAGGAAGGAATTAATGCTTGGAGTCAGGGAATGTAGACAAGGTACTAAATGAATACTTTGCATCTACATTCTCTAAGGAGAAGGTTGTGGAGTATAGTGAGATTAGCATGGGGTATACTAATATGCTAGGGCAGTTTGAGATCAAGAGGAAAGGCATCCTGAAAAGCATTAAGGTGGATAAATCCCCAGCGCATGATGGAATCTACCACATGTTATTGACTGAGGCAAAAGAGGAGATGACATGGGGCCTTGACAAAGATCTTTGTATCCTGTCCAGATGCACATTGAGGTCCCGGAGTCCCCAATGATGTTCCCTTGTTAATGAAGGGAAGTAGATAATCCAGGAAATTATAGGGTGTTGCGCTTCACGTTACTGCTAGGGAGGCTGTGGGAGAGGGTTTACTTGCATTTGGAAGAGACTGGGATAATTAGTGAATGTCAGCATGAGTGTGTATGGGGCAGGTTGTGTCTTACAAACACGACTGAGGAGGTGATGAAGGTGATTGATGAGGTATGGCAGTGGATGTTGTCTACATGGATTTTAATAAAGCATTTTGTGCAGTCCCTCATGGTAGGCTATTCCAGATGATTAAGGTGCATGGGATTCAAGGTGGGTTGTTTGCTTGGATTCAGAACTGCTTTGCCTATAGAAGACAATTGGTAATGGTGGAAGGTAATTCTGGCTAGAGATCGATGACATGTGATATACAATATGTCACTGGAATCTGCAGTTTGTGACATATGTAAATCACTTGGATAAAAATGAAATAAAATACAATAAAAAGGAACTGCTGATGCTGGTTTATATCAAAGATAGACACAAAATGCCAGAGTAACTCAGTGGGTCAGGTAGCATGTCTGGAGAACATGTCCCCACCCGAAACATCATCTATTCAAGTACTCCAGAGATGCTGCCTGACCTGCTGAGTTACTCCAGCACTGTGTCTTTTCCAGAGACTCACTATTCTCTGAGAGAGAAACAAAATCTACACACCACAGTTTTAAATGATTAGTTCCTTATTTTGGATCTCTCTCTACCTTGATTGGTCACACTCCCACTAGTGAAGGGCCTGGATGGAGTGGATGTGGAGAGGATGTTTCCACTTGTGGGAGAGTCTAAGACCGGAGGTCATAGCCTCAGAATTAGAGGACATTTCTTTAGGATGATGAAGAGAAATTTATTTCGTCAGTGGGTGGTGAATCTGTGGAATTCATTGCCACAGAAAGTTGTGGAGGCCAAGCCAATGGATATTTTTAAGGCAGAAATAGATAGGTTCTTGATTTGTATGGATGTCAGGGGTTATGGAGAGCAGGCAGGAGAAAGATAGATCCGCCATTATTAAATGGCGGAGTAGACTTGATGGGCTGAATGACCTAATTCTGCTCCTATCACTGATGAACTTAGTGGAAGCTGACTAGATTTTAGAATACTCTTTCTTCACTGTAATCATAATCTAAAATATAGTGCTTCTGCTCTCTTTTTCTTCTCCCTTGCTCAATCTTTTGTCCTTGAGTTTGACCTGATTATATTTTTGTGTGGTATTATCTGATCTGTTTGGATAGCATACTAAACAAAGTTTTACACTGTACCTCTTTACATGTGACAATAATAAATGTAAACCTAAAGTGTTGTTCCTTGATGTTGCTTGTTAACTCTAATTCTAATATTAATAGATAGTTCTGCTTCTGATTTTCAATTGCAGGTTGGTTAATGGCCTTCTTTATTCAGCAGCATCTCTGGAGAAAAAGAATGGGTGATGTTTTGGGTCAAGACCATTCTTCAGACTGTGTCAGACTCTTCAGAAGGGTCTCGTCCCTGAAATGTCACTTATTCCTTTTCTCCCAATATATTGCCTGACCTACTGAGTTACTCCGGCATTTTGCGTTTATCTTCGGTGTAAACCAGCCTCTGTAGTTCTTTCCTACACATTTTCTTGGTTGGGACCTGGTTCAAATCCAACTGGAGTGGAAAACGATGAACCTTGTTTGCTTATTTAAAGACTCTGGTGGGAAGTAAGTGTTGAGGCTTCACACGGTCATACAATTACTGCCAGTGGCTGTTGTAATGTAAACAGCTAATGTGCATTCAGCAAGAATCCAAACACTATTAGTCACAGAAATAATATTATACAGGACAACACACTGTTTTTCTTAAATGGACACAAGGAACCGACTGAAGCAGGCAGATAGATGACCCTTCCAAAGCACCTATTTCAATTCATTGTTAATTATACGTTCATCAGCTTTCAACGAGTTAAGGATGTTAACAACTAGTTTAATTCAACAAGCTTAAGAAGGTTTTCTTTGATGTTGAAACAAGGAACTGCAGGTGCTGGTTTACACAAAAGAATACAAAGTGCTGGAGTAATTCAGCAGGCCAGGCAGCATCACTTCTATAAGATCACTCCTCATGCTCTTGCGCTGTAAGGAATAGAGTTCCTAGCCTGCTCAACCACTTTGTACAGCTCAGGATCTTGAGTCTTTGTAAATCTCTGCATCCGTTCCTTCTGGACAGCATCTTTCCAATAACACGGTGCCCAAAACTGAACACAATACTCCAAATGTCACCTAACCAACATCTTATATAACTGCAATATGTTCCCCCAAGGTAGACACAAAATGCTGGATGGGTATGTTTCAGATTGAGACCCTTCTTCAGACTGATGTCAGGGGAGTGGGCGGGACAGAATGTAGTCGGAGACAGTGTCTACATTCAATTTAAACCAGCATCTGGAGTTCTTTCTTACACATATGTTCCCCCGACTTCAATACTCAATAATCTGACTGACTGATTGTGGATAGGACTGTAAGAAATCTGGGAGGAAGGAGGTGGAGGGGAGGTTTGCTTTGCTGCCAGCCTGAAGAATATGTGGTCAATACTCATCATTGAGATTTAACCGTGGACTATAAGCCTCAGTTAAAATGAGTGGCAAAAAGATGTGAAAAGTGTACGTTTGAAGAATGGTCCCAATTCGAACTGCCACCTTTCCAGTCCCTCCACAGATGCTGCCTGACCCGTTGAGTTCCTCCAGCACTTTGTGCTTTTTAAAGACGTAAACATTGCATTTACTTCAGGTAAATGAGAGCTGCATTTTAGAAGCTTTATTTTCTCACAAAAGATTCTTCACATCTTCATGAACCTACGTTCCACAAGCTTGGACGTTTCTTGAAAAGGTGACCCAGAAAATCCATCTTGAAATCTCTAAATTGGTGGAAAGTTAACAAAGGATAACCAGCAACCTCTTAGTAAATGAAAAAAGTCATGCATACAAACCCAATCAGGTCAGCAGATCCTTTGAAATGATTTCTGAAATGTTAGACATTCCAAGATCAAGATTAACATCATCTCTATGTTAAGTATCTCAGAGAGAAAGAATCTACAAGACCTAGATAGAGAAACATTAAAAGCAAATGCATTGTACGAATCAATTATTTTTAAACAAGCATTTTGCAGATGCTAAGATGATCAGAGCCAAGTGAATCTTTCTTGATTACGCTCCCTTGAGTTAGTGAGTAAAATGACAATTATCAGTTGGACCTAGAATAAGTTAATTCAAAGTAAAGTTTAGTTTAGTTTAGAGATAGAGCGCAGAAACGGGCCATTCAGCCCACTGAGTCCGCACTGACCAGTGGTCCTCATACACTAGCACTATCCTACACACAAGGGACAATTTATAATTTTTACCAGAGCCAATTAACCTGCAAACCTGTTCATCTTTGGGATGTGGGAGGAAACCGGAGCACTGGGGGAAACCCCAGGCGGTCATAGGGAGAACGTACAAACTCTGTACATACAGTACCCATAGTCAGGTTCAAACCCAGGCCTCTGGCGTTGTTACACCACTATGGTTACACCACTATTGCTACACCACTATGCCAAGCATGAGAGGGTTGTTTATTGATGGTAGGTACATAGGTTAGCACTTGGATTTTTACTTTGATCTACATATTTGCTTGTCTAAATATGTTTGTTATTGAAGCAGAGGAAAGAGTAACATGATTGTGGGTAGAAATTTGTAAACTTGAAACTTGACACCAAGTTCCACAACACCCAAAGCAGGGTGTTGATCTGAAAAACAAATGTAGAAAAAAACCTACTGATTCCATTATTGATAATAGGTAATCCCAACTGAGGTGACACTTATCGTTCTGGTCCAGATGACTCAGGTACTCCATTTTAACCACACACTCCATTGAAGGGAGGTTTCTGATAGAGAGGTTGCACAAATAAAGTTGGTGATTCAAACAATGTGTTTTAATTCCTGAAACTGGTCTCACACATTTTCAATCTTTTGTATCTGCAGTCTGAGGTTCTCACTTGGCTCAAACGGGCGTCTATGTGAAGATGTGAAAACACGGTGTCCTGCCTCAATGACTACTGTCTGGTGGCACTTACATCCATTGTAATGAAATGGTTCAATGGTTCAATGGTTTCTTTATTATCAGATGCACTAAGGTACAGTGAAATACTTTTTTTTGCATACAGATGAGCAAGACTATCACCATAGATATGCATATTTTCCTAAGATTGATAACAGATTGATATGGGCAAAGATACATTTATAGGTTTGGTCACAAATCAGAAATAACCATTTTAATGGTGGAACACGCTCAACAAGTTAAACAGCTCACTCCTGTCCCCATGTTTTCTTTCCTGCCTCGACAGCGGCAGGATGGTGCAGCGGTAGAGTTGCTGCCTTGCAGGGCTTGTGCCCCGGAGATGCAGGTTCGATCCTGACTAATGGTGCATTCTGTACGGAGTTTGTATGTTCTCCCCATGGCCACGTGAGTTTTCTCCGAGATCTTCGGTTTCCTTCCACACCCCAAAGACGTACAGGTTTGTAGGTTAATTAGCTTGGTATAAGTGTAACTTGTCCCTAGCGTGTAGGATAGTGTTAATGTGCGGGGATCGCTGGTTGGTAGGGACTTAGTGGGCCGAAGGGCCTTTTTTCGGCGCAGTAAACTAAACTAAGACATAGGTACATTTATTTGGAATCTTGTAATTCACTTCCACATGGACTTTGGTGCTCTGGTGTGATTAGAATTTACTGAAGGGCAATAAAACTAATTTATAACTTTATGTTCATATAGTATTATATTTTGCATATTATATTGTTGGACCCCATGACAAGGAAATTTGGAAGGTTATTTTTAAACTGGTATTTTGCTGCCAAATACACCCACTGCTAACAAAATGAGAAAAAGCTTGACAGGAAATCCTGAGGGACTTCACTGTGAATTTTTTTGATTGGTATGAAAATGAAAATAGTTTCTGTTTTTAAACGTAAACAAATTACTACCAATGTTATAATTCACAAGTTGCTGTAATAAATGTGCAACGTTGGCATTCTATCAACTCCATTGTTCTTCTAAAAAAACATTCATTGTAAAATCTGCTCTTGCACAACACAGGAAAACAAGATGTGATAATTCTTTCAAACCTGGGCTTGAAATTGTACTTCATGTAAAAGCAGGAGGTACAGTAAAGGAGGTTCAGTCATTCTATGCAGGGGAACCATAGCAGTTTACCCAGGTGCCTTGGTTGTGTTACCATCTGCATGCCTCATCCAAACATACAGGCTTTTTGGAAGCACCCATTATGCTTTTCTTCACCATTACTACATATTATTCCATGAATCCTCCTCGCAACCTGAGGCTAACTTATGTGACACAATGGAACAGACAAAATGTGGAAACAAAGAACAGCAGATGCTGGTTTATACCAAAGATAGACATAAAGTGCTGGATAACTCAATAGGTTAGTCAGCATCAACTTATAGGACCGATGTTGTCATAGGAATCTGAGGGCCAACTTTTTCACACCATTGATGGTGGATGTATGGAACGAGCTGCCAAAAGAAGTCATTGACGCAGGTACAATAACACCGTTTAAAAGAAGCTTGGACTGGTACAAGAACAGGAAAGGTTTATAGAGATATTGGCCAAACACGAGTAAAGAGGACTAGCATAGATGGAACATCTTGGTTGGCATGGACAAGTTGGGCGGAAGGACCTGTCTCTGTGCTGTGTGACTCTCTGACTCTACAAGTGTTTATAACCCGGGCACTTTGCAAGTTGGAAACACGGTTGCAAACCAAGTTCCCAAGCGGCAAAAGCCATCAACAGCCCTGCAACTACTGGCATACCCATCTCGCTGAGCTGAGCTCCCAAATGGTCTTTACACACAAGATGGGCATTTGTAAAATGTAGACACATGGAACTGCAGACGCTGGACTTCCAAAAAAACCCACACACATGCAGGAGTAACTCAATGGGTCTGGCAGAATCTCTGGAGAACACAAATAGGCGACATTTTTCGGATCGGGACTCCTCTTCAGACTTTCGGTGCCTATAACTGGGGAGGACTTGTAATGAAAACCATCGATCAAGCCAAAATATTTTTGGCTGTTACCCTAGCTTAGAGACATCAAGAGCATGCTTGCTCTCCTAATTGCTGCCATAGCTAGACTTGACTAACTCACTTCACAAAGTGATTGTATTTCTGCCTGTCCTGAATAGTTCATGTATCAAATTAGAGCAGCATTTAGCTGTTGATCCTTTGGCGGGAGCTCATGTTTATTTTTCCAAGGGTAGTTTCTCAGAGGTTGTGGCAATGATAAGGTGCTGGAGACTCACAGAGAGAACACCCACAAACTTCCAATGTGAACCAATGAGCAAAAAATATCTTGCAGTGGGCACTTGTTCAGTACTGAGTATTCACCATGCGTTTAGATGTTCTTAAAGCTGCTGGAAATATATTCTCTATTTCCCGCTCTCTCCATGCCCTCCCCCTTCTCAGTTCTCCCACCCAGTCCTAGTCTCCGACTACATTCTATCTCTGTCCCGCTCACTTCCCTGACATCAGTCTGAAGAAGGGTCTTGACCCGAAACGTCTCCCATTCCATCTCTCCAGAGGTGCTGCCTGTCTCGTTGAATTACTCCAGCATTTGTGTCTACCTTCCCTGTTTCTATTTTCAAAAGCAGCTTATAAAAATAAATCTTGAAATGGAGACATATAAACATGATACACGTTAACTTCAAAAATTGTGTCAGTGACGTATCATTGGTTGTAACGCAACAGTCAGTTGGGCAATGGCACTTCTTTCAAATATTTGATGTCAATGGAACTGATTAGCAATGACCTACAATATTGACCAACATCGGTCGCAAGGTTTCATTTCTGCGCTGTGAATAGCTCCTGATGAAATCATGTAAAGGGCTTTGACCTAAATAAATGAGCTGTGTTGCAAACTGATTGATATCTTTTGCTAAATCATCGTATTAGTAAACGAGGAAAAGGACACTAGTGTTCTATTTTTGCCATTGGGCACCGGCTGGGGCTGTTCAATCGCAAATGGAGATCCTGGAGTTATTTTGTGAAGCATCTGTTGGGTGGGATTGTCCCCCCAACTTGTACCTCTAGCAAGTGACAAGCAACAACCATCACAGCTCCCAGCTCCCCAACATGTCTATTCTATGATGACTGTACACGATCATAGTTCACAGTGGCCCACTGAAGCTTACTACAGTAGAAACTGTCACTCTCTTCCTCTCACCGATGAAAGTTTAGTTTAGTTTAGTTTAGAGATACAGCACGGAAACAGGCCTTTCGGCCCACCGAGTACATGCCGACCAGCGATCCCTGCACACTAACACTATCGTACACACACTAGGGACAATTTACAATTATACTAAGCCAATTAACCTACAAACCTGTACATCTTTGGAGTGTGGGAGGAAACTGGATATTCTGGAGGAAACCGGATATTCTGGAGGAGACCGGATATTCTGGAGAAAACCTACACAGGTCACGGAAGAACGTACAAACTCCTATGTGGGTTTTCTTTGGGTACTCCGGTTTCCTCCCATATTTCAAAGACGTGCAGGTTTGTAGGTGAATTGGCTTCTGTAAATTGCCCAAGTGCGTAGGGTAGAATTAGTGTATGGGTGTTCGCTGGTTGGCGCGGACTTCTTGGGCTGAGGGGCCTGTGTCCATGCTGTATCTCTAAACTAAATGGAGAGTATTGGGACAGTTGGAGCAAGCCGAGAATACCTTTGTGGGGAAGATACTGCCGCTCAATATCCAGCTGGAATTTGGACCAAGTTCAGGTTCCTTCCCAAACTCAGACTCCTGTCTCCATATATAAGATCTGCACTACTTCTCAACAAAAATTCAGGACCTCAGGATATGAAGCCTTAATGCTAGGAATGTTCCAGTTTCAGTGCTTGGTCTGCATTGAATTAACTAATTCCAGTCGGGTGGAATGCAACAGCTGGCTTTAACGTCCCTTGGGCTAATGTCCGTGTGTTTGATTGACAATGTTCATTCTCCTAATTGCTAGGCACTGAGTTAGGCTCCAGGCATATTTATATGGGGAACACAAATATGGGCAGGCTGCAGTGTTCTGGGCAGTTAAATAGAATGGCACTATTCATTGGTTTACTGTAGTTTAGTTTAGTGGCAGAGTGGCGCAGCGGTAGAGTTGCTGCCTTACAGTGCCAGAGACGTGGGTTCAATCCTGATTATGGGTGCTGTCTATATGGAGTTTATATGTTCTCCTTGTGACCACGTGGGTTTCTCTGGGTGCTCCAGTTTCCTTCCACACTCCATATACGCACAGGTTTGTAGGTTAATTGACTTCGTTAAAATTGTAAATTGTCCCTAGTGTGTTGGATAGTGTTAGTGTATGGGGTGATTGCTAGTCAGCAAGGACTCTGTGAGCCGAAGGGCCTGAAACTGCACTGTATCTCTAATGTCTAAAGTCTAAAGTTTGGAGATACCGCCTGGAAACAGGCTCTATTGCCCACTGAGTCCATGCCACTCACAATCACCCATACACTAGCTGTATCCTACACAGTAGGGATAATTTACAGAAGCAACTCTATTGTTGTGCCACTGTGCTGCCCTGTGTATTTGACATTTTGGCCCACTTTTTGCAGTGTGAAAGGGTTCCAATCCGGTCTCAGAAGGAAATTATCAAGAAAGAAATTAAAAATATTTCTAACATCATTAAATTCCCTGTAAGTGGAAGAAACTGGCCTTCCCCTGGTTACCCATTTGATACAGATGTGTTTCATTAGAACACTGTGGATTACAGCAATTAGTTTGGGTTCAAACCATATCTGAAGGTATGCTGTACTGGTAGGTCGCTTGGTTCCAGCTGTTTTACCAGCATCATGCCAGTCATTTCTTTCAGAAAACAGGGTTAGCTGTACAGAATAAGACACTTTCTCATTAAGCAAGTCCAAGACAGTTGTGATTTTGCAGGAAATGTATTATGGAGTTTTACGATTAAACCTAAACTTCTACAGATGTACTGTACAGCATCTCATATTCCGCATGTGTAGCCCATCCACCCAACAATAAGAACATTGAATTCTTCAATTTTAAGTACCACCCTCTTTCCCCTGCCCACCCCCTGCACCTGAGTATGCACATATCAACCACGGTCTCCCACCGCCCCATAACACTGTTCGTTTCTCCTCCTCCATATGCCCCATGCTTTGCTTGAGTCCCTTATTTCTCATTTATCTCCACCTTGTTCCCTCTCCCCCCCACATCCACTTTCACCCATTCCCCTCCCTCTGGCTCTACATTTCTCTCTGCCCTTTTTTAAAATCAGAAACCCTTTTGTCTCCTTTTCACCTCTAGCCTTGTCACTTACTCCACCCATCAACCAATCACCCCCCACTCACCTGTATCCACTATCACTTGCCAGACTTTGCTCCACCCCCACCTCTCTTTTCCAGTACCCTCCCCCCCCCCCACCACCTACCTTACAGCACCAGAGACCCAGGTTCGATCCTGACCACAGGTGCTGTCTGTACAGAGATTGTACGTTCCACCTATGACCACGTGGGTTGTCTCTGGGGGCTCTGGTTTCCTCCCACAATACAAAGGTGGAGACTCTTTGTCTACAAAATGCTGGAGTAACTCAGCAGGTCAGGCAGCATCTCAGGAGAGAAGGAATGGGTGACGTTTCAGTCTGAAGAAGGGTCTCGACCCGAAACGTCACCCATTCCTTCTCTCCTGAGATGCTGCCTGACCTGCTGAGTTACTCCAGCATTTCGTGAAGAAATACCTTCAATTTGTACCAGCATCTGCAGTTATTTTCTTATACTATATAGACTCTTTGTCTAAGTTGAATGCACAGTCTTTTACCCGGGGAGGGGAATCAAAAACCAATGGACATCGTTTCAAGGTGAGAGGGGAAAGATTTAATAAGAACATGAGGGGTTCCAAAGGTGAGAGGTTTTAACTGGTTTCTGTAAAATTGTAAATTGTCCCTAGTTTGTTCTCTAAATCCCTGTAAAGTGTCTTTGAGTATATGAAAAGCGCTATATAAATGTAATGCATTATTATTATTATTATTAGTGTGTAGGATGGAGCAACTGTACGAGGCGATCGCTGGACGGCACGGACTCGGTGGGGCAAAGGGTCTGTTTCCCCACTGTACCTCTAACGTCTAAAGCCTAAAGGTCTAAACAATCCATGACCATTTTCTTAGCTTCCAATTTATGACTCAAAAATGCCTTATAGTTATGGTCAAAGAGGGATGATGGCACAAAGCATGCAGTTTCCTTCCTATGATCTTTATTTCTCAATTCATTTCCGTGTAGTGTGCAGATTACGTACGTTTTGTTGTTTTTACATACTGCTTCTATCAAGGTTGTTTTCCAGACACTGTTTTATTATGTCAGGCCAAGATTATTGGTATATTTCTTTCCATTAAGAAATTACGTCTCTTTAACCTCTTGAAATATTGTCAGTCAAGAATGTGGTGTGTGGTTTTCCAAAAGAAACGTGCCGTTCTCCTCCATCTGATAACATGAGCGAAAGTGATACTATTCTGTAACGCTGAATGCTGGTAAGTACAATCAGAAAAACACCAGCTCTTTCCTTTCCATCCCACAATTTTATTCAAAGAATCATATTGCTATTTTTTTGGCTTGAGATTTTTTTTTAGATATCTTAGATATTTTAGATTTGGATGTTTTTGTTTCTATAATATATCTTTTGTACACTGTCGTAACTATGAGGAACATCCATCAGTTAATTTTTTTTGTCATGTCTTGTGATAATTGAGGGTTGAGGGTGGTCATTGAGAGATCAGCACAAAAGCAGGCCTTTCAGCCCATTGAGTTTGCATCTACGATCAAACACCCATTTACACTAGGTTAATTCCCGGAATGGCGGGACTGTCGTATGTTGAAAGGCTGGAGCGATTGGGCTTGTATACACTGGAATTTAGAAGGATGAGGGGGGATCTTATTGAAACATATAAGATAATTAGGGGATTGGACACATTAGAGGCAGGAAACATGTTCCCAATGTTGGGGGAGTCCAGAACAAGGGGCCACAGTTTAAGAATAAGGGGTAGGCCATTTAGAACAGAGATGAGGAAGAACTTTTTCATTCAGAGAGTGGTGAAAGTGTGGAATTCTCTGCCTCAGAAGGCAGTGGAGGCCAGTTCGTTGGATGCTTTCAAGAGAGAGAGCTGGATAGAGCTCTTAAGGATAGCGGAGTGAGGGGGTATGGGGAGAAGGCAGGAACGGGGTACTGATTGAGAGTGATCAGCCATGATCGCATTGAATGGCGGTGCTGGCTCGAAGGGCTGAATGGCCTACTCCTGCACCTATTGTCTATTGTCTATTGTCTATTGTCTATTGTCTATTGTCTACACTAATCCCGCACTTGTCCCATTCTCCCCACATTCTCAATGACTCCCCAGTTACTACCACTCACCTCCACACTAGGGACCAATGTACAATGGTCAATTAGACCTACCGACCTGCACATTTTCCTGCAGTCACAGGGAGAATGTGCAAGTTCCACACGATCAGCACCTGAGATCAGGATTGCACCAAGGTTGCAGGAGCTGTGAGGCAGCAAGCCTGCTAGCAGCACTTCCGTGCTGAACAGTTAGTTTAGGGAAAAGGGCATTTGAGAGTTAGGTTACCATGTGAGTGGGCTGGAAATTAATTCATGTAATTGGAAATGAAAGGGGCTAAAGAAGGGTCCCAACCCAAAAAGTCACCTATTCATGTTCTCCTGAGATGCTGCCTGCCTCGTTGAGATACTCCAGCAATGTGTGCCTTTCCTAAATTAATCATGTTCTCAGTTACAGTCTACCCAAATGGCCTCTGAAACTCACTCTTAAAGAAACGGATGCACAGAAATAGAATGGTGTTGATGTTGTTGGATGGCACAGTGGCCCAGCGGTAGAGTTGCTGCCTGACAGTGCCAGACACCTATCTCCGATCCTGACTATGGACGCTGTCTGTACCTAGTTTATACATTATCCTTGTGACTGCGTGGGTTTTCTCCCGGGACTCCGGTTTCCTCCCACATTCCAAAAACGTGCAGGTTTGTAGGTTAATTGACCTATGTAAATTGGCCTTATAGTGTGTGGAATAGAACTAGTCAATGGGTGATCACTGGTGGGGTGGACCCGGTGGGCCGAAGAGCATGTTTCCACGCGGTATCTTTAAATTAAACTAAACTAAACTAATACACTTTATTGATTTGCAGCAGAAATGGTCCCTATACTTCAAGTGACCTGCGTTTTTTAAGTAACAAGCTGAGAGTGGATGTCTTGAGGCCAGAACCTGCTGAATGCGTAACGAATTCTGCATAACACCTTTGGCAGATGAAGAGAGATTGAAATTTCAAGCATTTCTTAAAAGTGCACAATGACATACCACGTCCCATCTGGAAACAGTCTTACATTACACTGGTCCATTGCCTGCTCCATCTCACTATCTGGAGCTAATTAACAATTCAATCAGGTCGGCAGCATACTGTATACCACCATTAACATTTTTAAGTGGTCTCCTCTATTTTAGGGAGATCTAGCCAGCACAGTTCTCCACCATGTTTCATGACACTGCCTTTATTTTGATCATTGTAGAATGCAAATTTATAATCACATTCCTACGTAAGTGCGAATCAAGGACAATGTCTCCACTGAAAGCAGCAAATAAACCAGATGGATAGTTCGGTGGACAGCCATTTCAAGTCACAACTGGAGCAGGAGAATTCTGCCTGCAAAAGATTGAATCATTATTAGCATGCAACATCACGGGCGGCACAGTGGCGCAGCGGTAGAGTTGCTGCCTTACAGCGCCAGAGAGCCAGGTTTGATCCTGACTATGGTGCTGTTTGTACGGAGTTTGTACGTTCTCCCTTTGACCTGCGTGGGTTTTCTCCGGGTGCTCCGGTTTCCTCCCACACTCCAGACATACTGGTTTGTAGGCAAATTTGCTATGGTAAAATTGCAGGATGTCCCTGGTGTGTGTAGGATAGCGATAGTGTGCGGGGATCGCTGGTTGGCGCGGACTCAGTGGGCCGAGGGGCCTGTTTCCGTGCGGTATCTCTAAACTAAACTAAACTAGACCCAAAACATCACCTATTTCTTTTCTCCAGAGATGCAGCCTGCCCCGCTGAATTACTCCAGCATTTTGTGTGAATCTTCGGTGTAAACCAGCATCTGTCGTTCCTACCTACACATTAACAACCATTAGCCCAATCATGGCAGATGACATGCGCTCACATTTCTTTTCATTACTTCTTTGCGTCAAAGCCTCTAGCCGTGATTTTGCAATGTGGGGCATTTCCAAATCCCTACACTTGTGCCACAAGTGTAAAACAGCTCTTTATAAACAGGTTTGCAAATTCATTGCACATAGTGTGCAAGGGGATGTGTTTCCCATTGATTCATGTCTGCACCTGCACAGAACTTATCCAGTGCCCAGTTTTCTCTCCTCCCTTCTCAAAGGTGCTAATTCATGCCGGGCCTCAGTCCCAGGCTCACTCTCATCCTATGATATTCCATTTCAGTGAATGCTTTCGATTCATTAGCCTAATATTAGCTGGGTCACAAGGGACAACAGAGTCAAACCGATCCAACCCTCTGTTAGCTTGGTTCCACAAAGGAAACTTTTCTGTAAAACTATTAAACATTTCCAATCATGACTTAATTTTCCTCTCAGCATCTCCATCTCAATTTCTAACCAGGGTGATTGCATGCCTTTGAATAAAATTCAGTTAACTCTGCAAAGATTTGTAATTCAAATGAGGCGATCTCCACACATGGAGAGTATCATTGAGTGAATCAGGAAAAATAAACTAGTCCAAACAATAATACTATTAAATATTTGTATTAATATTACAACACTTATAAGACTTCAGATTCAACTTTTGCAGAGTATATTAGTAGTAAAATGTCATGCATTATTTAAAAGAAACACAATATGGTGAAAACTGTAATTTAATTGTGAAAACTGTTTTTTCTCTGGTTACCCAACTGTCTTGGATGTAGTTCATCAGAGCATAGAGGATAGATCGGTGCTGTAATTAGACTTAGACTACAGGCAAATGGGACTAGCTGAGATGGTGCATCTTGTTCGGCATGGTGAGTTTGGCTGAAGGGCCTGTTTCCTTGCTGTATGACTCCATTTTTGTTCGAAGTGAAGCTGGAATGAGTAATCTTCCGGTCTGCAAGGGTCAACACTGTATGGTTATTTTGCTGCAAACCTTTCTACTGTCACATCTGCACTATGAAACGCATATGTCGTAGTGAGGAGGAAAGCAAGTCCAATGACCAATTTAAATACCTAAGATAGACACCTAAGATAGAAGTAAACCCGAATCTGCAGTTCCTTCCTACACAATTTAAATACCTATCTGGTTCTTTATACTATATCCATCCAATCTAAATATATAAATCAGCTTCAAACAGTAGAGATCTCTATTTTTTAAATTTAACTCTTTATTCAATTCTCTTCAGAAAATGTCCTTCCATTAAACTCGCATTAAAGCGTGTCATCATAAAATGGAAAAATAATGCCTATTCCATCTGAACGCCTGCACTGTGCATGCTTTACATGTTCCCACTGTATGTGTGTGAGTCAGTGTGCGCAAAGTCTATCCAGGAAACATCAAGTTTTACCAAGATTAATAACTCTGCTGAGAAGTTTTGAATGTACAAAAAGGGTTTTTGACACGTAAGAGTGAGAGGATGGATCAATCATTTTATTTTGTTTTGCCACATATGTGGTCTGATGAGCTGTGGTTTACAGGCAGTGGGGTATGACTCCTGTCAGTCATGTGGTCTTCAGGAACCCGACCTATCTGAAATAGCCTCTGTGTTGTCACGGTACCGAGATGCTCTTTGCAACTATTGCGTTCTGCGCTGTTCCAGTCCTTTGCGTGAGCCGGGTTAACAAGTGTGTAGAATATGATCCAACCTGCTGCTCACATCATTGTCAGAACAGTGAGGATCTCTGTCTACGTTATAGTCACACAGTATGGAAATAGGCCCCATCAGCCTAACTCCTCCATTCTGACCAAGAGCTAGTCCCATTTACAGGCATTGGGCCCATGTCCCTTCAAACCTGAGCCTCATAGCCGCATAGAGGTCATAGCCTCAGAATTAAAGGACGTTCTTTTAGGAAGATGAGGAGAAATTTATTTAGTCAGAGGGTGGTGAATCTGTGGAATTCTTTGCCACAGAAGGCTGTGCAGGCCAAGTCAGTGGATATTTTTAAGGCAGAGATAGATAGATTCTTGATTAATGCAGGTGTCAGAGGTTATGGGGAGAAGGCAGAAGAATGGGGTTAGGAGGGAGAGAGATAGATCAGCCATGATTGAATGACGGAGTAGACGATGGGCCGAATGGTCTAATTCTACTCCTATCACATGACTTTATGATGTTATGACATTTCCTATCCTTATACCTGCCCGAATGTCTTTTAAATGTTGTTATTGAACCTGCCTTAACAACTTCCTCTGGCAGCTAATAGGAATATTAATTTTGTACTCAACGCTTACTGTGTAAAATTTGAAACAGTTTTGTAGTTTTCTGCCAACCACCTTGAATTTCAACCTAATTGAAATCTGTGGTTGGATGTTTCAGCGAGTTTAAAGAGCAGGTGTAGTTCAAGGGTTCAGGAGCATTTAATTGTCATGTGTACTGACGACAAAGCAATGAAATTCTTACGTTTTGGGTCGGGACCCTTCTTCTGACTGCACTGCCTGCACTCAGGCACTGCAGTCTGAAGAAGGGTCCCAACCCGAAATGTCACCCATCCTTTTTCTGCAGAGATGCTGCCTGACCCGTTGAGTTACTCCAGCACTTTGTGCCTAAATTCTTACTTGCAGCAGCATAACAGGCCTGTACGGATGGTACTCATACACAACATAATAAACAACAAAAAAATCAATACATTAAAAGCCCCAATGCCAGTGCAAAAATCCTTAAGTCCTTAGTGCAACCAAATGTTAAAATGTTAATGCTAAAATGGGAATGTGATGCACAGTTAACCTGCACCTACTGTTTCCAATGCAGGTAGATTGCCAACCTCACGCTGCCCACTCATCTGCACCACAAGCACCAGGACCTTGCTTGGCCAGTGGTGAGAGGGGCATCCCAGTCTGATACTTCTTTCATGACCAGAGACACAGCACCATTGCACGCTGCCCTTGGGGGCGCTACGGTGGAGGTCAGGCTGCCAGGCTTCAGTTTGCAAAGAAAATTGAAATACATCGTCATAAAGTCATACAGCACAATCAATGGACCCTTCTGCGACACAATGGCATAATGGTGCAGTGGTAGAGTTGCTGTCTTACAGCGCCAGAGACCCGGGTTTGATTCTGACCACGAATGCCGTCTGTATGGAGTTTGCACGTTCTCCCTGTGACTGCGTGGGTTTTCTCTGGGTGCCGTAGTTTCCACCCACATCCCAAAGACGTGCAGGTTTCTAGGTTAATTGGTCTCTGTGAAATTACTCCTAGTGTGTAGTGTTTGGGTGATCGTTGATCGGCCTCAGACTCGGTGGGCCAAAGGGGCTGTTCCCACACTGTATTCTTAACCTAAACTAAACTTACCCATGCCGACGAAGATGCTCCATCTATGCAAGTCCCCATGCCCGCGTTTGTCCCTTATCCCTCTAAACCTTTCCTATCCATGTACCTGTCTAAATGTTTTTGAAATATTATTATAGTACCTGCCTCAACTACCTCCTTTAGCAGCTCATTCATATACCCACCACCCTCTGAATGAAAAAGTTGTCCCTCAGTTACCTATTAAATCTTTCCCTTCTGATCTTATACCAAGGTCCTCTTACCCTGGGTTAAAGTGTCTGTGCATTCACGCTATCTATTACAGTACAATGCTTTGTGATTTGACATGAAATGCGGCAGTCTTTGTTGAGGCTCATCCTCAGCAGTTGCACAACACAGGATGTCCTTGTGATGTACACCACTGTTGCCAGCGACTCACACGGACACAAACATCAAATGCTGTTGGACGGAGGATTAGCAGGTTGGCGAAAGACATCATTTGGCTGCACAAAACCTGCTGCCTTTCCAGTGCAAGCAATTTGCCAGACTGAACACTGCAGGCTGGTGCATCCCTTAGCATAAGATGGGGTGCTGATGGGCAGACTGAAGCTTGGTGCAGCCTTGGCAAGGCTACCACAGGGAACACCTGCTATTGTTTACTGAGGGGCTGGAACTTGTGCAAAACTATTCTTGACTATGGTAAAGGAGAAAAAGTCATGCTGATATATTGCTCATTTTACAAGTGGAATGACCAACTGGTATACCATGTTTTTTAGACCTTAGGCTTTTTAGATACAAAGCTGAAACAGGCCCTTTGGCCCACCGAGTCCATGCCAACCAGCGATACACTAGCACTGTCCTATATATTAGGTACAATTTACAATTTCACCGAAGCTAATTAACCTATAAACCTGTACGTCTTTGGAGTGTGGGAGGAAACTGGAGCACCCAGAGTAAACCCATGCAGTAACAGGGAGAACGTAGAAACTCCATACAGACAGCACCCGTAGTCAGGATTGAACCCGGATCTCTGGCGCTGTAAGGCAGCAACTCTACCACTGCGCCACCGTGCTGCACCATTCTGTGCAGTATATCAAATGCTGAAAGGCAAGGATGGATCGGGTAGGCCCTATCAAACTTTTTCTAGGGCGGAACTATCAAAGAATAGAGAGCACAGACTCAGGGTTTGTGGGGCAAAGGCTAAAGGAGATCTGTTGGACAAAACGTTTACGCAGAGTGGTGGATGCCTGGAAATGCACAGCCAATGCCAAACGTGGTGTTGGAGGTAGATGCGTTGAAAAGGCTTTTAGATAGATAAACAAATATGCATGGCATTGGAAGGATATGGATCACGAGTAGGCAGAAGGAATTAGTTCAGCTAGGCATCAAGTTCGACATGGACATCGGGGCCAAAGGGATGAGATTGTTGATGTGGTGGGTATCTGGGAAGACCTCACATCCATTGGGTTTTATACCAAGCCTCGCAGCAGAGGTAATGTGTCAGGAGAGCTATCTACTTGCTTCACGCACCCAACACCTGTATTGTGCAACACATCCAAAGCATTCTTGGCTTAGTTCAGGAATTCTGCACCACATTCTGCCCACACTGGACCAAGTGGGAAGCCATACATCTCCAGGAAGAACGGCAAATAATTCCAGAGTGAATTAACAACTTGATGTTTTCTTTAAAGAAGAAATCATTGGAATAACAGTTCATCTCCAAGTTCCACAAAGGCTCTGGCCCCAGAAGGTAGGGCAACTCTGCCTTGTTCTAGAAAAACACAAAGTGCTGGAGTAACACAGCAGGTCAGGCATCATCTCTCGTGGACATCGATCGGTGATGTTTCGGGTTAGGTTTATTATTGTCACATATACCGAGCTTTACATTTAACTCCTCTTCTCTCCTTATCTGACATCCTTTTGTCTCCTTTTAAACAATCTTTTGTCCCAATCTAACCCCCCGCCCACTTGTATCCACCTATCACTTGCCAGGCTTTGTCCTGCTCTTTTTCAGTTTTCTCCTCCTGACTACAATCAGCCTGAAGAAGGGCTCCAACCCGAACTACCGCCTTTCCATACCAGCCAGAGATGCTGCCTGACCCACTGAGATACTCCAACACTTTGTGTGTTTATGTTGTAAACCAGGTTCTGCAGTTATTATGTCTCTGAGTTATTTCCTTTCTGGGTTGAAGTGGTATTGAAGGTGCATAGATCTCATCCTTATGCTGTTGAGCATGATGCCTTAGTTTTTTGTGGCGAATATAATTGTCAACTAGTAAATGCAGTAATCTCTTGAAACTTTCAGAATGCCACCTTCTTGGTGGTGGCCATTTCCCACAAAGGCCACAAGAATCTCTTTGGATGCTTGAGAGAAAGCTTTCATTTTTACAAAACCTGTGGCAAGGTTTTGCAAATCATGTGGCAATTCACAAATTATAGGGCAGTACGGTGGCGCTGCGGTAGAGTTGCTGCCTCACAGGGCCAGAGGCCCAGGTTTGATCCTGACTATGGCTGCTGTCTGTTCGGAGTATGTACGTTCTCCCTGTGACCTCATGGATTCTCGCTGTGTGCTCCAGTTTCCTCCCACACTCCAAAAATGTAGAGGTTTGTAGGTTAATTGGATTTGGTAAAGTTGTAAATCGTCCTTAGGGTGTAGGATAGTGCTAGTATAGAGGTGATCGCTGGTCGGCTTGAACGGTGGGCCGAAGGGCCTGTTTCCATGCTGCATCTCTAAAGTCTAAAGTCTAAAGTCATGGGGAAATCTTTCCCTTATCACATTATATGATGATTTGCCCATTAATAATCATGAGTGCATAAAATTACTTTGGTCATAATTTTCTAGAACATTATTGTGTTACATCCAAAGCAAAAGAGAAATTATCAGATTAAAAACAAGGGGAGACTTTATTTATATTCATAGATTCATAGAATTCTATAGCATGAAAAAAAAGGCTTGAGCCCACCTCAGCCATGTGGACCAAGATGCCAATGTTCGCTAATCCTATTTGTGTGGATTTGGCCATATTCTTCTAAACCTTTCCTACCCGTGAAGTTGTCCAAATTTCTTTTATGTGTTGCAATTGTATGTGCCTCTACCACCTCCATTAGCATCTTGTTCCGTATACCAACCAATAGGTGTGAAAACCTGTCCTTATGTCTGCCCCTCCAATCCTCTTTAAATCTTTCCCCTCTCATCTTAAACCTACATTCCTTGGTTTTAGAATCCCCAACAAATTCTTTTTCCTCATCTGCGTTATGATTACCTGGATAGCACGAGTATAAGGTTTTTTACTGTATTTTGCCACACGTGTCAATGAAAACCAATAATAAGTCTAGTTTAGTTCAGTTAATTGTTGTCATGTGTAATGAGGCACAGACAAGCTTTCATTTTCACATTATCCATTCAAAGAAAAGATTAAAGATAGACACAAAATGCTGGAGTAACTCAGCGGGTCAGGCAGCATCTCTGGAGAAAAAGAACAGGTGGCGTTTTGGGTGGAGACCCTTGTCCAGACTAAGAGTCAGGGGAAATGGGAACGAGAGATATAGATGGTACTTAGGACAAATATATGAAAGATATGCGAAAAACATAAGCAAAAAACGGATAGAGTAGATGAGGTTGGAGGAGGTGCAAGTGAACCTCTGCCTCACCTGAAAGGACTGTCAGTGTCCCTGGACAGAATTGGGGGTGAAGGTGTTGCATCTCCTGCGGTTGCAGGGGAAGGGACCTGGGGATGTTGTGGATTGGGTGGGAAGGGTCGAGTTAACCAGGAAGTTGTGGAGGGAACAGTCTCTGCGGAAAGCGGAAAGGGGTCGAGATGGGAAGATGTGAAGATGGCAAAAATGTTGGAGGATTATGTGCTGCATTTGACAGTTGACAGGATGAAAGGCGAGGTTTAGAGGGATTCTGTCTCTGTTGCGACTGGGGGGAGGGGGAGCAAGAGCAGAGGTGCGAGTAACAAGGAGACACGTGTGAGGGCCTCATCCATGATGGGAGAAGAAGAAAAGACTATAGATGTATACAATCAAGCCATTCACAATGCACAGGTAAAGGATGAAGGGTGCTACATTTTGCACAGTATGTATAATTGAAGTTCGATAAAGTCCGATTAAAGATAGATCAAAGGTCTCAAAGGTGAAATAGATGGGAGGTCAGGACCACACTAGCTGATGAGAGAGAGGACAGTTCCATTGCCTGATAACAGCTGAAAAGAAACTGTTCCTGAATCTGGAGGTATGCGTTTTCAAACTTAATAATATTACATTTCCAATTTAAAATAAATAGGTTTTTTGAAGATTTTCCTGCAATTTAGATGGCGTTTTACCAATGAAGTAACATTGAAACATAATCAGTATCATAATGTTGGAAAAATGAGCTCCCACAAGTAACATGGTTACGGGCCAATAGTAATTGCACGTAATAGAGTCATAGAGTCATAGAGTGATACAGTGTGGAATCGGGCACTTTGGCCCAACTTGCCCACACCGACCAACAATGTCCCAGCTACACTAGTCCCACTTGCCTGCGCTTGATCCACATCCCTCCAAATCTGTCCTATCCATGTACCTGTCCAACTGTTTCTTAAACGATGGGATAGTCCGAGCCTCAACTACCCCCTCTGGCAGCTTGTTCCATACACCCACCACCTTTTGTGTGGAAAGGTTACCCCTCGGATTCCTATTAAATCTTTTCCCCTTCACCGTGAACCTATGTCCTCTGGTCCACGAATGACCTACTCGGGGCAAGAGACTCTGTGTATCTACCTAATCTATTCCTCTCATGATTTTGTACACCTCTATAAGATCCCCCCTCATCCTCCTGCGCTCCATGGAATAGAGACCCAGCCTACTCAACCTCTCCCTTTAGCTCACACCCTCTAGTCCTGGCAACATCCTCGTAAATCTTTTCTGAACCTTTTCAAGCTTGACAATATCTTTCCTATAACATGGTGCCCAGAACTGAACACAATATTCTAAATGTGGTCTCTTATACAACTGCAACATGACCTCCCAACTTCTATACTCAATACTCTGACTGATGAAGGCCAATGTCAAAAGCATTTTTGACCACCTTATCTACCTGCGACTCGACCTTCAAGGAACCATGCACCTGCACTCCTAGATCCCTCTGCTCTACAACACTCCCCAGAGGCCTACCATTTACTGTGTAGGTTCTGCCCTTGTTAGACATCCCAAAATGCAACACCTCACACTTCTCTGTATTAAATTCCATCAACCATTCCTCAGCCCACAAGGCCAATCGATCCAGATCCGGCTGCAATCTTTCACAACCATCTTCACTATCTGCAAAACCACTAACTTTTGTATCATCAGCAAACTTGCTAATCTTGCCCTGTATGTTTTCATCCAAATCATTGATGTCGATGACAAACAGTAACGGGCCCAGCGAAGCCTGAGGCACACCACTAGTCACAGGCCTCCAGTCCGAGAAGCAACCTTCCACCATCACCCTCTGCTTCCTTCTATGGAGCCAATTTGCTATCCATTCAGCTATTTCTCCTTGGATCCCATGCGATCTATCCTTCCAGAGCAGCCTACCATGTGGAACCTTGTCGAATGCCTTACTGAAACCCATGTACACAACATCTACAGCTCTGCCCTCATCGACCATTTTGGTCACATCTTCAAAAAAATCAATCAGATTTGTGAGACACGACCTCCCACGTACAAAACCATGGTGACTATCCTTAATCAGCCCTTGCCCATCCAAATGCCTGTGTAACCTATCCCTCAGAATACTCTCCAGTAACTTTCCAACTACAGATGTTAAGCTCACCAGCCTATAGTTCCCAGCATTTTCCCTGCAGCCCTTCTTGAAAAGAGGCACATTTACCACCCTCCAGTCTTCCGGCACCTCTCCTGTATTTAAGGACGACTCGTAAATTTCAACCAGGGCTCCCGCAATTCCCACTCTATTTTCAGGCGATGTCCTCGGATATATCTGATCAGGCCCTGGAGATTTGTCTACCTTCATACACGATAGTACTTTCAGTACTTCTTTGGCAGTAACACTGATTGCTCTCAAGACACTTCTATTGACTGCCCCAAGTTCCTCCGTCTTACTGTCTTTCTCCTCGGTAAACACAGAGGAGAAATACTCATCGAAGCTCATTTATGCTGGCACTTGTTATAGTAAAAGTAAAATGACCATATTTCATTTTTCTATAAACTGATATCTGTAACTACAAACAGAAAACTCATAATGCAATTTTGTAGAAGAATATTGTGTGAACAGTTATCAGTCACACTTTGCAGTTTCATTATTAGTCTTGTCACGCATAAGAGACATTCAGAACTTATGCAAACAAATACTTCTGAAGCATGTGTGAACCATAAAGTAGTTAAAGTCATATTTCAACAAAGGTTGAACTCAACCATCCTCTCCTGCAACATCGCAATTAGTCATCGAGATCTTCCCCTACCCCTTAATCCTCCCACAACAAGCCGCTGAGTTCCATGGCTTTTCCGCGTGCTTTTTCCGCACAGAAAGTTACTAAGTCTACCACACTCTGGACAAAGTGTTACTAAGTCTACCACACTCTGGATTCCTGCAGGGAGCCTGTGGATGAAATATTTAGAATATGGACTTATTTTGAAAGGTTAAGGCAGAGACTTTACTTGGTCACGTTCTTTTATAACTGACAGAATTTCAAGAAGATGTTCGAATCTTAGTCCACACTGTTTCTGCGATAGATGATGAATAATTGAAACTGATCATAGTTGGACAATTTCTTGCCTTCTAATGCTTGAACCTCCTTTTACTTTTTCACTGGTATTTCGCTTCTCTTTATCTCTCCAAATTTTTCTCTGTACAGACCATTCCCTTTGCTTTTTTCCTGTCTCTTCTTTGTGTCTGGCTTCCTAATAGACTTTAGACTTTGGAGATACAGTGTGGATACAGGCCCTTTGGCCCACCGAGTCTGCGTCGACCAGCGATCACCCCGTACACTAGCACTATCCTACACATTAGGGACAGTTTACAATTTTACCAGAGACAATTAACCTACAAACTTGTATGTCTTTGGAGTGCGGGAGGAAACCGGAGCACCCAGAGAAAACCCAAGCGGTCACAGGGAGAACGTACAATCTCCACACCGACAGCACCAGTAGTCAGGGTCGAACCCATGTGTCCAGCACTGTAATGCAGCAACTCTACACCTGCGCCACCATGCCGCATACATTACATTATTTCAAATACATTAAATACATCTAATTTTTCCATGAAATGTTTTGGGACATTCTGAGATTATAATAAACCCTTCTGGACGACTGATTTAGGAGTGAGAGGCTCAGTTGCCAATGCACAACAATATGTGCAAGACCAGACTTGTGTGTCAACTTGTGCCTTGTTGCTAGAATTGCTGGGTTCACTTATAACATCAACACTTCAGGCTGTACATAGTCACAGCTCAGGCAGTCACTGAATTGTTTCAGAGTGAATGGGAAACCAAAGGAAGGACGATAAATAGAACATCAACAGGGTGAAAGAAAATAGATGGGACATTGAATTGATTACAGTCTTAGAGTCATAGAGTCATACAGCGTGGAAACAGGACCTTCTTGCCCACTCTGACCAACATGCCCCATCCACACTAGTCCCTCCTGCCTGCGTTTGGCCCCTATCCCTCTAAACTGATCCTATCCATGTACCCAGGTTCAAATGTTTTATATACATTGCGATGGTACCTGCCTTAACTACCTCCTCCGGCAACATGTTCCATATACCCACCACCCTCTCTGTAAAAAAGTTGGCCCTCAGGTTCCAATTAAATCTTTCCCCCCTCACCTTAAACCTATGTCGGCTGGTTCTCGATTCCCTTATTCTGGGCAAAAGTCTCTGTGCATTTACCCAATCCATTCCTCTCATGATTTTGTATAATTCTATGTAGTGTAAGAATATAACTGCAGATGCTGGTACAAATCAAAGGTATTTATTCACAAAATGCTGGAGTAACTCAGCAGGTCAGGCAGCATCTCAGGAGAGAAGGAATGGGTGACGTTTCAGGTCGAGACCCTTCTTCAGACTATCATATCATATCATATCATATATACAGCTGGAAACAGGCCTTTTCGCCCTCCAAGTCCGTGCCGCCCAGTGATCCCCGTACATTAACACTATCCTACACCCACTAGGGACAATTTTTACATTTACCCAGCCAATTAACCTACATACCTGTACTTCTTTGGAGTGTGGGAGGAAACCGAAGATCTCGGAGGAAACCCACGCAGGTCACGGGGAGAACGTACAAACTCCTTACAGTGCAGCACCCGTAGTCAGGATCGAACCTGAGTCTCCGGCGCTGCATTCGCTGTAAAGCAGCAACTCTACCGCTGCGCTACCGTGCCGCCCTAATGTCAGGTGGGCGGGACAAAGGAAGGATATAGGTGGAGACAGGAAGATAGAGGGAGAACTGGGAAGGGGGAGGGGAAGAGAGGGACAGAGGAACTATCTAAAGTTGGAGAAGTCAATGTTCATACCTATGGGCTGCAAACTGCCCAAGCGAAATATGAGGTGCTGTTCCTCCAATTTCCGGTGGGCCTCACTATGGCACTGGAGGAGGCCCATGACAGAAAGGTCAGACTGGGAGTGGGGAGGGAGTTGAAGTATATGATCACCCCTCATCCACCTGCATTTCAAAGAATAATGTCCCAGGCAGCTCAGGAGGACAATAAAGTCCTCCGGCAGCACATTCCATACCCGCAGCACTTTGTGTAAAAACACCGACCCTCAGGTTCCTATTAGATCTTTCCCCCTTCACCTTAAACCTACGTCCTCTGGCTCTCGATTCCCCTACTCTGGGTAAAAATCTCTGTGCATTTACCCTATCTATTCCTCTCATGATCTTATAGTGACGATTATTGTAGGAGTTTTACATCTTTGTTCCAGTAATTTGCAGAGTTGGTGAGTAAGAGAACTCTGTATGATGGGAAATAATAAATATTAGCTTCGAATGATCTTTTAAACAGAAATACTGATGATCTATTTCCTACTATTTTTTGACTAATAGTTGCCAAGTGTGGTGAGTAGGGTGGATTTTCTCGCCTTTGGCAAATTACTAGTGATGCTGGCTAGCTCTTGCTCACTTTCAGTGGAAGGTACAAACAGTGTAAAAACTTTGTTTTGGTTTTACTGCCTAGTTGATGTCACATATTTATAAACCCTGAGATTAACCTCGTGCCAGGAAAGAAGCTGACTGCCTGACTGAATATTCCACTGCTACCTCAATCTTTTTTTTAACAGCACTTTAGTCAACCCAAGATCTGAAGTCACTTGTGGGTTTGATGTCATGATACAAAGTCGCAGCTGAGCAAACCCATTCAATCTATTACAGCTCATTTGATACAGCATTTAAAAAGGTATAGCTCCCTCCATTGTGTCATTTAGCTCTGTCCTGAATAAACCTATTGTTTTTAGCCACAATGTCCCCTTCCTCTGCTCTTTCATCTCTTTCAAATGTGGTCTGCCTTTTTTGTGAAGGCATTTTTTCTCACATTTTCTCTCAACTTTCTTTTCATCAGGTTTGGACCAGGGTTCCTTCTCCTTAAGGTAGTGTTCCAGGCCGTGTTTCGACCCATCTACAAAATAGTTCGGACTCACTCACGTGGCCTGTCTCCAGTGCCATAGTGAGGCACTATGCCATAGTGAGGCCCACCGGAAATTGGAGGAACAGCACCTCATATTTCGCCTGGGCAGCTTGCAGCCCAGCGATACAACGTGGGGAACCAGTCATTGAAAGCAAGCGGGCAGGCAGTGAAGAAAGCGAATGGTATGTTAGCATTCATAGCAAGAGGATTTGAGCAGGGAGGTTCTGCTGCAGTTGTACAGGGCCTTGGTGAGACCGCACCTGGAGTATTGTGTACAGTTTTGGTCTCCTAATCTGAGGAAAGACATTCTAGCCTTAGAGGGAGTACAGAGAAGGTTCACCAGATTGATCCCTGGGATGGCGGGACTTACATATGAAGAAAGACTGGATAGACTAGGCTAATACTCACTGGAATTTAGAAGTCTGAGGGGGGATCTTATAGAAACATATAAAATTCTTAAGGGGTTGGAGAGGCTAGATGCGGGAAGATTGTTCCCGATGTTGGGGAAGTCCAGAACCAGGGATCACAGCTTAAGGATAAGGGTGAAGTCTTTTAGGATGAGATGAGAAAACATTTCTTCACACAGAGAGTGGTGAGTCTGTGGAATTCTCTGCCACAGAAGGTAGTTGAGGCCAGTTCATTGGCTATATTTAAGAGGGAGTTAGATTTGGCCCTTTTTGCTAAAGGGATCAGGGGGTATGGAGAGAAGGCAGGTACAGGTTACTGAGCTGGATGATCAGCCATGATCATATTGAATGGCGGTGCAGACTCGAAGGGCCGAATGCACCTATTTTCTATGTTTCTATGTTTCTATGATATGAACATTGACTTCTCCAACTTTAAATAGTTCCTCTGTCCCTCTCTTCCCCTCCCCCTTCCCAGATCTCCCACTGTCTTCCTGTCTCCACCTATATCCTTCCTTTGTCCCGCTCCCCTGACATCAGTCTGAAGAAGGGTCTCGACCCGAAACGTCACCCATTCCTTCTCTCCTGAAATGCTGCCTGACCTGCTGAGTTACTCCAGCATTTTGTGAATAAATACCTTCGATTTGTACCAGCATCTGCAGTTATTTTCTTACGTGGCCTGTCTCCCAAATCGCCAAACTCAGTCACCAGGAAGGTCAAAGGCAAGCAGGGACTTGGAAGGTCACCCTGCCGATTCCCCCCCCCCCCCCCCCCCCCCATCAAGTCATACGCGATTCTGACGTATCACTGTTTAGTTTAGTTTAGTTTTGAGCTGCAGCATGGAAACAGGCTCTTTGGCCCACCGAGTCCGTGCTGACCACCGATCACCCGTGCGCGCTAGTTCCACGTTATCCCATTTTCCCATCTACTTCCTGCACACTGGGGGCAATTCACAGTGGCCAATTAACCTACAAACCTGCACGCCTTAGGCATGTGGGCGGAAACCGAGACACCTAGAGGAATCCCACGCGGTCACTAGGAGAGCGTGCAAGCTCCACATACAGACCTCACCCGAGGTCAGGATCGAACCTGGATCCTTGGTGCCGTGAGGCAGCAGTTCTACCTGCTGTACCATTGTGCTGAACATCTTTCGTTGTTGATTGGTCTAAATCTGGGGTACTCGCCCTTTCCTACAACGCTGTGGGAATGCCTTCACCGGAAGGGCTGCAATGATTCAATAAGGCCACGCACACTATTTTCTTTGAAGCAAAGTGGGGCAAGAAATAAAAATTGGCCTTGTTAGCAATATCCACATTGTACAAGTGAATTTAAAAAATAGCCATTGTAAATGCTGTGGCACAAAAACAGGTTGATTCAGCCAGCAGCCTATGTCTGGGGCTTCCTTCTTTATGGCAACAATCTAATTGCTGAAGGGCCCCAACCCAAAATATCACCCATCTATTTTCTCCAGAGATGCTGCCTGACCCGATGAGTTACTCTGGCACTTTGTGTCTATCTTTAGTATAAACCAGCATTTGTAGCTCCTTCCAACACATCTAATTCTAACTGTTTGCTCACTTCCTACTGACTGCATTAGACTTATTTTTATCAAATCACTACTTCACTGCATTTCCAAAGGATTTATGGACTCTGCCTCAATGATTTGTTGCAGAGAATTGCACGTTTCAGCTAGTCGAAAGATTTTTTTTTTAACTTTATGATTATCTTCAAACTGTGTCATCTTGTTACAGGGTCAGCAATCAGGGAAAGCAATCAGTCAGAATTTACCTTAACAATACACTTCGTCAACTTGAAAGCTCTGTCAAGTAATCACTTCAACAAACTTTCCTCAGTTTACCTCTGTGACTATGAGGGTTTCACCTGTTTATTGACCTAACATGGCTGATAAACAGATAGTTGCACTGAGGAAGTTGTAAAGAACGCTCGCGCTGATCAGCAAAGGTAGGCTTGTGCTCTTCAAACAACACAGCTGCTGGGTGTAACAGTAGACAAGGAAGTGGGTGGGGATTGGAAGGTTTGGGGGATAAGGGTAGTGTGCAGTGGGGTGTAATGTACGCTTTCCTGAGACAAATACTGTAGTGTAAACAATTTAGTTTAGTTTAGTTTAGAGATATAGCACGGAAACAGGCCCTTCGGCCCATCGAGTCCGCACCGACCAGCGATCCCTTACTATCCTACACACGCTTGGGACAATTTACAATCATACCAAGCCAAATAAACTACAAACCTGCACATCTTTGGAGGGTGGGAGGAAACCGAACATCTTGGAGAAAACCCACGCAGGTCAGGTCACAGGGAGAACATACAAACTCCATACTGACAGCACCCGTGGCTAGGATCGAACCCGGGTCGCTGGTGCTGTAAAGCAGCAACTCTACCGCTGCGCCACCATACCACCATTACCATGGCTACTTCACATCACTGCCTCGACAACCTCTTCTGGCAGCTCGTTCCATATACCCACCATCCTCTGTGTGAAATGGTTGCCCCTCAGGTTCCTATTAAATCTTTCCACCCTCACCTTAAATCTGCACCCTCTGGTTCTTGCTTACCCAACTCTGCATAAAAGGCTCTGTGCATTCACCCTTTCTATCCCCCTTATGATTTTATACACCTCTATAAGATCACCACTCATCCTTAGTCTGCCCTACCTCTCTCTGTAGCTCTGGCCCTTGAGTTCTGGCAACATCTCATAAATCTTCTCTGCATTCTTCCAAGCTTAATGACATCCTTCCAGAAGCAGGGTGACCAAAACTGAACGCAATATTCCAAATGTGGCCTCACCAAGGTATTGTACAATTGTAACGTAATGTCTCAATTTCGATACAATAGATCGACCCATGAAGGTCAATGACCAAAAGCCCTCTTGACCACCCTTTTTACCTATGATGCAACTTTCAGGGAACTATGTACCTTTAGTCCAAGATCCCTCTGTTCTACAGCACTTCTCAAGGCACTAGCATTCACTGTCCTTGTTCAATTCCCTCCATGCAAACAGCTCTTTCCAGTTAAGATCCATCATCTACTTCAGCCCTCGGCTTCCATCCTTCTCCAATTCTTGCCCTTTGATCATGTCTGACCTAGATTTAGGGTTTCGACCTGATACGTCGCCTATTTCTTTTCTCCAGAGATGCTGTCTGACCCGCTGAGTTATTCCAACTTTTGCTGTCTATCTTCTGAATTTAATCCCTTTCTTTTCAGTCTAACACCTGAAATTATTGTATTTCTCCCTTAAGTCTCTCTGTCTCTTTACCTCTCTCATCCTTTTAAAACACTCCTTCAAAACAACCTTTGATCAAGCTCTGATTTGCCTTTTTGAATAATGAGGTACGTGTACGTATTGTTCCAAATTTATAAAGAAGTCTTTGCTGAATATGCCAGCTACCTGTATGTAAAGGTGCTCAGGCAAGCTGGGTCAAGTTTATTCAAAAATTCTGTGTAAACTTCCCCTCTGCACATCAACTCAAATATTACTTTTTACGTCATAAGTGATGACACATATATTCACGTAATCTACTGTAAATAAATTTCTCCTTTCTGTAATGAGTTGAAATGATTTATTATTTAAGAGGTGCGGTATCATTGCAACCTCTTGATGTTGGTGTACACAGCAACACCCTTTAACGATGAAGCATTTTTGGCTTGTAACTTCAATCTAATTTCTGGCTCATGAAATGTCCCCTTTCCAAGTAACTCATTGACAATTTGAACCAGATTTGCAAAGGTTTCTTTCCTGTTTGATTTTTCAAAACTTTTGTTGACTTGTAAGGAGGTGCACATAAGGACAGGATTGTGGAAAGAATTGGGACTGCAGTATTTCATTTTGATTCATTATCGTCTTTGCACACACAAATCAGACCATTTGGAGTCTAATCTAAATATATTATATTTATATACATATAACATTCATCTATCTATTTCTACATCACTCTATCTATCTATCTATCTATCTATCTATCTATCTATCTATCTATCTATCTATCTATCTATCTATCTATCTATCTATCTATCTATCTATCTATCTATCTATCTATCTATCTATCTATCTATCTATCTATCTATCTATCTATCTATCTATCTATCTATCTATCTATCTATCTATCTACCTACCTACCTATAGACAATAGACAATAGACAATAGGTGCAGGAGTAGGCCATTCGGCCCTTCGAGCCAGCACCGCCATTCAATGTGATCATGGCTGATCATTCTCAATCAGTACCCCGTTCCTGCTTTCTCCCCACACCCCCTGACTCCGCTATCCTTAAGAGCTCTATCTAGCTCTCTCTTGAATGTATTCAGAGAATTGGCCTCCACTGCCCTCTGAGGCAGAGAATTCCACAGATTCACAACTCTCTGACTAAAAAAGTTTTTCCTCATCTCTGTTCTAAATGTCCTACCTCTTTTTCTTAAACTGTGGCCCCTGGTTCTGGACTCCCCCAACATTGGGAACATGTTTCCTGCCTCTAACATGTCCAACCCCTTAATAATCTTATACGTTTCGATAAGATCCCCTCTCATCCTTCTAAATTCCAGTGTATACAAACCTAGTCGCTCCAGTCTTTCAACATACGACAATCCCGCCATTCCGGGAATTAACCTAGTAAACCTATGCTGCACGCCCTCAATAGCAAGAATATCCTTCCTCAAATTTGGAGACCAAAACTGCACACAGTACTCCAGGTGCGGTCTCACTAGGGCCCTGTACAACTGCAGAAGGACCTCTTTGCTCCTATACTCAACTCCTCTTGTTATGAAGGCCAACATTCCATTGGCTTTCTTCACTGCCTGCTGTACCTGCATGCTACCTATCTAATCTATCTATCTATCTATCTATCTATCTATCTATCTATCTATCTATCTATCTATCTATCTATCTATCTATCTATCTATCTATCTATCTATCTATCTATCTATCTATCTATCTATCTATCTATCTATCTATCTATCTATCTATCTATCTATCTATCTATCTATCTATCTATCTATCTATCTATCTATCTATCTATCTATCTATCTATCTATCTATCTATCTATCTATCTATCTATCTATCTATCTATCTATCTATCTATCTATCTATCTATCTATCTCTCTCTCTATCTCTCTATCTCTCTATCTCTCTATCTCTTTATCTCTATCTCTATCTCTATCTCTATCTCTATCTCTATCTCTATCTCTATCTCTATCTCTATCTCTATCTCTATCTCTATCTCTATCTCTATCTCTATCTCTATCTCTATCTCTATCTCTATCTCTATCTCTATCTCTATCTCTATCTCTCTATCATAATATACTGTAGAACCTATGGAAGAATTTGAGCAGGAATGGCGCCCAAACAAAGAAAGATGCTTGTGATGTGAAATTGAAGGCTCTGGAAGGCTAAGGGAGAATAGGCAGGAAGGACTGGTGAAGTTGGTGAGAGTGGTGGAGTAATTCAGCAGGTCAAGCAGCATCCTTGCAGAACATGGAGTGGTGACATTTCGGGTCGAGATCTTTCTTCAGTTGATCTTTCTTCAGTTTGATTGTAGCAGGGGGTGGAGAAGAAATCTGGAGAAGGCGAGAGGCAGGAATAAAGCATGGTACAGCGGTGGAGCATTGAGAGAGAGTCTCATGGAACCCGTCGGCCGAGAACCTCTTCCTGCAGTTCATTCTGCATTTGCACTCTAACCTGCACAAGCTGGGCATTTCTCTGTTGCCATTCCCCTCATAAATTTCCATTCTTAGTTGGTGACATTAGAAATGAGTCATGTTTCTTCATTCTTTTCAAAGGGACCTCAATACCCACAGATGAAAAGTGACAGTGTTGCAACCTGATTAGGAACCTGCATCTGAGGAACTGACCTTCAAACTCTCGAACAGAAAACAGAGAGATATTTAACCAAGTGCCATTCCATTGAATTGTTTCGGGGGTGTGGAAGGGGGGGTGGGGGGGGGGGGGTTGGATGAGGAGGAAGTTAGGGTCATTATGTTGAATTCCAGTCTGAAAATTGATTCCAAATGTATCACAAATTAAATTCATGCCCAACTCTATCAACTTTAGTTTAAGTTTTAGTTTTTGAGACACATTGCGGCAAAAAGCCCTGCGGCCCACCAATCCCGTGCCCACCAAGGCCCTGCGGCCCACCAATCCCACGCCCACCAAGGCCCTGCGGCCCACCAATCCCGCGCCCACCAAGGCCCTGCGGCCCACCAATCCCACGCCCACCAAGGCCCTGCTGCCCACCAATCCCACGCCCACCAAGGCCCTGCGGCCCACCAATCCCACGCCGACCAGCGACTCCCACACACTAGCACTATCCTACACATTAGTGACAATTTACAATTTCTACCGAAGCCAATTAAACTACAAACCTGTACGTCTTAGGAGTGTGGGAGGAAACCGGAGCACCCGGAGAAAATGCACGCTGTCACGGGGAGAAAGCACAAGGTCCGTAGTGATAGTACCCTGAGCCAGGAGCGAACACAGGACTCTGGCACTGTAAGGCAGCAACTCTACCGCTGCACCACCATGTTGACCTTTGCGCTGTGTGTGATCTCATTCTTATTCCCATTCGGGAGGCATGGTGGCGTAGCAGTAGAGTTGCTGCCTTACAGCAAATGCAGCGCCGGAGACCCGGATTTGATCCTGACAACGGGAGTTGTCTGTACGGAGTTTGTATCCTCTCCCCATTATCGCGTGGGTTTTCTCCAAGATCTTCAGTTTCCTCCCACACTCCAAAGATGTTCAGGTATGTAGGTTAATTGGCTCAGTAAATGTAAAAAAATGTCCCTAGTGTGTGTAGAATAGTGTAATATGTAGGGACTGAAGGGCCTGTTTCCGTGATGTATCTTGAAACTAAATTAAATTAAACTAAACTCCACAACTTGATATTGAACTCATTTAAATGGATCTGAAAAGACTCAGAATGGAGAGCCTGATGGACTCTGAACCTATCCGTGTTCTCCAGATATGTTGCCTGACCCGCTGAGTTACTCCAGTACCTTCTCTGGGCAGGATAATAGTTTTTGACACCTTTGGTTTTACGAGTGACCTCAAAAGAGTCAAAGGAGTCAAGAATGTTTGTCACCTGTACTGACAATGGGACAATGAAATTCTAACTTGCAGCAGTATAACAGGCCTGTAAACACAATGCACACAGGTAATATATCATATACGATGAACAAAAATTCAAAACTTTCTTAATAAAATAAATAAGGGCTGCACAGTGGCACAGTGGTAGAGTTCTGCTTACAGCGCCAGAGACCTGGTTTCGATCCTGACTACAGGTGCTGTCTGCACCAAGTTTGTATGTTCTCCCTGTGACCGTGTGGGTTTTCTCCCGGTGCTCTGGTTTCCGCCCACACTACAAAGATGTACAAGTTTGTTGGTTAATTGGCTTTGGTAAATTGTAAGATTGTCCCTAATATGCAGGTGAACGGGATGATCGCTGGCCGTCGTGGACTTGGTGGGCCGAAGGGCCTGTTTCCACACTGTACCTATAAAGTCTAAAGTTTAAAGTCAATAAATTAATGACCCCTGTGCAGATAGCTGCCTGGCAGGTTAAGATACAGATAGCTGCCTGGCAGGTTAAGATACAGTTAGCAGTGGTTATCCCCTTTGCTAAAATATGAATTTATAGGGCACTTATAGAATTAAAGCAACGTCCAGTGGTGACAGAAGTATATCTATTAAATTGTAGAACAGTGAGAATCAGCAGAAACAAAAACAGGAAGGGGTCAGCTTTGGAGGGGAGTGCAAATACGGAAGAAAACACGTTAATTTCCTTTTCTATCTTGAGCATTTCTCCTTTTTATTTCTCCACTAGACCAAGTGCACCCGTTGGGCCCAAACCTCTCCTGCATTGGTGCAGCACCCTCTCCTCCCCCACTCCCCCACTCCCCCCTCCCCCCTCCCCTCCCTCTCCCTCTCCCCCCCTCCCCTCCCCTCCCCCTCCCTCCCTCCTCCCCCCTCCTACCTCCCTTCCTCCCTCTCCCTTCCCTCCCTCCCTCCCTCCCTCCCTCCCTCCCTCCCTCCCTCCCTCCCTCCCTCCCTCCCTCCCTCCCTCCCTCCCTCCCTCCCTCCCTCCCTCCCTCCCTCCCTCCCTCCCTCCCTCCCTCCCTCCCTCCCTCCCTCCCTCCATCCCTCCATCCCTCCCTCCTTACCTCCTCCCCTTCCTGCCTCCCTTCCTCCCATCCCCCTCCTCCCTCACTCCCCCTCCCCTCCCCTCCCTCCCTCCTCCCCCTCCCTCCCTACTCCCCCCTTCCTCCCCTCCCCCTCCCCTCTCCTCCCCCTCCCTCAACCCTCCCCCTCCCTCCCTCCCCCCCTCCTCCCTCCCTTCCCTCTCCCTTCCCCTCCTCCCTCCTCCCTCCCTCCCCCTCCCCCTCCCCTCCCCCTCCCTCCCCCTCCCCTCCCCTCCCCCTCCCTCCCTCCCCCTCCCTCCTCCCCCTCCCTCCCCCCCTTCCTCCTTCCTCCCCTCCCCCCCCCCCCCTCCCTCTTCCCCTCCCCCCACTCCATCGCCCTCAGCCCCCCTTATCCCCCCTCCTCCCCCTCTCTCCGTCCCCGTCCCTCCCTAGGAGATAGATTTAAACTTTAAAATAACTTTAAAAATATAACCAATTTCAATGAATCATCTTCCATTAGCACCAATTGTGAGTAAGGTGGGCCTAAAATTGTCACGCTATCGTGAACCATTTTGGCTGTACTTCAGGAACAAACAAACAAACATACGAGAGTTTTAGTATATAGCTTGCACATTAATGGATCATTTCACACTCAGCATGTAACGTTGACAATGTACTTTAAAAGGATATGTTAATCCTACTACACATCAGCAACATGTAATCCTTGACTGACAGTCGAGATCTATGGATTGTTTAAAATTCTGGCAAAAACATTGTTGTTTAGTTTAGTTTAGCTTAGCTTAGAGATACAGCACGGAAACAGGCCCATCGGCCCATTGAGTCCGCACCGACCAGCGATCCCCGTACTCTAGCACTATTCTACACACGAGGGACAATTTCCAATCTTTACCAAAGCCAATTAGCCTACTCCACACAGGCAGCACACCAGGGCAGGATCAAACCCAGGTCTCCGGTGCTGTGAGGCAGCAACTCTACTGGCTGCGTCATTGTGACACCATGGGTGCCATGTTTGGGATACGATGATTTCAAACGATATTGAAGAATCGAAGGCAGCTGAGGAGATTACTAAATAGATAGTGTAGAAAGGAACTACAGATGCTGGTTTCAGGCATCTGAAGAAGGATCTTAACCCGAAACTTCACCCATTCCTTCTCTCCAGAGATGCTGCCTGTCCCGCTGAGTTACTGCAGCATTTTGTATCTATCTTCACTAAATAGATAAGTCTGCAATATGCTGCATGTTCACACTCTTAAAGTGTTAAGATAGGCTAACCCGACCAGCAGTACGATCTGTTCAGCAGTTAAACATATGGCAATAGAAAGTAGCACCGTACAAACAATATTCCATTACATAACACTGACGTCGAGGCACTGGCCTCTGCTCCATTCCTTTCTTGTCTTTTAACAAACACGTGCAGGTTTGTAGGTTAATTGACTGGGTAAATGTAAAAATTGTCCCTGGTGTGTGTAGGATAGTGTTAATGTGCGGGGATCGCTGGGCGGCGCGGACTTGGTGGGCCGAAAGGGCCTATTTCCGCGCTGTAGAATCTAAATCTAAAAAAAATCTGAAATTTAAATAAGGGCAGAATGTGACAAAGGGGAGATGGAATTTGTTCCGATCATAAGAAATGTTATTGTGTGCATGAGATGATTTAAGGGACTGTTAGTCAGCGTTGCATGACAGCATCGCCACAACTCTAACCTCAAAGACTCTGCAGTTAATAACGGTTTCTGGACTACTAAATCTGCCTTCCATATGTTTCACAATCCTGATATTCCATGGACTTGAGGCAGGGCTTTTGATCTATTTTCGGTTTCCACTCGGATGATTTGTCAAAAGTAAAGCATTTCAGCCTTTCGGGTGACCGCAGTTTCCTGGCTGAGGTGTAACGGCAAATTTTGAATCCAACAAGCCAACCGTTGAAGAGAGTGATATTGCCTAAAAACCGGTGCTGGCAACAACAAATGTAATACCATTGGCAATATATCATCATATATGTTTCATAACACTTTGCCACAACATCTGCTGTGTGGCGTTTGTTATTTTTAGTTTAGTTTTAGTTTAGAGAAACAGATGGGAAACAGGCCCTTCGGTCCACCGACTCCACGCTGACCAGCAATCCCCGTACACTAGCACTACCCAACACACACACTAGGGACAATTTACAATTTTACCAAGCCGATTAGCCTACAAACATGTACATTTTTGGAGTGTGGGAGAAAGCCGGATCACCTGGGGAAAACCCACACAGGTCACAGGGAGAACGTACAAACTCCGCACAGACAGGACCAGTAGTCAGGATCAAACCCTAGTCATTGGCGCTGTAAGACATCAAGAAATTATCATGAAAAACAGAGGTACAGAGTCACTTTGTGGCATATTCTTGTGAAAAATGAGACACATTTGTAATTGGAAGGGGACAGAGTCACAACTTTGTGCACACAGTTTGACTACTGTGAATGAAGTGATGAAGTGCTGCTTAGAAGATTTCCTTGCACTTGGGGGATCTTTTTTGATGTCTTTCATAAGCAGTGTGTGGACCTACATCATTCAAACCATTTCATTGAGCAGCAGCTATAAAGTCTGGGCATCCTGAATTGAATGCAGACTTGTGTGCTGATTTAATCTTGCCTCGTGAGGCTTGCAATCTGCCAGAGAAGTGCCATTTTAGGACTTTATTTTGGATTAGGCGTACATGTTATTTTCGTCACCTCTGTGCTACCCCTGGCTCCTGTACCTGCTTGCTTGGTGTCCCTCTCCTCGACCCCCCAACATCATTGATAAAGTAATTGAGGTGCATCGCATTCCTTTGGTACATGATGGGCCTCAGCTGGTCAGATCCATTTTGTAACATACTTTACATAGTGCAGAACAAGCTCAGGGTGGCACAGCTGGAAGAACTGCTGCCTCACAGTGCCAGAGATCCAGGTTTGAGTGTTTATAGGATTTGTTTCGTTTTAGAGATACAGCATGGAAACAGCCCTTCGGCCCACTGAGTCCACGCCGACCAGTGATCACCCATACACCAATTCTTTCTGAAGGTATACACAAAATGCTAGAGTAACTCAGCGGGACTGGCAGCATCTCTGAAGATAAGGAAAGGGGGACGTTTCGGGTTGAGACCCTTCTTCAAACTGATGTCTGTCACCAGTTATCATGTCTTCAGACATCAGTCTGAAGAAGGGTCTCGACCCGAAACGTTGCCTATTCCTTCTCTCCAGAGATGCTGCCTGTCCTGCTGAGTTACTCCAGCATTTTGTATCCACCTTTTGCATCTGCAGTTCTTTCTGACATACAATGTTTCTTTGCCGAGTTATGATTTTGAACAAGTATAGGTCATAGGTCTGAATCTGGTAAGCTACATTCGGCCATCTTTGTCACTTAGGAAATTTGCCAATGTTATGTAAAGGAGAGAAAAAAAGACATAAAGTGCTGGAGTAACTCAGCGGGTCAGGCAGCATCCCTGCAGAACATGGGTAAGTAACATTTTGGGTCGAGACTTTTCTTCAGACTGAAAGATGACGATTAATTTTCTTCAAACTGAGGAAGGGTCCCAACCCAAATTGTCACCTATCCATGCTCTCCAGACCTACTGAGTTACTCCAGCACCTTGTGTCTTTGTTTCATAAACCATCATCTGCATTTCCTTGTTTCTTCCATTATACAATCTGGCCCAAATATTGAAATGGATGTGGTTATTTTGCTCTGAGCTGGTTAATCACCTCAAATATAAAACCATGCTCTGTACTCTTTGGATTTCTTTACTGCACTCCGTGATTGTATGACTGTTGTAGGGTCGGAAGCATTAACTGCGCGAGTGAACACACAGACTTGTCATTAAACCAGGATTCACCTTTATGGGAGACAAAAGAAACAGTAGATGTTGAAATATGGAGCTAACAACAAACTGCTGAAAGAAATTTGCAGCATCTGTGAAGGCAAAGCGGTGATCAACGTTCCAAGTTGAGCCCCTGCATCAACCTTGAGACCCTTGACCCAAAGTGTCAACCATCCCTTTGCCTTCACAGATGTTGCTTGGTTGCTGAGTTCTTCCAGCAGTTTGTTTTTCATTTTTACAGCCTCTGCTGCTGTGGTGTATTGAGAAGACTTCCTTTTGTTGTCTGAACTTTAGAAGGGAGAGGTTGATGTTAAAATATCTTATCTGCCACACATGTTTTGTATAGGTATACGCTTCCTCTTGCAGAAAGCGTTAGCAAAAACATTAAGCTTTTATGTTCATATGTTCATAAATCATCAGGGGAGAATTAGGCCATTCGGCCCATCGAATCTACTCTGCCATTCAATCATGGCTGGTCTATCTTTTCCTCTCAACCCAATTCCCCTGCCTTCTCTCCATAACCTTTGACACCCTTACTCATCAAAAGCCTATCAATCTCCGCTTTAAAAATACCCAATGAATTGGCTTCCACAGCCTTCTGTGGCAATGAGTTTCACAGATTCACTACCCTCTAACTAAAGGAATTCCTCCTCGTCTCTTTCCTAAAGGTGCATCCTTTTATTCTGAGGCTGCGTCCTCTGATCCTAGACCCTCTCACTAGTGGAACCACCCTCTCCACATCCACTCTAGAGTGAAGAAGCGTCTCGACCCAAAACATCGCCTCCCATGTCCTCTAGAGATGCGATCTAACCTGCTGTTACTCCAGCTCTTCGTGTCTTTTCATGTAAACCAGCACCTGCAGTTACTTTTGTCTCCAGCTTCTACCAAACCTTCTTCACTCAACAGCACGGTGACATGGTGGCGCAGCAGTAGAGTTGCTGCCTTACAGCGCCAGAGACCCGGGTTCGATCCTGACCACGGGGGTGCTGTCTGTGTGGAGTTTGTAACGTTTTCCCCGTGACCTACTTTGGTTTTCTCCAGGAGCTCCGGTTTTCTCACACACTCCAAAGATGTACAGATTTGGAGGCTAATTGGCTTGATAAAATTGTAAGTTGTCTCTTGTTTGTGTGGGGTAGTGTTATTATGCGATGATCGCTTTTGGGCGGTGGGCCTGAAGGCCTGTTTCTGCTCTGCGTCTCTAAACTAAACTAAAAAAACGAATGCAGAAATGACTGGCAACAATCACAAGACTGATGAGGCCTTACACGCTTCGACCATGTACAGATTATCACAGGAACTCAATGCGTCATGCAGTGCAGAACATGAAACAGGCAGGATGGTTTGATGTTTAGAGCTTCTTACCTGAAACCTTGCTGATCTTATCAATCACATGGAACAAAGATGCTGTTAAATATATCACTGATGTTCCGGCAGATCTATTTTCACTGATAACTTTATTTTACAGCCTAACTGAACCTAAAGGAACTGCAGATGCTGGTTCAAACCGAAGACAGACACAAACAGCTGGAGTAACTCAGCGGATCAGACAGCATCACCGGAGAAAAGGAATAGATGACGATTCGGGTCAAGACCCTTCTTCAGACCTAAAGTATAATGAATTATAAACTGAATCTCCAAAGGTTGCACAAGAATTATATTTGGCGCATTGTTAATTTTGGAGCTACAGTCCGTGCTTTTGTGTGATTACAACAGATTGTAAATTGGCCATCAATCTCCATCCAATACACTTAAACTAGATATGAATTCAGACAATAGACAATAGACAATAGACAATAGGTGCAGGAGTAGGCCATTCGGCCCTTCGAGCCAGCACCACCATTCAATGTGATCATGGCTGATCATTCTCAATCAGTACCCCGTTCCTGCCTTCTCCCATACTCCCTGACTCCGCTATCCTTAAGAGCTCTATCTAGCTCTCTCTGGAATGCATTCAGAGAACTGGCCTCCACTGCCTTCTGAGGCAGAAAATTCCACAGATTTACAACTCTCTGACTGAAAAAGTTTTTCCTCATCTCTGTTCTAAATGGCCTACCCCTTATTCTTAAACTGTGGCCCCTGGTTCTGGACTCCCCCAACATTGGGAACATGTTTCCTGCCTCTAACGTGTCCAACCCGTTAATAATCTTATATGTTTCAATAAGATCCCCTCTCATCCTAAATTCCAGTGAATATAAGCCTAGTCGCTCCAGTCTTTCAACATACGGCAGTCCCGCCATTCCGGGAATTAACCTAGTAAACCTACGCTGCACTCCCTCAATAGCAAGAATATCCTTCCTCAAATTTGGAGACCAAAACTTCACACAGTACTCCAGGTGCTGTCTCACTAGGGCCCTGTACAACTGCAGAAGGACCTCTTGGCTCCTATACTCAACTCCTCTTGTTATGAAGGCCAACATTCCATTGGCTTTCTTCACTGCCTGCTGTACCTGCATGCTTCCTTTCAGTGAACTGATGCACTAGGACACCCAGATCTCGTTGTACATCCCCTTTTCCTAACTTGACAACATTCAGATAATAATCTGCCTTCCTATTCTTACCACCAAAGTGCATAACCTCACACTTATCCACATTAAACTGCATCTGCATCCGCCCACTCACACAACCTGTCCAAGTCACCCTGCAACCTCATAGCATCTTCCTCACAGTTCACACTGCCCCCCAGCTTTGTGTCATCTGCAAATTTGCTAATGTTACTTTTAATCACTTCATCCAAGTCATTAATGTATATTGTAAATTGCTGTCCCAGCACCGAGCCTTGCGGTACCCCACTAGTCACTGCCTGCCATTCTGAAAGGGACCCATTTATCCCCACTCTTTGCTTTCTGTCTGTCAACCAATTTTCTATCCATGTCAGTACCCTACCCCCAATACCATGTGCTCTAATTTTGCACACTAATCTCCTATGTGGAACCTCGTCGAAGGCTTTCTGAAAGTCAAGGAACACAACATCCACCGGCTCTCCCCTGTCCATTTTCCTAGTTACATCCTCAAAAAATTCCAGAAGATTAGTCAAACATGATTTCCCCTTCGTAAATCCATGCTGACTCGGAACAATCCTGTTACTGCTATCCAAATGCTCCGTAATTTTGTCTTTTATAATCGACTCCAGCATCTTCCCCACCACTGATGTCAGACTAACTGATCTATAATTTCCTGTTTTCTCTCGCCCTCCTTTCTTAAAAAGTAGGATAACATTAGCTACCCTCCAATCCACAGGAACTGATCCTGAATCTATAGAACATTGGAAAATGATCCACGATTTCTAGAGCCACCTCCTTAAGTACCCTGGGATGCAGACTATCAGGCCCTGGGGATTTATCAGCCTTCAGTCCCATTAGTCTACCCAACACCATTTCCTGCCTAATGTGAATTTCCTTCAGTTCCTCCGTCACCCTAGGATCTCTGGCCACTAGAACATCTGGGAGATTGTTTGTATCTTCCTTAGTGAAGACAGATCCAAAGTACCGGCTCAACTCATCTGCCATTTCCTGTTCCCCGTAATAAATTCCCCTGCTCCTGTCTTCAAGGGACCCACATTTGCCTTAACTATTTTTTTCCTCTTCACATACCTAAAGAAGCTTTTATATTATTGGCCAGCTTACCTTCGTACCTCATCTTTTCTCCCCATATTTCCTTTTTAGTTACCTCCAGCAATAAAACATCCTGACTAACTAATACTATATGAAGCCTCTGACCTTAAATCAAGTAACCCAGAGCGAAATTGGTCACAACATAATCTGGCTTCAATCAACTACAGATAGCGACTACTGTGCAAGAACTTGATGTGCGTTCAAGGACAGTAGAACTTGGCATCCTGAATGGGGCAGCAAGGCTTCCTTTATCCTTGTTGAGGCATGATGTACTAGATACAACCATCGGTAACCGCAAGCTCATTCTTAGTTCATGCTCTCTACTACTGTGACGTCAATACAGTCAAATCTTGCAATCTCAGTGAAAAGGGAGGAAGAGCAGCGTGTGTTAGCCTGGGGATTGAACTCTGGTGATATCACCTTCCTCTGATTAAAAGTGTTAAAACCAGAGCTTGATAAAAACTGAAATAGCAAAACGACTTTAAAAAAACCGTAATGAGCATTGTTGGAAGATAATTTCTTCTGATGCTTCATTGGAATGTTGACCGCACAGGGCATCTACTCGCTGGAGTTTAGAAGGATGAAACTTACCAAATAGTGAAAGGCCTAGATAGAGTAGATGTGTAGAGGATGTTTCCACCAGTGGGAGAGTCTAGGACCAGAGGCCATAGCTTCAGAATAGGATGTACCTTTAGAAAGGAGATGAGGAGGGATTTCTTTAGTCAAAGGGTAGCAAAATTGTGGAATCCATTGCCACAGATGGCTGTGGAGGCCAAGACAATGGATATTTTTAAGGCAGTGATTGACAGATTCTTGATTAGTAAGGGTGTCAGAGGTTATGGGGAGAAGGCAGGAGAATGGGGTTGAAAGGGAAAAGCAGATTAGCCATGATTGAGTGGTGGAGTAGACTTGATGGGCCTAATGGCCTAATTCTGCTCCAATAATCTATCAACTTATGAATGATCACGTACCCTGTTGTCACATGTTGTGCTGCAGCTGTAGATTGGTTGCAGGCCTGGCTTATTTTAACTCAGACTTCATCCACAAGGTTGTTGCCTGCCTAAAACAGGAACAGACAGCACCCAGGATCAAACCTGGGTCTCTGGCACTGTAGGGCAGCAACTCTACTGCAGCGCCACTGTGCCACCGGTCTCCACCTATCACTTCTGAGATGTTACCCCATCAATCTGAAGACCCAAACCAAAAGGTTGCCTGTCCAATGCCTCCACAGGTGCCGTCTGACCTGCTAAGTTCCTCCAGCAAATTGTATCTTGTATTAACGTATGTTGTGTGTTGCATCAACACATGATCTTTCCACGCAGGTTTGCAGGATGTGGCACCATTGGTCAGTGTGTAGAATATAAAAATGTGAACCTTTTTCACAGAGATTTCAAGAACATCTTCATCGTTATCTAATGCCACACTTCTTCTAACATTCCCAGGTGAAAAGCAGTGCAGTGAAACCTATGCAACTAGCAGTACAAATACTGACAGACATTTTGCATTATGAAACTAGGTACAACATGATATTGCAACTTCTGCAGAATCATTTTCAAGTTCATTACAGTATGCTTTATGCCCGCGTGTTTGTTTACGAATTTAGGATGGCACGGCGGTGCAGCGGTAGAGTTGCTGCCTTAATGTGCCAGAGACCCGGGTTCGATCCTGACTATGGGTGCTGTCTGTATGGAGTTTGTATGGAGTTCGTGCGTTCTCCTCGTGACCGCGTGGGTTTTCTTCGGGTGATCCGGTTTCCTCCCACAATTCCAAAGACGTACAGGTTAGTAGGTTAATTGGCTTTGGTAAAATTTGTAAATCATCCCTAGTGTGTAGGATAGTGCTAGTGTACCGGAATCGCTGGTCGACGTGGGCCCGGTAGGTCGAAAGGCCTGTTTCCAGGCCAATGTACTGCCCCTCTTGAGATCACACCTTGCTTAGCCAGCAACAGTCTTACCAGGCAATGTCTTGTCTGAGGTCATTTGTGACCAGTCCTGATTGATCCTGATCTTTTCTCATCTCTAGCTCTTCACCATTCACCCCCACCTCCTCCCCCAACCCCAACTTTCAGTCTGAAGAAGGGTCCTGACTTGAAACATCAGTCAACCTTTTCCTCCAGAGATGCTGCCTGGCCCGCTGAGTGACTCCAGCACCTTATGTCTATAATGTACATGGATCTCTGTCTTCCCATTCATTGTCCACAACCAAACATATTTGGTATGTCGGGACTGGGAAGCTTTGATCTGATCAGGTGTGTAAGATCACAAGAGTGTAATAGTGTAGATAGTCAGAATCTTTATCCCCTGGTGGAGATATCAAAAACAGGAGAGGATAGGTTTCATATGAGTGGGAAGGAATTTTAAAGTGTATCTGAGGGGATTTTCTTATGCACAGAGAGTGGTTGATATCTGGAATGCGCTGTCAGAGGAGGTAAAGGAATCACATGCAGTCACTACATGCAACAGACAGTTGGACAGGTACAGAGGCAAGGTGGAGAAGGATTCAGACTTATTGCAGGTAAATGGGATTAGTAGAGACGGGCAGAAAAGTTGACAGGGACATGGCGGGCCAAAGGGCTAATGTCTGTTATGGCGAGTCTGGAGGCTTGTACTTTGTTAAAGAAGTTTATTGCGGCAGCGATATTCAATTACAAAGGATAACAAACGAGATTACAGACAACCATTAACTCAAACTGTTCACATCGAAGTTCTCTTCCCACTGCCTGGTTTTTGGGCCCCAAAACCACCACCTGACCTAGCTGGCCAATCAGCGGGTTCGACTCTCAGGACCAATCCCTATGGTCGCACCACCATGTGACCTTGCTGGCCAATCCGAGGGTTCGACTCTCAGGACCAATCCCTATGGTCGCACCACCATGTGACCTTGCTGGCCAATCCGAGGGTTCGACTCTCAGGACCAATCCCTATGGTCGCACCACCATGTGACCTTGCTGGCCAATCCGAGGGTTCGACTCTCAGGACCAATCCCTATGGTCGCTACATTGTGCAACTTTAACTCTTTATTTCTTTAACATCTGAGTCTAAGCTATTTTGAAATATTGCAGATCCATCGAAAATGGGACTGTAAAGCAGGAACATCGAAAGGATTAGTCGATAATGCAATTAAATCATCAGAGCACTGGGTAGTCAGCCTCACATAGTGGAAAACCACTCCCCAACACATAAGATGGAGAAGTGCCTCATACAATCTGTGTAAAAAGAATTGCAAGCCACTTGCATCAGTGTGACCAGGTTGTAAAAAGAGACAACAGAAAATCAACTAGCAATGGTTTTGCAAAAACACAACTGATATTAAATATGTGCTCATATTAAATAAAGTTCTGAAAGACCAATCACCATTCAAAATGGTTAACTCACAGCAGATTTTCTACAATTCACGTTGCTCTTTGATGCTCTGATTGTTTTTCTTGAAGCAAGAATATATTATTTTCCATTATGAGCTACCTATTTCAAATATATTTCCATCTTTCAACAAGTAAACCAGACATTTAGTTTTTTTTTACGTCGTCACTGACTGCCAACACTACAACGGTGGTAGTGTGACTCAAACCAAGTCCAGTCACTGGGCCCATTTTCCTTCCAAATCTCTGTAACATTCCTGCAGCTCAAAGATCACAGATGACAGACAAGCCCTATTTCAATGGGCCGAGGCAGAACAAGGTCGCTATCTAACTTCTTCATTTCTGCAAACAATTTCATGCATAAACATTTCTGTAAACCTTAAAACCAATCACCTTATATATAATCAGATGACTAGGAGAAAAAAAACTGCATATGCTGGTTTAAATCGAAGGTAGACACAAAATGCTGGAGTAACTCAACGGGTCAGGCAGCATCTCGGGAGAGAAGGAATGGGTGATGTTTCGGGTCGAGACCCTTCTTCGGACTGAAGAAGGGTTTCGACCCAAAGTGTTTCAGGTCGAGATCCTTCTTCAGATTAAAGAAGGGTTTCGACCCAAAGTGTCGCCCATTCCTTCTCTCCCGAGATGCTGCCTGACCCGCTGAGTTACTCCAGCATTTTGTGTCTACCTTTAATCAGGTGACTACATCATTGCTGGTGTCCTGTTCTGAAAGTAGAAAAGAATTGATAGGATATTTAAACAACTTGTGGGCACATCTACTTAAAACAAGCAAGAGATCAGGTCTAAGATAGACATGAAATGTGGGAGTAACTCAATGGGTTGTTCCAGCATTCTGTGTCTATCTTCGGTATAAACCAGCATCTGCAGCTCCTTCCTACACAAGAGCTTCAGTCATTTGTTACAATCAGGTTTTAAGTAAACGTGTCAATGTAACGCCTGGAAATTGTTTTGCATTGTAAAGGGATCCGTTTTTCTCCTTATATATCCATGGAATGTTTCCATTTCTGTATCTTTGAATTAATCCTATTCTGTGGAAGAAGTATGAAATATTTTTAAAAAGCTGGTTCTGCGTCTTTCTGCATGATATGAACCAATGATTCTTTAATAAATTTAAGTAGATCGATTATTCTTTTAATTTACTGGCCCATTAGAAGTTATTGTATTCTATGTGTAATTATAATACATGATATGACCAGTTAAAATGACTTCAAATTCTCTGATTTACAAAGTGCCAACTGAAACATGATTTGTGCTACTATTCTTCCATTTTGCTCTTTCTTGGTGCCTTAACAGTCCCAATAACTTTATTGTTATTGTGGCATTAGTATACATATTGTTTTAGATATTAGTAAATATTGCATAAAGGTCAGAGGAAAGGCCTGGATCTGAAACGTTGCCTTCTTCAACAAGTCCTTTGATAAGGTTCATAAGTAAGGCTGCTCTGGAAGGTTAGATCCCATGGAATACAGGGAGGGTTAGCCGACTGAATACAGAAGATAGACTCAAAATGCTGGAGTAATAGTGGGACAGGCAGCATCTCTGGTGTGAAGGAATGGGTAATGTTTCGGGTCGAGACCCTTCTTCAGACAGATGTCAGGGGAGAGGGAGATTCATCGATAAGGAAGTGTAAGGAGTAATAACAAGACAAAGGGGATGGAGATCAAGGAAAATGTAGAATAGGTCATTGTTAGCTGGGAGAAGGCAACAACAAAGCAAACAGAGATAAAATGTAGTAAGAGACAGTCAGATTGTTCGGAGAACTGGGAAGGGGGAGGGATGGAACGAGAGGAAAAGCAAGGTTTACTTGGTTAAAGAAGTCAATTTTCATACAGCTGTGGTGTAAGCTGCCCAAGCAAAGTATGAGATGCTGTTCCTCCAATTTGCGCTGGGCCTCATTCTGATAATGGAGGAGGCCCAGGACAGAAAGATCAGTGTGGTAATGGGAGGGGGAGTTAAAGTGTTAAGCAACCGGCAGATCAGGTAGGTTTGGACGGACTGAGCAGAGGTGTTCAGTGAAACGATCGCCGAGCCTGCGCTTGGTCTTGCCAATATATAGGAGTCCTCACCTGGAACAGCGGATACAGTAGATGAGGTTGGAGGAGGTGCAAGTGAACCCCTGCCTCAACTGACTGAATGCAGAGTTGGCTTCATGGAAGGAAGGAAGGGATGATGGTGGAACGTTGTTTATCGGACTGGAGGCCAGTGTGTAGTGGTGCGCCTCATGCGTCGGTGCGGGGGCCATTACTGTGTGTGATTCATATCAACAATTTTGATAAGAAAATGCAAGGTATGATTAGTAAGTTTGCAGATGGCACTATTGTGGGTTCTATCGTAGATAGTGAAGATGGTTATCAAAAATTACAGCAGGATCTTAATCAGCTAGGCAAGTGGGCTGAGGAATAGTTAATGGAATTTAACACAGATAAGTGCTAGTGTTGCATTTTGGGAAGTCAAATCAGGGCAAGACCTTCACAGTGAATTGTAGGGTGTAGTGTTGTAGAGCAAAGGGATCTAGAAGTACAGATACATTGTTCCCTGAAAGTAGTACCATAGATAGGGTGTTCAAGAGGCTTGTGGTACATTGGCCTTCATCAATCAGGGTATTAAGTACAGATGTTTGGATGTTAAGTTACAGTTGTACCACACATTGGTTAGACTGCATTTGGAGTATTGTGTTCAGTTTTGGTCACACTGCTAGAGGATGGGTGTCATTAAGCTGGAAAGAGTGTAGAGAAGATTTACGAGAATTTTGCCAAGACAAGAGGGCCTGAATTATAGAGAGAGGTTGGCCAGGCCAGAACTTTATTCCTTGCAGCGCAGGAAGCTGATCTTATAGATGTGTATAAAATCATGAGGGGATAGGGAGAATGCACCAATTCTTTTATCCAGCGTAGCAGAATCAAGAACCAGAGGACATAGGTTTAAGCTGAGAGGGGAAGACAGAACGCAAAAGCAGCTTTTTCAATCAGAGGGTGGTGGGCATATGGAATGAGCTGCCACAGGAGGTTGTTGAGGCAGGTTCTATACAGCATTGGAAAGACATTTGGGCTGATACATGAATAAGAAAGGTTTAGTGGACGTGGGCCGACTGTCGGCAAGTAGGAGTAAGGTAGAATGGGCTTCTTGGTTGACATGGACTAGTTGGGCTGAAGGTCTTGTTTCCATGCTGTATAACTGTGGGACTCTATGTCTCTATCCATGTCCTTGTAACTTTGTCAGTGTCCTATACGTGGCGACTCTTTGCATACCTTGTGTATGGTATGCAAGACAAAGAATTTCACTGTGACATGTTACGGTGAATCAATCAATCAATCAAATCAATCAATTAATCAATCAATCAATGTTTTCCAGAGATGCTGGATGTCCCGCTGAGTTACTCCAGCACTTTTTTGGTATTTTTTTAATATCTTTTTTAATGTTTTCAGTTGCAGGATTTTTGCAGCACAGAAACTGCGACAAATTTAAATGCAGATTCTACTTCTGAACTGTTTGGACTGAAATCTCGAACTTCAATTCCCGTTTTGGGAATTTCTAATATGGCTACCAAGGAAAATACTGCTTCATCCAAATTGACACAAGCTGGACCACGCCGGATGGAGGTGGTGGCTGAAATCCAATCTCGGTGGTAATTACTTTATGGAAAATTGTCTTGTTTTGTACGCAGGGAATTGTTAATTGCTGAAACCACGGGGATACAGTGGAAAATGGCTGTCAGCATCGCATGTGTGAAGGCCACAATAATGGCATATTAAAGAAAGCGGAAATTGCCATTCCTGTGGAGATTAGCAGGCAAGCACCGCGAGCAATCAAAGTGCAGAAAAGCTGTATTAATCCTGGCTTGTTTCCGTCAATACCTCAGAGGGGTTAAAGCGTATCCATGGATACTTGGTAAAGTTTGTCCCTGTGTTGCGGGTAACCATGGGATTGCTCCAGGAAGCATAAAGCTGCGGAGGAAAAACAATAGGAGCGGTTATGGAGAATCCACAAAGGTATGGGACGGGAACATGGACAGATTAGCAGAGAGCTACGATGTTCAGAATGAATATTGTGCGTATATTTTTATGTTGAATCAACAAAGCAGGAAAACACTACTACATGTCATGTTATTATGTTTAGCTAGATTGCCCTTGAAAGATGTACTGTTATTAAGTTCTTTGAGAAAACTGCAATGGATTAACCCCCTAATTTTCTGGTGCCCAGCATGTATGCAGTTGTGAAAGACTAGATGTGTATTATCACACAGACATTTTGAACAGTCTGTTGAACTGTGGAGGGTATAGAATCCAAACCCAAAGTTGTTATCAGGTCACGAGCAGGAGTCAATAATAAACAAAAATGTGGATTCTGCTGTCGTTCTTTTTCACTGCAGGGAGCCATGCATTATTTGAATGGCTGCATTTGATGAGATTATGGTGCTAATGGCCCCGGTGATATATATGGGTATTGATTTTTGTGGCATCAAAAGGGACCTGTGAATTAACAAATTTAATGTCATCTGGGATTACAAGACAAGTGTCAAGTCTATGGACCTAAGACAGGAGTCAAGGGTGTTTTATTGTCGTATGTCCGAAAATGGGTTAAACCAGCATCTGCAGTTCCTTCTTACACTTTATCTGCTCCACTGCAAAATCTTCTCAAGGTATGTCTACTTTGAAGAAGTTCTCCCCCTCTCTCCGAGGAGAGTTATTGTTCTTTGTTCTTTATCTCTCCACATCACTGTTCATATCCCTTGTTTCCCTTATCCGTAACCAGTCTGAAGAAGGGTCTCGACCCTAAACGTCACCCATTCCTTCTCTCCAGAGATGCTGCCTGTCCTGCTGAGTTACTCCAGCTTTTTGTGTCTATCTTCAATGAAAATTCTTTGTAAGAATGAACTATCGATGCTGGTTTAACTTGAAGATAGACACAAAACACTGGAGTAACTCAGTGGGTCAGGCAGCATCTCTGTAGGAAAGGAATAGGTGACGTTTTAGGCAGAGAACCAATCCTTTTCTCCAGAGATGCTGCCTGACCCACAGAGTTACTCCAGCATTTTGTGTCTATCTTCGCCAAGTCGGTAATTAGGTAAACATTCATCTTTGCAGCAACACAACAGATATGCAAACATGGTACTCAGTAGATACAATAATCAGCTGCAAAATGAGGCTCTATAAACTATTTAAAAAAATACAATATAGTGCGAATACAAAAAACAAAGCCCTAAGTCCCGAGTGTAATCTAAGCAGTTCGTAGTTTGGATTTTGGTTGGAGTTTGCTGTGTTCAATAGCCTGATGGTCGTTGGGAAGAAGTTGTTCCTGAACCTGGATGTTACAGTTTTTAGGTCATATTCAAATCAGTACAGAACTGAATCAAATATGTTGTGGTCAGGAATGGCCATGCAGTCCAGATCGCTGTGTTTAAGTCACTGTCTCTATTGGAGGTGTGGGTTTGAATCCCATTCCTGACAATTAGGGAATTAAAAATCACTATCCTCCTTCTCGGTTTGCTTGGTTTCTTCCATTGACCCCGGACCTTCCAATCAATCACAATTATTAGGGGGGCACAGTTACGCAGCTGGTAGAGCTGCTGCCTCGCAGCGCCAAAGACCTGACCTCAGGTGCTGCCTGTGTGGAGTTTACACCTTCTCCCTGCAACCACGTGCGTTTCCTCTGGGTGCTCAGCATTACATCCACACTGTTTTATTCAGGTCCTCTCAAAATGACTGCGAACATTGCCTTTGTCTTCCTCCTTCCCCAATTCAACTTACAAATTAATATTTTGGGAATCCTGCACGAGCTCTCCCAAGTTTCTTTGCACCTCCGATTTCTGAATACTCTCCCCATTTAGAAAATAGTCTACCCCTTTATTGCTATTATCAAAGTGCATGACCGCACCCTTTGTTACTCTGTATTCCAGAAACATCACCAACTCCTTCCTAAAACATAGTGTCCTTGTCTTGTTTGGTTTTGTTTTGAGATACAGCGCGGGAACAAGGCCCTCGGAATACCAAGTCTCTGCCGACCAGCGATCTCCACACACTTACGCTATCCTACGCGCACTAGGGACAATTTACAATTTCATCAACCCAATTAGCCTACAAACCTGTACATCTTTTGAGTGTGGGAGCAAACCGAAGATCCCGGAGAAAACCCATGCAGGTCACGGGGAGAACGTACAAACTCCGCACAGACAACATCCGTAGTCAGGATCGAACCTGGGTCTCTGGAGCTGTAGGGTAGCAACTCTACTGCTGTACAGCCTTTGTCATTGACTCAATTTGCCTGTCTTTTTCCCCTCATTTATTAGATTATCATTAATTAGATTAATTACGCCATTGATATCCTGAATTTGATTAAACTTCTGACGCCTTTTTCTCTACTTCTATCTCCTTCCACCTTCTTTTCATCCACCACCTACTTCTCAGAACAGCCACATCCATTATCCTTTATCGTCACAAGATATGATTATGCCATGCTCTGTGGGATTGCTTCCTATCATCCCCAATACTTCAGTTTACCTGTAACCCTACCATCTACATTATGTTGAAATTAATGTTCCCATTAGCAAGTGAAAGATATTGCACACACCCACCACATCCTCTTCTGTAAGATAAATTGTGTCCATTTTCAGCAACACCAACATTTAAAATGTTTATTTATCTAAGATATTTTTATCATTGAGATCTTCTCCTGTCCTCTAGCCTTCTTTCCCCTGAATTCCTCATTTGATTCTGGTTCCCAGACATCTCCTGCCTCACTCCACCCCACCAGTGTGATTTTGTAACTTTTATAACTTTTGGTACAGTGGTACAGTGGTACAGTGGTACAGCTGGTTGAGCAACAGCGTCACAGCACCAGAGACCTGGGGTTCAATCCTGTCTACGGGTGCTGTCTGTACGGAGTTTGTACCTTCTCCCCGTGACCACGTGGGCTTTCTGCGGGTGCTCCGGTTTCCTCCCACATTCCAAAGGTGTGCAGCTTTGTAGGTTAATTGGCCTCTGTAATTTGCCCCTAGTGTATAGGATGCGAGACATAGTCATACACTGTGGAAACAGGCCCAATGACCCAACTTGCTCACAACGACCAACATGTCCCATCTGCACTAGTCCCACATGCATGTGTTTGGCTCATATCCGTCTAAATCTGCCCAAAAAAAATTCTCCCGCGTCTTAAATCTATGTCCTCTGTTTAGTTTAATTTGGAGATACAGCACAGAAACAGGCCATTCGGCTCACTGAATCCACACCATCCAGCAATCCCTGTATGCCAATACTATCCCACACACAAGGGACAATTTCCAATCTTTACCAAAACCAATTAACCTACAAACCTATATGTCTTTGGAGTGTGGAAGGAAACTGCAGCACCTGGGGAACACCCATGCAGGTCATGGGGAGAACGTATAAACTCCATACATACAGCACCGGTAGTCAGGATCGATCCTGGGTCTCTGGCGCTGTAAGGCAGCAACTCTACCACTGTGCCACTGTGCTGCCTCTGGTTTACAATTTCCCTAGTCTGGGCCTGAGTCTCTGCATTTACACATTCTATTCCTCTCACACTTCTGCAAGATCATCCCTCATCCTCCTGCGTTCCAAGAAATAGAGTCCAAGCCTGCTCAACTTATCCATATCTCAGGCCCTTGAGTCCTGGCAACATCCTCGCAAATCTTCTCTGCGCCCTTTCCACCGTGACAACATCTTTCCTATGGAATGGTGACCAAAATTGAACACAATACTCTAAATATGGCCTCACCAACATCTTATATAACCGCAACATGACTCCCCAACGTTATACTCATTTGTCCTTTAGGCACCTCCTTCATCTCTTGTGGAAGAGTGTTCAGCTCTCACATTAGCATCATCAGTTACAATTTATCCTGAGGAACTGGTTTGGAACCAAGTCAACCTCCATTTTAAGGCGGTGCCCAAAATTAAGAGGGCCCCTCCATTGAGGAGGGTATTCTTGACCGCCATCTTTACTGGAAGTAGCCTAGAGAGCACTGGGTCTTCATTGACTGCCATCCCTTGCACCCGATCTTAAAATGATGCAATAATGTAGGTTTGAATAGGTGATTCCCTAATTTGCATGTTTTTTCCACACACTCATTTGTGTACCAGAGAGCATGATGTGTACTGCAGGCTTCAGGAGAAAAAATGCCAAATGCATAAGGGCACCGTCTCACATGGAAATCCAAAGGTAAATGTACTGGTTTGTGGCCACACACCTATCCAGAGCCATCTATACGGAGAAGAATTGGCCAAAACGTTGGGAAGGTTTAATCAGATGCAGGAAGCAGATGAACAGACTTCCATTTCACATCCCAAGTTGTTGCAATTTGCATTGCTCCCACTGAAATAATGGTCAGAGCAGATTCAAAAGGATATGATAAAAAAGCAAGAATTAACTAAATCCCACTCTTGTTAGGTTTAGCAAGGAATATCAGATGCTGGTTTGCACCAAAGATAAACACAAAATGCTGGAATAACTCAGTGGGATAGGCAGCATCTCTAGATCTAGAGATGCTGCCTGTCCCACTAAGTTATTCCAGCATTTTGTGTCTATCTTGGTTGTTTAGTTTAGTTTAGTTTAGCTTAGTTTAGTTGAAGTATAAGCAAAAGCAACGCTAATTAGCAATGGATCAGTATTTGACTGGATCTTTTGTATCTCAGCCAAGATGACAAAGGTGCTGCCTCTGGTTTACAATTTCCCTAGACTGGGCCCGAGTCTCTGCATTTACACATTCTATTCCTCCCACAATTTTGTACACTTCTGCAAGATCATCCCTCATCCTCCTGCGTTCCAAGAAATAGAGTCCAAGCCTGCTCAACTTATCCGTATCTCAGGCCCTTGAGTCCTGGCAACATCCTCGCAAATCTTCTCTGCTCCCTTTCCACCGTGACAACATCTTTCCTATGGAATGGTGACCAAAATTGAACACAATACTCTAAATATGGCCTCACCAACATCTTATATAACCGCAACATGACTCCCCAACGTTATACTCATTTGTCCTTTAGGCACCTCCTTCATCTCTTGTGGAAAAGTGTTCAGCTCTCACATTAGCATCATCAGTTACAATTTATCCTGAGGAACTGGTTTGGAACCAAGTCAACCTCCATTTTAAGGCGGTGCCCAAAATTAAGAGGGCCCCTCCATTAAGGAGGGTATTCTTGACTGCCATCTTTACTGGAAGTAGCCTAGAGAGCACTGGGTCTTCATTGACTGCCATCCCTTGCACCCGATCTTAAAATGATGCAATAATGTAGGTTTGAATAGGTGATTCCCTAATTTGCATGTTTTTTCCACACACTCATTTGTGTACCAGAGAGCATGATGTGTACTGCAGGCTTCAGGAGAAAAGGTGCCAAATGCATAAGGGCACCTTCTCACATGGAAATCCAAAGGGAAATGTACTGGTTTGTGGCCACACACCTTTCCGGAGCCATCTATACGGAGATGAATTGGCCAAAACGTTGGGAAGGTTTAATCAGATGCAGGAAGCAGATGAACAGACTTCCATTTCACATCCCAAGTTGTTGCAATTTGCTTTGCTCCCACTGAAATAATGGTCAGAGCAGATTCAAAAGGATATGATAAAAAAGCAAGAATTAACTAAATCCCACTCTTGTTAGGTTTAGCAAGGAACTTCAGATGCTGGTTTGCACCAAAGATAAACACAAAATGCTGGAATAACTCAGTGGGATAGGCAGCATCTCTAGATCCAGAGATGCTGCCTGTCCCACTAAGTTATTCCAGCATTTTGTGTCTATCTTGGTTGTTTAGTTTAGTTTAGTTTAGCTTAGTTTAGTTGAAGTATAAGCAAAAGCAACGCTGATTAGCAATGGATCAGTATTTGACTGGATCTTTTGTATCTCAGCCAAGATGACAAAGGAGGTCTGTCAAATGCTTTTGGATGAGTAAGTGAAATATCATTTGGATGCTTAAGCGAAATTTGGGCAGCACAGTGGCGCAACGGTTTAGCTGCTGCCTCACAGCGCTAGAGACCCAGGTTCGATCCTGAATACGGGTGCTGTCTGTGCAGAGTTCTTACACTCTCCCTGGGACAGTATGGGTTTCCCCCAGGTGCTCCTCTTTCCTCCCTTACCCCAAAGACGTGCAGTTTTGTGTTTTACAAGTTTTTATGCCAAGTTATGACCAGAACAAAACATTGCCATATCAGAAGTTCAGCTTCAAAGATCATTTTTCTTAGTAAAGCTGAACCTGAATTCAGCTCAGGGTACCAGCTGGGTTTTTAATATTTCGTATCTATTTTCATTTCACCAATATGATCACAGTGACCTACTTCACACAGAATAAAGGCTTTGCACTGGTTCACACAATGTGCACAATTGACTACTTTTCTGAAAAGGTTTTAAATTTTGTGTGAAACACACGACCATTACATTTTTAATTAATTAATGAAATTAATTGAAGAAACTATGAAGGTGAAGACGGGCTGGTTGGAAAAAAATCCTTTAAAATGGTTGGCAATCTGTTATTAACACAATGCATGGGATAAAGGTTGAAAGCTATTTCCTGGTATGTTGAAGGCCAACTCTGGTCAGACTGACTGCAAAAACCTCTTGAAAATCTGCCTTGCAACACATTTGAACAAAGGAGCCCACCTAGCGATCCTTCAATTAAGTCAATGAAATAAAAGATTAAGAAAAAAAAGAAAAAAGAAATCCTTGAAAGTGGCTGTCACAGGTAGATAGGGTGGTCAAAAAGGCTTTTAGAAACATAGAATATAGGTGCAGGAGGAGGCCATTCGGCCCTTTGAGCCAGCACCGCCATTCATTGTGATCATGGCTGATCATCCACAGTCAGTAACCTGTGCCCAACTTCTCCCCATATTCCTTGATTCCACTAGCCCCCAGAGTTCTGTCTAACTCTCTCTTAAATTCATCCAGTGAATTGGCCTCCACTGCCCTCTGTGGCAGATAATTCCACAAATTCACAACTCTCTGGCTGAAAAAGTTCCTTCTCACCTCAGTTTTAAATGGTCTCCCCTATATTCTAAGACTGTGGCCCCTGGTTCTGGACTCCCCTAACATTGGAAACATTTTTCCTGCATCTAGCTTGTCCAGTCCTTTTATAATTTTATATGTCTCTATAAGATGGCACATTGGCACATTGGCCTTCATTAGTCAGAGTATTGAGTACAGACGCTGGGAGGTCATGTTGCAAATTATATAAGATGTTGGTGAGACCACATTTAGAGTATTGAGTTCTGTTTTGGGCATCATGTTATAGGAAAGATGTTGTCAAACTGGAAAGGGTGCAGAGGACATTTACGAGGATGTTGCCAGGTCTCAAGGGTCTGAGCTATATGGAGAGGTTGAGCAAGCTAAGACTCTATTCCTTGGAGCGCAGGAAGATGACGGACAATCTTATAGAGGTATACAAAATCTTAAGAGGAATAAATCAGGTAAATGCATAGAATCCTTTGCCCAGAGTAGGATAGTCAAGAACCAGAGGATATAGGTTTAAGGTGAGAGGGAAAAGATTTAATTGGAACCTGAAGGGTAACTTTTTTACACAAATGATGGTAGGTGTATGGAATGAGCTGCAGGAGGAGGCAGTTGAGGCAGGTACTATTGCAATATTTAAGAAACATTTACACAGATACATGGATAGGACAGGTTTAGAGGGATTAGGGCCAAAAGCAGGCAGGTAGGACTAATGTAGATGAGACATGTTGATCGATGTGGGTAAGTTGGGTCGAAGAGCCTGTTTCCATGCAGTATGTGGCCATGACTATCAGATCCTTTCCTTGACAAATATTCACTCAAACGGTGCGTTTGGTGCAGACCGAGTAAAGCCAATCCTCAAACCCACCTCCATGTTCTTAAGTTACTTATAATCCCAATGATGAGTGATTTTTCAGGAGAGTGTTATCTCGAACTTTGAAGAAGTGGGAGGGTATATGATGCATGTGCAGACCGAGGAGCTTAATGTATTGGCACAATATGTGCTAAGGTCATTGTAGGCCGAGGGGCTTGTTCCTGTGCTGTACTGTCCGCTATGGCCTGCGCGGTCACCCGGTTGCTAAACACTTTAACTCCCCTTTTCATTCCCATACTGACCTTTCTGTCCTGGGCCTCCTCCATTGTCAGAGTGAGGCAAAACGTAAATTGGAGGAACAGCACCTCATATTTCGCTTGGGCAGCTTACAACCCAGAAGCATGATTTTGATTTCTCTAATTTCAAGTAACCCTTGCATCCTCTCTCTCTCCGTCCCTCCACCACCCTACTCGTTGTACTCATTTCACTGTCGTCCTGCTGAGTTTCATTGTTTGTATTCCTCATTATCACCTTCCCCACAGCCACCAGTGGACCATTGTGGGCTCCATCATTCCTTAATCATCGTTGCTGGCTTTGATCTATCTTTTTGCATTTCTTTCATTAATTTGTTCTATGTACCTTTTCATATCTCTTGGTTCCTTCTCCCCTGACCCTCAGTCTGAAGAAACGTCTCGACCCGAAACCTCACCTATTCCTTTTCCCCAGAGATGCTGTCTGACCCGCTGAGTTACTCCAGCTTTTTGTGTCTATCTTTGGTGTAAACCAGCATCAGCAGTTCCTTCCTGCACACTGCACTGTTCTATGTTCTACGTAATGAAAATCAAATATGAGCAGGACCATGTTTAATATTTAATGGTAACCTCTTGAGGATGCATCAACCCATGCAAATGCAACTAGCTGGCTAGATAGGAAAATGGGAGTTCAACTGATTAGAAGATAATAATTTTACTGTTATTCACTGTCCTTGAGAAAGAGGAGAAGATACCAGGCTACACAATTTATTTGCATTGCATAAGGTAAGCAAAAGACTCATGTTTGTATTACAAACCAAATAAATGTGGTAATTTTGTAAATGAGTTGTTGGGGCTTACAGCATTAGCTGTTATCTGTCCTGCTGTCTCCACCAGCCAACTCACTTTGAGACAGCACCGTAATTTATATGCTTTATAATTAAAGTTAATGGAATATTTTATTTTGCCCTTGTGCTCATACCTGATGGCTTGAAGGATTGGTGTACGTGAATGAATGTTCAGCTGTAGAGAGGGGGCAGCTGTCAGAGAGACATCTGATGTACTAAAACTGACCTTCTGGAGGCGTTTAAATCAGCCTAGGTTTTCACTCTGAATTGGTATCCAGTATTCGTGCTTGTAGGTTCATGTGAAAGGACATTTTGGAGGATGGAAGAAGTGGTGAAGAGGGTATTTTTAAAGCAGACATTGACAAGTACTTGATTAGTAAGGGTGTCAAAGGTTACGGGGAGATGGCAGGAGAGTGGGGTTGAGAGGGAAAAAATAGATCAGCTGGGCCGAATGGCCTGATTCTGTTCCTATGACTTCTGAACTTATTGTCACTGCTTACGGGAATTAACTTTTCAACACCCACAATTTAGGCTTCTGCTTAAGAGCTGATATAACATTTTTCGGGAGTTGTTCTTTGATCGTACTTGGAGAGAAGTGGGGGATGATGGTGATGTTGGGGTGGGGAGATTTGAAATTTCTCAGAGGGGAAACTTTGCTTTTGCTTCTTTCTTATAAACCATAGATATCTTCATAAATGCTCATGTGCCAGAGTTTGCAACATAGAAACATAGAAAATAGGTGCTGGAGGAGGCCATTCGGCCCTTCGAGCCAGCACCGCCATTCATTGTGATCATGGCTGATCGTCCACAATCAATAACCCGTGCCTGCTTTCTCCCCATATCCCTTGATTCCACTAGTCCCTAGAGCTCTATCTAACTCTCTCTTAAATCCATCCAGTGATTTGGCTTCCACTGCCCTCTGTGGCAGAGAATTCCACAAATTCATAACTCTCTGGGTGAAAAAGTTCCTTCTCACCTCAGTTTTAAATGGCCTCCCCTTTATTCTAAGACTGTGACCCTTGGTTCTGGACTCACCCAAAATTGGGAACATTTTTACTGCATCTAGCTTGTCCAGTCCTTTTACAATTTTATATGTTTCTATAAGATCCCCTCTCATCCTTCTAAACTCCAGTGAATACAAGCCTAGTCTTTTCAATCTTTCCTCATATGACAGCCCCGCCACCCCAGGGATCAATCTCGTGAACCTACGCTGCCCAGCCTCAATTACAAGGATGTCCTTCCTCAAATTAGAAAACCAAACTGTGCACAATACTCCAGATGGCAGGCAATTTGACATAAACAGTGTATGAAGGAACTGCAGATGCTGGTTTACACCAAAGATAGACACAAAATGCTGGAGTAACTCAACTGGTCAGGCAGCATCACTGGAGAAAAAGAATAGGTGACATTTCGGGTCGGAAATCTTCTTGACACAAACGGTGATGTGTTAGATGACCAGTCAATCTCTTTGGTGACGTGGTTGAGAAATAAACACAGATTAAGATATCCGAAGAACACCACTGCTCTTCAAGATGTTCAAGGACAACGTTAACTCCGCCTGGGCGATCAACACACATTTTGTTTGTCAGCACCTCTGCAACTCAACATACAAGATTATTAAGGGGTTGGACACGTTAGAGGCAGGAAATATGTTCCCAATGTTGGGGGAGTCCAGAAACAGGGGCCACAGTTTAAGAATAAGGGGTAGGCCATTTAGAACGGAGATGAGGAAAAACTTTTTCAGTCAGAGAGTTGTGAATCTGTGGAATTCTCTGCCTCAGAAGGCAGTGGAGGCCAATTCTCTGAATGCATTCAAGAGAGAGAGCTAGATAGAGCTCTTAAGTATAGTGGAGTCAGGGGGTATGGGGAGAAGGCAGGAACGGGGTACTGATTGAGAATGATCAGCCATGATCACATTCAATGGTGGTGCTGGCTCGAAGGGCCGAATGGCCTCTTCCTTCACCTATTGTCTATTGTCTATTGACAGCATTGGACACTTTTGCACAGTGCCTACATTGCTCATGTATTCAAGCTTCTTGACTGGGGTGTTGGTCCAAGGCTTTCGAACACTGAAGTGAAAGTGGCTTTAATATGTTTCTGCTGGTAGTGATATTTTCATGGCCAAATTGTTCCTACGCACTAGGGACAATTTGCAATTTTACCAAAGCCAATTAACCGGGAGGAAACCGGAGCACATGGAGAAAACCCATACGGTCACAGAGAGAATGTACAAACTCCATACAAACAGCACCCTTAGTCAGGATCGAACCTGGTTATCTGGCACTGTAAGGCAGCAGCTCTACTGCCCTCATTTCCCATCTGCCCTCATTTGGCTAGTATGCCTCATATTCAACAAGCAGTAAGTTATCCGTAGAGGATAGTCCTCACATGATTGGAGAGGAGAGTGTTGGCAGGGTGTAGTAAGGTGTTGCAGACACTGGTATATACCGAATATAGACACAAAATGCTGGAGTAACTTAGTGGGTCAGGCAGCATCTCTGAAGAAAATGAATAGGTGACACTTCGGGTCAAGACCCTTCTTCAGACTGAGAGTTGGGGAAGGGGATACGAGAGATATATGAGATCAATAGAACAAAATAATGAAAGATGTGCAATCTTTGCAATGTAAGATAGGCAATGAAAGATATGCATATCTTTCATTCATTTGTTCTATTTAGCTTCTATATCTCCCGTTTCCCTTTCCCCTGACTCTCAGTCTGAAGAAGGGTCTGGACCCGAAAGGTCACCTATTCCTTTTCTCTAGAGATGCTGCCTGTCACGCTCCAGCTTTCCTCCCACTCCAGCTTTCCTCATATTCCAGCTTTTTGTGTCTATCTTCGGTCTCGGCAGGATGTTAGACAGCAAGCACTGTAGCAACGCACAGGAAGTCTTCATTATCTTGCAGGCTGGGTGCGTAATTTGCAAATTAATTTCCTTATCAATATACCTTGGGTGGTACATATTAGTAAGAAAGATTATTGTCCACATACAAGATTGAGACAGAGAAAGAGTGGTACAGACACATAAATCAAATAACGATATAAGTGAATTTAACCAAGACATTGGGGCACATTTCCAGAGGAATAAATTCAACAAAGCAAAGTTATGTTAAACATACTATATACCTAAAATGTTGGTCTTTGTAACCTATAAAGGTCAATGAGGACGGGGGAAGCAGATGAAACATATTAGAAAGATATCAGAACTTAAGGTTACACATATCAAGAAAGAATAGATGGCATCTTTTTCTCTAGAAAAGAGATAATTGAAGATTGATCTGATAGAGATTGTTAAGGTTAGCTGGCGTAGGCAGGGAAATGTTTCCATAAAAAGGCCAGAAATTCTCAATATTAAATTCATTGGAAATTCATAATGTCTTTTCCTGGAAGGTAGATAAAGTATGGAACCTGCAATTATATCGCAAACATAAAATGGGTCTCATGGCATGGTGATGTTATTTTCATCTCTTACAACTTCCTTCCACTTCACCATTCTTTATATCAGGCAATTTTCCCGTTATTTCATCTTGCTCTCCTTTCTTTTTCCATTGTTGCGGCCAGAAATCTGGACAATTCTGTCTCCTGGTTCGGATGAAAGACAACAATATGAAGCCCTTCACTCTGGGTCTTCTAAACTGCCTACTTGTTACTAGTGGAGTGACACAGTGGTAGCATTGCTGCCTTACAGCACCAGAGACTCGGGTTTGACCCTGATTACCAGTGCACTTTGTATGGAGTTTGTATGTTTTCCCTGTGACTGCGTGGGTTTTCTCTGGGTGCTCCGGTTGCATACTGTATCTCTAAGCTAAAGAAACGTCACCTCACTACGTTCTCCAGAGATGCTGCCTGACCTGTTGAGTTACTCCAGCACTTTGTATCCTTTTGTGTATTAACCAGCATCTGCAGTTCTTTGTTTCAGGGTAATGCGCGGTGATCCTGAATAATTGAGATGAATATAAAGTATTTATTTCCCTTATTGAGATAATTTTATTGCGGTTTGGGGAGCAAATATTGGCAAAGTAATTGTAATATTCCTTCGGCAGCATGTTCATAGTCCAAAGTAAAATGTTCCGATAACAAAGACACACATGGCATCGAGTCTTTAATTTAGAATTAGGAAAATATTATGATTTTTTTCAATTAACTGAGAACAGCATTTATGTGATTTGGATTTCTCACTTCATTGGAAATGAAATGGGGAAAATAATCAGCCCTGCCTTTCTGTGCTCTGGCTCTCTATAACCCTGGCACCAATAGTTATTGGAGGGAGAGTGTGTGGGGCAGAGAGATGAAGGAGGAAAACCAAAAAATGTCCAGAATGAAGAAAACTCTGGTGGATTTAATGACAGAGGTTTGCTCTCACCTTCTCACTGGGTGTTCTGAGTAGACTTTAGAGTTTAGAGTCTGAAGAAGGGTCTCGACCCGAAACGTCACCCATTCCTTCTCTCCCAAGATGCTGTCTGACCTGCTGAGTTACTCCAGCATTTTGTGAATAAATACCTTCGATTTGTACCAACATCTGCAGTTATCTTTTTATACTACTTATTAGACTTTAGAGATACAGTGTGGAAACAGACCCTTCGGCCCACCGAGTCCGTGCTGACCAGTGGTACCCCGTACACTGGCACTATCCCACACACCAGGGACAATTTACAACTTACAGAAGTCAATGAACCTACAAACCTGTAAAGCCTTTGGAGTGTGGGAGGAAACCGGAGCACCCGGAGAAAACCCACATGTTCACAGGGAAAATGTACAAACTCCGTACAGATAGCAGCCGAGGTCAGGATCGACTCCGGGTCTCTGGCAGGGTAAGGCAGCAGCTCTACTGCTGTGCCACTGCTACACAACTTTCCAAGTTTAGGGTGGGGACTTTGTGAAACTATATTTCAAGGAGCTTTGGTGAAGGTCATCGCCTATTCATCACAGTGCCTAAGGACTGCTAAACTATTGGAAGAGCCAGCTTTTGGATTAGATTGAGGGCCCAGCTACTCTCCAAGGTGGACAGAAAATGTCCAGAGGCACCAGATCAAGAAAAGCAATGAATTTATCTTCAGAATCCTGCACAGTGCTTACCTCAAATCCAATGTCTTGAAATAGATTATTTGGTCATTATTAAATTGGGTGCTCGCCGTGTGTACAGCAGTAACTACACTACCGTTATGAATTGGTTAGAGCTGTTCAGAAAGGAATGTGAAAGGTGGCATGTAATCATAACTCGTTCTCAGTATAAGTAAAATAAATGCAAACAACCTTCCCTTGTGAGTTTCTGGATTGATGTGACTGGAATTTATTGGGATCGCGGTTACAAGTGAGTCATTGGCTGGCTTCGACAAATGAAAATATCGGCCAGCATTCCTTTAGTTTAGTTTAGTTTAGAGATACAGCGTGGAAACAGGCCCTTTGGCCCACCGAGTTCATGCCGACCAGAGATCACCTCATACACTATCACTATCCTACACACTGGGGACAATTTACAATTTTACCAAAGCCAATTAACCTACAAAATTGTATATCTTTGGAGTGTGGGAGGAAACCGGAGTAACCGGGAAAATCTAAACGGTCACGGAGAAACATAGAAACATAGAAAATAGGTGCAGGAGTTGACCATTTGGCCCTTCGAGCCAACACCGTCATTCAAAAAAAGGAAAATGACTTTGGTCATTCAACAAGTCTAAATTTAGAATTAACCTTAGATTAAAACATAATTCATACTCCTGCTTTTGTCTTTCCTTCCAGTTTCGGGAAACTTCTCAGCTCTGTATTTGCACAGTGTTAAATATATATTCAGCAAATGAGAGTCAGCAGTCGATATACTTATTTTAACATTGCCATTGTCACCTTTATGGTAATGGGACATTAATGCCACAAAATTCTTGTCTGCAAAAGGTTGTACTGCCATGTTGGTAGGTAATTTAGAACAAAAAAGTATTTTTCTTGCAAACGGCGCCTGTTTATCAAATCATTCGATTTGTTCTCTTGTTGGTTGCCTGGTTTGTGCCATTACGAAGATGAGCACTTTTCAGATGTTTTGGAAGATTTTGCATATTTCAGCTCTTACTTGATCATATCAGTCGTGACTTCAGCCTGCTCTGTGCACCTTCAACCCACAACAAAGCTGCTCGCTGCAATAAGAAACAGCTGACAGTGTGCATCGGAGGGAAAGAAGGCAGACTTTCTTTTCTCAACGCTGAGGCGAGAAGTTGGTGGATGACGCAGGTCGGGTGCTGCCAGCGCTGGGTGCAGTTCTGCTGGGTGCCCACCACCGCTGCCTTGCGGTTCGATGTTCCATCAGATACCCTCTCGTGAGGATGCATAATAAAACATGAAAGGAAATGCTCCATTTGCACTGCACCTGAGAATAGCAAAGCCTTAAAAAAATATTCCTCTGCGGTACATTTTTCTTTCCACGCACTTACCTGAAGTAGCTAGCAAAACAGAAAATATTAAGTGCAGGCAGGTGACAATGCATCCTGGATTAACGTTGTTATGTTTTAGCTGCATGAAATTTGAAGTAAAGATTTGGCAGATTAGTGCTTAGGGTGTGAACTCTTTGCATTGTTGATTTGAACACCTACCCTGGGCTGATAGTTGTTTTAGGTGTTACTTGCTCTGTGCTTCCCAACCCACAGACCTCAAGCAATGCAGACATTGGTGAACTTCACAACCTTCACAGCGAGCATCTTTATGAAGTCAAGTATTGAAAGCGACTTTATTGGCAGGGTAGTTGCACTGACAGACTTAGAAACAATTTGAATTGCAAGATTAATATTTGGATGGAAACGCAGAGCTTATTATGTTAAAAAAGCTTGATCCTTTGCTTACTGAGTGAAAGGATTGACTTTGAATATTATATTTTCTAACTCATGTTTCAGCACCTAATAAGTTGTTTCATTATTTTGTGTTACATTCTCTTCACATCCAGGATGTGCAAGTAAAATGGAACGTTGAATTTTGTTCAGAAAGATGGTTGACAAAAAAAGTATTTTATGTTTTATTTTTTCGTACAGGATACACGAGGTATATATGTGAAATTTACCTATCTCACAGATCTGATGCAGTGCAACATGCTGGCGACACATTAGAATAATTTAATGTGGTTTGTGGTGTTTAATGAGCTGCCTATGCAGTTATAGGTGAACTTCAAGTTAAACTAGAGAAGATGTGCATAGAGAAATGATATAACTATCTGGAGTTAAATCTGCGACATTAATCTGATCCAGACACAGGTTTGATCCTGAGCCTGGGTGCTATATGTGTGGAGTTTGCACATTTTCCCTGTGAATGCGTGTGATTTGTCTGGGTGCTCCACGTTCCTCCCATGTCCCAGAGACTTGAGGGTTTGTAGCTTAATTGGTCTCAGCAAAATTGCCCTTTAGTGTGGAGGGAGTGGATGAGAAAGTGGGATAACATAGAACCAGCATGAATGGACGATCGGTGGCTGGCATAGACTCAGTGGGCCGAAGGGCCTGATTCCATGTTGTATCTCTATCTCCAAAGTAATCTGAACTGCAGAATTTGGTTCAAAAGACGCAAAAGCCTGTATTCTGCATAATTCTTAGTGAATGCTTTGGAAGAGAATGCTGTTAAACCATTGCCATTAAATTGCCATTCCAAAGCATCATTAAAGTTTATCGCAGAACATGGCCTAGTTAATGAAAATATTTGTTTTCTATGGTGCTTTTCAAAATCAGCCAATCTGCATTTGGCATGGGCCAAGTAGCATCAATGTGAAACCGAATGAAAAATAGACACAAAAAGCTGGAGTAACTCAGTGGGTCAGGCAGCATCTCTGGAGAAAAGGAATAGGTGATGATTCAGTCAAGACCCATCTTCTGACTGAGAGCCAGAGGAGAGGGAAACTGAAGGTATGGAAATGTGCAGAATGGATCAGGGCCAAAGAGCCCACTGATGACCAAAGAGCCCACAATAGTCCACTGTTGGCTGTGGGGGAGGTGATAATGAGAGGGTACAAACAATAAACTGAGCAGGGCGACTAGGGTGGGGGAGAACGGTGAGAGAGGGAATGCAAGGATTACTTGAAGTTAGAGAAATCAATATTCATACCACTGGGATGTAAGCTGCCCAAGTGAGATGCTGTTCCTCCAATTTGCGTGTGGCCTCACTCTGACTGTGGAGGAAGCCAGGACAGAAAGGTCAGAATGGGAATAGGAAGGGAAGTTAAAATGTTTGGAAACTGGTTAGTATGACTAATTGAAGTTTTACTATAAACTAGGACAGTATATTGTGTTTTTCTGTCAGGATTCCAATTCAACAGAGAGCAGTTGATTTCTCAAATGTCAAAGGTACATTTTGCTGAATTTATTTAATGGACATAAACAGGAGTCTTGGAGGCTAGATTTTTGCCTGCACTGCCAGGCATAATGGATCATTCAGGGATTATAGATCTCGTTCAGTTTTAGAGCCTGTCTGATGTTCATCTCATTGTACTTGGATGGGTTCGATGATGGGTTCGATGAGGTGGAGAAACTGTTCTGGCAGTTGACCGTCCAGATAGTGAATATGGGAATGTAGCCCGTTTGGTTTATTAGAACTTGTTACATTTGTAATTAATAATAATAATAATAATAATACATTTTATTTATATAGCGCTTTTCATATACTCAAAGACGCTTTACAGAGATTTTGAGAACATAGGGAAATTAATAAATAGATAAATAAGTAAATAAATAAATGAACAGAGAAAGGAGACAGTAGGTGAGGTGACCTTCAGTGGTTGAAGGCAGTACTGAACAGGTGAGACTTCAGCGATGTTTTGAATGTGGTGAATGTGGGGGAGTCTCTAACGGTTTGGGGTAGTGAGTTCCATAGGGTGGGAGCAGCGATGGAGAAAGCCCTGTCCCCCCAGGATCTGAGTTTAGTCCGGATGTGGGGGGATAGGAGATTGGCAGCGGCAGAGCGGAGGGTGCAGGTGGGAGTGTGCCTGTGGAGGAGGTCGGTCAGGTAGGATGGGGCCAGGTTATGGAGGGCTTTGTAGGTTATGAGGAGGATTTTGTACTGGATTCTCTGGGGGATGGGGAGCCAGTGGAGTTTATAAAGGACGGGGGTGATATGGTCACGGATCGAGGTGTGTGTGAGTAGACGGGCAGCGGAGTTTTGAATGTATTGAAGTTTATTGATGATTTTTGAGGGTGCGCCATAGAGGAGGCTGTTGCAGTAGTCCAGACGGGAGGTGATGAAGGCGTGGATGAGGGTTTCTGCAGCTGTGGAGGAGAGGGATGGACGGAGACGGGCAATGTTTTTGAGGTGGAAGAAGGCTGTCTTTGTGATGTGTTTGATGTGTTTGTCGAAGGAGAGGGTTTGATCAAGGATGATTCCAAGATTCCGGATGTGAGGTGAGGTGGATACTGGGAGACCATCAATGTTGAGGATGAAGTTTTGGGTGGATTTGGTGAGCATTTTTGGACCAATGATGATGATTTCAGATTTGTTGCAATTGAGTTTGAGGAAGTTTGATTGAAGCCAAGATTTTATTTCAGTAATGCAGTTTGTCAGTGTAGTGTGTGTGGTGGAGGAGATTGACTTGGTGGAGATGAGGAGCTGGATATCATCGGCGAAGCAGTGGAAGTTGAGACCATGACGGCGGATTAATTGACCAAGGGGGAACAGGTAGAGGATGAAGAGGAGGGGGCCAAGGACTGAGCCTTGGGGGACACCTTGGGGGAGGGGAGCGGTGGGGGATTTACAGTTGTTAATGGAGATGAACTGGTGTCTGTCAGAGAGGTAAGATTTAAACCAGGATAGGGCTGTGCCGGTGATGTTAAGGGAGGTTTCAAGTCGGGTGAGGAGAATGGAGTGATTTATGGTGTCAAAGGCGGCGCTGAGGTCAAGTAGGATGAGGATGTTGAGGTTGCCAGCGTCGGAGGAGAGGAGAATGTCGTTTGTGATTTTGAGGAGCGCAGTTTCAGTACAGTGGTTTGAGCGGAATCCAGATTGGAAAGTTTCATACAGGTTATTGGTAGAGAGGTGGTATTTTAGTTGGGAAGCTACAGCACGTTCCAAAACTTTGGACAGAAAGGGTAGGTTGGAGATTGGTCTGAAGTTGTTTGGGGTGTCAGGGTTTAGACCAGGTTTTTTCAGAATGGGGGTGACAGCAGCGATTTTGAGGGATGGCGGGACGATGCCAGTGGACAGGGAGGAGTTTATTGTTGCAGTGATAAGTGGAGAGAGAGCAGGAAGGCAGGCCTTGACAAAGCTGGAGGGGATGGGGTCCAGAGAGCAGGTGGCAGTTTTTATTCCTGTGAAGAGGTCAGAGAGGTCGGTGGGGGAGATTGGGGAGAACTGAGGCAGGGGCTGACAGGATAAGGGGGGGGCAGGTGGTTTGAGGGGGAGCAGGTGCGTTGGTGGTTAAGGTGCTGTAGATGTTGTCTATTTTGCTTTGGAAGAATGAAAGGAAAGTGGTGCATTTGTCAACTGTGAATGATTGGGAGATGGTGTCCAGGGGGCTGAGGAGTTTGTTTATTGTAGAGAAGAGTGTTTTGGGGTTTCCGGAGCCAGAGTGAATTATTTGAGAGTAGTAGGTGGAGTGGGCATGGGAGAGGGCATCTTTATAGTGCTGTATGTGGTCTTTGTAGGCTTGGGAGTGAATTGTGAGACCTGTTTTGTTGCGGAGTCTTTCAAGTTGACGGGCATGAGTTTTCATCACGCGGAGTTCAGGGGTAAACCAGGGAGCAGAGTGGGTGAAGGAAACTGTTTTGGTTTTTATAGGTGCAAGCTGGTCGAGGCAGGAGGAGAGAGTGCGGTTGTAGTAGTCAGTGAGGTCAGAGGGGCTGTGGAGGTCAACGAAGGGAGAGGCGGACATTATTTCAGAGAGGGAGGATGAGAGCGAGGTAGGTGAAACAGAGTTCAGCTTGCGGAAGTTTATTTTGCGTTTTTGCTTTGGAGCTGGGGTGGGAATGTTGACGGACATGGTGATGGCTAAGTGATCAGAGAGGGTGGGGTCGGAGCCAGAGAGGTGATGTAGATTTAGTCCAGTGGAGCAGACAAGGTCCAGAATGTGCCCACGGTTATGGGTGGGAAAATTTACGTGTTGAGTGAGGTTAAAGCAGTTGAGTATTTCAGTGAAGTCAGCGGTTATTGTGGAGTCAGTGGAGTCCATGTGGATGTTGAAATCACCGAGGAGGAGGATTGAGGGGGAGAGAGAACAGAACTGGGTCAGAAAGTCAGAGAAGTCAGAAAGGAATGATGGGTGTGGTTTGGGAGGGCGGTAGACAACTGCCATGACTAATTTTGTGTGGCCAGAGAGTTTGAAAGCCAGGTGTTCAAATGACGGAGCAGATGAGATGGAGATGAGGTTGATCTTGAAGTCCTGTCGGTGAATTACGGCAATCCCACCACCTCGGCCTTCCGAGCGTGGTTTATTGATGTAGGAGTATCCGTTGGGTGTAGTGAGGTTGAGTGAGAGGTAATCCAGAGGTTGTTGCCAGGTTTCTGTCAGACAGAGGAAGTCCAGTTTATTTTCCAGGATGAAGTCATTTAGAATGAGGCTTTTATTGTTGAGGGACCGGATGTTGAGCAGAGTGAGCTTCATGTTGCTTTGTATGGTGTGGATGGACACGGGTGATTTAGCCAGGGCTTGTCGACAGGGGGCACGCTCGTGTGCGTTATTGTGATGATGTAATGGACGAGTGGAAGTCCGATCAGCTGACCAGAGTGTAGGGATTGAGTGACCGGTCTGGGAGTAGACAAACTTGTGACCGGAGCCTCTGTGGATGTATTTGGGTCGTCGTAGAAGTCCGTGGTTGATGATGGCAGAGATGCATGGCGGAGTGGAGTGGTTGTTGAGCTGGAGCAGTCTCGCAGCAAAGTACTTCAGTGCCATGCCAGGCAGGAGCGAAGGAGCATAGAGCCCAGAGAGATCAAAAGGTCACAGCAGGCACAACAGGCTGATCCAGAGCAAGGCCTATGAGGATCGAGGAAGCTGAGCAGCCTGAGGGTTAATACTGAGCTGAGGATGTGCAGGCAGAGGAGGTAGCCAGGCAAGCAGGCAAGCAAGCAGGCAGCCAGGCAGCTGTTAGCGTTAGCCTTAGCGTTAGCGTTAGCGATTTGATGACGTCAGCGCTAGCTGTCAGGTAACCCACAGGGGAGCAGTCCAAGCCAGCAGAGACAGGAGCACAGACAGGAGTGAGAGGTCCAAGGGTGCGGAGTCCAAGGGTGCGGAGGCAGCAGTGGAAGAGCTGGGCAGATGATACCAGGTCAAGCAGAAGGATTAGTTTAAGTAGAGGGATTTTTTCAAATCTGAGAAATCTTTTTAAAAACGGCAAAATTAATCCAAAAATAGAAGTGGTGAGAAGCGGCGAACAAACAACGCCAGCGTCCTCTCACGTCACTTCCGGACTATTGAGTCTGTCTGTGGTCTGAGATCCCTCCACTTCACAGGGGTTTTATTGCATGATGGAATTTTTGTCAAACTTCTTCTCCCTTAGTTGATACTTGCTAGACTAAACTCCAGCAACAATTGGCAGCTGTTAGCTTTTTTAGTTGACCATTTCCCTGCAGGGAGAAGCTCGGAATCCCTGAAGACCGGAGAGTTGACGAGGGAGCTGCTGGTGACGACGGATGTGAGGAGTGGTCCGGAAGGAGAGGGACCGGGAGCATTGCCTCCAGCGCCCTCAAGGTCAGCTGCTGGAGGCACCCACTGGAGCACAGAGGTGGTGGGGCAAGGAGAGGGATGTCGGATTGGGGACCTGCAGCAGCCTGGGGCTTACCTGGGCTTAACTGGTTCGAGGGTGCTCCAGTACGTCCAACTTACGAATCGGACTTTGGACTTTGGACTTTTTCTTTGTAAACGGCGCCAAAATATGGCGACTGTGCATTTGTGGGTTGCGCACAATAATTTCACTGTGCTGTGCACACGTGACAATAAAGATCCATTGAACCGTTGGCATGGGCCTAGTTTCCGGATTATTATTAACACAGGGGATTCACGAGGCAAACTCAATCTCTTCTTCCCCTAGCATTTCCATCAGGAATCATGGGTTAGCAATCCCGGTCAGATCCTCCTGTCTGATAGTTTTCCCATTAGCAATCTCAGATCCTGAGGTCAACTATGGATTTTTTCTGCACCCCATCTCAAATCTACCAGCTCACAAAAAAACGCGATGAATCACAGTGAAAAGGTTCGATCTTAGAGTAGGTATTAGCCCACGAGGAGCATTTCCTCACCACAAATTAGAAAGAATGAATGAATGAATGAATGATACTCTATACTTTATTTTCACATGTACCTAGGTACAGTGAAATGCTTTGTTTTGCATAAAACGTAGACAGTACACAAGTGTCGCCACATGTCTGGCCCTGACAAAGGTACAACGTATTGAACAGTCCTATCTACGGCCCTCTGCCGCACATGTCAGCAGACCTAAACCCCCTCCAGACCACCCCACCAGTTCCCCCTTCATTCTCGAAGCCTCCCCCCCCTCGCCAAGACCCCCATCATAAGGTCACAAGGTCACAAGGAATAGTAGTAGAATTGGGCCATTCGGCCCATCAAGTCTACTCCGCCATTCAATCATGGCTGATCTATCTCTCCCTTCTTACCCCATTCTCCAGCCTTCTCCCCATAACCTCAGACACCCGTACTCATCAAGAATCTATATATCTTGGTCGATCGGGTCATGGAAATTCGGCCTTACAGAATTCACAAATTACTATCCCAAAAATATGAGACAGGCAATAAAATTCACTCTCAGAATTTATGTGAAAAACGGTCAATACATGGGAGGGGACGGTGAGGGAATGCGAGGGGAGGGGGAGGGGGAGGGAAGGGGGAGGGGAGGGAGAGGGAGGGGGTGGAGGGGGGAGGGGGTGGGGAGGGGAGGGGAGGGGGGAGGGTGAGGGGGTGGAGGGGGGAGGGGGTGGGGAGGGGAGGGGAGGTAGGGAGGGAGGGGGAAGGGGAGGGGGAGGGGGGAATGGGGGAGTGGGGAGGGGAGAAGAGGGGAGTGGGGAGAGGGGAGAGGGGGAGGAGAAGGTGCTGCACCAATGCAGGAGAGGTTTGGGCCCAACGGGTCCACTTGGTCTAGTTTACACTAAAAGTATTTATGTTTCTCAAGGCATGTGCGGATAATGTGATGTTGCGTTACAGCAAAATTGAGATTCAGCCCATTTTCTAGGATCTCAACTGCTACCCACATTCCATGAGTCATCAGCAATGCATGGGAAATTAAATGTAAGTATGTAAATCGATGCCATTACTTGTATGTATTTATTTGCAATCATAATTATCCATGAAGCATTTCAATCTTTAGATTTTTAACTTTAGAGATACAGCACCAGTGATCACCCTATACACTCGGGCTATCCTGCACACAAGGTACAATCTACGATTTTTAAAGATGTCAATGAAGCTACAAATCTGTACATCTTTGGAATTATGGGAGGAAACAGGAGCACCCAGAGAAGACCCAAGCAGACACAGGGAGAACGTACAGTACAAACTCCGTCCAGGCAGCACCACAGTCAGGATTGAACCCGGGTCTCTGGCGCTGTAAGGCAGCAGGTCTAACGGTATGGCACAGTGCTGCCTGAATCAATCAATTAATATAGTTGAAATGTATCCAAAAAGTATCAAAATAAATACTATTCATTAGATTTTGGGATCGCTGATAACAGGAACACTGGACTTGAGGCTGCCTGATGTACGTAAAACATTGCATATGGCATTGAAATGATAAAGTAATGTTAAAAACAAATCTGAGTCATTTCGTTTATGTAAAAGTCTGGCGTCTAGAACATGTCCCAATTGTTTCAAGTGCAAACCTTAGAAAATAAGAGCATCTAGCATTTTATTCTGGGATTTTCCGGTTTGATCAGAAATAATTGAACCATTAGACAAAAGTAAAACTCTGGTGTGGAAGAATGTTGTGCAGCTCTGCGGTTATTCAGCTCAGTGTAACATTGTCTCTGCACTTTAACACAAACCAATGTTATCCCACTTTTTAAGAAAGGGGGGAGAGAGAAAACGGGAAATTGTAGACCAGTTAGTCTGACATCAGTGGTGGGGAAGATGCAGGAGTCAATTATAAAAGACGAAATTGCGGAGCATTTGGATAGCAGTAACAGGATCGTTCCGAGTCAGCATGGATTTACGAAGGGGAAATCATGCTTAACTAATCTTCTGGAATGTTTTGAGGATGTAACTAGGAAAATTGACAGGGGAGAGCCGGTGGATGTGGTGTACCTCGACTTTCAGAAAGCATTCGACAAGGTCCCACATAGGAGATTAGTGGGCAAATTAGAGCACATGGTATTGGGGGTAGGTTACTGACATGGATAGAAAATTGGTTGACAGACAGGAAGCAAAGAGTGGGGATAAATGGGTCCCTTTCATAATGGCAGGCAGTGACTTGTGGGGTACCACAAGGCTCGGTGCTGGGACCGCAGCTATTTACAATATACATTAATGACTTGGATGAAGGGATTAAAAGTACCATTAGCAAATTTGCAGATGATACAAAGCTGGGTGGTAGTGTGAACTGTGAGGAAGATGCTATGAGGTTGCAGGGTGACATGGACAGGTTGTGTGAGTGGGCGGATGCATGGCAGATGCAGTTTAATGTGGACAAGTGTGAGGTTATCCACTTTGGTGGTAAGAATAGGAAGGCAGATTATTATCTGAATGGTGTCAAGTTGGGAAAAAGGGATGTACAATGAGATCTGGGTGTCCTTGTGCATCAGTCACTGAAAGGAAGCATGCAGGTACAGCAGGCAGTGAAGAAAGTCAATGGAATGTTGGCCTTCATAACAAGGGGAGTTGAGTATAGGAGCAAAGAGGTCCTTCTGCAGTTGTACAGGGCCCTTGTGAGACCACACCTGGAGTACTGTGTGCAGTTTTGGTCTCTAAATTTGAGAAAGGATATTCTTGCTATTGAGGGCGTGCAGCGTAGGTTTACTAGGTTAATTCCCGGAATGGCGGGACTGTCATATGGTGAAAGACTGGAGCGACTAGGCTTGTATACACTGGAATTTAGAAGGATGAGAGGGGACCTTATCGAAACATATAAGATTATTAAGGGGTTGGACACGTTAGAGGCAGGAAACATGTTCCCAATGTTGGGGGAGTCCAGAACCAGGGGCCACAGTTTAAGAATAAGGAGTAGGCCATTTAGAACGGAGATGAGGACACGTTTTCAGTCAGAGTTGTGAATCTGTGGAATTCTCTGCCTCAGAAGGCAGTGGAGACCAATTCTCTGAATACATTCAAGAGAGAGCTAGATAGAGCTCTTAAGGATAGCAGAGTCAGGGGGTATGGGGAGAAGGCAGGTACCGGGTACTGATTGAGAATGATCAGCCATGATCACATTAAATAGTGGTGCTGGCTCGATGGGCCAAATGGTCTCCTCCTGCACCTATTGTCTATTGTCTATTGTCTATAATGGAAATTAATGTGACCACACTATGATTTAGTCCTGTAAGTAATGAAAAGTTGAAGTAGTGATAATATGTCACCAGCGATAATCTGACATGTTCCTTCCACCATATGCTTAATCGCAATGGTGAAAGCTCTTCAAATCCCTTCTGGATAAATTATACTAAAGCCAGGATAGAACAAAATATTCTTCATAGGCAGATTGCTCCACATCAGGGGAAATTCCAACAATGGCATATACACAGAAATGTCAGCATCTGACAGCAAGGATGGTTGGTATTTGCTAATATGTGGAAACAAAGAGCTGTAGATGCTGGTTAATACACAAAGGGACACAAACTCAGGAGATCAGGCAGCTGAAGAAGGGTCACCTATGCATCTTCTCCAGAACTGCTGCCTGACCTGCTGAGTTACTCCAGCATTTTGTGTCCTGTTGCTATTTGCTGTTGTTTGACAATCCACAAATACTTGAAGCAAAATTCAGATTATTGATAGCTACAGAACAGTACAGATAGGGGGGAGAGGATGTGGTATGGACGATTTGTTAGAGGAAATTGTAAAGAACAAAAATGCCTCGGAATATAGTCACAAAATGCTGGAGTAACTCAGCAGGTCAACACTGAAGATAGATTCAAATGCTGGAGTAACTGAGCGGGTCTGAAGAATGGTCTTGACCTGAAACATCACCTATTACTTTTCTCCAGAGATGCTGCCTGACCCGCTGGGTTACTCCAGCATTGTGTGTCAATCCTCCATTCCTTATCTCATTGATGTTACTTGGCCCTTGCCAAATGCCAACAGGCTGATTATGAAGCATCTCTGGAGAAAAGGAAAAGGTGACTTTTCGGGTTGAGCCCTTCTTCAGACCTGCTGAGTTACACCTGTATTTTGTGTCCATCTTCTGTGTAAACAAGCATCCACAGTTCCTTTCTACACATCTCAGAATATAGAGTTCTATTGATGAGATTAGATACTTTGCAAGGATACCACTATTATAAAACAAGTTGTCTCAGTTTATTGTGTTGTAGGTGAGGAAACACACTGGCTAAAGTCTATCTAAAATTATAATTTACTGACTCACTAAATGAGTCCTTCCAGACATAACGATTTCCTTTTGGCCATGTGGCATTTTGGTTAACATTCAATGAATCGTCATGAGTAAAAAGATGTATGATCTTTATGTTTATTTTCTCAGTACATTTGTGTTACCCTCATTCAAAGTCGCTACATCATTAAATCTTTTGGCTCAATTGATCAGTGCAGGACAGTAATGACTACAGGCGACTCCCAATTGGGCAATTGTCTGAATTGTCCCTTTCTTCGTTTGACCACCTTTAGGTGTTATTTCACGCTGGTCAACTGACAGGATGAGGATCAAAGTGTGGATCATTAAATCCAGACTGGGAACTCACCACGTAGGGAGGTGATAGGTATAGTTCTACCATACTGCAGCACTAAACCGTGAAATTTAAATGTGTTGTTTATTTTAGTTTTGTTTAGTTTAGTTTAGTTTAGTTTAGTTTTAGATTAGTTTAGTTCAGTTCAATTCTGTTTAGTTTAGTTTACTTTGGAGTTACAGTGTGGTAATAGGCCCTTTGGCCCACCGAGTCTGCGCCGAACATTGATCACCTAAACACTAGTTCTACGTTGTCCCACTTTCGCATCCAATGCACAAGAGGCTATTTACAGAGGCCAATTAACCTACAGACCTGCGCATCTTTGGAATGTGGGGGAAAACCAGAGGAACCTTACAGGGCCACAGGGAGAATGTACAATCTCCGCACAGACTGCACCCGTAGTTTGGATTGAACCCGGGTCTCTAGCACTGTAAGGCAGCAGCTCTACCAGCTGCGCCACGATGCCGCCCTTTTGCATGCAACACCTCACTCCATTTGCAGTCCATTCATTGAGATCTTGTTCACTCTTCTCTGAGCACAATAACACTGCTCGAACAATTACAGCAAGTGGAAACTATGGTTAAGCTGCAACCAGCAATTGCAAATGTGGAAGTCCCATTTCAGGCTTGACAAGCTATGCAATAAGGGGAAAGGCCACGGTTTGCTTTTAACCACAAGGTCGTTCAATCCTTATCAAGTTTTCACTTTTCTTTCATTATATCTTGTTCCCCATTGGAGGTCAATTTAAATTTAGCCACACATGGCCTTGAAATCCTATAGGTTTTTTGTGTGTTCATTTTGAAGTGTGATTTAGTTTTTTGTGCAGAAATAAAATAGAAAATGCTGGAAACACTCAAGAGATCTTTGACCGAGAACATTATCTTCCTGAGAGGCGAAGGATTTAATAGGAAACTGATAGGAAACTTTTTCACATGAAGGGTAGTCAGTATATGGAATGAACTGCCAGAGGAAGTAGTTGAGGCAGGTAGAACACAACATTTAGAAGGGATACGGATAGAAAGTTTTAGAGGAATATGACCAAAGGTAGGCAAATGGGGAGCTTTGAAGGGGAATTTTGGATGTGTTGGACCAAAGGGCCTGTTTCTGTGCTGTTATAACTATGACTCTAAACAAGATTTAGTCTGCTCACAGCCAATGTGGCCACCAATTGCTGCTGACACCTTAAAACCTTACCTGGTTGCAACCGTGGGAACATTAAATGGGCATAATAGTAACTTAGAGTCCTGGAGTTATGCAGCATGGAAACAAGCCCTTAGGCCCAACTCGTCCTTGCCAAAGAAAGTGCCCATCTAAGCTGGTGCCCTTTTCCCACATTTGACTCACATCCCTCCAAACCTTTCCTCTCCATGTTTTTACATACTGCCTCTCAGCCTCCTCTCTGAAGCCTCACAAGCCGGAGCTTCAGCACTTACCATTCAACCAACACACTTCAGCCTCAGACACAGACACGCTCACAATGGCAGCTCCAAAATGGCCGCCCGACTCTACCCAGCACTCTAGCCCACTTAGTATAATTTAATCTTCTATTTGCCTTAGGACAGCTTGTTACAATCTCAGCTTTGAGAGAGGAAAACAAATGACCTTTTAATTTAATCGGTGAGAAATTTCAACAGCATACATTTCTCTAATTTTGAGGTAAGATGTTTTTGTTGTTCATTTGACTCTCTTATATGAAGGTTGTTTTATACAAGATAGTTGTCCATTCATTAGAAATGCAGCATGGAAAATATTATGCAGTTGCCAATTCAGTAACTCTAAGCAGGCCTGTGGGTGTCAAGAGCTATTTTTGGCACCTCAGAGGTAAGCAATAATATCTATATTTATTTTCTTGACTAAAAAGGTAATAATCAGCAAAGAAATTCAGATCTGCATCATCATCATCATCCAAACTTATACAAGGTTACACATTTTATTTCATGGTTTACATAGGAGCGAGTGAAAAGGAACAGGCAGCTGTTTATGCAGCCAACCTGAACACTCATCTCATACCATAGTCTGTGGCTCATGGGATTATATATGTGCACTCGTTCATTCTCACGACATCGCTTCCTCCGGTAAGATCATTCTTCCCGAACTTTTACAATTTACGGACAAGCCGTGCCTTAACCATGAAGTGAAAATAAGGAAGTCGTCAGATTTCAGAGGCCTAAAGTATTATTCATTCATACACCGCCTGTTCCACACATGGAGAAGACAGACCCAAGCAGATACTTCAGGGAGACTTAGATCTGTAACTTACTTTTTATTTAAGTCACAAGTCCTCACAATTTTACAGAAAATTACTCAGTGGAATCTATAATGCTAATTAATCAAATAATAAATATAGAAGCCATTTTTTCCCCTCACTGCAACTTCTCCTGCCTTTCTCCAGTTTAGCCATTTTAATTGCTCCGCTAAACCTTTACCTTCTGCCCCAGAACCAGACCAGTTCCCCGGTGTGGGACAAATAAAGGAATATATTATTATTAGTATTATTATCCCACACATCAGGGTCAATTGACCGGAGCCAATTACCCGACAAACCTGTACGTTTTTGGAGTGTGGGTGGAAACCGGAGAAAAGCGGAGAAAAACCAAGTGGTCACAGGGAGAACGTACAAACTACTTAAAGATTTTTGCATTGATGGGTTTTCAGGCACGTGAGATCCAATGTGGAAGTGGGACATTTTATTAATGTATCTGAACGGGATTCCTATCGAGCAATTAGGATGCCCATTAAAATTATACAGCTGTGTTGTAGGCTTCTGTTTTGTTGGAAGTCATAGAGAGAGGCAGCGTGGAAATAGGCCCTTTGGTCCACTGAGTCTGTGCCAACCCATTTACTCTAATCTTACATTAATCTCATTTTTTATTCTCCCTATATTCTCATCATATTCAGTGAATTGGAAACAGGAACTGTTTGTTGCATAGGCAGGTGCACTTTGGACAACCCTAGTAGGCCACGAGCAATAGGAGTGTTCCCAACTTCTCAAGGAAGTCTTTGTCCTCTCTTTGTTGGTCACTGACCAAAGGGTGGACAGAAGTGTGAAAAAGCACCGAGAGATTCAGGGACAGTTTCATAGCTGTCACCAGGCAACTGAACCATCCCATCAACAACTTGAGAGAGGTCCTGAGCTGCCATCTACCTCATTGGAGATCCTTGGACACTCTTTAATCGGACTTTACTGGACTTCATCTTGCACTATACGTTATTCCCTTTATCATGCATCTGTACACTGTGAAAAGGCACACAATGCTGGAGTAACTCAGCGGGCCAGGCAGCATTTCTGGAGAGAAGATATGGGTGACGTTAAGGGTCGAGACCCTTCTTCAGATTTTCTGAAGAAGGGTCTCGACCCTTAACATCACCCATATCTTCTCTCCAGAGATGCTGTCTGTCCAGCTGATTATTCCACCATTTTGTGCCTATCTTCAGTGTATAACAGCATCTGCAATTCCTTCCTACACATTTTGTCCCTACACTGTGAATGGCTCGATTGTAATCATGTGTAGTCTTTCTGCTGACTGGATCGCATGCAACAAAAAGCTTTTCACTGTACTGGGTACACGTGACAATCAGCTAACCTAACTAACTAACAATCTATTGAAATAAGATTGGCCAGTTGTGGTAGTACCCTGACATTGTGCACATCCACTTTGAGAACAGATGAGCTGTTGCTCCACAGCGTTCACTGACCTACATGCTCTTCAAGATCACACACGTTTCAATAATAATCTTGGCAATGGGTCTGGGGTGTTGGCAGGAGCAGAATGTAGGGGATGTTGGGACTGCAGAGGCGAGTTTCAATAGTTCGCCCGCCACCGGCTAAATGAACATTTTGATGTGGGATTAACAAGCAGGCGTGGGTGGCTTCATGAGTAGCCAGTGCACCGTACTGCCTGCCACCAGCACTAAGCACTGTCAAATGATTCATCAATATATCAGCAGTGACTCACTCCATTCAAAGCTGGACCTGCCGATAGCCAGCCTGTGCTTCTCAAGGAGAAAGTGTATTGAGGTTCCCAAAAGTGGTGGGGGTTTTATTGTCAGTCAGGCCGTGTGATTTTATTTTGAGCAGAGCCTCTGCGTGGGAGAGAGAGGACTCTGGGGATGCAGCCCCATGAGGAGTTTGATGATCTGACATGAACCCTTAAGATCGGTCAATGCATTTTCAGATGCCACATCCCGCTGCCTGTGCCTCTAGTTCAGGAAGCTGCAGTTAGCTGCACCTTCCCTGCACCTTCCACCGCACCTACCGGCAATCTTATTCAATCAGTACACATGCCTTATGGAACGCTGGAGGTTGAGGAGACTCCAGATGGAAGTATATACAATTATGAAGGGTGTAGGTAGGGCAGACAGTCAGAACATTTTCCCAGGATAGGAATATCAAGCACGAGAGGGCATTACTTTAAGGTGAGCGGGGCAAAGTTTACATTTGCAGATCAAATTGTTTTCGCAATGGGCGGTGAGTATCTGGAACATGCTGACATGGGTGATAGTGGGTGCAGATTCAACAGTGACATTTAAGAGACTTTTGGATAAGCACATGACTATGCAGAGAATGGAGGGATGTGGGTTATTTGCAGGCAGGTTTGAATTGGTCTTGGCATCATGTCCAGTAAAGATTGTGGGCCGAAGGGCCTGTTTAGTTTAGTTTAGAGATGCAAAGTGGAAACTGGCCCTTCGGCCCACGGAGTCCATGCCGACCAGCGATCACTCATGCACTAGCACTATCACTATCCTACACACTATGGACAATTTACAGAAGCCAATTGACCTACAAACCCACATGTCTTCAGAATGTGTGAGGAAACCGGAGCACGTGGTCACAGGGAGAACGTACAAACTCAGTACAGACAGTATTCATAGCCAGGACCCGGGTCTCTGGCATTGTAAGGCAGCAGCTCCACCACTGCATCACTGTGCCGAAGTACAGAGAGAAATATTGTTTAGCACCAATAAAAAGAATTTGTCTCGAGGCACGCCTGCTGGTCTTGCAGTGCGTTGCAACAATTGGAGAGGAAGCAGACCCCAGGTATTTATAAACTCAGCATCCTTTCTGGAATCAGTACTCTGTGTGTGCTCAGAGCTAACCAACAGGCCTCGAACAAGTGCTGCTTAAAAGCCACCAAGCTGCAACATTAAACCCTTTGATGTGACCCCCATGCACAAATGAACCTTTTGAGTGGAATCAATTAGTGGGCTATTAATGCTGAAGGAAGGTGTGCTTTCACCCACAAATCTGCATCTATGGCCTGTGGAGTGCCAGCATGAATGCAATTGTTGGGCATGGCCGCGCAGATGTTAAATAATGCCGATCGCTGCCACAGCAGTGAGAGGAAATGTGAGGAGGGCCCAATTGAACTCTCATAATCTCCCTGTCAGCCTCGTTTTATGGGTGGTGCAAATGCCATCAGCTGCTAACTCGCCTGTGACAGACACAAACAGGAAATTAGCACCCTGCTGGTGTACAGTCTGAGCCTTGAGGGGGTTGAGCTGTTGTTTATCTATAAATGCAATCACATAGCCCAGTTGCACACATACAGACACACATTGACAGAGGCAGAGGGTGAGAGACTGGCAGATAAAGTATGTCCTATTCTCTCACAGAGCTGACAAAATGTGCTTTATTAGTAAGCCCCTGAATGCATGAAAAGCAGGGACTGGACAGATAAATTTAGTTTTTTTTTTTTTAGATTTAGAGATACAGCGCGGAAACAGGCCCTTCGGCCCACTGGGTCCGTGCCGCCCAGCGATCCCCGCACATTAACACTAACACTATCCTACACACTAGGGACAATTTTTACATTTGCCCAGCCAATTAACCTACATACCTGTACGTCTTTGGAGTGTGGGAGGAAACCGAAGATCTCGGAGAAAACCCACGCAGGTCATGGGGAGAACGTACAAACTCCGTACAGACGGTGCCCGTAGTCAGGATCAAACCTGAGTCTTCGGCGCTACATTCGCTGTAAGGCAGCAACTCTACCGCTGCGCCACCGTGTTAATTCATTACATTCTCTACAGTTATTTTCCGTCACTATATTTTTTGTTCAATTTCCTAATCAGTTTTGTTTCTCTTCCTTGTTGTAATTGCTTTCCCAATATTGTTCTTTGAGTTAAGTACGGGTTACTGAAGTGCAGATAATTACTTAATGTTTTTCGTTAATGGTGCCTTGGGACTCAGATTCATTTACAATGTATTTACACTCATTTGTATGCATTACAAATTGTCTCTATGTTTGTGCAGTAGGCATAATAATATCAGGGACCAATTAAATATTTAAACATTCTCCACGGATACCAGCAAAAGGACAAAAATCCTTGGAGGACTTCCCTATGCTTTTGTCATGATAGTCACAATGTTTTTTTGTCAGATGGTGCCATTTCATCTGCTTACTTCTTCCGAATTGAGGAAGGGTCATCGAACCTCATTGAAACACGTCACCAACCAGATAACTGCTGGTACCATCAAGACTACTCTTCATTAAGGAAATGAAAACACATTATTCTGCAATGTTGTTCTTCACGTAAGAATTTCATTTTTCAGTCGTCGGTACATACATACGTCAATTAAACACTCTTGACTTCCATAACTTACAAAAGTCAAACCATTTTCCAAAAGACAGAACCAGATGGCAAGGTAACTTAATCTTTATGTTTCTGTGACAGGATTCAGCAACAATGTTGCTGCTTTAGTTTAGTTTAGTTTAGAGATGCAGCATAGAAACCGACCGGCCCTTCGGCCCACCGAGGCCACATGTCCATTGACAGTAGTTCCCTATTATCCCCCTTTCTCATCCACTCCTTCAGGACCAGGGGCAATGTATAGGGGCCAATTAACCTAGAACTCTGTATGCCTTTGGGATGTAGGAGGAAACCTGAGCACCATGGGAAACTCATGCGGTTACAGGAAGAATGTGCAAACTCCACACAGACAGCGACTGAGGTCAGGATTGAACCTGGATCCCTGGCATTGCAAGGCATCAGTTCTACCAGTATGTCACTGTGCCACCCTGATCAATGCTGGTGATCAATAGCAGTTGACGGGAGGTTTTTGTGTTACATTACCAACAAAGTACACATCATGGCCAATTATTGAATGGTGGGACAGGCTTGAAAGGCCGACTGATCTTCTCCTGCTCTAGTTGGGTTGTTTCTAATGATCCTAAATCAGTGTTCTGCCATCATTTTGCCTGGTCCCTTTTTTATGATTATGCTGCTATAATTTCAGCAAATATAAACTCGTTGAGCAGAGATACCATCAAGAGCTTAGTAAATGTTCACTGGTTTTTCTTTATGTCAAGATTCTAATTTAAAGTCTATTGCAAAGTCCATTGTAAAATATGGAGATAGAGATTGAGAACCTTGTGACCTGTTGTGAAGACAACAACCTTTCTCTCAATGTCAATGTCAATATCAATATCAATGTCAATGTCAATAAGACAAATTAGATAGTGAATGACTTCAGGAAACGAAGTGGTAGACATAGTGAACGCAGTCCAGACCATCGCACAATCCAGCGTGGGCTCGGCGGGCTGAAGGGCTGTTTCCATACTGTAACTTAAAATTAAAAAACGAAACTAAATTTGAGATTTAGAATTTGCTGAGATTAAGCAGCTATCTTTGGCGACTTCCCTAAACACCACTGGATGCAAAAAGAGGATCTTAGACATGCTTGTTGTGGACTAAACATGATCAGGCAATTGCTGGGATCAGCGCAGGGTGAAATGATCTGCACTAAAGTCCAACATTAATAACTATAAAGCAGAAGTTACATGGAGCTATGTCGTCAGGTTCATGCAGAGGTCTCAGCGATGCTTTAGACTTCAGACTAGACTTTAGAGATACAGCATGGAAACTGGCCCTTTGGCCCAACGAATCTGCACCAATCACTGATCACCTCGTACACTAACAATACCCTACACACAAGGGACAATTTACAATTAACCTACAAACCTATTTGTCTTTGAAGTGTTGGAGGAAACCAGAGCACCCAGGGAAAATCCATATAGGAATTGTGTTCTGTTGGTGAAAGGTTACTTTGGATGAGACTTTAGAATCATTTTTGCGGGATCTTTGGAAATCACTTTTGTGATTGCTTCCTTTTCAGGTATTGTGCCTAAGTTGAAAAGGAAGGTCGAAAGATTGCTATTTTCCCCTGGAGATGGTTAATTTATGAATGTATGAATGTATGTATTGAATGATGTACGACAGAAGTGGCAGCAAGTGGCAACTCACCAACTCTACCACACGAACGGCTCCAACAGAGAAGATTCACACATCAGCTTCCTGCATGGATGCGTCTGAAAAATCTTCAAATACTCAGAAAGCCCATGGACACAGGATGTAATAACCAGGAAATGCAGATGCTGGTTTATACCAAAATAAGACACAAAATCTGGAGTAACTGAGCGGGACTGGCAGCATCTCTGGAGAGAAGGAATGGGTGATGTTTCAGGTCGAGACCCCTTCTGCAGTCTCCTTTCCTTCCTCCATGCCATCTTCCTTGCTTCCAGCCTTGGTAGCGATAAGAAGAATGAGAAACATAAAGAGTTGCCTGCTCTCGAACATAGAACACAGAACAATACAGCACAGAGATGGGCCCATTGCCCCACGTGGCTTGTGCCAACCATGATGCCTGGTTAAACTGGTGTCTAACTACACTTTCCTCAGAGTCAAGTCAGAGTCGCCTCAGAGTAAAAGCCTCAAGGAATTGGCAATCTTTCATCACCCAGCAAAAAGCAAACCATCAGTGGGTGTGGACCTCCCTGATATTGGCAGCACAGTGGCACAGCTGGTGGAGACTTGGGTTCCATCCCAACCTCTGGTGCTGTCTGAGTGGGTTCCCTCTTGGTACATCCCAAAGGCATGTGGGTTTGTAGGTTAATTGCCCTCTCTAAATCGTGCCTCGTGTGTAGGGAGTGGATGAGAAAGAGGAATACTATAGAACTAGTGTGATCGATGGTCGGTGTGGACTTGGTGGGCCAATGGGCCTGATTCCATTCTGTATCTCTAAACTAAACTAAACTTTCATCCAGTCCAGGACTTTTCATGCCATTAATTCTGGAACAACATACAACATAGATCGCCGACACCTTAGAAACGCCATGAAACCTTGTGGAAGTTGAAGAGCAATGTGACATAGAAGAAAACAGGGATATTAAAGGAAATAATCCATTGCATTAAAGGACTGCCATCCATCCTACCTCCCAAGGACGTCACCTCCACTGTCATGACTGCAGTCGACATCGCATCCCAGGCAAATGTTCAGCTGGCACTAGAAAAACTATGCATGGAGGTCATCTCCAATGATGTACTCACAAAGAAAGCTCAACAACCCCTCTGCTTCCTCAAATGTTTGAGGAGATTTGGCATGTTGCTCTATACTCAAACATTGGCAATTTCAAAGCCAATATTGAACTTCAAAAAGTGTGCAGTGGAGAGTGTACTGATTTGGTGCATAACAGCATGCTTTGGAAATTCAAAGAGGCTGCAGAAAGTGATGGACATTGCCCGGTCCATTGTGGGTCTGAGCTCCTCACCATCAAAGGGGTCTACAGGAAATGCTGCCTAATGAAGGCAGCAGATATTATCAAAGGCACACCATCATGACCACGGTCTCTTCTCACATCCATCGGGAAGAAGATACAGGAGCCTGAGAACCTTATACAGAATACAGAGCTTTATTTGTCATTCGGTACCGAGGTACCGAACAAAATTACGTTACCAGCAGTCACACAAACAAAAAGAACCCAAGACACATAACCCCAACACAAACATCCATCACAGTGACTCCAAACACCCCCTCACTGTGATGGAGGCACCAAAACTTCCGCTCTCTTCCCCTCGCCCACGGACAGACAGCTCGTCCCCGACCGACCCGCACAGTCCCCGTAAGGGGATGGAAGTCCCCGCGGCCGAGCTGCACCGGGCGCTGAAACATCCCACGGCCGAGCCGGGCGATGGAAGGCCCCGCGGCCGTACCTTGCGCAGCTAAGTCCCGCGGCCGAGCCTCGCCGGGCGATGGAAGGCCCCGGTTTTTTACCCCCAGGTTCAAGAATAACTTCCTCCCATGAACCATCAAGTTATGAACAACCTTGCATTACCCTAACCCCGTCCTTTGGTTGTTCTATGCACTTTGGTTTTTGCACTATCGTAGTCGAGTTTACTTTAGACTATATTTTAGACTTTAGAGATACGGCACCAAAACAGGCCCTTTGGCTCACCAAATCTGTGTCGACAAGTGATCACCCCATACACTAACACTATCTTATCTTACAAACTAGGGACAATTTACAATTTTGCTGAAGCCAATTAGCCTACAAACCTGTATGTCTTTGGAGTGTGGGAGGAAACCAGAGTACCCGGAGAAACCCCGCATGGTCACAGGGAGAATGTACAAACTCTATACCCATAGTCAGGATCGAACCCGGGTCTCTGGCGCTGTAAGGCAGCAAGTCTATCACTGCACCACTGTGCCGCACATCAGCGCCGCAGTGAATTTGAATAACTGATCATTTATTGTCTTTATATTTTGGTTGTAGTTGCATTGACAACGTGCCTGTAAAGTTGCTGCACATAAGAATGTAATTGTTCCAGTTCATATCCGGCGGTGCATAAAAAAAACAAGAGTCCTTAACTCTTGAATCTCACACATTATATATTTGTTGAATACAAGTCAATCCGTCCCAATGGCAACGACACATGGTATATCATTAGACAGGGAAATCTGTTACAAAGAGGACCTCAATCATTGTGATTTTGTTTAGATCTTGGTTAAAGTGATAGAGTAAAAGAAAAGAATCGCACTCTCTTGCCCTACACTAAAGACAGCTGCTTAAAAAGCTCTTATATGTTAGCTGTTTTTTTGTGTGCAGGGCTTTGCAGTTGCATTTTACACAATAAAAAAAAACTTTGCGTTAAAACTGTGAAACCACGGGGAGACCATCGGCGTGCTCGCCTTGCATCAGCTTCCTGTTCAGCACGAAATAGTGATAGATACCAAAACCTCGTGCGTCTCATAAAGTTCCACGAATACAGTTCATGCATTTCTAAAATGAATTGTCGTTTGTCTTCTCCTATCAGAAATAAACGATCAGATCACTGGGCAGCAATTAAGCATGCTCATAACCTCAAAAGAATAGCACAGACTTTTCAAAAAAATAAAATTTTGTCCACAAATTCATCCTTCGTCAGTAACGCCAACATGAAACCAAAAACTCGGTTCATTTTCAAGTTGCTGGAAGTTAGTGTAACCTTTGCTGTAATGAGGGTGCATTTTATGTGTTGACTGGGGATGGTTTTATGTGGGGACGTTTCACGGTGTTAGAACATCCAAGGCACTTTACAGGCAATAAAATTCCTTTGAAGTGTATTTGCTGCAGTCAGGGAGATAATACATCTGCCTAGGGCTAATCCTCCAAAATGGCACTGTTTAGTGTAGTTTAGAGATACAGCATGGAAACAAGACCTTTGGCCCACCGAGTCCATGCCCACCATCGATCACCCATTCATTCTAGTTCTCCGTTATCCCACTTTCTCATCCACCCCCGTACTTTAGGGGCAATTTTACAGAGACCAGCTAACCCACAAATTCCCACGTCTTTGGGATGCGGGAGAAAACTGGAGCATCCTGAGGAAACCCACACTAAAATTCCCATTGAAGTCACAAGCTGAATTAAATGTGAGGTTGAAAAAAATTATCCTATCTTAGGAGGAGGGGAATCGAGGACCAGAGGACATAGGTTTAAGATGAGGGGAGAAAGATTTAATCAGAACCTGTGGGGTAACTATTTTACACAAAGGGTGGTGGGCGAAAAGAGAGAGTTGCCGGAGGAGGTAGTTGAGGCAGGGACTATCGCAACATTTAAGAAATATTTAGACAAGTACATGGCTAGGACAGGTTTAGAAGGATGTGGGCCAAACACAGGCAGTGGGACTAGTGTAGATGGGACATGTTAGTCAGTGTGGGCAAGTTGGGCCGAAGGGCCTGTTACCACACTGTATGACTCTATGACTATCCGTTTCCTAATCCTTGCCATTTTTTCCAATATTTATGTTTAAACAAAGACTGGGATGCTGTCTTAAAACACAATGTGCTGGAGGAACTCATGCGGGTGAGGCAGAATCTATGGAGGAAATGGACAGACAACATTTTGGGTTGGGTCCTTTCCTCCCTTCAAACATGCTGCCTGACCAGCTGAAATCCTTCAGCACATTGCGTTCTGTTCAAGATTCCAGCACCCACAGTTGCTTGTGTCTCCAGCCTGAGCGGGTTTGTGAAATTCTGGCAAAGACAAAGATTTTGTTTAGTTTAGTTTTGTTTAGAGATACAGTGTGGAAACAGGCCCTTCAACCCACCATCTCCACACCGACCAGCAAGCCCCATACATTAACACTATCCTACACACTAGGGACATGTTACAATATTACCGAAGCAATTGACCTACAAACCTGCACGTCCTTGGAGAAAACCCATGCGGTCACGGGGAGAACGTACAAACTGCATATAGGCAGCACCCGTACTCAGGACCGATCCCAGGTCTCTGACGCTGTAAGGCAGCAATGCTACCGCTGCGCCACTGTACCGGCCCACTTTAGTGAGTTGGTTTAATTAGTTAACAATGAATTGGTTTACTACAATTGAAATGCTAAAATGACCAGAACTGTTTCTAAATATTTTATTTTCTTAGCTCTCTATTGACAAGCTGCCCCATATTCTGCACCTCCTTCAGTTCTCCAGCTTGGCAGATATATTAATGCATGTATCGTTGAACTGTAGTACCTACACTGGATGGATCGTCTCAGCATCTGCTTTCAATACTTACAGTTGAAGATAATAATGAAATTGGAGGAATTGTACATTAACTTGAGAAACTTGGACAATCCCAAGGTAGTCTGAGAAAAGCTGTGCAGTGGAAACAAAACTTGCATTCAAGTTGATATGAACATAGGAACTAACACTTCAGTCAGTTGGATCTGTTCTCTTCAGTTTGATAGCAGCTGATCTGATTCCTCATTTTATCCATCTCTTTCATCCAAGTTATACCTTGTCTCATCGACATTGCCTGAAGCATCAACAATGATAGATTTGCTGGTCTAAACTGAGCTGATCTCAGTACAAACAAAGAAAATAGACCAACTCCAAAATAGTAGTACTGTAGGAAGGAACTGCACATGTTACTGAACTGCTCTGCACGGTTTACACTGAAGATAGACACAAAATGCTGGAGTAACTCATCGGGTCAGGCAGCATCTCTGGAGAAAGAGAATAAGTGATGTTTCGGGTCGAGACCCGTCTTCTGACCTAGAATCTGTAGGTCATACCAGTTATCATACTGGTATGAGTATGATGGGGGGGGGGGGGGGGGGGGGGGGGGGAGGGGGGGGGAGGGGGGGGGGGGGAATAGCCTCCATCTGTGGTGCAAATTTACAATCTTTCTATGATTCTACTTTCAAGGCCATATTAAAACATATTACTTTTGATACCTCCAGTGAAGAATTGTTGCATGGAATGATCAGTACCATTTTTATTCAAACACCACATTGTCCTGTTTGTATGAGGAATCTAAATAAACACATTACTAATTCACTGGAGGTGACACACGTACATTGTTGTTTGGATTGTGGGAATGTTCATTCATCTTCTCCGGGTTCACTCGTTCTCCGAGTCAGTTTATCAGTACTCACTTATTTAAACAAGAGTATTATTTTTAATCAATAAAGACAGGGGAAAGCCAAACATAAATCATTACAGATGTTTGACCTTTAAAAGAATTAATGACAAACCCATGTTGATGAATGCTGACAATTCCCTATCTCATTTGTCAAACTGCATTATATTATTGTCCCTTTCCAATTTTCTCTCCGCACTCCTTGGCTTGCGTGGCCTGTGGGTCATTGACTTCTGGCCTGCACAGCTCATTTAATGAACAAATGGGCCACTTCGGATAGAGCAAAATCACATTCGGTGGAGAGTTTCATAAACTGGAAATAAAAATAGTCACTTCAGAATGTGCCATCTCATTTTGTTTTCTGATCACTCATTCGACAATTCATTGTAAAATACTGAGAAAAACACAAGCAAAACTCTAAATTTCGCTGTAACCATCTGGCAGGGGATGGTTGTTGATTGGATCAACTAATGCAGTGGGCTGAGAGAGCCTTTCTGCCTGCAACAGGATTCTGAGATTCATGTTGTGCTTCGATCAGGAAATTTATACAATAGGAGTGAACGGAAGGTGGCTCGGCTGATTGGAATTCCAGGCTTGGATCAGAGTTATTCTTGGAACAAATATATGTTGAGCAGAGGTTTCACACTCAGACAAAAATTAAAGCAGGATTTTGATGTGTCTTAACACTGGACACATGCAACGATTTTGCAATGGTTCTCGTACAGAATCTAACACACGCTTTATTTGCAATTGATTTTTGTTGGCGATCCTGAAAGATCATGGGGTTCTTGCTGTTGTGAGATATGTTGATGCTGATTTGTAAATAGCACGTTGGAATACCAACAGCTACAAGAAAACAAATCGACCAAAGTTATTGATAGTAAATGTACTGTTTGGTTTGTGGAGCTTGAGCAATATAAGGCCAGAATTACTCGGGGCATAAGGTAATAATACAGCGGAGCAGAATTAGACCATTTGGCTACCTTTGTCCACTATTCGATCATGGCTGATCTTTTTTTCCTTCTTGACCCCATTCTCCTGCCATTTCCCCGTAACCTTTGAAGCTTTAGTAATCAATCTCTGCTTTAAAAATACCCGTCTGTGGCAATGAATTCCACAGTTTCACCACCCTCTGGACAAAGGTGCCTTGCGGCAGCTTATATTCTGATAGCAATATTCTGACATTTTTGTTTGCCATGCGTGGGTCGGTGTGGGATGAATCTAGTTCCTGTCGCAATGGTATTGCTGATACCAAAGACGCGAATACCAAACACAAAAACACATTGCAATCTGCAGCGGTAAGCCCTCTTCCAAAACAATGGAAGAGTTTTGGCGGCACGGTAGCGCAGCGGTAGAGTTGCTGCTTTACAGCGAATGCAGCGCCGGAGACTCAGGTGCGATCCTGACTACGGGTGTTGCACTGTAAGGAGTTTGTACGTTCTCCCCGTGACCTGCGTGGGTTTTCTCCGAGATCTTCGGTTTCCTCCCACACTCCAAAGACGTACAGGTATGTAGGTTAATTGGCTGGGTAAATGTAAAAATTGTCCCCAGTGGGTGTAGGATAGTGTTAATGTGCGGGGATCGCTGGGCGGCACAGACTTGGAGGGCCGAAAAGGCCTGTTTCCGGCTGTATCTATATGATATGATATGATATGATATGGACAGCACGTTGTCATACGACAACGTATGATTGTCTGAATGACAACGATCATACAGCTCTTCGCTTTCATCAAATGTTAAACAGGGCAAAACTAATGCGCCACATGACAAAGTCAGAAACCTAGCCAGTGTAATGATGCTTGGTCAAATTGTTAGATTCTTGAACATAGATGCCAGTGAATTCCGCTTCTAATGGGATGGCAGCTGAAGGCATGGCTGCCAATGGTGGAGGAATAAAGGTCAATGATGGGCAAGGTGGATGGATTGAAGGGGTATGCAGATATCTTGAATGGTTGTGGGGCTGGAAAACCCCCAGCAACAGCTGGCCAACATCTTAATGCAAGCTGGCACTTCCTGAAAAAGATTAGACAGCTTGAGAATGACTGGACTAGAAATGTTTGATGTTGGGCTGGAAATAGAACTAGAAATAGCCATGCTATAACTAAAGATGCAAATATACTGAGCAATCAATCGGCCTTATTTCTGAGAGATAGAGACACATGGAACTGCAGATGCTGACAAAAAAGATGCAAGGTGCTGGATTAACTCAGCAGGTCAGCCAGCGTCTCTTGAGAACATGTATAGGTGATATTTCAGGTCGGGACTCTTCAGACTGATTGTGGTGGGGGGGGGGGGGGAATAAGAGATGTGGATCAAAGCCTGGCTAGTGATAGTTAGACACAAAATGCTGGAGTAACTTAACGGGTCAGGCAGTATCTCTAGAGAAAAGGAACAGGTGACATTTCGGGTTGAGACCCTTCTTCAGACCCCAACCCGAAACATCACCTATATACTTTTCCCCAGAGGTGCTGCCTGACCCACTAAGTTACTCCAGCATTTTTCTGGCTATCTTCGACGCAAACCAGCATCTGCAGTTCCTTCCTGCACAAGTGATAGGTGGATACAAGCGAGGCGCATTTTTTAATAGGTAGATTTGTTGGACAAAGGCCAGAGATGAAGAGATAAGGATAGAAGAGGTGCGAATAGTGAAGCCAGAGAAAGGAATATAAGTGGATGGAGGCAGGGGAGTAAGTGGTTCAAATCCAGATGGGAGACGGAAGTAATGGTAGGGGTGAGGAATGGTGGGGGGATGTTGTGAGTAGTTTAGTTACCTGAAATTTAAGAATTCTATGTTCATACCATTCGGTTGTAAGCTACTCAAGCAGAATATGAGGCGTCACACAAAAAAATATACCACCATGGTAAGCACCTGAGATTGCAGTAGAATAACTGGATGATATTAGTTTTATAGACATGTGGAGATGTGGAACGCAGAGCCAGATCTATCTTATTTGTTTGCTTGGGCCACAGACATAGTCCTTTGCATGAGCCCTAACTCAGTCTTGAGTTTGAAACTGTGGTTTAGTGCACATTCTAACATTTGCTCTGAATGCAAATCTGTCTTTCAAGCCAAAACTAAGCTGGAAAGATTACAGTTATTGTAAGAATGTGTAAAGTATGAGCAACACAGATTCAGTTCCTTCTGTTTAAGATCAAACCAATTTACACCTTGCTGATATATGAACTGAGACTTCCATCCCAACTAAAATAAACCCGATTCAGAAGGGAAACCACAGTCCAGATTTGAACTTTTTACCCAATCTGATGGTGATTGGTGTCAGTGCCACCTTTCAGAGGAAACATTGAACCACACTCTCGTCACCCTCTCCTGTGAATTTTAAAGTTCAGTTTAATTTAGTTTAGAGATGCAGCGCGGAAATAGGCCCTTCAGTCCACCGAGTCCGCGCTGAGCATTGATCCCTGCACACTTACACTATCCTACGCACACTGGGGACAATTTACAATAATATGAAGCCAATTAACCTACAAACCTATACGTGTGGGAGGAAACTGGAGATCCTGGAGAAAAACCATGCAGGAACGTACAAACTCCATACAGACAAGCACCAGTAGTCAGGATCGAACGAAAGGAAGGCAGCGACTCTACCACTGTGCCACCGTGCCGCCCCGGTTTTCCCACATTAGACCAGTTCCTGTGGTATTTTTTTGAAGAAGAGAATGGAAATTCTCACCAATGTCATACACTAAGAACTTGAAGTGCTTCGTTAAAGGATTGCTGCTTGGTCAATCTGTGGCACACTGACTAATATGTTGGTCAGGAAGCCGCCAATGTTTGGAGTGCTTTGTGTTTATGTAGAGGTATTGTACAATTTTCTGAAGAAAAACAGGCCTTCTGGGACCAGGGACAGCCGCAACATTGGGTTAGGGTGAGGAAAAGAGGCTGAAGATCACAGGACAAATGAGAGCAAGGTATGGTTCAGTTTAGTATACAAGTTGGGGATGTATGAAAGGGTAGAGTTATGGGACTCCATCAATGACCATGAGGATTGGAGGATCAGAGTCCCAGGGATGAAAACCATCAGGGCATTAGGAGAACCAGAGTTTTGTGACGTTTGTGAGGTTAGGGATGGAGTATGGGGTGGAGGGTGGTGGGGGAAAGGATGGGGTGGAATGGGCAGGTATGTTGGGGTAACTGTTCTGATTGGCAGAATGGGATCAAAATCCACGGCTGATCAATGTTGGGGGGAGGTACATGGCCGGTGATAAATGGAGTCAATATCTCTCCCTCTTCTCCCCTCTCCCACCAGACAAGAGGTACAGAAGTGTGAAAACACACACCTCCAGATTCAGGGACGGATTCTTCCCAGCTGTTATCAGGCAACTGAACCATCCTGTCAACAATTAGAGAGTGATCCTGAGCTACCATCTACTTCATTGGAGACCCTCACTATATCTTTAATCGGACTTTACTGGACTTTATCTTGCACTAAATGCTATTCAGCTTTATCCTTTATCTGTACACTGTGGGTGGCTTGATTGTCATCACATATAGTCTTTCCGCTGACTGGTTAGCACGCAACAAAAGGTTTTCACTATATCTCGGTACACAGGACAATAAACTAAACTGAACTGAAAAGTGAGACTGAAATAAATGAAGATAACAAAGAGCTTTACCTTTGCAGGGTCCACGGATAGTCCTGAGCAAAGCAAACCCTGATTGTTCCTGGAGTGACCAGTGACCAGTAATGCTGCAAACTAGACAATTGTTAATGGTGGAACAATGTCCTTGTATGCACATTCAATGTTGAAATTGCATCAGACACACAAGTATGATTCATGCCCAGTATTGCCCAGTCAGATTTTTTGAACAACATGAAACATGCTATGAGCAGTTAGCAACACATGTTGTAGAGCTGCTGCCTCACATCTCCAGTGACCCGGGTTCAATTCTGACTTCAGGTGCTGTCTGTGTGGAGTTTGCATGTTCTCCCTGTGATTGTTTGGGTTTCCTCTGGTTGCTCCAGTTTCCTGCCTCATCCCGAAGATGTGCGGTTGGTTGATTAATTGGCCACTGTAAATTTCCCAGGTAAGTTTTAGAATCCAGGTGGAGTTGATGGGATTATGGGGAGAATTAAATGGGATTAGTGAAGGATTAGTTTACATGTTGATTGGTGGTTGGCATGGACTCAGTGTGCCGAAGGAACTGTTGCCATGCTACATGACTCTCTGACTGTGACTCTATGAATCTACAAATGGTCATTATTGCATTTTACTCTATCCAATGTTTATTGCCTGTTATATTGAGGTGAAATAAAACAACTAGGAGATTTAATTTCTAGGCCTTAAATGTTTCTGGGCTTTGACAGTGGTTCTGTGGGATTGGTAGAGATCGGCTTCTTGTCTTTCATGGACTGTTTTGGCAGAGACTAGGGTCATTAAACCAATAAAATATTTTACCTTCAATGCTTCCATTCCCTTCGTATTCGGAGTGGCACATTGGCGCAATGGTAGACTTGCTGCCTTAGAGCACCAGAGACCTGGGTGTGATCCTGCCCATGGATGCTGTCCATATGGAGTTTTATGTTCTCCCTATGACTGTGGGGTTTCTCCGGGTGCTCCAATATCCTCCCACACTCCAAAGATGTAACAGGTTTGTGGGTTAATTGACTTTGGTAAATTGTAAAATTGTCCCTAGTGTGTGTAGGATAGTGTTAGTGTGCAGGGATCACTGGTCAGTGCGGACTTGGTGGGCCGAAGGATCTGTTTCCACGCTGTATATCTAAACTAAACTAAACTAAACTAAACTAAAGTAAACTAACCTAAAGTAAACTAAACTAAACAAAACTAAACTGGGGGCTGACAAGTGCTTTATGAAGCCTGGTGCCGAATTCAACATCATAAGGATTCATCCTGTCACCCCTAGGTTCCATTTTCTTCCTTCAGTCAGATCTTTGCTGCCCATATTGGCAAACCGTAGATCACAAGTGGAGGTCACCTACAGAAGATTGAGTGATTGTGAGGTTTTTTTGCTTATGTTTTCGTGGCGTCAGAATGAGAATGAGTGATGTCAGTCACCTCATCGTCTCAGCACAGACGTGCTATTCAACCGTGAACCTGCACCCATCTGCTACCCCAGAGTTTAGCCATGAGTCAGTGCTGTATCAGTGTTGGCCAACCTTGTCAGGGACCCACGGATGGGTGAGCTGCAGTGAGGCACCCACGTGGTGGCCCCGTGTATTAACGTGGTTGGAATTTGAAGCCATAGTTGGAATGAACCCTGGGCCGACACATATGAATGCATGTTCCAGCTGTACCACCCTGTTATGGGTAATCCGTGTAAAAATAACTGCTTGCTAATGAGTTAGAGCCAGCAATTATGCACCAACAGTGAACACTGTTAGTCCACTGTGCCATGTGATGCTTGCTTTTTAAAGAAATTGCAAACAGAGGAAGAGGCTGTTTAGCCTCTCTGGCCTCTTTTGCTATTTCATCAAATCATGGCATATCTATGACTTAAAGGCATATGTTTATCTATTTCCCATATCCCCTAATGCTTCCGATTATTAAAATCTATTGATTAGCAATTGACAGAAGCAGTTCAAAGCTGCTGCCACACTGAATGTTGAGTGTTTCCTGACGTTACTCCCGAAATGGCTGGAGCAAGGAAACCTCAGAGATGTGGTCTCATTTACAGACCAGACCCTTGCTCCCAGATCTAATAGTTCCCTTACATCCTCCTTTTAATTTCCCGTATTCTCCTCAATCATGTCACCCCTTTAAACTTCCAAATTGCAAAGAATGTAATGTTAATTTCAATAATCACTTGTAAATCAGCCCTTTGAGACCAGGTATCAGTCCGAAGAATGGCCCCAACCCGAAACGTCACCTCTCCATATTCTCCAGGGATGCTGCTTGATCTGCTGAGTTACTCCAGCACTTTGTGTCTTTTTTTGTAAATCACCAGTGCAGTTCTTTGTTTCTTCATTCTGATAAACCTACGCTGCATTCTCTCCTTCTTAAGATCTTATGTCCAGTATACTCAGAGTCCTTATGTACAAACTGTTGGTGCTATCATTGGATTAGCAGAATCCTTGCACATTTGTCTCTCCACTGTAATTAAAGAGGTATTATAATGTGCTCTAAAGTAGTGCGTGCATTGTCTGCAGAGAGATTTGTCTCTGCTCCCTAGTGGCTATTCTGTGCCCTTACTCTCTCTGAGGGAAACTACAGAGAAATAAAATACACTGGAAACTGGGAATCTAAAATAAAAACAGTGAATGATGGAAATACATGGGTCAGCCGATTTCACAGTTAGCAATTCAGGTTGATAAACTTTCGTCAGAATATGTTGTGCAGTCCAAATGAAACCTCCTCACCCTCACCCCCCCCCCCCCCCACTCCACCAACTCTTTTCATATGCGCTTTTTAAACATCTCAACAGGGTCCATCTCTCTCTCCTCTTAAACCTCCGGACAAATAAACTACTCCATTTACCTCCCAACCAAACCTCAGTCTCACTCTCCAACAACACTTTCACTTGGGATTTTGTGTAGGAAAATAACTGCAGATGCTGGTACAAATCGAAGGTATCACAAAATGCTGGAGTAACTCAGCGGGTCAGACAGCATCACAGGAGAGAAGGAATGGATGATGCTTCGGATCGAGACCCTTCTTCAGACTGAAGAAGGGTCTCAACCCGGAACGTCACCCATTCCTTCTCTCCTGAGATACTGCCTGACCCGCTGAGTTACTCCCGCATTTTGTGATACCTTCACTTGGGATTTGTTCTCCTTTGTCTTGACATAGTCCCTCTCTCTGAAGAAAATGTATCTCCTTTCCCCCACCACGGAGTCTATAATTTGGGGCATGTTGAAATAATAACCCTAGAAATTATTTTTTGTACCATCAGCATTACCTTTGAAAATAAATGAATTTAGGTTGAATAAATTGCTGAATAAGCTTCCGAGAACCTCAGTCAATTGATCTACAAAGAAACACGACATCAGATTAGGTCCATAATTGTCGCATCGGCCTTTGGTTTATTATGAATGTATAGGGTGTCCAAATGCCTTTTATCCACATTTTCCTGCTTAATTCTATCAGAAACAAGAAGACAGGTTTAAGGTGAGAGGTGGGAATTTTAAAGGGGATTTGAAGGGAAAAAAGTTACATAAAGTATGGTTGATGTCGGAAACTTACTGCCAGAGGAAATGGTGGAATCAGATGCAATCACTATGCTGAAGAGACATTTAGAAGGCGCTTGAATAGGTACAGCATTGAAAGATATGGATGTAATGCAAACAAATCAGATTTATGTAGATGGACAAAATAGTATGCTGGAAAGGGTACAGGGATGATTTACGAAGATGTTGCCAGGATGAGAGGGTCTGAGCTATAGGCAGAGGCTGAGCAAGCTGGGACTCTATTCCTTGGAGCACAGGAGGATGAGGGGTGATCTTACAGAGGTGTATACAATCATGAGAAGAATAGATCGGGTAGATGCACAGAGTCTCTTGCCCAGAGAAGGTGAATCAAGGTCCAGTGGACATAGGTTTAAGGTAAAAGGGAAAAGATTTAAGAGGAATTTGAGGGATAACTTTTTCACACAAAAGGTGGTGGGTGCATGGAACAAGCTACTGGAGGAGGTAGATGAGGCAAGGACTATCCTAACGTTTAAGAAACAGTTAGACAGGTACATGGATAGGACAGGTTTGGAGAGACATGGGACAAATGCGGGCAAATGGGGCCAGTATAGCTGGGCCGGTGTGGGCAAGTTGGGACGAAGGGCCTGTTTCCATGCTGTGTCACTCTATGACTACATGGTGGGCCAATGGGCCAAATTTCTGTGCTGCCCAACTCTTTGACTTTATGGCAAATCAGAGTTAATCCTCCATTTTTCCATTGTGATCTGATTTCTTTTCATTGTGCTGTAATTGCACAAACTATCAAACTGGTTTAGGCATTTAGCCTTTCCACTAGCATTTGCCTGAATTACCTCCTAGGCTCTTGAAGTATGAGATTCTCAGCCTGTTGGAGGACTCCGGGCAAATGGGTGGAGTTGTGGTATCTGGGCTCTGTCTTATTGATCAAGTTTTGAGACACCAGTTTAAATGCAACTTATCTTTTATGTCTTGGAGGTGCTTCCTGCAGGCCATTAGAGATAAACTACAGCTCATCGCTGGAGCTTTTGAGTACCTTCCTAATGTCACCACTCTTCCATGATTGTCCTCATCCATTTGGTGGTTATGTTTACTAGCTGAGCAATTATGCATGACTTCATTGAGTTGCAAGTTGATCTACCAGGTGGCTGAAGTTTGCCAACTGCATTTAGTTGAGAATTAAAGCTCAAGTTTAGTTCAAGCTCCAAGCAGTTCCATATCTACGATTTCCACTTTTTGCTCCTCCTGTACTTTAGTTTAGAGATATAGCTGGAAACAAGACATTTGGCCCACCGAGTCCGTACCAACCAGCGATTCCTGCACATTAACTCTATCCTACACACATTAGGGATAATTTACACATGCACCAAGCCAATCAACCTACCAACCTGTATGTCTTTGGAGTGTGGAAGGAAACCCAAGATCTCGGAGAAAACCCATGCAGTCACGGGGAGAACGTACAGACAGCACCCATAGTCAGGATTGAACCCGGGTCTCTGGAGCTGTAAGCGTTGCAAGGCAGCAGCTCTACCACTACGCCACAGTGCTGTTCCTATTTTACATGTGGCCTTCATTTTGGATACGATTTATTGGCATGAAGACATGTTATGAATCTTTTCCACATCCTGGAAGAGCAGTGATGTGCTCACTGGAGAATTAATCGTAATAATATTTTTACTGTAGGGCTATTGACTAAGAGTCTGCAGTTGATTATCGGGAATTTCTATGCACAATAAATGTTGCAACATGTGTAATTAGTGGTTCATGAGGAGGCAATTTAGGTAAAAGGCTGTCATCAGACTATTAGGGCAACTCTTCTTTCCTTCATTTAATGATTCAAAGTAACAGCAATTTTTTCTCTCCGTTATGTTGTATGTCTTGAGGTTGTGGTTCATTCTGAACCCTGATTCCTCAGGTACTGAGCACAGTTTTTTTGTGTGTGTTGATGCAATGCAATGATGTTGACCTTTTTCAGAAAAGTGCAACCATATGCTTAGTTTAGTTTAGAAATACAGAGTGGAAACAGGTTCTTTGGCCCACCGAGTCCATGCCAACCATCGATCACCCATTCACACTCATTCTATCTTAGTTCTATCCAATACACGAGGGGATGATTTACGGAAGCCATTTAACCTTTTAACCTGCACATCTTTGTAATGTGGGAGGTGCAGGAGGATGCCATTCGGCCCTTCGAGCCAGCACCGCCATTCATTGTGATCATGGCTGATCGTCCCTATTCAATAACCCGTGCCTGCCTTCACCCCATATCCCTTGATTCCACTAGCCCCTAGAGCTCTATCTAACTCTCTCAAATCCATCCAGTGATTTGGCTTCCACTGCCCTCTGTGGCAGAGAATTCCACAAATTCACAACTCTCTGGGTGAAAAAGTTCCTTCTCACCTCAGTTTTAAATGGCTTCCCCTTTATTCTAAGACTGTGGCCCCTGGTTCTGGACTCCCCCAACATTGGGAACATTTTTCCTGCATCTAGCTTGTACAGTCCTTTTATAATTTTATATGTTTCTATAAGATCCCCTCTCATCCTTCTAAACCAGTGAGTTTGTATCTTCCCAGGCAGTCCTTTGATCAATTGAGCCATAATGGACATTTTGTGAATATCTGTGGGAGGCAGGTCAGGGATGGGATGATGGGAGATGATCGTTGCTGGTTCTAAGCTTTGCCTCTGAACATCATTAAATGCTCTCAATGGATGGAGTTACGCTCTGAAGCCACTCTAACAGCAGAAACATTACCAAAGAGTTTCCTCCTCAACTAAATATCTTATTTCAATAAAACCAAGTTCCTGATCTGGGTAAACCTGCACAGACTCTAGAACTTAATGATGTATAAACCAGAGCAAATATAAAGAATATAGAAGTGCTTTTTAATAAACGACAGTCTTGAGAAGCTTCTTAAAGGGCTGCCTACAAATGTTTTGGAAAAGGATAGTCGAAGCGGTAAGCTTCAAAGATATTAAAGCGGTGATGTGATTTGGAGAGTGAGAAACTGGTATTAAATAAAGATGTTGCAGTAGCTTCTATGACAATCTGCAATCAAAGTAGACCATTTAGAACTGCACAGACTACTCAAAGTAACCAAACAAGTTCTATGATAGGCAAATCAAGTCTGACAATATCTAATGGAGCATTTTTCAGGCATGTTCAAACTTGTAGGCTACCCCAGCTTTTTTCCCTTCTTTAGTTGTTTAGTTTAGTTTAGAGATACAGCAAGGAAACAGGATCTTCAGCCCATCGAGTCCACGCTGACCATCGATCACCCGTTCACACTAGTTCAATGTTTTTCCAATTTCTCAGCCACTCCCCACACGCTCAGGGCAACGTTCAGGGGTCAATTAACCTACAAGGCAGCATGTCTTTGGGATGTGGGAGGAGACTGGGGAAGCCAGAAGAAAGCCATGCGGACACAGGGACTCAACACAGACAGCACCCGAGGCCAGCATCGAACCTGAGTCTTTGACACTGTGAGACAGCACATCTAACAGCTGCACTACTGAGCCACCCACATGGATATGAGACAAGTCTGCAATTCAAAGATAGTGTTCAGGACTTAGTTCTAGTGCAGCACTGAGGGAAGATCGCACTCTTAGGCATCTTGGTAAGCCAAGATACTGTCATTGCTATGACCGGGGACTACACAATGCTAAGGCGTTCTTGATAGCTACCCTGGTGAGCAATCTATAAGAAGATGAGAAGGGAAAAACTGATAAAGAAAAATAGGAGTGTTTTGCATTTTTAAAACTATTTTTATTCCAACATGCTCCTGATTTGACATTTCTTGTTCTCAATAAACTTGGGATCATCCAAAACAACTCTGCTTCTGATACCCCAAATGACACATCAGCGACTGAACCCTCACTTAATTTAACATGTGGTTGATAAATCAATTTACTTTTTTTTTCTGTATTTTCAAATGTAGCCATGGCTTTGTCGTTGTTATCTTGTGATCTCCACCTCTTCAAACCTTTGAAGACGTCCAGTTCATCTGCTTCTGGAATTCTGCACATTTACAAATTTAATTGATTTGCCTTCATTTGTCGTCCTCTCAAGCATCGGAATTAACGCCTCAACCAAAGTCACTGAGTCATAGTGCACAGAATCAGGCCCTTCAGCCCACCAGGTCTGAGCCGACCATAAAGCACCCACCACCCTAATCCTACACCAATCCTATTTTATTCTCCACATTTTCACATCAACTGCACCCACCCACCAGGAATCGACCTCTCAGCCACACTCCTGGGCCAAATTACATTGGCCAAGTCACTGAGCAACCCACACGTCAGAGAGTCATTGAGTCACACAGCACGGAAACAGGCCCTTGGGCCCAACTTGCCCATGCTGACTAAGATGCCCCATCTGCACGGGTCCCACCTGCCTGCACATCCCTCTAAAGTCTCGACAATGTGGGAGGAAACAGGACCAGCCAAAGTAGAAGTGTGAAAACACACACCTCCAGATCCAGGGACAGCTTCCTTCCTCCCAGCTGTTATCAGGCAACTGGACCATCCTACCAACTACCAGAAAGTGATCCTGAGCTACTATCTACCTCATTGGAAACCCTTGGACTATCTTTAATCGGACTTTATTGGACTTTGTCTTGCACTAAACGTTATTCCATTTTTCACGTATCTGTACCTGGGGCTGTACCGACGGATGGGTCGATGGTAATCATGTATTGTCTTTCTGCTGACTGGTTAGCACGTAATAAAAGCTTTTCACTGTACCTCGGTGCACGTGACAATAAACAAAACTAAAATAAACTAAACCCACGTGAAAACTCCACCCAGACAACACCCAAGGTCAGGGATCAGAATTGATCCCTGGTTACTGGAGCTGTGAGGCAGCAGCTTTACTTGATGTACCATATGTGCCCCACTAACTTTGCTCTTCCACCTTTCTTCTATTCTAAACTGATCATCCTTAATATACTGTATATCTTTTTAATCAAGCTTTTGATCAACAGCCCAAGCACCTTCATAAGAGGATTAGTCAAATTTTGTTCACTAATACTCATGCTTTGGCATGTTTAGCTACATTAAATAGCCGATTTAAATGCAAAAACTGTTGTTTTTGTATTTACATCAGCTTCTGACTAACTGCTGTCTTTTAACCAGGTACAATAATAATTCATGGAATAAACAGTGATTAACTGGCACCTATAGGACAGGACTTCAAGATCAACCTCATCTCCATCTCATCTGCTCCGTCATTTGAACACCTGGCTTTCAAACTCTCTGGCCACACAAAATTAGTCATGGCAGTTGTCTACCGCCCTCCCAAACCACACCCATCATTCCTTTCTGACTTCTCTGACTTTCTGACCCAGTTCTGTTCTCTCTCCCTCTCAATCCTCCTCCTCGGTGATTTCAACATCCACATGGACTCCACTGACTCCACAATAACCGCTGACTTCACTGAAATACTCAACTGCTTTAACCTCACTCAACACGTAAATTTTCCCACCCATAACCGTGGGCACATTCTGGACCTTGTCTGCTCCACTGGACTAAATCTACATCACCTCTCTGGCTCCGACCCCACCCTCTCTGATCACTTAGCAATCACCATGTCCGTCAACATTCCCTCCCCAGCTCCAAAGCAAAAACGCAAAATAAACTTCCGCAAGCTGAACTCTGTTTCACCTACCTCGCTCTCATCCTCCCTCTCTGAAATAATGTCCGCCTCTCCCTTCGTTGACCTCCACAGCCCCTCTGACCTCACTGACTACTACAACCGCACTCTCTCCTCCTGCCTCGACCAGCTTGCACCTATAAAAACCAAAACAGTTTCCTTCACCCACTCTGCTCCCTGGTTTACCCCTGAACTCCGCGTGATGAAAACTCATGCCCGTCAACTTGAAAGACTCCGCAACAAAACAGGTCTCACAATTCACTCCCAAGCCTACAAAGACCACATACAGCACTATAAAGATGCCCTCTCCCATGCCCACTCCACCTACTACACTCAAATAATTCACTCTGGCTCCGGAAACCCCAAAACACTCTTCTCTACAATAAACAAACTCCTCAGCCCCCTGGACACCATCTCCCAATCATTCACAGTTGACAAATGCACCACTTTCCTTTCATTCTTCCAAAGCAAAATAGACAACATCTACAGCACCTTAACCACCAACGCACCTGCTCCCCCTCAAACCACCTGCCCCCCCTTATCCTGTCAGCCCCTGCCTCAGTTCTCCCCAATCTCCACCACCGACCTCTCTGACCTCTTCACAGGAATAAAAACTGCCACCTGCTCTCTGGACCCCATCCCCTCCAGCTTTGTCAAGGCCTGCCTTCCTGCTCTCTCTCCACTTATCACTGCAACAATAAACTCCTCCCTGTCCACTGGCATCGTCCCGCCATCCCTCAAAATCGCTGCTGTCACCCCCATTTTGAAAAAACCTGGTCTAAACCCTGACACCCCAAACAACTTCAGACCAATCTCCAACCTACCCTTTCTGTCCAAAGTTTTGGAACGTGCTGTAGCTTCCCAACTAAAATACCACCTCTCTACCAATAACCTGTATGAAACTTTCCAATCTGGATTCCGCTCAAACCACTGTACTGAAACTGCGCTCCTCAAAATCACAAACGACATTCTCCTCTCCTCCGACGCTGGCAACCTCAACATCCTCATCCTACTTGACCTCAGCGCCGCCTTTGACACCATAAATCACTCCATTCTCCTCACCCGACTTGAAACCTCCCTTAACATCACCGGCACAGCCCTATCCTGGTTTAAATCTTACCTCTCTGACAGACACCAGTTCATCTCCATTAACAACTGTAAATCCCCCACCGCTCCCCTCCCCCAAGGTGTCCCCCAAGGCTCAGTCCTTGGCCCCCTCCTCTTCATCCTCTACCTGTTCCCCCTTGGTCAATTAATCCGCCGTCATGGTCTCAACTTCCACTGCTTCGCCGATGATATCCAGCTCCTCATCTCCACCAAGTCAATCTCCTCCACCACACACTCTACACTGACAAACTGCATTACTGAAATAAAATCTTGGCTTCAATCAAACTTCCTCAAACTCAATTGCAACAAATCTGAAATCATCATCATTGGTCCAAAAATGCTCACCAAATCCACCCAAAACTTCATCCTCAACATTGATGGTCTCCCAGTATCCACCTCACCTCACATCCGGAATCTTGGAATCATCCTTGATCAAACCCTCTCCTTCGACAAACACATCAAACACATCACAAAGACAGCCTTCTTCCACCTCAAAAACTTTGCCCGTCTCCGTCCATCCCTCTCCTCCACAGCTGCAGAAACCCTCATCCACGCCTTCATCACCTCCCGTCTGGACTACTGCAACAGCCTCCTCTATGGCGCACCCTCAAAAATCATCAATAAACTTCAATACATTCAAAACTCCGCTGCCCGTCTACTCACACACACCTCGATCCGTGACCATATCACCCCCGTCCTTTATAAACTCCACTGGCTCCCCATCCCCCAGAGAATCCAGTACAAAATCCTCCTCATAACCTACAGAGCCCTCCATAACCTGGCCCCATCCTACCTGACCGACCTCCTCCACAGGCACACTCCCACCTGCACCCTCCGCTCTGCCGCTGCCAATCTCCTATCCCCCCACATCCGGACTAAACTCAGATCCTGGGGGGACAGGGCTTTCTCCATCGCTGCTCCCACCCTATGGAACTCACTACCCCAAACCGTTAGAGACTCCCCCACACTCACCACATTCAAAACATCGCTGAAGTCTCACCTGTTCAGTACTGCCTTCAACCACTGAAGGTCACCTCACCTACTGTCTCCTTTCTCTGTTCATTTATTTATTTACTTATTTATCTATTTATTAATTTCCCTATGTTCTCAAAATCTCTGTAAAGCGTCTTTGAGTATATGAAAAGCGCTATATAAATAAAATGTATTATTATTATTATTATTATAGTTTGGAGGCCCCTGGTCGAGAGGCATGAAAAGGAACAGAACAGATCTGAGCAGGCACCAATGGCCAAATAACCCACAATGGTCCAGTGTTGACTGTGAAGGTGATAACGAGGGGATATGAACAGTAAAACTAACAGGATGATAAGGGGAGATGGGGAGGGGGGGGGGGGAATGGAGAGAGAGTGAATGCAAGAGTTACTTGAACTTAGTAAAATCGATATTCATACCACTGTGTTTTAAGCTGCCCAAGCAAAATATGAGTTGCTGTTCCTCCAATTTACATGTGGCCTCGACTCTGACAGTGGAGGAGGCTCAGGACAGAAAGGTCAGTATGGGAATGGGAAGAGGAGTTAAAATGTTTGTCAACTGGAAGATCCCCTCTCCCCTTTCCCATTAGGCAAAAGATACAAAAGCTTGAAGGCACTTAGTACCAGATTTTTGAAAAACAGCTTCTTCCCCGCTCTTCTCATTTGCTAGGGATTTGCACTTTTTTATCTGCACTTTCTCTACAACTGTTACATGATATTCTGCTTTCTGGTTATTTTTTCTCTTTTGCACTACCCGATGTACTCAAGTGTTATTTAGCTTGACAAGTGGAGGTGCAAATTGTGAAGCCAGAGGAAGCAATAAAGGTTTCAGCAAGGCAAGAGTTAAAGATGACGCTGCCTTGTGCATTTTGGTCTTTGGCAATCTGTGCTGGTGATTAATGGTAGGCTATGTTCAGAGCTGTATGACATTAGGTTATCAGGTTGCTGTATTAGGTCAGAAGTGATTCAATCAAAGCAAAAGTACACCTTGTGTTAAGATGTTTATGTGTTAAGTTTTGATGTCGATGCACTAAATGCCAATTTATTAAGTTTCTGCCAAATGAACCATTTTGCTCTTCCATTCAATAGTAATGCCTATTTTGGATAAGAGCTATGTGAAACATCCTGCCCCTTTAAGTTATACTTGAACATGTATTTTTTCAAATAATAGAACATAAATTAAGACTAAAATTTTCTTGCCAAGCCTATCCATTTATCATTCCAGTAGAATTAAGAATTTCAATGTGTACTTCATTGCATTCCTAATGATCTTTATTCATCATGAATAATCTTGATCAATGAGTTGCTGCTTTACAACGCTTGCACGGTGGCGCAACGGTAGAGTTGCTGCCTTACAGCGAATGCAGCGCCGGAGACTCAGGTTCGATCCTGTCTACGGGTGCTGTACTGTAAGGAGTATGTACGTTTTCCCCGTGACCTGCGTGGGTTTTCTCCGAGATCTTCGGTTTCCTCCACACTCGTACAGGTATGTAGGTTAATTGACTGGGTAAATGTAAAAATTGTCCCTAGTGTGTGTAGGATAGTGTTAATGTACGGGGATCGCTGGGCGGCGTGGACTTGGTGGGCCGAAAAGGCCTGTTTCCGGCTGTACCTGAAATATGAAAAAAAATAATAATAATAATATGAAACGGGTGCTGTCTGCGTGGAGTTTGTACATTCTCCCTGTGACCTCATTGGTTTTCTCAGAGATCATTGGTTTCCTCCCACACTCCATAGATGTACAGGTTTGTAGGTAAATTGGCTTGGTGTAAATTGCCCCTAGTGTATGTAGGATAGTGTAAGTGTGCGGGAATCGCTGGTCTGTGTGGACTCGGTGGGCAGAAGTGTCTGTTTCTGCACTGTATCTCTAAACTAAACTAAAAATCAGCAAACTATTCACCTCCTCTTCAGCAATCTAGGTTTCTTGCCCTTTACATTGTTGCAATTCGTTGTAATGATTGTAATACAGAGGACATTGTAGTTGCATGTTCCTGATCCTGGTCAGATGAGCTATCGTTTCTGTGGGTCAAGTTTGGCTTAGAATGGAGAAATAACAGTAATGATCTGTGCTGGCTTCCAATCCAACACTGTCTTGAGTTTAAAGTTCTTATTTTGTTTCCTCCATTTTTCTTTGTAACGTCTGCAGACATCTGAGGTTTCATCTTTTCGCCAGGTTGGTGAGTGGGGAATGGGGTTGCTGGTTGCTCCATTTTCCTGTCTTGGGCCCCCATCTCCTCAGCTCTTACAGTAGCATCCCTCCAAGTAGTGGAGCAGAACCTTTGCTTGGAGCGGCAGACCAGAGATAAGATCTCTGTAAACAGCCGATCAATGTTCAGCATGGTGGGAGATCAGCCTTTATTCGTATTTCTGTTATCCCTTTGGAAATGGTGTTGGGTACCAGGTTAGGAATGCATCATACATGTAAGATGTTTCGCCTATCTTGCATGGAAGGAAAGCACTTTTTCTTATGACTAAAAACTAGCCTTGGTCCCCTCTATTGCATCATCTTAATTTGCGCTTATACTTGTGATGAAAATCCTCAGCCACTTCTAGCTAATGTGTACCAGGATGGAAAAAAATGTAGAGATAAGGAACTAAAGATGCTGGTTTACACAGAAGTGCTGGAGTAATTCAGAGGGTCAGATAGCATCTCTGGAGGACGTGGATTGATAATGTTTCGGGTCAGGACCTTTCCTCAAATTGACTGTGAGGGGGAAGATGGAATAGATGGAATAGAGGAGAGGCAGGACAAAGTCTGGCTGGTGGATACATGCAAGTGGGGTGGGAACGGGGGACGGGACATAATGCTATGGAAAAGTCCATAGCTCCAAGGTGCCAACTCTTCTGAAACAACCAGTGAGAATAACTTCATATTAGTGGCACGGTGTTAGTTAGTTAGGAGCGGCACGGTGGCACAGTGGTAGAGTTGCTGCCTTACAGCACTTGCAGTGCCAGAGAAGCTGGTTTACAGAACAGAACTTTATTGTCATTCGGTACAAATACCGAACGAAATTACAGCAGTCATAGAACACAACAAAATGAAAAGAACACAGGACACACGACCCCAACACAAACATCCATCACAGTGACTCCAAACACCCCCTCACTGTGATGGAAGGCAACAAAACTTCCACTCTCTTCCCCCCGCGCCCACGGACAGACAGCTCGACCCCTACCGAGGCGACCGACACGCACAGCCCCCGCAAGGGGATGGAAGGCCCCGCGGCTGAGCCGCACCGGGCACTGAAACGTCCCGCGGCCGAGCCGCGCCGGCGATGTTAAGTCCAGCGGCCGATCCGCGGCGGGCGATGGAAGGCCCCGCGGCCGAGCCGCTCCGGGCGCTGCTAAGTCCCGCGGCCGAGCCGAGCTGCGCCGGCGATGTTAAGTCCAGCGGCTGAGCCGCGCCGGGCGATGGAAGGCCCCGTGGCCACGCCGGGCACTGAACCGTTCCGCGGCCGAGCCGTGCCAGGTGATGGAAGGCCCCGCGGCTGAGCCACACCGAGCGCTGAAACGTCCCGCGGCCGTACCGGGCGATGGAAGGCCCCGCGGCCGAGCCGCGCCAGGCACTATTAGGTCCCGCGGCCGAGCCGCGCCGGCGATGTTAAGTCCAGCGGCTGAGCCGCGCCGGGCGATGGAAGGCCACGCAGCCGAGCTGCGCCCCGGGGAAGAGACCTAATAAAAGAAAGGTTCCCCCCACCCCACCACCCCCCGCCCCACCCCATCCCCCACACATACACAGCTAAAAAACAGAAACAGAAACCATCCCAACACCGACACACAAACAAAAAAAAAGGAAAAAAGACAAACAGACTGCCAGCGAGCCGCAGCCGTTAGGCGCAGCCACGCATAATTTGATCCCGACTATGGGTGCTGTCTGTACGGAGTTTGCACGTTCTCCCCGTGACCACATGGCTTTTCTCCGAGATCTTCGGTTTCCTCCCACACTCCAAAGATGTACAGGTTTGTAGGTTAATTGGCTTGGTGTATGTGTAAATTGTCCCTAGTGTGTGTAGGATAGTGTTAATGTGCGGGGATCGCTGGTCGGTGCAGACTCGGTGGGCTGAAGAACCTGTTTCCACGCTGTGTCTCTAAACTAAACTAAACTAGTGCATGTTAGACACCAGGGAATGCATGATCGTTACATCTTGGACTCATTTCCCCACCTGAGGGAAATGAGATGTTACTGAACTTCAGATGATAGAATAGTATAGCACCGGAACAGGCCCTTCAGCTTGCAAGTTCATTCACGGGTTTGGTGTGCTGAAAGTATGATGGCACATTGCAAATTTTTACCGCTTCTCCAGATGAGACTGAGTGTAAATCTATTTTGATCTCAGCATCTTGTCATAACAAACATTACCCAAGTGGTGAACTGTCACAATTAATGCAATTGGTCTTAAAATCACATCCTGAATGGGGAGGATTCCATGTGGGCAGATGGCAGGCAGGCTTAGAATTCATCCTATGACCTTGGATTTCAGTGAAGAATCACAGATGGCTATGCTTTTTGCAACCCAGCAGAGATCAATCTGACATAAAACCTGATATCTATCTCAGAACGAGCAAGGAGATAGTCCTTGCCTTGTCCTCAACGTCCAATATTATTTCTGGAGCAATGATCTCACAGCGACTTCCTCATGATGTGACTAAACAACTTAACCTCTTTCAGTAACCTCTCGTTGTTGAGAGAAAATACTTCCTATATATTATAAGGCTTAAATGTAAATTCATGATAAATGTAATACCACGTGTCCAAATATTCCTCAAGATGTCTTTGACTACGGGTTGAAAGCGTTTGCAAAAAGCCTTGATTTGCGGATAAAATTGAAATCATAGCACGTGCACTTGAAAGTAGTCAATATTTTGTCCATTTCAACAGGCCTCAAGGTGAATGACGCGCCGTTTACAAAAGTCCAAAGTCTGGTCCATGCACCGAATGTTATGGAGCAGCTCCCGATCCAGGCGAGCCCCAGGCTGCTGCAGGGCCTCCTCCGTCGCCCTTGACTGGTTCGGCCCCTCTCCTCACCCGACCGACCACCTCTGTGTCCCGGGGGAAACGCCTTCTGCAGCCGACCTTGCAGGCATTACCCCTCTCTTACTGGCCCACTCATCATGTCCGTCATCGCCAGCGGCTCCCTCCTCCTCAGTTCTCCGGTCTTCAGGGCTGATCTTGGCAGTTTCCGAACTTACACATCAGCTAGGCTATCAAGTTGAGGGTTTTTATGCAGCTGCCAACTTAATAATAATTTTAAATTTTAATGATTTCTTAGCGGAGTGCCCACTCATGAGTCACTGCGATGGTGACACACATGTGGTCACTCTGCCATTATATATATTTCTATACTGTCTGCATGCCCACTGGTGGTCACTGTATTTTTTCTGTTTTATAGATAATTGTATACCTACGGTATATATATATATTCCAATATTTCAAGCTCTTTATAAAAATTGAATATTATTTATTTGTTGCCGTATAAACCTCATTAAATTTATAAAACTGACATCTCTTTATTTTTTCCTACAGCCTGCAAAAATGTGCCAAAAATATATTATGTGGCCCTCATGCTGAAAAGTTTGGAGGCCCCTGGTCTCGAGGCATGAAAAGGTACAGAACAGATCTGAGCAGGCACCGAAGGCCAAATAACCCACAATGGTCCAGTGTTGACTGTGAAGGTGATAACGAGGGGATATGAACATTAAAACTAACAGGATGGTTAGAGGGGGGGGGGGGGGGGGGGGGGGGGGGGGATGGAGAGAGAGTGAATGCAAGAGTTACTTGAACTTAGTAAAATCGATATTCATACCAATGGGTTTTAAGCTGCCCAAGCAAAATATGAGTTGCTGTTCCTCCAATTTGCAAGTGGCCTCAACTCTGACAGTGGAGGAGGCTCAGGACAGAAAGGTCAGTATGGGAATGGGAAGGGGAGTTAAAATGTTTGGCAACTGGAAGATCCCCTCTCCCCTTTCCCATTAGGCAAAAGATACAAAAGCTTGAAGGCACTTAGCACCAGATTTTTGAAAAACAGCTTCTTCCCCGCTCTTCTCATTTGCTAGGGATTTGCACTTTTTTATCTGCAATTTCTCTACAACTGTTACATGATATTTTGCTTTCTGGTTATTTTTTCTCTTTTGCACTACCCGATGTACTCAAGTGTTATTTAACTTGACAAGTGGAGGTGCAAATTGTGAAGCCAGAGGAAGCAATAAAGGTTTCAGCAAGGCAAGAGTTAAAGATGACGCTGCCTTCTGCATTTTGGTTTTTGGCAATCTGTGCTGGTGATTAACGGTAGGCTATGTTCAGAGCTGTATGACATTAGGTTATCAGGTTGCAGTATTAGGTCAGAAGTGATTCAATCACAGCAAAACGACAGCTTGTGTTAAGATGTTTATGTGTTAAGTTTTGATGTGGATGCACTAAATGCCAATTTATTAAGATTCTGCCAAATGAAAACATTTTTCTCTTCCATTCAATAGTAATGCCTATTTTGGATAAAAAGTATGTGAAATATCCTGCCCTTTAAGTTATACTTGAACATGTAAATAATATGTATGTTAATTGTCATAAGGGATTAATTTAAGGCACTAAGCCTACAGAGTAATGATCAAGTGTTTTGATTACTTTATTTAAGAACTGTGTGAAGGTTTTAACCTCACTAATCTTGTATTTTTTCAAACAATAGAACATAAATTAAGACTAAAATTTTCTTGCCAAGCCTATCCATTTATCATTCCAGTAGAATTAAGAATTTCAAGGTGTACTGCATTGCATTCCTAATGATCTTTATTCATCATGAATAATCTTCAAGCTTTTCAAACCTTAAACTTGACAGAGCGGTCGAGTTGCTGCTTTACAACGCTTGCAGCACCGGAGACCCAGGTTCGATCCTGACTACGGGTGCTGTCTGTGTGGAGTTTGTACATTCTCCCCGTGATCTCATTGGTTTTCTCAGAGATCATTGGTTTCCTCCCACACTCCATAGATGTACAGGTTTGTAGGTAAATTGGCTTGGTGTAAATTGCCCCTAGTGTATGTAGGATAGTGTAAGTGTATGGGAATCGCTGGTCTGTGTGGACTCGGTGGGCTGCAGGGTCTGTTTCTGCACTGTATCTCTAAACTAAACTAAAAATTAGCAAACTATTCACCTCCTCTTCAGCAATCTAGGTTTCTTGCCCTTTACATTGTTGCAATTCGTTGTAATGATTGTAATAGAGAGGACATTGTAGTTGCATGTTCCTGATCCTGGTCAGATGAGTTATCGTTTCTGTGGGTCAAGTTTGGCTTAGAATGGAGAAATAACAGTAATGATCTGTGCTGGCTTCCAATCCAACACTGTCTTGAGTTTAAAGTTCTTATTTTGTTTCCTCCATTTTTCTTTGTAACGTCTGCAGACATCTGAGGTTTCATCTTTTCGCCAGTTTGGTGAGTGGGGAATGGGGTTGCTGGTTGCTCCATTTTCCTGTCTTGGGCCCCCATCTCCTCAGCTCTTACAGTAGCATCCCTCCAAGTAGTGGAGCAGAACCTTTGCTTGGAGCGGCAGACCAGAGATAAGATCTCTGTAAACAGCCGATCAATGTTCAGCATGGTGGGAGATCAGCCTTTATTCATATTTCTGTTATCCCTTTGGAAATGGTGTTGGGTACCAGGGTAGGAATGCATCATACATGTAAGATGTTTCGCCTATCTTGCATGGAAGGAAAGCACTTTCTCTGATGACTAAAAACTAGCCTTGGTCCCCTCTATTGCATCATCTTAATTTGCGCTTATACTTGTGATGAAAATCCTCTGCCACTTCTAGCTAATGTGTACCAGGATGGAAAAAAATGTAGAGATAAGGAACTAAAAATGCTGGTTTACACAGAAGTGCTGGAGTAACTCAGAGGGTTAGATAGCATCTCTGGAGGACGTGGATTGGTGATGTTCCGGGTCATGACCTTCCCTCAAATTGACTGCGAGGGGGAAGCTGGAATAGATGGAATAGAGGAGAGGCAGGACAAAGTCTGGCTGGTGGATACAGGCAAGCGGGGGTGGGAACGGGGGATGGGACATAATGCTATTGAAAAATCCATAGCTCCAAGGTGCCAACTCTTCTGAAACAACCAGTGAGAATAACTTAATATTAGTGGCACGGTGTTAGTTAGTTAGGGGCGGCACGGTGGCACAGTGGTAGAGTTGCTGACTTACAGCACTTGCAGTGCCAAAGAAGCTGGTTTGATCACGACTATGGGTGCTGTCTGTACGGAGTTTGTACGTTCTTCCCGTGACCGCATGACTTTTCTCCGAGATCGTCGGTTTCCTCCCACACTGCAAAGACGTACAGGTTTGTAGGTTAATTGGCTTGGTGTACGTGTAAATTGTTCCTAGTTTGTTTAGGATAGTGTTAATGTGTGGGGATCGCTGGTCGGTGCAGACTCGGTGGGCTGAAGAACCTGTTTCCGCGCTGCGTCTCTAAGCTAAACTAATCTAGTGTATGTTAGACACCAGGGAATGCATGATAGTTACATCTTGGACTCATTTCCCCACCTGAGGGAAATGAGATGTTACTGAACTTCAGATGATAGAATAGTACAGCACCGGAACAGGCCCTTCAGCCTGCAAGTTCATTCACGGGTTTGGTGTGCTGAAAGTACGATGGCGCATTGTAAATTTTTACTGCTTCTCCAGATGAGACTGAGTTTAAATCTATTTTGATCTCAGCATCTTGTCATAACAAACATTACCCAAGTGGTGAACTGTCACAATTAATGCAATTGATCTTAAAATCACATCCTGAATGGGGAGGAGTTCCACATGGGCAGATGGCTGGCAGGCTTAGAATTCATCCTATGACCTTGGATTTCAGTCAAGAATCACTGATGGCTATGCTTTTTGCAACCCTCAAGAGATCAATCTGACATAAAACCTGATATCTATCTCAGAACGAGCGAGGAGATAGTCCTTGCCTTGTCCTCAACGTTCAATATCATTTTTTGAGCAATGATCTCACAGCGACTTCCTCATGATGTTGCTAAACAACTTAACCCCTTTCAGTAACCTCTCGTTGTTGAGAGAAAATACTTCCTATATATTACAAGGCTTAAATGTAAATTCATGATAAATGTAATATCACGCGTCCAAATATTCCTCAAGATGTCTTTGACTACGGGTTGAAAACGTTTGCAAAAAGCCTTGATTTGCGGATAAAATTGAAATCATAACACGTGTACTTGGAAGCAGTCAATATTTTGTTCATTTCAACAGACCTCAAGGTGAATGACACGTCTAGAACACTTTGGCATCAAACGTGCATGCAGAGACAGAATATCACTGTGACAATGTCTGGCCCAGACCACATTTGCTTTCAGGTCTTGTTGACATTTCGCTGAGCAGGAGTGTCCATTGTTTCTTCTCAGTCAATTTCATAACCATTCAGGAGCAAATGATTCATCAAGCTTCTGAGAGGGACTAGACCGTGACAAGGATACATCGTTCAGGCTGGCTCTACTTATCATTTGAGAGCGTGACCCAGACCAAACTAGAGAGACAACACCTTGTATTCTGCCTGGGTAGCCTAGAGCCCAGTGGTATTTTGTTTGCTTTTCTTTCTTCATTTGGAATCAGACTCAGTTGTACTGTTGGATTCTATGCTTTCTGTAATGCCCTCTGAAACCATGACCAAGAACCACAAGGTATGATTATTTATTCGATTGAATGTCACACACATTGATCTTAATGGCTTTGTAGGAATTCTTCCAACAGACCACTTATCCTGGAAGAACATAAGATCGCACAGCGTATGTCTGTAAATTACCATGAGCTATGTTATCTGGCAGATGCTCAGCACATTTGTGGCAAAGTTACATTTCTCTGCTCTCATAAATACAACACTAATTTGTTCAAAATCACACCATTAAGCAGGCAAAGTGGAAATGACACTAATCACTTAACTCTCGCCATAGTAACTTTTCTTTCCAAGCTGTAGAATGTAATGAGCTGAATGTTAATAGTAATATTTCTCCAGTAATATTTATTAATTACTTTTCCAATGTTATTTGACAATTTTTACTCCCATTTTAGTTTAGTTTAGTTTATTGTCAAGTGCACTGAGGTACAGTGAAAAGCTTTTGCTAACCAGTCAGCGGAAAGACAATATGTGATTACAATCGAGCCATCCACAGTGTACGGTTACATGATAAAGGGAATAACGTTTAGTGCAAAATAAGGTCCAGTAAGGTCCGATTAAAGATAGTCCGAGGGTCTTCAATGAGGTAGTTAGTAGCTCAGGACCACTCTCCAATTGGTGATAGAATGGCTCAGTTGCCTGATAACAGCTGGGAAGAAACTCCCTGAATCTGGAGGTGCACATTGCCACTCTTCTGTACCTTTTGCCTGATGGGAGAATATTAGAGAAATATTAGAGAACATTTGCCCATTCTACTTAATCTCTCCTCATATGATACAACATCCATTCTAAGTTTCCATTTGGTGAACGTATGCTATAATTCCTCTTTGTGGATATATCCTTCCTCGGACAGAGAGACCAGACATGTGCACAATAATTGAGGTGTAGTCTCAGTGCGGCAGTATAACATTGGGCTGTGTAAAATGGAACTGCTGATGCTGGTTTAAATCGAAGATAGACAGAACAGGCTGGAGTAACTCAGCGGGACAGGCAGCATCTTTGGAGAGGAGGAATGGGTGATGTTTCAGGTCGAGACCCTTCTTCAGGCATTGGGCTCAGTGTCTTTACGCAAAACATAAAGTGCTGCAGTAACTCGGTGGGTCAGGCAGCATCTATGTCACTAATGCTGCCTGACCTGCTGAGTTACTCCAGCTTTTTGTGTTTTGCTCAAGGTTTCCATTTCTGCAATTGCTTGGGTCTCCAGGGTGTCTTTACTCTTGTACTGAAATCTTCTCACAATGAAGGCCAACATACCATTTGTCTTGCTCTGTCTGCATGCTAACTTTCAATTATTCTTGTACAAGGATGCCCAGGCCTCACGGAACATCAATATCTTTCAATCATTCACCCATTTAAAAAAAAACAATTTTTTCTACCAAAATCAACAACTTCACATTTTTGTACATTCTATTCCATTTCTCATGTCCATGCCCATTTCTAAAACTCCTGAAGTCTTCCTACATCCTTCTTAAAGACCACACTAGCACCCAGCAAGTATCATCAGCAAGTTTTGACACAGTGAAAAATCTTTTGTTCACCATGTGCCATACTTGACATAATGTCTGATTGCATCACGGCCTGACGCTGCAACTTGAATGCCCAGGACACTGCAAAAAGTGGTGTACACTACCCAGTCCATCATGGGCACTAACCTCCCCACTACTGAAGGGATTTACAGGAGTCTCTGCCCCCAAAAGGCAGCCAGCATCAACAGAGACTTACACCATCCTGGCCTCTCTCATTTCACCCCTGCCATGGGGAAGAAGCTACAGGAGCATGAAAACTGTAATGACCAGGTTCAGGAACAGCTTCTTCCCCACAGCCATCAGGCCATTAAACACTACAATCTCCAAATAAGCTTTGAACTACATAGATCTGGGGGCATTGGTTTTGTCTTTTTGCACTATTATTATATGTCTGTTTATTTTATGTGTGTATGTATGTATGTATGTATGTATGTATGTATGTATGTATGTATGTATGTATGTATGTATGTATGTATGTATGTATGTATGTATGTATGTATGTATGTATGCATACAATGAAATTCATACTTACAGCACCACAGAATATGTATACATAATATTCAGTAAACAATATAAACAAGGAAAAGTTCAGTATATATATACACATACACACACACACACACCGATATATACATATACACATACACACACACACACACCGATATATACATATACACATACACACACACACACACCGATATATACATATACACATACACACACACACACCGATATATACATATACACATACACACACATTAGTCACCCAGCAAGTATCTGTCTGTGTGTGTGTGTGTGTATATGTGTGTATATGTGTGTATATATATCTCTCCTGAGATGCTGCCTGACCTGCTGAGTTACTCCAGCATTTTGTGAAATAAATACCTTCGATTTGTACCAGCATCTGCAGTTATTTCCTTACACTATATATATATATGTATGTGTGTGTGTGTGTGTGTGTGTGTGTGTGTGTGTGTATATATATATGTGTGTGTGTGTGTACGCATATATATACGTTATATATATATACGTGTGTATATATATATATATATATATACATATGTAAACATAGCACAAAAAGTAAGGACATTTGTGTTTGGTAGATTATTTCTTTGTTGTAACAATGCTTCTTGGCAATAAATCTTATACCGTTGGAAAGCCTATTTATTTCCCTTTTAAATGGTGCCACATTTGTAAGGAACATGCATTTGTGGGATGAGCAGCAGAGCTGAGTATGTGGGTTGCGCCCATGAAAAATCTGCCAAATCTTCTCTGCCAATGCCAAGCAGCTTATTCTGCCATTGACTCTTGTTCGGTGTTGTTTGGTGGATTGGATGATTGAAGTCTGAAGAAACAAGACATATTGGCAATTTAACAATTTATTCATTTAATAAACAGGAGCCTCAGTAGCGTGTGGAAGAACCATACACAGCCACAACAGCCTGGCACCTCCTCCTCATGCTGGTCACCAGCCTGGTCACACACTGTTGTGGGATGGCATCCCATTCTTCAACCAGCATTTGTCGCAAGTCAGCCAACGTGGTTGTGTTGGTCACTCTGGCACGAACAGCACGCCCAAGCTGATCCCACAAGTGTTCAATGGGGTTGAGGTCAGGACTGCTGGCAGGCCATTCCATCCTCTCCACTCCCAAATTCTGGAGGTAGTCTCTGAGAAACCCTGCTCTGTGGGGGCGAGCATTGTCATCTTGGAGGATAGAGTTCGGTCCCAGACTGTGGAGATATGGGATTGCCACTGGTTGCAGAATCTCATCTCGATATCTCTCTGCATTGAGATTGCCTCCAATGATGACAAGCCTCGTTTTTCCAGTGAGGGAGAAAATGCCCCACACCATCACACTGCCTCCACCAAAAGATGTTACTCTATCGGTACAGCAATCAGCATAGCTTTCTCCACGTCTTCTCCACACTTTGACCCTATGATCCAACTGCCGTTGGCAGAATCTGGACTCATCGCTGAACATAACGTTCCTCCACATGTTCAGGTTCCAGTGCACGTGTTGCCGACACCAGCGCAAATGGGCCTGACGGTGAAGGGCAGTCATGGCAGGCCTCCTGGCAGCCCTATGAGACCGGAGATCGGCTGTGTGCAGTCTGTTCCGAATTGTCTGGGCAGAGAGCCGTCGGCCATATCGTCCTGCAAACCTTGACTGCAAATCTGTAGAAGACAGCCTACGGTTCCTAAGTGCTGACAGGGTGAGGAAACGGTCTTCTTCGGGTGTCGTCTTCTTGGGACGCCCACTTCGCGGCCAGTCTCTGACATCCCCCGTTATATGGAACTTGGCCTTCACTTTGGAGATGGTACTAGGGCTCACTCCAAATAATGCCGCAACTTGGTTTTGCGGAACACCAGCTTGAAGTTGCCCTATCGCACGGGCCCTATCCAGATCAGTCAAACGTGGCATGCCGATTCTTGGAGCAGACACCTACTGACCACTGTAGCAGGGCCCATGCTCACAGATGCTGCCAATCAGGTGCCAATCAGGCACCTGATTGTCAGCACCTGGGGGTACCAGAAGCTCAAAACAAGAGTCAATAGCAACAGCAGAATAAGCTTTTTGGCATTGGCAGAGAAGATTTGGCAAATTTTTCATGGGCGCAACCCATATACTCAGCTCTGCTGCTCATTCCACAAATGCATGTTCCTTACAAATGTGGCACCTTTTAAAAGGGAAATAAACAGGCTTTCCAACGGTATAAGATTTATTGCCAAGAAGCATTGTTACAACAAAGAAATAATCTACCAAACACAAATTTCCTTACTTTTTGTGCTATGTTTATATATATATGTTATATATATGTTGTATATATATGTGCAACGTTTTCATGCACATACGCACAAACACATAAACATACAATGTACCATGTTTACACATTTTGTCATGCTGCTGCAAATAAGAATTTTATTGTTCTGTTTGGGACATATGATAATAATACACTCTTGACTCTTGAGGTAGCTGTTAATCAAATATGCCGGTTCATCAAGAGCTCCCTTTCAAGTGGCCCCTCTTCAGCCGAATCTCCCCCTTGATGCTGCCTCTCCATCAGGCTGACTGCTCCCTGTGAAATGCTGTTTGCAGGAGCATGACAGTTTGTAAAATGCCAGACTATGAAGCTTTGCATGTAGTGCACTTGATCTCAGATCAGCAATATAGATTACAAACATCTCGGACTACAGCTCCAATCCCTTGCATGACCCACTTGCATTGGCTACCCAAACTGCGAACGACCTATTTAATACATAGGCCATGGTGGCGCAGCGGTAGAGTTGTTGCCTTACAGCACTTGCAGCTCCGGAGACCCGGGTTCGATCCCGACTGTGGGTACTGTCTGTACAGAGTTTGTACATTCTCCCCGTGACCGCCTATGTTTTCTCCAAGGTCTTGGGTTTCCTCCCACACTCCAAAGACATACAGGTATGTAGGTTAATTGGCTTGGTGTATGTGTAAATTGACCCTAGTATATGTAGGATAGTGTTAATGTGTGGGGATGTGTAGGATAGTGTTAATGTGCAGACCTGGTGGGCCAAAGGGCCTATTTCTGTGCTGTATCTCTAAACTAAGCTAAACTAAACTAAACTAAACTAAACTAAACTAAACTAAACTAAACTAAACTAAACTAAACTAAACTAAACTAAACTAAACTAAACTAAACTAAACTAAAAAGACACAAAATTCTTGAGTAACTCAGCAGGTCAGACAACATCTCTGGAGAACACGGATACGTGCTGTATCGGGTTGGAACCCTCCTTTAGATCCATTTGTACCTGCTCTCTGATCCCTTTCAGTTCATTAATAACCAGTCATCAACCTCAAACTTTAACTCCTTTTCTCCTTCCACAGATACTGTCTGAATTACTGACTATCTTCAGCATTTTCTATCCTTATTTCTGCTTACATTAACATGGGCAACACCAAGGTGCATCTGGTAGAGTTGCTGTCTCACAGCTCCAGGTTCAATCCCAGACCTCTGCTGCTCCGGTTTCCTCCCACATCCCGAAGACATGCGGGTTGGCAGGTTCATTGGCTTCTGTAAATTGTACCAAGTGTGTTGGGAGTGGATGCAGAAGTGGGATAACATGGACCTAATGTGGTTGGTGTGGATTTGATGGGCCAAAGGCTATATCTTTAATGTAATACCCTTGCAAGGAGTGACATAGAATCAGGAGATGTAGAATCAGTATGGATAGAGATGAGGAATTGTAAGGGTAAAAAGACTCTAATGGGAGTCATCTACAAGCCCCCAAACAGTAGCCTCGACATAGGGTGCAAGTTGAATCAGGAGCTAAAATTGGCATGTCACAAATGTAATGCTACGGTGGTCATGGGAGATTTCAACATGCAGGTAGACTGGGAAAATCAGGTTGGTAATGGACCCCAGGAAAGAGAGTTTGTGGAGTGTCTCCGAGATGGATTCTTAGAACAGCTTGTACTGGAGCCTACCAGGGAGAAGGCAATTCTGGATTTAGTGTTATGTAATGAACCTGACCTAATAAGGGGACTCGAGGTAAATGAGCCATTAGGAGGCAGTGACCACAATATGATAAGTTTTACTCTACAAATTGAGAGGGAGAAGGGAAAATCGGAGGTGTCAGTATTACAGTATAGCAAAGGGGATTACAGAGGCATGAGGCAGGAGCTGGCCAAAATTGACTGGAAGGAGGCCCTAGCATGGAAGACTGTGGAACAGCAATGGCAGGTATTCCTGGGAATAATGCAGAAGTTGCAGGATCAATTTATCCCAAAGAGGAGGAAAGATTCTAAGGGGATTAAGAGGCACCCGTGGCTGACAAGGGAAATCAAGGACAGCATAAAAATAAAAGGGAAGAAGTATAACATAGCAAAGCAGAGTGGGAAGCCAGAGGATTGGGACTCTTTTAAAGAGCAACAGAAGATAACTAAAAAGGCAATACGGGGAGAAAAGATGAGGTACGAGGGTAAACTAGCCAATAATATAAAGGAGGATAGTAAAAGCTTTTTCAGGTATGCAAAGAGGAAAAAAATAGTCAAGGCAAATGTGGGTCCCTTGAAGACAGAAGCAGGGGAATTTATTATGGGGAACAAGGAAATGGCAGACAAGTTGAACCGGTACTTTGGATCTGTCTTCACTAAGGAGGATACAAACAATCTCCCAGATGTTCTAGTGGCCAGAGATCCTAGGGTGACAGAGGAACTGGAGGAAATCCACATTAGGCAGGAGAAAGTTTTGGGTAGACTGATGGGACTCAAGGCTGATAAATCCCCAGGGCCTGATGGTCTGCATCCCAGGGTGCTTAAGGAGGTGGCTCTAGAAATTGTGGACGCATTAGTGATTATTTTCCAATGTTCTATAGATTCCGGGTCAGTTCCTGTGGATTGGAGGGTAGCTAATGTTATCCCACTTTTCAAGAAAGGAGGGAGAGAGAAAACGGGAAATTATAGACCAGTTAGTCTGACATCAGTGGTGGGGAAGATGCTGGAGTCAATTATAAAAGACGAAATTGCGGAGCATTTGGATAGCAGTAACAGGATCGTTCCGAGTCAGCATGGATTTACGAAGGGGAAATCATGCTTGACTAATCTACTGGAATTTTTTGAGGATGTAACTAGGAAAATTGACTGGGGAGAGCCGGTGGATGTGGTGTACCTCGACTTTCAGAAAGCTTACAACAAGGTCCCACATAGGAGATTGGTGGGCAAAATTAGAGCACATGGTATTGGAGGTAGGGTACTGACATGGATAGAAAGTTGGTTGACAGACAGAAAGCAAAGAGTGGGGATAAATGGGTCCCTTTCAGAATGGCAGGCAGTGACTAGTGGGGTACCGCAAGGCTCGGTGTTGGGACCGCAGCTATTTACAATACACATCAATGACTTGGATGAAGGGATTAAAAGTACCATTAGCAAATTTGCAGATGATACAAAGCTGGGTGGCAGTGTGAACTGTGAGGAAGATGCTATGAGGTTGCAGGGTGACTTGGACAGGTTGTGTGAGTGGGCGGATGCTTGGCAGATGCAGTTTAATGTGGATAAGTGTGAGGTTATCCACTTTGGTGGTAAGAATAGGAAGGCAGATTATTATCTGAATGGTGTCAAGTTAGGAAAAGGGGACGTACAACGTGATCTGGGTGTCCTAGTGCATCAGTCACTGAAAGGAAGCATGCAGGTACAGCAGGCAGTGAAGAAAGCCAGTGGAATGTTGGCCTTCATATCAAGAGGAGTTGAGGAGAGGGCGGCACGGTAGCGCAGCGGTAGAGTTGCTGCTTTACAGCGAATGCAGCGCCGGAGACTCAGGTTCGATCCTGACTACGGGTGCTGCACTGTAAGGAGTTTGTACGTTCTCCCCGTGACCTGCGTGGGTTTCCTCCGAGATCTTCGGTTTCCTCCCACACTCCAAAGACGTACAGGTATGTAGGTTAATTGGCTGGGTAAATGTAAAAATTGTCCCTAGTGGGTGTAGGATAGTGTTAATGTACGGGGATCGCTGGGCGGCACGGACTTGGTGGGCCGAAAAGGCCTGTTTCCGGCTGTATGTATATGATATGATGATATGATAGTATATGAGCAAAGAGGTCCTTCTGCTGTTGTACAGGGCCCTAGTGAGACCGCACCTGGAGTACTGTGTGCAGTTTTGGTCTCCAAATTTGAGGAAGAATATTCTTGTTATTGTGGGCGTGCAGCGTAGGTTTACTAGGTTAATTCCCGGAATGGCGGGACTGTCATATGTTGAAAGACTGGAGCGACTCGGCTTGTATACACTGGAATTTAGAAGGATGAGAGGGGATCTTATCGAAACGTATAAGATTATTAAGGGGTTGGACACATTAGAGGCAGGAAACATGTTCCCAATGTTGGGGGAGTCCAGAACCAGGGGCCACAGTTTAAGAATAAGGTGTAGGCCATTTAGAACAGAGATGAGGAAAAATGTTTTCAGTCAGAGATTTGTGAATCTGTGGAATTCTCTGCCTCAGAGGGCAGTGGAGGCCAATTCTCTGAATACATTCAAGAGAGAGCTAGATAGAGCTCTTAAGGATAGCAGAGTCAGGGGGTATGGGGAGAAAGCAGGAACGGGGTACTGATTGAGAATGATCAGCCATGATCACATTGAATGGCGGTGCTGGCTTGAAGGGCCAAATGGCCTACTCCTGCACCTATTGTCTATTGTCTATTGTAATCTAATCTAATCTATCCAATTTGAATACTTTGAACAAATTAAGACCACTTTGAACTTTGTCTCCAAAATTTTATTCTAAACAGCCACTCTCACCACTCCCCCAACGCCCACCCCCCTCCAACACTGCATCAAGACAGTTTGCAGCATTAACCACAACCATGGATATTCACTTCCCTCAGACACCAGTCTCAGCTGGTTCAAGGGAAGCCTGTTCCAAGGGAAACATCCCTTTTTCTCACTACTGTTGCCATGGTCCCATGGATCGAAACCCATTTCTCCTTGGCATCATGTTTGGCATGGACAATGTGGGCCGAAGGGCCTGCTCCTGTGTTTTTCTATGTTCCTACACCAGTTTATGAGTCATTTGTTCATCCCTCTGGCTCATTTTCCAGGTTTAGGTAATAATCTTGTCTTCGTCATAGGTTTCAACATGGAACACAACTGTTAGATATTTCCTCTCCCACGTTCAGATTTCTCTCTTGCCTTTCCAATCCATTTCTGTACTCCAATATAATTTTATTTATATCTGAAATGTATATATTTATACTTGCTGTCTGTGTGGAGTTTCTTCTTGTGACTGCGTGGGCTTTCTCTGGGCGCTCTGGTTTCCTCCCAAATCCCAAAGATGTGTGTGTTCGTCGGTTAATTGGCTTCTGTAAAATTGCCCCGAATGTGCAGGGATTGGACATGAAAGTGGGATAACAAAGAACAAGTGTGAACGGGTAATCGATGGTCGACGTGGACTCTGGGCCGAAGAGCCTTTTTCCATGCTCTATCCATCTATTGAATCACTCCGAAATAGCTGATGTGATAGGAATAATCTGCACGGTCTGGTTTTTCCTCAGAATAAAATAACTTTGAGGGCTTTGTTGTTCAAGCTCTGAAGACAGTGGCTATATAATTTTATGGGATCTAAGCTAGTGCCATGGTTACCAATGCTGACCCAATTGATATAAGCGGAACCTAATTAGTATGTGCCTGACCCACTGTGGGAGGAACTTGGATTTATTACAAGTCTCTGTGAAGTTCTCTCTCTTGCACTGAGTCCAGGATGGAAGGGTTGCCATAGCTTCCCGAGCAGCTTTGCAAACAACCACAGGAGATTTCATATGAGCACTCTAAAGTATGTGAGCTCGGTGGATTCTACATCTCTAGTGACAACACAGACTATTACGGGAGAGACAATAGGGGCTCATAGGCGGTGTAGTTTATTCCAGGGCTGTTCACAGACTTTCTCTGGAACGTTCAATAAAAAAAGAGATAGTTGTCACATGATACAACTGTTGAAGTAACAGCCATCCTTAAAAAAAAACACACTACTCATTCTTCAGGCACTGGTTTAAATCAACGCTAATCATTCTACAGGCACTGGTCCCAAAGGACCATCCTATGGGAACCAAAGCTACTTTCCAGGCCTGAAACACTACAGTGGAGCCTTCCAAAAGCAGCAACGAGGTCTCTGTGGCACCAAAAACAGAGACAGTCTCAAGAGTAAAGAGTCTGAAGAAGGATTTTGACCTGAAACATCACCTCTCCAGAGATGCTGTCTGACCTGCTGAGTTACTCCAGCACTTTGTGTCCTTGACTGTAAAGAGCCCCTTCTCCCACCAGATCCATTGTGAGGGTCAAGTCCGAGTTCCACCTCTAACAAGGTGCAGCAGGTGCTAATTGGACAAATACATCAGAAAGGCTCAGAGTGGCGCAGCAGTTGAGTTGCTGCCTTACCGTGCCAGAGTCCCGGGTTCGATCCTGACTACGGGTGCTGTCTGTATGGAGTTTTTACCTTCTCCCCGTGACCGTGTGTGTTTTCACTGGGTGCTCCGGTTTCCTTCCACACTCCAAAGACGTACAGGTTTGTAGGTTAATTTGGCTTCGGTAAAACTTGTCTCCGGTGAATAGAATAGTATTAGTATACAGGGCTCGCTGGAAAGCTTGGACTTGCTGGGCTGAAGCGGTGCCGGACTAACCTAGTAGCAAAAGTAGCATGTGCTACGAGCCCCACATTTTCGAGGGCCCCGCATTAAATGCTTCTTCAGACTGAAGATTTAAAAAAAAACTAAAATACTTTATTTCTGAGTATTGTTTTGCACAAGCCAACCTTACCCTTCCCTCCCCACCCTCTCCCCAGCCCCATGGCAGTCCCGCCTGAGAATAAACGTCCCCTGTAAGGCACGGGTCAGTTTGGGCACGCCGATCTGCGGGTGTGTCTCGCTCCCCGGTGCTGTGCGGGCCGCTCCGTCGCACCGGTCGCTCCACACTCCGTCCCGGGTCAGTGATGTTCCGGTCCGGGCTCCGGCTTCTCCTGTGGCCACTCCGCCTCTTGGTCCTAGGGGCCCCCCTGACGAAGCCCCAGTCCACGCTGATGGGCTGCCCGGCCAGCTCTGACCCGTTCAAACCCTCCATGGCCGCCTGCGCCTCCTTGTAGGTCTCATTCTCCACCAGAGCGTAGCCCTTGAGGTAGCCGGTGTGCCGGTCCAGGTTGAGGTGCATGTTCTTGATCTCACGGTATTCGGCAAACTTGTCATGGATGTCCTCCTCGTTGGCTTCCTTGTGGACCCCAGTCACAAACAGGATCCACCCCTCCACCGAATGTTGAGTGCCTGGCTTGTCGACATCTTGCTCTACGGAGTCGTAGTCTTCTCGCAGCCTGGATCGAGCGCCTTCGTCGGAGCCAAAAGCTCGCCCCTTCTTCTTCTCCTTCTCCTTCAGTTTGTGGATTCTTTCGTCGCCCTCGTTGTCCATGGCGAAGTTCTCGCCGCACGCCTCATGGAGGTCCAGCATAAGATGGGTGACGCTTCGGGTCGAGACCTTTCGAAAGGGTCTCGACCCGACACGTCACCCATTCCTTCTCTCCCGAGATGCTGCCTGACCCACTGAGTTACTCCAGCATTTTGTGTCTACCTCCGGTAGGGGTGCCAACTATAGCACTCCCAAATACGGGACAAGGTGACATCACCACCGCCCCACTGTTCTGACCTCCGGAAGATAGGCACAGATTTTAACCAGCATCTGCAGTTTTTTCCTACCTACAGTCACTCCTGACACTTCAGTTAATTTTCACTTATCCACAGGTGAAAATCTTCTTTGAAAACTCAGGGGTTAATTTTAATCTGAGGTTCATCCCAGATACAGTTTTAACATATGTTCTTACATGTGTTATTTTTGGATCGGCCTGGACTCACATTCCCCCACCTCGCCCTCGACCTCCTCCTACATTCCTTCTTCCGCTTCACAATTTGCAACTCTTCAATCCTCTGTCTCACACCTGCTTTAAGCTCTGGTCTTTGTTCCAACCATCTGCCTATTAAATGCTGCCCCCCCCCCCCCCCGCCCTCCCCTGTCTGTCCAACTATAACCCACCACACTGTCCTGCCTCTCCTCTTTCCCAGCTTTTCCCCCGTCCCCCTACAATCAGTCTGAAGATGGGTCATGACTCTAAATGTAACCTCTCCATGTTCTCCAGAGATGCTGCCTAACCCATTGAGTTACTCCAGCACTCTGTGTCCATTTATTCAAACCTGTACTCACAGTTCCTTGTTTCTATATTCTTAAACTGCCCCATGTGTTTCCATTCTCTTTGCTTTCATTTCACTGGTTGCCTTGATCAGCAGCACCCCAGGTCTTGGAGCACTTCACTCAATTCACCTCCAGTGACTTGGCCGTCTTTGTTACAGAGGAGTAGGGACTTGGCCTGTTCCACCAACTCATGGACCTCCTTTGCCAGCATGCATGAGGTGTTCAAGATTACTCCTGGGTATGTCTGAATTTTGTGCTTGTGTTCTACATTTAGTGCTTATGATTTATTTATTCATAGGATGTGGACTATGGTGGGAAGGTCACATGTGATACTCTTTCCCTCTCTCTGAGGAGAGAGCAATGGACTGTTTGAAGTGCTACAGTCCTTCTAATGATTTGCTCCTACAATAACCCTTGGAGTGTGGGACATGGTTTTGCTCCCATTTAGCTTAGTGCCAACATGTTCCTTGTAGTTAAGAAGTGGAAAAATTAGAGTCAGATCCTTACTTACTGGTTAGTTATTTTACAATCACTTCACTTTTACCAAGGCAGAACTTGAAGCTTTAAATAACAAGTAGACAGCAACTGATGGTTAAAAAAGAAAATCCCATCCTCAGTGCAATACACACTTGAATTGAATAATTAAACAGTTCTGATACTTTGAAGAATTTAAACTCGGGTATCATAAAATTCCTCCAAACACTCCAAATTAATCTGTGCTATTTAAACTTTAGATTTTACTTTAGAGGCACAGTGTGGAAACAAGCCCTTCGGCCCACCGAGTCTGTGCTGACCAGCGATCCCCGTACACTAGCACCATCCTGCACACAATTTACAGAAGCCAATGAACCTACAAACATGCATGTCTTTGGCATGTGGGAGGAAACCAGAGCACCCAGGGAAAACCCACGTATTCACAGAGAGAACGGAAAAATGTCGTACGGACATCAGATTTAGATTTTTTTTTTGGATTTAGAGATACAGTGCGGAAACAGGCCCTTCAGCCCACCGAGTCCGCGCCGCCCAGCGATCCACGCACATTAACACTATCCTACACCCACTAGGGACAATTTTTACATATTACCCAGTCAATTAACCTACATACCTGTACGTCTTTGGAGTGTGGGAGGAAACTGAAGATCTCGGAGAAAACCCACGCAGGTCACGGGGAGAACGTACAAACTCCGTACAGACGGCGCCCATAGTCAGGATCGAACCTGAGTCTCCGGCACTGCATTCGCTGTAAGGCAGCAACTCTACCGCTGCGCCACCGTGCCGCCAGTAGTCAGGATCAACCCGGGTCTTTGCTGTGAGGTAGCAACTCCACCACTGCGTTATTGCGCTGCCCCATTTGGAGCAAGAACAGTTGAGTTTGCAACAGCTTTCAAATTTCCTTTATGAATAGATTGTTACTGGCAGAGCCTACATGGTATAATGTGTTAATCTTGGCCTTTTAGTATATAGTACAATAAATATCAGTCAGGATTGAGAGCAAGGGAACCTATTTCCTCAAGGTCCTTGGATACTTATTTAAAATGATGGGCAAAAGGTACAACGGGGTTGTAAGGAAAAACTCCATACAGAACAGAAAGTAGGGTTTGAAATGTATTTATGAAGAAGTGGTTGAAATATCGTCAGTCAAAGTCCTGAAAGGGATATGGATGGGCAATTGGGAAAGGGTCATTTGTAAGGATATGGAGAAAGAGTGTGGGATTGCGATGATTTAGGATTGGTGTATTAAAAGCCAGCATAATTTTGGGCTGTCTCTTGATCACATTGATGCAATCACAAAGAAAGCACATCAACCTGTCTCGCCTTCCTCAGAGGTTTGAGGAGATTCAGCTTATGTCACACACTCGATCAAACTTCTATCGGTGTATAGTAGAGAACATAATGATGGATTGCATCGTGGTAGAGAACATAATGATGGGTTGAAGGTATCACAAAATGCTGGAGTAACTCAGCAGGTCAGGTGGCATCTAGGAGAGAGGGAATGGATGACGTTTTGGGTCGAGACCCTTGTTCAGACTGAGGAAGGGTCTCGACCCGAAATGTCACCCATTCCCTCTCTCTTAGATGCTGCCTGACATGCTGAGTTACTCCAGCATTTTGTGATATCTTCGATTTGTACCAGCATCTTCAGTTACTTTCCTGCATAATGATGGGTTGCATCGCACTGGTTTAAATCAACGCTAATCATTCTACAGGCACTGGTCCCAAAGGACCATCCTATGGGAACCAAAGTTACTTTCCAGGCCTGAAACACCACAGTGTTCACCATTTGGAGCCTTCCAAAAGCAGCGATGGATTCCAATGCCCAAGAATAAAGCGGACAGCAGAAAGTAGATGACATTGCCCGGTCCATTCATGGGTACTGACCTTTCCTCCATCTAAGGGATCTATGTGAAACGCTGCCTCAGGAAGGTCGTTAACATCATCAAAGACCCACATTACCCTGGCCATGCTCCCTTCTTGCTGCTCCCATTGGGAAGAAGGTACAGGAGCCAGAGAATCATGACCTCCGGGTTCAAGGACAACTTCTTCAGGCCTGTTTTCAGTGACTAAATTGCTCTACTCTGCCCCTCGCCCAGAATTAGACTTTTAGATTTTAGGCAATACAACGCAGAAATTGGCCCTTCGGCCCACCGATTCTGAGCTGACTAGTGATCACCCCATATACTAATACTATGCTACACACTGGGAACAATTTACAATTTTACCAAAGCCAATCAAACCTGCAAACCTGTACATCTTTGGAATGTGGGAGGAAACAGGAGCACTCGGAGAAAACCCACGTGGTCACAGGGGGAACGTACAACCTCCCTATAGACAGCACCCGTAGACGGGTTTGAATCTGAGACTCTGGCGCTATAACGCAGCAACTCTACCGCTGCGCCATTGTGCTGCCCCAAAACGCTGCAAAAATATATTAGACTCAAACATGTAAATGAAAGGGCTTTTGTGGAATTGTACCTGTTTGTGCTTTGAGAATGGAATTGTACCTATTTGAGCTTTGAGAAGCTGAAAGCAATGGCGATATAGCCTCAGGCATTTTATAAATCATCAGATTGCAGCTCGATTATCCTTTTTGTAAATCTCTATACAGCCATCTAATCACTGTTTTAGGAATTAAAAAAACAAAACAAATGAAAACTATCAACAGGGATCTGCAGGTTAAATGAACAGTATTAGACATCTATAGTTGTCAGAAATTCTATAGCATTGGGGAGAAAGGGATATGGCTTGAGTGCATTGTTATAATTTGCTTGCATGTGGTAGTGTTCATCTACAGCTGACTATAATAAGAATTATTCTATACATTCATCTCACATTGCATGGTATTTTTTTATTAAGTGGAGACAAAAACCTGGGTACAACAATGGCTCTATATAAAGAGTTTTTAAACTAAAACTAAACCGTTTTCATGAGATGAACTGTAACCCAATAATCATCACTTGGCAGCTTAATGTATAAATGCTTTATTTTTCCCACACTCAGTAAGGTTGATGCTACGAATTGAAAATTTTATTTCCAACATTTCTGCTGCTCCCATTTTCAGATCTTCTGCCCACAATGCTTCGTACTTTCTGAACACAAGTCACTATTTTCAAAAGGGGTTAAATTTGAAAAGCCAAGAGACACCCATTTTCAGAATTTAGTTCTCTACCCTGACTCTCATAATTGATTTAGATTTAGATTTAGAGATACAGCGCGGAAACAGGCCCTTCGGCCCACCGGGTCCGCGCCGTCCAGCGATCCCCGCACACTAACACTATCCTACACACACTAGGGACAATTTTTACATTTACCCAGTCAATTAACCTACATACCTGTACGTCTTTGGAGTGTGGGAGGAAACCGAAGATCTTGGAGAAAACCCACGCAGGTCACGGGGAGAACGTACAAACTCCGTACAGACGGCGCCCGTAGTCAGGATCGAACCTGAGTCTCCGGCGCTGCATTTGCTGTAAGGCAGCAACTCTACCGCTGCGCCACCGTGCCGATGAAAATGATTGTTTGAAAGATACCTCGTGGTTACAGGCCCTTCAGCCCATCGAGTCCCTGCCGACCATCCGTTCACATGAGTTCCATGTTATCCCACTTTCACATCCACTCCCTAATAGGGGCACTTTACATACGCCAATTAATCCGTATGCCATTGGGATGTGGGAGGAAACCGGTGAAAATCCACGTGGTCACAGGGAGAACGTGCAAACTCCACACAGCCAGCACCCGAGGTCAGATCTAACCCGAGTCTCTGATGCTGGGCAGCAGCAGCTCTATAGCGGGGCCACTGTGCCACTCTGAAGTGAAGACAATTTACAGTAAGTACGAAGCACCTTTATCTCATAGCAGAGGATTTATAACCCAGGGAGAATAGATTTAAAGTACAGTAATTGGTGGAAATATGCAAGGGAAGAGAAAAAGGGAAAATAAATCACTCAGTGGGTAGCAGGGGTTCTGAAATTCATTGGCTGAAAGGGTGGGAAAAGCCATAGTTTTCAACACATTTCACAAATAACATGGAAGTGGATTTGAAATGCCATGACTAACTGGGCTACAGATCCAGCGCCAAATGCACAGTTAGGATGGGTAGATTTTTTACCATTACAGACACAAATGGGCCAAATGGCTGCGTGATTTTCCAAATCTGCATTGATGAGTTTACAATACTAGAATATGTATCATCTACATGTATTTACAGAGTCACTACTGCCTGGTAGTAATATCTTGCAGCAGGTGTTGCAATATGCTGTAATATGGACATATTGCAGTCAGAGAATGATCAGCTGACCCATGAATCCTGTACCACAATTGACATGTTTGTTGAATCATGGGTAGTGGCTTTTCATCTGATTAGAGTCATAGATTCATAGAGTCACACAGCGCGGAAACAGGCCCTTCGGCCCAACTTGCCCACACCGACCAACATGTCTCATCTATGCTAGTCTCACCTGCCTGTATTTGCCCCATATCCCTCTAAACCTGTCAATGTGGACAATGTAGGCATAAGGATTGCAGACACTGGTTTACAAATAAAAGGTAGTATTGGATTAACTCAGTGGGTCAGGCAGCATCTTTGGAGAACATGGATAGGGGCCCTTTTTCAGACCGATTGTAGTGGGGGAGAGAAAACTGGAAAAGTGGGAGGGAAGGGTGGGGGGGGGGGGGGGGGGAATGAGACAGAGCCTGGCAAGTGATAGGTGGTTACAGGTGAGAGGGGTTTTGATTGGCAGATGGTTGGACAAAAGATAAAGGTGAGAAGAGGACAAAAGGCTGAGAGATGAGGAGAGAGGAGACGCAAATGTGAAGCCAGTGGAAGGGCGGCACGGAGGCACAGCGGCGGAATTGATGCCTTACAGCGACAGAGAACCGGGTTCGATCCTGACAATGGGTGCTGTCTGTATGCAGTTTGTACGTTGTCCCTGTGACCGCGTGGGTTTTCTCCGCGTGTTCCGGTTTCCTCCCACATCCCAAAGACATGCAAGTTTTTAGGTTAATTGGCTTTGGTAAAAGTTGTAAATTGTCCCTCGTGTAAATTAGTGTGTGCTCGCATTATGGGGATTGCTAGTCGGCACGGACTCAGTGGGCTGAAGTGCCGATTTCCATTTTGTATCTCTAAACTAAACTGAACTAAACAATAGTTGGAAGGGAATAGGGAAAGGGGAAATGGGGAGAGGGATTGTGGAACTCTGGAACAACTTATATCCTACATACGAGGGACAATTTAGAGAAGCCAATTACCCTACAGACCTGCACGTCTTTGGAATGTGGGAGGAAACAAGAGCACCCAGAGAAAACCCACGCGGTCTCAGGGAGAACGTACAAACTCCGTACACTCAGCATCTGTAGTCAGGATGGAACCTGGGTCTCTGGTGCTGTAAGGCAGCAACTGTACCGATACTCCATTGTGCCATGACAATAATAAAACTAAACTTAAACCATCTAGGAAACAATTTAGCAGAGTGAATCTTATTTATTTAAAAGGCAAAGACTTCGCATTTCCAGAATTTGCTGCTTTATCACTGTGTCATACAGTTGAAAAATTTCCCCCAAAGATTTGCGAAACACATCTTTGTCACAATGCAATGGAAGTGATTTCCCAGTTGTTTCACCTGTTGAGTGCTCAGATAGTCAATGCATGACAAACATTAGGCCACAATGTTGATGCAATATCTAGTAAATATCTGCAGTAAATGCACATCTGAGTTAGAATGTCCCCCAAGTGGGTGGCAAGGTGGCGCAGCAGTAGAGTTGCTGCCTTACAGCACCAGGGAGACCCAGGTTCGATCCTGACTACGGGTGCGGTCTGTACGGAATATTTTACATTCTCACCGTGACTGCGTGGCTTTTCCCTGGGTGCTCTGTTTTCCTCCCATGCTCCAAAGACATACTGGTGTGTAGGTTAATTGGGTTTTGTTAAAAAAAAATTGTAAATTGTCCCAAGTGTTTGGATAGTGCTAGTGTGCGGGGATTGCTGGTCAGTGGCGACCCGGAGGGCCGAATGGCCTGTTTCCGCGCTGTATCTCTAAACTAAACTAAACTAGAAGGAGAGCACGCCACCCAACATCCCAGGTACCTTCCTGTTTCCCCGATGCTGCACTACCCTGTACATGCAACCTGGCTCCAAAATCAAAGGGACTTTTAGAATCAAAATTATGTTGATTGACTTTTAGCACGAAAATGTACTTCTAGCACGAATATTTTGTGTTGGCACAGAGAAAATATATGGTTTTATATATCTTTTTAAACAAGTGCAGGTTGCAAAACACTGCTCTGTGCGGTGCAGGTTCCATGATAATGTAAAAAGCATTAGTTTGGAGAACCAGATGTCATTTGATCATAGGGTTTCCATTACAATAAACTTACCTTCCTTATAATCTACATTTGACATTTTCATGACATATTAGTTATTTCCTTTGCTGGCAATCTTTTCATTACGCATTCCTTTCATCCAATCATGTTTTGTGCGATCTTCTTACCCACGTCCACCAAGGTATGAAGTGATAATTACCCAGGCAGTTCAGCAAAATATACCACTTTTCTTGTCAAGTTTTTTTCTTGTTGTGAATTCCTTTATTATTTTATGCAGTTTGCACTTTGGAGTGGAACATTGGGCTTTCTTGTGGCTTTGGCTATGGTTCCATTTAGATCTAACCTTTATTACTAAAGGTATTGTCTGCTGGATTCAAATGAAAAAATTAACTGGTTCATTTCCTGTTATTAGAGTACGACATCAGAATAATCTCAACTATTTCACTACTATTTCACTGGTAGTAATTGAATGTCCAGCACTGTGGAAATTATAACACTGACTTTGTGGCAAAATGTTTAACATGTCATGGCCTGATATAATTTTAGGATGCATTTTGATGTCAGTATTTCCTTAGCCATTGAAGTTACAATTGTGGTGGTGTGTGGTTGCTGTGGATTTTAACCCTTGCTTGTGTAACAAGTAGTAATTAGGGCACAGTGGCGCAGTGCTGGAGTTGCTGCCTTACATTGCTTACAACGCCAGAGACCCGGGTTCCATTCTGGTTACAGGTGCTGTCCGTACGGAGTTTGTGCGTTCTCCCTGTGACCTGCATGGATTTTCTCCGAAATCTTCGGTTTCCTCCCACGCTCGAAAGACGTACGGGTTTGTAGGTAAATTGGTTTGATAAATGTGAAAATTGTCCCTCGCGTGTGTAGGATAGTGTTAATACGCAGGGATCGCTGGTCAGCGCGGACCCGGTGGGCCGAAGGGCCTGTTTCTGTGCTGTATCTCTAATACTAAAAACTAAAACTAATCCATCTTTGCAAAGCTTCTGATTTGCTTTAAACTTAGCAGGTGCAAAGCTGCTGCAAATGAAGTATATTTTTGTATTATTATTTTCTTTGAGTTATGAGCACCACTGGCAAGGTCAGCCTTTAATACCAATCCACAAAGAAAGCAGAAAGTGGAGGCACAGGAGACTGCAGATGCTGGAAGCTTCAGTAAAAATCAAACTGCAAGAGGAACTCAGCAGGTCAGGCAGCATCTGTAAATAAAGTTATAATGAAGGACTTCTTTGAATCACTGCAAAAGTTTTTGATGAAGCTTCTGCCACTTTGCTGCAAAGTGTGAAGTGGGCCAATAACTTCTGAATTCACAATTTTATCAGAGAAATAATGAATACCAGCCAATGCATTCCAATTGGGCTTTGATTCAAAAGTCAGGAAACAAGTAACAGGTACATGAATTAAACAGTTTAATTTTGTTCAGAGATAAATCATATAATGAGGCCCTTCGGCCCACCAAGCTTGTGCCAACCAGCAATCCCCGAAAACCAGTTCTATCCTACACACTAGGGACAATTTAAACCTCCAAACCTGCACATCTTTGGTGTGTGGGAGGAAACCGGAGCACCCGGACAAAACCCACGGGTTCATATGGAGAACATACAAACCCTGCACAGGCAGAATTGAACAATAAATAATATCGTAAAGCTTGAAAGGGTTCAGAGAAGATCCATGAGGATGTTGCCTGGACTAGAGGGTGTGAGCTATAGGGCAAAGTTGAGTAGACTGGGTCTCTTTGGAGCGCAGGAGGATGAGGGGTGATCTTATAGAGGTGTATAAAATCATGAGAGGAATAGATCGGGTAGATGCACAGAGTCTCTTGCCCAGAGTAGGGGAATCGATGACCAGGGGACATTGGTTCAAAGTGAAGGGGAAAAGATTTAATAGGAATCTGAGGGGTAAGTTTTTCACACAAAAGGTGGTGGGTGCATGGAACAAGCTGCCAGAGGAGGTAGTGGAGGCAGGGATTATCCCAACGTTTAAGAAGCAGATGGACAGATACATAGATAGCTCAGGTTTGGAGGGATATGGACCAAGCACAGGCAGATGGGACTAGTGTAGCTGGGACATGTTGGCCACGTGTGACCGAAGGGTCTGATTCCACACTGTATCACTCTCTGACTCTTTGACTATATGACTCTCTGAACCTGTATCTTTGGCACTGTAATGCAGCAACTCAACCACTGTGCCGCCCTAAAAGTAATGTAAAAGTAATGTGAAAAAACCTCAGAAAATGTCAGAGATACAGGGATGCTGGAATCTTGAGTTAAACACCAAGTGCTGGAGTAACTTAGTGGGTCAGGCAGCATCTGTGAAAGGAATGGGTAGGCGATGTTTCAGGTCAGGAATGCTCAGTTGGCAAAATGTTGGAAATGCTCAGTGGGTCAAGCAGCATATGAGATGAGAGGTATTTGACCAGCTGAGTTGATTCAGAGAAACAAAAGATTGTGAGAAACTGTTCACACTGATAAGAAAAGACATAGAGCACATAAAATGAAAGTGGTCAGCTAAAAAAAAGCAGAAGTAACATGAGGAATAATTTGTCCACCCGTGAAGTGGTTAAGATAGGAAATGCACTGATGGGAAGAATAATGTTTGCACATTTAATGGTCGCATTCAAAAGAGTGTTGGATTAATTTCTGAAAGGATAGATGTTGTGGGTTTATAGGCTGAGAATGAAAGAGTGGGACTGTCTGGATTACTTTTAAATTTGGAAAAATTTCCTCCTTGTTGAAACCATTTTCTAGTGTTGGAATTCTTTGTTTCTTGATTTCTGTCAGATTACAGTGATTTTTTTCTGTTGTTATCAAAGTTTTATGTGCTGACTTGGATCAAATTAATTAATTTTATGGATTAATTTGATCCCAGCATTTTGGACGGCAGGCAGCACATTGGTGCATCTAGTAGAGATGCTGCCTCACAGTGCCAGAGAACTGGGTCCGATCCTGACCTCGGGTGCTGTCTGCGTGGAGTTTGCGCATTCTCCCTGTGACCAGAAAACTATTAGAAAGAAAGTCTCATGCAGAGACTTGATCAAAGTCTACACTTGATCAAAGTCTACACAAAGACTCGATCCCATGATATTAAGTCACAAACATTGCAGAATGTAAGATATGCTTCCTGGGTGTTTCTTAAAAGCAAGCCGTAGTAAATAGTTTGTTTTTGCCACATATTTGAGCTCTGTCCTCCAATGGGTGTTGAATAAGTTTAGGTTTAGGATCCACCAGTTGTTGACCATTTTAACTGCGCTTCCCACTCCCGTACCGACCTTTCAATCCTGGGCCTCCTCCATTGCCTAACCGGAGGAACAGCGCTTCATATTCTGCTAGGGTAGCTTATAATCTAATGTTAGGAACATTGAATTCTCCAATTATAGGTAATTTACCAACATATATCATCCCCTCTTTTTTTTCTCTCCCTTCGCTTCCCTGGTTGGGCATCCACTTCATAAGTTCATAAGTTATAGGAGCAGAAAAAAATAGGCTATTCGGCCCATCAAGTCTACGCTGCCATTCAATCATGGCTGATGTATCTCCCCCTGCTAAGCCCATTCTCCTGCCTTCTCCCAATAACCCCTGACACCCGTACTAATCAAGAATCTATTTATCGCTGCTTTAAAAATATCACCTTCTTCCATTATACCGCCCCACCTTTCCCCTTACCCCTGTCCCATCCACCCATATCCCTCGCTCTGGCCTCACATTTCTCACCCTTTCTCTCCTTATCTCACTGCCTTTTGTCTCCTTATCATCTCTGGCCTTTGACTACCCATCCGTCCATCATCCCCTCTCCCCGGTATACAACTATCATTTGCCTAACTTTGCCTGCTCCCCACCTCTCTTCCGGCTTTCTCCACCCTACTACAACCAGTCTAAAAAAGACCTGACATGTCACCTACCCATGTCCTCCAGAGTTCACCTGACCTGTTGAGCTATTCCAGCACTTTGAGTTTTTTAAAATCAAATAAATCAGCACCTGCAGTTCCTTGTGTCTCGATTTTCTTTAAAGTTACATTTGAAGACCCCCTTGTCGTAGTTGGAGCAGGCAGCCTGTAAGGTAATGAAAAAGTGCTTCACAGCAACAAGTGCTGAGTTTCAGATGGGACGGTAAACAGACATGTTACCTCCCCTCTGGGCTGCATGGCAGAAATAGAAGAGGGTCAGGGCATGTCCCACAAAGATCTGACTCAGCTGCTAGTCCGGAGCTGGAAAGGGTGCAGAGAAGATTTCCCAGGATGTTGCCAGGACTCAAGAGCTTGTGCTATAGGGAGCGGTTGAGCAGGCTAGGACTCTATTTCTTGGAGCATAGGTGGATGACGGATGATTTTATAGAAGTGTACAAAATCATGAGAGGAATAGATTGGGGAAACTCACAGTCTCTTGCCCAGAGTAGGGGAATCAAGAACCATAGGACGTAGGTTTAATGTGAGGGGGGAAAGATTTAATAGGAATTTAAAGGGTAACTTTTTTACACAAAGGGGGTGGGTGTATGGAACGAATGGCCGGAGAAAGTAGTTGAGGAAGGTTGTATCGCAATGTTTAAGAATGGATAGGATAGGATTAGAGGGATATGGGCCAAATGCTGGCAGGTGGGACTAGTGTAAATGTGACATGTTGGTTGGTGTTGGCAAGTTGGACTGATTGGCCTGTTTCCAAGCATTATGACTCTATGACTCTATCCCATCAGTAAAACAGCCTGAAACAGATTGTGGTTTTTCTGGGATCCTGCAGTACACAGGTTGCCTGTTGCATTCCGTTATTATATGGACTACAAAGTATTTTGCATTGTCTTGAGCACCTAAAACATACTCAATGATCTCAGCTTTTGAGAAATAGGGGGTGGAATAATTACTGGAAGGTGAAATCTCTTCCAATTCCACTTGATGGGCCCTCCGAATATTTTGCATTCAAGCTTTTTGACTACATTTTTCTTGAGGGTAAATTGTAGCAGGTCCTATCGAAGGATTGCAGTATGATAGTCATTTGAAACATAAACAAATAACAGTGTCTGGGAAACCGCCTGTGATTTATTTTTATATCTATGATCAGATGCATCTGTTTCGCCACTTTTGTGCTGCTGCAAACAGCTTTTAACTGCAGTTATTTATGTTACCAGGCATCTCGACGCCCCTAACTTAAGACCCAATTCCACAATGCTTGTTTGGAAGCTGGAAAGAAAGTGGACCCCTATCTCATCGAAACCGCCATGAAATGTTTATGGCAACCAACCCAGTGCGGAAGGATTGAAGCATGACCCAGGATAAGTCCTTCAATTGTAATTATCTATGTAATGTAAGATAGGTTGAATGCATAACAGTCACTTAGAGCTATTCTAGACGTTACTGCTTCACCAAGCCCTGACATTCTCTCCTCCTATGTACACCTCACATTTCGCTCGGATCATGTTCGCTGTTGAAAAACAACTTCAGCAAGTCTGCTGGCAAACAGGATGTGGTATCCATTATTCAATACATCACAGCGATGTTTATATTCTGAGACACAGCGTTGGACATTCTTCCCTCAGTTGCTCACGGCCAGGTTTTTGGGGGCATTTTTTTTCCATTGTGAACTGAGACTTTCCTAATTTGAAATGTGTTCCTACTGCTTCTGATGTCAACAGTTGTTTGATGTTATAATAGCTTCTGATGCAATATTTAGTGGACAGACTACAAAAATATCCCTTGAAGTAAAATAAGTAAAATCTATATTTGCTACCCTATTTTTCTTAAAACTGGCATCCGTGAAAATGCTCTACACGAGGCTAACGATAGATGAAGACAAATGTATCAATGGCCCATGTTGGCAATCTCTCATAGAATCACACAGCATGGAAACAGGCCTTACAGCCCAACATGTCCATGCTGACCCAGATGCTCCATCTACACTAGTCCCACCTGCCCACATTTAACCCATATCCTTCTCAACCTTTCCTATCCATGTACCTATCTGAATGTCTCTAGAAATCGTGGACGCATTGGTGATCATTTTCCAATGTTTTATAGATTCAGGATTGGTTCCTGTGGATTGGAGGGTAGCTAATGTTGTCCCACTTTTTAAAAAAGGAGGGAGAGAGAAAACAGGAAATTATAGACCAGTTAGTCTGACATCGGTGGTGGGGAAGATGCTGGAGTCAATTATAAAAGACAAAATTGCGGAGCATTTGGATAGCAGTAACAGGATCGTTCCGAGTCAGCATGGATTTACGAAGGGGAAATCATGCTTGACTAATCTTCTAGAATTTTTTGAGGATGTAACTAGGAAAATGGATGGGGGAGAGCCGGTGGATGTGGTGTACCTTGACTTTCAGAAAGCCTTCGACAAGGTCCCACATAGGAGATAAGTGGGCAAAATTAGAGCACATGGTATTGGGGGTAGGGTACTGACATGGATAGAAAATTGGTTGGCATACAGAAAGCAAAGAGTGGGGATAAATGGGTCCCTTTCAGAATGGCAGGCAGTGACTAGTGGGGTACAGCAAGGCTCGGTGCTGGGACCGCAGCTATTTACAATATACATTAATGACTTGGATGGAGGGATTAAAAGTAACATTCACAAATTTGCAGATGACAAAAAGCTGGGTGGTAGTGTGAACTGTGATGAAGATGCTATGAGGTTGCAGAGTGACTTGGACAGGTTGTGTGAGTGGACAGATGCATGGCAGATGCAGTTTAATGTGGATAAGTGTGAGGTTATCCACTTTGGTGGTAAGAATAGGAAGGCAGATTATTATCTAAATGGTGTCAAGTTAGGAAAAGGGGACGTACAACGAGATCTGGGTATCCTAGTGCATCAGTCACTGAAAGGAAGCATGCAAGTACAGCAGGCAGTGAAGAAAGCCAATGGAATGTTGGCTTTCATAACAAGAGGAGTTGAGTATAGGAGCAAAGAGGTCCTTCTGCAGTTGTACAGGGCCCTGGTGAGACCGCAAACTTGGAGTTTTGGTCTCCAAATTTGAGGAAGGATATTCTTGTTATTGAGGGCGTGCAACGTAGGTTTACTAGGTTCATTCCCGGAATGGCGGGACTGTCGTATGTTGAAAGACTGGATCGACTAGGCTTGTATACACTGGAATTTAGAAGGATGAGAGGGGATCTTATTGAAACATATAAGATTATTAAGGGGTTGGACACGTTAGAGGCAGGAAACATGTTCCCAATTTTTGGGGAGTCCTGAACCAGGAGCCACAGTTTAAGAATAAAGGGTAGGCCATTTAGAACGGAGATGAGGAAAAACGTTTTCAGTCAGAGAGTTGTAAATCTGTGGAATTCTCTGCCTCAGAAGGCGGTGGAGGCCAATTCTCTGAGTGCTTTCAAGAGAGAGCTAGATAGAGCTCTTAAGGATAGCGGAGTCAGGGGGTATGGGGAGAAGGCAGGAATGGTGTACTGACTGGGAATGATCAGCCATGATCGCATTGAATGATGGTGCTGGCTCGAAAGGCCGAATGGCCTCCTCCTGCACCTATTGTCCATTGTCTATTGTCTATTGTCTATTGTCTTAAATGTTGTTATAATACCTGCCTCAGCTACCACCTCTGGCAGCTCGTTGCAAATACCTACCACCCTCTAAATGAAAACATTTCCCCTCAAGTTCCCATTAAATCTTTCCTTTCTCACCTTAAACCTATGTCCTCTGGTTCTTGATTTCCCTACTCTGGGTGGAAGGCTCTGTATATTTACCCTATCTAATCCCTCACGTACACCTCCATAAGATCACCCCTCATCCTCCTTATGCTCCAAGGAATAAAGTGCTAGCCTATCCAACCTCTCCCTATAGCTCAGGCCCTCAAGAATTGGCGCCACCCGTGTAAATCTTCTCAGCACTCTTTCCAGTTTAACAACACCTTTCCTACAGCAGGGTGACCAAAACTGAAAACAATACACCAAATGTGGCCTCACCAAGTCTTGTAGAGAATTAGGCCATTTGGCCCATCAAGTCTACTCCACCATTAGATCATGTCAGACCAATTTCCCTCTCAACCCCATTCTCCTGTGTTCTCTCCGTATACTTTACATAATGTTACAAACTCAGAAATCTATGACTAAGAGTTAATTTTGGTGCAAAACAGAAGATTGTTTATGTGTGCAAATACATGAATAAGCTGTATATTAAGCCCGCTGATGGATTGGTTATTTTCTATGACTTTGCCTGTGTTCCACCAATGAATAAAACACAAAATGCTGGTGTAATTCAGTGGGTCAGACAGCACTTCTCGAGGACATAGACAAAGTGATGTTTTTGGTTCAGGTCCCTTCCTCAGACTGTAAAGCACTAAGTGCTGGAGTTATTCAGCTGGCCATGCAGCATCTCTGTAGAACATGGATAGGCAATGTTTCGGGTCGGGACCCTTCTTCGGATTTGAATTGTGTTTGGCTTGCTGCAGATTTTATTTTCAAAAGTTAATATATTCTTTGCAACAATTAGTTGAATGATCCTGTGTTTGGTTGCTCAATACATTGCACTGGGGCCACACCAATGAATGAAATGGCAGAGCAGCTACTTTCTGAGTTAAAACAAGATGCCAGCATCTGCATTCTTGTGCCTCCGGCTGCTCTCTGAGTATCCTGTCATTGCAAATTTGCTACCGCTAAACAAAGAATATTCCTCAAAATGTGAAGTCATCCACAGAACCTTTTTGGTACGGTGCTTCTCTGATTATATTTATTGTGTTTTAAAACAACGGTGAGCTTATTGGAGTTTAGATTTGCCTGAAGCAATGAGTCTTAAGTAACCAAGAGACAAGACAGCTCTTGCTGCAAGGCATACCGCCCAGTTCTTTTGCAATAATCACTGCTGACACTGATCCTCTGATGTTTAACCCTCTAAATGCACAGAAAGATAAAACAGGTCAAAGTTGCCATTTATTTTCTGTTTATTTTATAAAACATGATCTGTTCTATTCTTCCAAAAGAAAAAGAATGATTTAAGACCAATTATTGGAAATTTGCATTTGTAACATTTTCTGCCTTTATCTCTTAAATAGTCAAATTGTGGATCTTGACTGAAGTATATTGAAGGTTTCTGCACAATTGTGTTTCTGGTGAGTAGTTTGTTTACTAGTTTGTCTACTTTGTAAAAGTTAAATGTAAACATGTTTAGAATGTAAAAATATATATTAAACTAGTTAATGGAATACGGTTGGAATTCCTCAGTGGAGGAAACTCTCACATACTAATGTTATATCTTTGAAATCATTTTCTTTTTTTAGAGAGATACAGTGCAGAAACAGGCCCTACAGCTCACCAAGTCCGCACCGACCAGCAATCACCATCCCACACGAGCACTATCCTACACATTAGGAGCTATTTACAATTTTACCAAAGCCAATTAACCTACAAACCTGTACGTCTTTAGAGCATGGGAGGAAACTGGAGTATCCGGAGAAAACCCGCGTGGTCACAGGAAGAAAGTAGAAACTCCGTACAGATATCACGCGTAGATTGAACCCAAGTTTCTGGTGCTGTAAGGCAGCAACTCTACCACTGCGCCACCTTTGATATACACATGTATTGCAGTTGTAATCAATAAACCAAATAAATAAGCTTCCCAATATTAGAAGCTGTAATGTAGCCACGAATACATACAAAAGAAGTAAATAAACAATCAGACAGCAATTTACATCACTTGGATTAGGTGACCTGCAGATGCTGGTTTACACCGAAGATAGACACAAAAGGCTGGAGTAATTCAGTGGGACAGGCAGCATCTCTGGATAGAAGGAATGGGTGATGTTTCGGGTCGAGACCCTTCTTCAGACTGAGAGTCAGGGGAGAGGGAGACACAGAGACAAGGAAGGGTAAGGTGTGAAAATGAGACATCAAAGGGGATGGGGTCAAGGAATATGTAGAGTAGATGACTGTTACCTCGAAGAAGGTAACAACGAAGCATGCAGAGATAATGTAATCATGGGGGCAGTCAGACTAATCGGAGAACTAAGAATGGGGAGGGATGGAGAGGGAGGGAAGCAAGTATCATATCAATTAGTGGGAATCTAAAGACAATATCAGTGCGCTACGTCACTAATTTCATCAGAGGTGAACAAAGTTGAAACAATGAAATCAATTTTCCAACCAGTCATCTGATTGTGGAAATGACTATTATTTTATTAAAACTAGTAAAATTACCAAAAGCAGTAACATCGGCAGTTGAACTATACCATCTAGACTAAGAAAGAAATGTATTGCTCGGCAAAACTTCTCTTCAATTGCACCTTTGAAATACTCGTCTTAAATTTCCAGCACAGTGATAATTTTATTAGACGAGAATAAATGGACCGAGTGCATGTGCATTTTAATTTATCTTAGATTTTAAAGTAGAGCTTAGATTTTAAATCCAGAGAAGAAGGAAGAAAATTTGTCACAGTATTTTGGTTATTCGATTGTTTTTCTCTTTCATCGTCAGGGCAAAATTTCATCTTCATGGCAATCTATTCCTTAAGCATTTCCATATTGCTTAAGTCTATTTGCAGGACCTTACTGTACATAAACTGGCTGTCACATTTTCTGCATTAAAAGTGGAACAGCACTTCAGAAATACTTAATTTGCTGTGAAGGGCTTTGGGATCTCCTGTAGTTGTGAAAGCTGTTGGAAGAATTCAAGTTCTTCCTTTTATATCTGGCAGGAAATTCCCTTCATCAGATCGCCAATCTGGTGGGCGACATAAAAGTCCGCCCACTGTTTCTTCATTTGACTAATCAAATGTAACCCACATTGGGGGCACATTTATGTTATCCCACTTTCTCATCCACTCCCTGCACACTAGGAGCAATTTACAGAGGCCATTGAAACTACAAACCAGCACCTGAGTATAGAAGTTGGCAGGTCATGTTGAAGTTATATAAGACGTTGGTGAGGTTGCATTTAGAGTATTGTGATCAGTTCTGGACACTATGTTATAAAAGAGGTGTTGTCAAGCTGGAACGAGTGCAGAGAAGATTTACAAAGATGTTGCCAGGACGAGGGCCTGAGCTATTGGGAGAGGTTGAGCAGGCTAGGACTCTATTCCATGGAATGCAGGAGGATGTGGTGTGATCTTATAGAGGTGTACAAAACCATGAGGGGAATAGATAAAGTAGATGCACAAAGTCTCTTGTCCAGAGTAGGGGAATCGAGAACCAGAGGACATAGGTTTAAGGTGAGGGGAGGAAGATTTAATAAGAATCTGAGGGGTAACTTTTCACACAAAGGGTGATGGATGCATGAAACGACCTGCCAGAGGAGGTAGTTGAGGCAGGAACTATCGCAATGTTTAAGTAATATTTGGACAGATACATGGACAGGACAGGTTTTGAGGGATAGGGCCAAACACAGGCAGATGGGACTAGTGTAGATGGGATATGTTGGTCGGTGTGGGCAAGTTGGGCCGAAGGGCCTGTTTCCACACTGTCTGACTGTATGACACTATGACTATGACCTCTTAGGGATGTGGGATAAAACGGGAGTGCCCGGAGGAAACCTATGGGACTCACAGGAAGAACATGCAAACTCTGCACAGGCAGTACCTGAGTTCAGGATCAAATCTGGGTCCCTAGCACTGCCAGTTCAGCCATTGTGCTGCCTTGTATTCTTTACCCAACCAAAGGTCCACAATATAAACAGATGATAGCCTAGCCTGTGTAGAAAGGAACTGCAGATGTTGGTTTACACTGACACAGAATGCTGGAGTAACTCAGCGGGACAGGCAGCATCTCTGGAGTGACGTTTCAGGTCGAGATCCTTCTTCAGACTGAGAATCAGGAGAGAGGGATACTAGAGGTTTGAAAATGTACAGAACAAATTGAAGTCTGGCATTGCCTGGAATTGGCATTCAAAGTGACCATGATAACAAATGATGTTTGAAAATGAAAAATTAACATTCAAGGAATTCTTCCAAACCTTATGTCGCTGGAGCAGAATATCAAATTAGTTGCCTCTATTAATCTACAATTATATTACATCCAGTGCCAATGACATCAAAATTTAAACCTTCAGTGCTAACCATTCTCATTCTGATAAACACGTGAATTATTTAAAAACCCATGCTTGACTATATTTCCTCAATTCCTTGAACAGTTTGTATAAACAGGAAATGAATGCGCCTATCCGGTGGTGAAAGTTGTCTGCTGTGTTCATGGTACTGAGAGTTTGTGATCACGTGCATCATTTTGGCAACTTAATTTTGTCAAACTGTTTCTCATCACTGGGAAATCTCCCTGAGTCTACCTTGAGTGAAGATACTGAATTGCCACCTGAAGCTTTGTCAATGACCAAGTTGCTTGAGTGATCACCTGGCTCCCTTCTGGTCTTCTTACTAACTTCCTTGGACAATATCGCTCACACATTGTACTCAAATCTGTTTTTATTTGCAGATCAATAGACAAAGAGAAGAAAATATTCTGACACAATCATTAACTACCTCTAACAAAACGTACTGCTAATTATGTTAATTTAGAGGATATAAAAGGAATATAAGAGTATATGAAATATATTGAATATAAAATTTGAAATGATAAATGTGTTCTCTGTAAGTTCCTTTCTTTGTGGGTTCCAGTAATAAAATACTTTGGCCAATATCCGTTAGTGAAGTGAAACGGGGCAGAAAGTTCCAAGTTGTACTCCTGGCTCCCTGTTCTGGACCAGGTTAATTTCATAGGAAACAGTAAACATGGTAGGTTTGAAAGAGAGACACAAAGTTCTATAGAGTAACTCAGCAGGTCAGCTACTCCAGCACTTTGTGTCTATCTTTGGTATAAATGATGTATTCAAGTGAGAGTTAGATTTAGCTCTTAGGGCTAACGGAATCAAGGGATATGAGGAGAAAACAGGAACGGGGTACTAATTTTGGATGATCATATTGAACGGCGGTGCTGGATCGTAGGGCCGAATGGCCTACTCCTGCTCCTATTTTCTGTGTTTCCATGTTTCTAAACCAGAATCTGCAGTTCTTTGCTTCTACATGGTAGGTATTAAGACTGGCTTCGGCATCCATAAGCTGAGGATTTCTGTCCCCACCATTGTCAGAGGTCCGTGCTATTTAAGCTGTATCTTCACTCAGCCAGTCAAGACTTCCCTTGTGTAGAGCACCCATGCAGAGTGGCCCAAGTCAGACCACCTTTTAATACACACGCAACCAAAATCTCTGCATTTGATTTAATGCACTGCTGACATTAATGTTACTATTTTGTTCATTGGCATTAGCAGTGGCTGAGGTGATTTTTTTCATCTCCGGACCGGGCCTCGCAGCGCCAGAGAGCTGGGTTTGATCCTGACAATGGGCGCTGTCTGTGTTGAGTTTGCATGTTCTCCCTGTGACTGCGTGGGTTTTTTCCGGGTGCTCTGGTTTCCTCCTACATTCCAAAAACATGCAGGTTTGTAGGTTAATTGGCTTTGATAAATTGCTGCTCGTGCGTAGAATAGAACTAGTGTATCTGGTGATCGCTGGTCGGTATGGATTTGATGGGCTGAAGGGCCTGTTTCCACATTGTATCTCTAAGCTAAACTAAATTAAACTGAAAACCCTAAGATTCCTACCCTGAATGGCCAACTTAGCACACATTAACACATTTACACAAGGCTCTTTGACTTTTTAAGCAGGTTAATTGTTCATGCATGTCTTGCAGCTCACATTGCACGACTGAAACTATGAGGTGACATTAAGATAATAGGAAGAGCTGGCTGAGTTCCAACACAGATCAGGGTAGGAAACACTAAGAGGAGCTACTCAGCTTCTCCTGTGCATATAGCAACGTGCATACATTGTGATCATGGTAGAAACGTTCAGGGGGAATTGGGTGTATCTGGACAGTGAGTCCCTGGGAGGGTTCACCATTTATCTGGGTAATGTGCCCACAGTAAACATAGGATGAACTGGAGTTCAAGTTCAAGAGAGTTCAAGTTCAAGATATCTTTATTTGTCATCCAAAAAACAAGTTTTTTGGACGAAATTTCGTCACCCACAGTCCAACAATAAGAACAATAAAATAAGCAAATTACACAACCCCAACCAACACAAAACCCCCCAAAAAGAAACATCCATCACAGTGAGTCTCCTCCAGTCCCCTCCTCACTGTGATGGAAGGCCAGAATGTCTTTTTCTCTTCCCCTGCCGTCTTCTCCTGCGGTCAGGCTGTTGTCGTTGCCATGTTCCAGGCTGCGCCGGACGGTGAAATGTCCGCAACGGGCCGACCCAAGCCCCGCTGTAAGTCGGGGCGGTCGGGGCTCCCGACATTGAAGCCCCCGCCGAGCAGAGAAAATTCCGTGGCCTATTTCAGGCCGCGCCGGACGGTGAAATATCCGCGGCGGGCCGACCCAAGCCCCGCGATCCGGGGCGGGCGAACACGCTGCCGCTGCCGGAGCTCCCGATGTCGGCATCCACGCGGCCCGAGCCTAAGGCGAGTCGCAGCCGCTCCCGCAGCCTCCGAGAACGGCCGGCTCCGCTGATGGTGAGTCTGGTCCGCGGGCTCTGCGAACCAGAGCCCTGGAGGCCGCCAGCTCCAGGAGTTGGGCCGATGGTAGGCCGCAGCAGGAACGGAGACACGGCCCAGAACACAAAGGTCGGGTCTCCGTTCGGAAGGGACACATATTTACAATGTTACAGTTCCCCCTCTCCCCCCCACATACACACATAGTACACAAACACAAAAACACCACATCACGACTACAATTAAGACAACAAAAACAACAAAAACACAAAGACAAATGGACTGCAGGTAAGCCGCAGCTGCTAGGGCAGCGCCGCCATCTTCAGTATGAAGCAAATCAAGAGAAAAATACTGCATCAATAGCAGCATTCATTCATCATAGAAAAGGTATTTTTAAAAATGTTATACTAATTTGAACTGACAAATGTGGGCACCACAGTTGCACAATGGTAGAGTTGCTGCCTTGTAGCGCAAGAGACCTGGGGTTGATCCTGACTATGGGTGCTGTCTGTGCAGAGTTTGTACGTTTGTACTTTTTTCCCTGTGACTGCGTGGGTTTTCTTCAGGTTCTCCGATTTCCTCCCACACTGCAAAGACACGCCGGTTTGTAAGTTAATTGGCATGTGTAAAATTGTCTGTAGTGTGTTGGGTAGAACTAATGCTTGGGGTGATTGTTAATCGGCATGGAATCGGTTGGCTGAAGAACCTGTTTCCATGCTATATCATTAAACTAAACTAAACTAAACTAAACTGAACTAGAGATAGACACAAAATGATGGAATAAATCAACAGGACAGGCAGCATCTCTGGAGAGGAATGAGTGATGTTTTGGGTCAAGACCCTTCTTCACCCTGAGAGTTAGGTGGAAGGAAATCTATAGATATGTAAAGGGTAAGGTGTGAAAATGACAGATCAAAGCAGATGCTGATCAGGAAATGTAGAATGGTTCACTTTGAGCTGAGGGGAAGGTGACAACATCACATCGTAAACTGGACTGAAGTTAAAATAAAAACTACCAATGCTAAACCTCAGATAGAGATTGCAGTCAAACTGGCCACTGGAATACTTGCCACATTGACTTAAGCAGTTAAGAGGAGTTTTACTCTTTTTTAGCAGTTCAAAAAGTGAAATATTTAATGTTGTAACAGTGTGAAATGCAGATAATACTATTAGATTCACTGCAGTATACAATGCACTATCTTTCATAAAGTCCTCTTAGTTTTGGGTGATGTACCATGGTTGTGGAAAGCCAGATGGTATACATGAGCTGTGGATTTTCCTGCAATTTCAGAAGTTAGTGGTGGGAATTTAAAGGTCAACATAGAAATTACATCATACATCATACATTGTATCTGGGACAGTCCACAGACAACTCTTTCAGTCAAAATACTTATGCATAATATGCATAATAAGGGGATTTAATGTCTTTTGACAAATTCCGCACATAATGATCCATTGCTGGATATTTGCTCGAGTTTTCTGCTTCTGTCATATTTGACCTTTTGCCAATGTTCCTTCTACACATTAGCATTCGTGTTCAGCATGAGCAATTACCGGAGTTACTCTGCCTTGTCTTCTGTGCTAATCATCAAGCCTTTCTCATGACTTACTTTCGCGGTGTGCGTGGAGCAATCGAGTGATCAATTTTAGTCAGGATACCAAATGTATACCAAATGAGGGTGTGAAATTGCACCAATGGGTGCAAGACGCGAAAAGATGAGATAACTGGTGACTTTTCTACTTGGAGCAGGGGAGCTAGAGGCGATTTAATACAGGGGCTCACAACCGGAGATGTTTGTGTAAATAGTGAGGTGACATTGACACTGGCAGGAAGGCCGGTAAGTGAGTGGATAACACAGTGGTGCAACTTGGGTGGTACAGTGGCACATCAGTGGAGGTGCTGCCTTACAGTGCCAGGGACCAGGGTAATCCTGACTACAGGTGAAGTCAATAGACAATAGACAATAGACAATAGGTGCAGGAGTAGGCCATTCAGCCCTTCGAGCCAGCACCGCCATTCAATGCGATCATGGCTGATCACTATCAATCAGTACCCCGTTCCTGCCTTCTCCCCATACCCCCTCACTCCGCTATCCTTAAGAGCTCTATCCAGCTCTCTCTTGAAAGCATCCAACGAACTGGCCTCCACTGCCTTCTGAGGCAGAGAATTCCACACCTTCACCACCCTCTGACTGAAAAAGTTCTTCCTCATCTCCGTTCTAAATGGCCTACCCCTTATTCTCAAACTGTGGCCCCTTGTTCTGGACTCCCCCAACATTGGGAACATGTTATCTGCCTCTAATGTGTCCAATCCCCTAATTATCTTATATGTTTCAATAAGATCCCCCCTCATCCTTCTAAATTCCAGTGTATACAAGCCCAATCGCTCCAGCCTTTCAACATACGACAGTCCCGCCATTCCGGGAATTAATCTAGTGAACCTACGCTGCACGCCCTCCATAGCAAGAATATCCTTCCTCAAATTTGGAGACCAAAACTGCACACAGTACTCCAGGTGCGGTCTCACCAGGGCCCGGTACAACTGTAGAAGGACCTCTTTGCTCCTATACTCAACTCCTCTTGTTACGAAGGCCAACATTCCATTGGCTTTCTTCACTGCCTGCTGAACCTGCATGCTTCCTTTCATTGACTGATGCACTAGGACACCCAGATCTCGTTGAACGCCCCCTCCTCCTAACTTGACACCATTCAGATAATAATCTGCCTTTCTATTCTTACTTCCAAAGTGAATAACCTCACACTTATCTACATTAAACTGCATCTGCCATGTATCCGCCCACTCACACAACCTGTCCAGGTCACCCTGCAGCCTTATTGCATCTTCCTCACAATTCACACTACCCCCCAACTTAGTATCATCTGCAAATTTGCTAATGGTACTTTTAATCCCTTCGTCTAAGTCATTAATGTATATCGTAAATAGCTGGGGTCCCAGCACCGAACCTTGCGGTACCCCACTGGTCACTGCCTGCCATTCCGAAAGGGACCCATTTATCCCCACTCTTTGCTTTCTGTCTGTTAACCAATTTTCTATCCATGTCAGTACCCTACCCCCAATACCATGTGCCCTAATTTTGCCCACTAATCTCCTATGTGGGACCTTGTCGAAGGCTTTCTGAAAGTCGAGGTACACCACATCCACTGACTCTCCCTTGTCAATTTTCCTAGTTACATCCTCAAAAAATTCCAGTAGATTTGTCAAGCATGATTTCCCCTTCGTAAATCCATGCTGACTCGGAACGATCCCGTTACTGCTATCCAAATGCTCAGCAATTTCGTCTTTTATAATTGACTCCAGCATTTTCCCCACCACTGATGTCAGACTAACTGGTCTATAATTACCCGTTTTCTCTCTCCCTCCTTTCTTAAAAAGTGGGATAACATTTGCTATTCTCCAATCCACAGGAACTGATCCTGAATCTATAGAACATTGAAAAATGATCTCCAATGCTTCCACTATTTCTAGAGCCACCTCCTTAAGTACTCTGGGATGCAGACCATCAGGCCCTGGGGATTTATCAGCCTTCAGTCCCATCAGTCTACCCAAAACCATTTCCTGCCTAATGTGGATTTCCTTCAGTTCCTCCATCACCCTAGGTTCTCCAGCCCCTAGAACATTTGGGAGATTGTGTGTATCTTCCTCAGTGAAGACAGATCCAAAGTAACGGAGTGTATGTTCTCCCTGTGACCTCCCTGTGACCAGGTGTTCTCCAGGTGCTCTGTTTCCTCCTACACTCCAGACGTACATGTTTGTAGGTTAATTTGTTTCTGTAAATTGTAAATTGTCCCTAATGTGTTGGATAATGAGATTGCTGGTCAGTGCAGACTCGATCTGTTTCCACACTGCATCTCTAAAATAAAATCTAAAGCTGGTAGAGCTACTGTCTCACAGCAACAGAGACCTGGGTTTGGATCTTGACGTCGGGTCCTGTCCATGTGGAGTTTGCACGATCTTCCTGTGACCGCATGGGTTTCATTCGGGTGCTCCGGTTTCCTCCCACATCCCAAAGACTTGTGGGTTTGTAAGTTAATTGGCCTCTAAAATTGCTTATTAATGTAGGGAATATATGCAAAAGTGGGAGAACATATGTTTAGGTTTCGGTTTATGTTTAAATTTATTATCATCACGTGTACCAAGTGGAAAGGTTTGTTTTGCATGCTGTCCAATAGCAGATAACACTATGCATAAATACAATCAAGTGAAACCCAAGTACAATAGGGGAAAAAAGGGGCAGATACAGAGTCCAGAATATAGTTCCCAGAAATGTTGCAGAACATCCAATGTCCACAATGGGATAGAGGTGAATCAGACTGTACACTCGCTTATGGAAAGACTGTACAGAAGCCTGATAACTAAGGGGAAGTAGGCGACACAGTGGCGGTATGGTAAAGTTGCTGCCGTACAGTGCGAGAGACCCCAGCTTGATCCTGACTATGGGTGCCATCTGTATGGAGTTTGTATATTCTCCCAGTGACCGCATGGGTTTCCTCCGGATCCACCGGTTTCCTCCTCCATTCCAAAGACGTGCAGGTTTGTAGGTTAATTGGTTTGTGAAAATTGTCCCTAGTGTGTAGGATGGAACTAGTGTACAGAGATTGCTGGTCGGCATGGACTCGGTGGGCCAAAAGGCCTATTTCCTCAATGTATTTCTAAACTAAACTAAACTAATCCTGTGTCTGAATGGTGGATCGAAAGTCAACGTGGACTTTGTAGAATTTACTTTAGAGATACAGGACTTGTTTCCCTGCTTTATCTCTAAACAAAACTAAAACTAAATAAATCACAGTAGAGATGATGGGTGTTATGTACAGGTATGTATGGTATATTATATTAATCTGTGGACACTAATTAGCTTTAATGTTGTTACCCCTTAAACAGTGGCTATGGTGTTTGGGGTCAGACAATCCCAGAAACATTTGCTTGAAACAGTCAGAGATGCTGATTGGCACTGTATGTTCTCTCATTAATAAAGTGTCGTTGATGTTAGTTTAAAACTCCAGCTGTTTTCCAGTTTCTTAGAGGGATAATAAGAGAGATTGTTAGATGTGTCATCAGACGTACTGCTTGATTAAATTATGAAATGTATATATCAAGCTTGAATTGAAATTATGAATGCTGGGCGTGATATCTCCAAAGGTGGATGTGCAGCAAGAGATAGCAAACTCTGTGTTCCATTTCAAATAGTACATATGAAGCAAATAAAGCCACCTAATTTTATTACACTCGGACTTTACAATTTACTTTGGAGACACAGAGCGGAAGCAGGCCCTTCAGCCCACATGAGTCCACGCTGACCAGCGATCAGTCCCATCCACCATCATGACCCAACATATTAGGGACAACTTTACAACTTACCATGACCTGTAAACCTGTATGTCTTTGGGGTGTGGAAGAGAACCTGAGCACCTAGAGAAAACCCACACGGTCACAGGGAGAATGTACAAACTCCATACAGACAGCACCCGTAGCCAGGATCTATGTGTTTTAAGCTGGCTTTTGGCAATTAAACCAGTAAATGAGAGCTAACGCGTTATCTCATTGGCCATAAGGAGAAAGAAATGAACCATACATAAAGGCTTCAACTGAATCCTTGAGGACTGTACTTGTGACAGTGGAGGCACACGTCAACCTGCCGAGAAACTAAGCAATTCATTATTACATATTCTTTTAAACACTAGCAATAACAGGAAAAACGCTTCCTTCCAGCTGCCATACCTGACACCATGCCTCCATCTTGGTCCTTGAAATATGGGCCACAGATCACCAAGGACTAGTAGTTTAATCACCAGACACCACCTACATCCAAAGGGAGATAGCGAGCAGGAGAACGATGCTCAGGTGGTATAGAATTAGGCAATAGACAATAGACAATAGACAATAGGTGCAGGAGGAGGCCATTCGGCCCTTCGAGCCAGCACCACCATTCAATGTGATCATGGCTGATCATTCTCAATCATTACCCCTTTCCTGCCTTCTCCCCATACCCCCTGACTCCGCTATCCTTAAGAGCTCCGTCTAGCTCTCTCTTGAATGCATTCAGAGAACTGGCCTCCACTGCCTTCTGAGGCAGAGAATTCCACAGATTTACAACTCTCTGACTGAAAAAGGTTTTTTCTCATCTCCGTTCTAAATGGCCTACCCCTTATTCTTAAACTGTGGCCCCTGGTTCTGGACTCCCCCAACATTGGGAACATGTTTCCTGCCTCTAACATGTCCAACCCCTTAATAGTCTTATATGTTTCGATAAGATCCCCTCTCATCCTTCTAAATTCCAGTGTATACAAGCCTAGTCGCTCCAGTCTTGCTGATGAAAGTACCGATGCGAGCATCTTGTCCTTTATCAAACCCCAGCCCAAAAGATAACAGACAATGCTGCGTGTAAAATTATTAGTGGGGGTGAACTAAAAGTCTTCTCATAAAAAAAACCCATAAAGGCTGCGAGAAAAACAGAAAGTGCAAAAAGATGGAGAAAACATTTAGGGATGACCAAAAAAAGATGTGTTTTAATTATAAGAGAGAAACAAAGATTTGTTGCCACAACATGTTGTAGACATGGTGAGGATCCCACATCAGACCAACATCAGGCCAAGCTGAAGGAAGAGATGACTGGATGTCCCAGATTATGTGAGGCCATGATTACATAGATTACATAGAAAATAGGTGCAGGAGGTTGCCATTTGGCCCTTCGAGCCAGCACCGCCATTCATTGTGATCATGGCTGATCATCCACAATCGGCAACCTGTGCCTGCCTTCTCCCCATATCCCTTGATTCCACTAGCCCCGAGAGCTCTATCTAACTCTCTTTTAAATTCATCCAGTGAATTGGCCTCCACTGCCCTCTGTGGCAGAGAATTCCACAAATTCACAACTCTCTGAAAAAGTTTCTCCTTACCTCAGTTTTAAATGGCCTCCCCTTTATTCTTAGACTGTGGCCCCTGGTTCTGGACTCCCCCAACATTGGGAACATTTTTCCTGCATCTAGCTTGTCCAGTCCTTTCATAATTTCAGATGTCTCTATATGATCCCCTCACATCCTTCTAAACTCCAGTGAATAGTAGCCCAGTCTTTCCAATCTTCCCGGATATGACAGTCTCGCCATCCCAGGGATTAGCCTCGTGAATCTATACTGCACTGCCCCAATAGCAAGGACGTCCTTCCTAGAATTAGGAGACCAAAACTGCACACAATACTCCAGATGTGGTCTCATCAGGGTCCTATACATCTGCAGAAGGACCTAGTAAAGGATGGAGGCTGCTGCCTCATAGGGAAAGAACAGAAGCTGTCTCATGATAACTTCTGACAAGGTTTGCATGAGCTGAGCACCCTTGGAGTTGACAGTAGGTGTTTTCCTAACCTTGCAGAGTGACTATAACACAGCTTGCAGTCGGATACTGAGAGAACCATAGACCATTAAAAAACAAATCTGAAGGGCAGTTGAGCCATGTATCTAGTAGACTTTGTCTGCACATAATAAATAATTATTTATGTTTTATTATGCTTTTCCTTTTGTCTTTCATTATTAAAGTCTCGCACCTCCTGACCTCACCAGACATTACCACTATCTAGTTTAGTTTAGTTTAATGTCACGCGTATTGAAGAACAGCAAAATGCTTTTTGATTGCTTGCTATCCAATCAGCGGAAAGACTACGCATGATTGCAAATGAATCCACAGTGTACAGATACAGGATAAAGGGAATAATGTTTAGTGCAAGATAAAGTCCAGAAAAGTCTGATTAAAGATTATTTGAGTCTCTGCGATGAGGTAGATGATAAGGGCAGGAGTGAGCATCATGGAAATCTCTCCAGTTGTCTGGGAGAGTTGGTATCGTGCCTTGAAAGGTGTTATGTCAGAGGATGATGTTCCTTTAAGAAGCTAATGTGATTTGTGTCGGCAAGCTCATGAACTGGCTGCTGTAAAGCACAGCAGGGAAAGAAAACTTGCTGGGCGGCGAGAGAAGAGTTACAATCTAGCTTGAAACCTGGACTGATGCAAATCCAGAGATGTAACTGAATACACGCACATTGATGGGAATAAATGGGGTTATTGTACTCTGTGCCTGAGGTGAAGTCACCTTTGAAGGGTTGGATGTGTGACTGGGCAGAATGAAATGTGGAGATGAGAAAATCTCACAGGACCGGATAGGGTGTAAATGAAGACACTATACGTCTCATTTGAGATATTTTATTTTCATTGCGGAAGCCAATATTTATTTTGTCAATGTTTAATGTTTATAAAATTGCTAAACCAATCTAAACCCTGCGAAAGAAAAAAATGATTCAGTGACGTTTTGACCGATTTCCTCCCATTCATGCTGTAACTCCATATGAATGTGGGACTCAAAGCAGTGATTTAGTGAATGTGGCCTTGTTCAAGTTGCTTCACTGGAAACTAACCCAAAGTTTGTTGAAGTTAGAGCCAGGATCTGTTGAGTCATTAACCCAAGTCATAAGGTCATAAGTGATAGGAGTAGAATTAGACCATTCGGCCAATCAAGTCTACTCTGCCATTCAATCATGGCTGATCTATCTCTCTCTCCTAACCCCATTCTCCTGTCTTCTCCCCATAACCCCTGACACCTGTTCTAATCAAAAATGTATCTATCTCTTCCTTAAAAATATCCACAGACGGCCTCTACAGTCTTCTGTGGTAAAGAATTCCACAGATTCACCACCCTCGGACGAAAGACATTTCTCCTCATCCCCTTCCTAAAAAAAGGTCCTTAGAATTAAAGGTCCTTAGCCTCAGCTATAACCTCTAGTTCTAGACTCTTCCACTAATGGAGATATCCTCTCCACATCCACTCTATCCAAGCCTTTCACTATTCAGTAAGTTTCAATGAGGTCCCCCGTCATTCTTCTAAAAGCCAGCGAGTACGGGCCCAGTGCCGACAAACGGTCATCATAGGTTAACCCACTCATTCCTGGGATCATTCTTGTAAACGTCAGTGTTACAAAGCAATTCAACTCAAGTCCTGCTTCATCAAAGATAGACACAACTGTTGGAGTATCTTAGCGGGTCAGGCAGCATCTCCGGAGAAAAAGGATAGACGACATTTCGAGTCGGGACCCATCTTCAGACTTACTCGGACTGATGAAGGGTCCCGACTTGAATGTCACCTATCCATTTTCTCCTGACCCGCTGAGTTACTCCAGTAACTCCTGCACCCCCCCCCCCCCCCCCGACCCGCTGAGTTACTCTAGCACTTTGTGTCAATCTTTGGTATAAGCCAGCATCTGCTGTTCTTCGTTTCCACATTCTCACTTCATCAAGATGAGTTCTCAATTCCTACGGAACGGGTATTCCTGCCATTTTGTAAAAACACTGAAACAGTTTTACAACACAACTTTCTGCCACAAACCTACATATTAAGATTAAATAATATTCTACGAATCAAGAAACTCAAGAAAAGGATAAAAGAATACTCAAGCACGCAACAGCAGGCACAGTGGTGCAGCAGGGTGGTACAGTGGCGGTGTAGGGAGGCACAGTGGTGCAGCTGTAGATTTGCTGCCTTACACTACCAGAGAACCGGGTCCGATCCCAACTTCAGCTGCTGTCTGTACAGAGTTTGCACGTTCTCCCGTGACTGCGTGAGTTTCCTTCGAGTACTCCGGTTTCCTCCCACATTCCAAACACGTGCAGGTTTGTAGGTTAAATAAGAAAATAACTGCAGATGCTGGTACAAATCGAGTTATTCACAAAATGCTGGAGTAACTCAGCAGGTCAGGCAGCATCTTGGGAGAGAAGGAATGGGTGACGTTTCGGGTCAGTCTGAAGAAGGGTCTCGACCCGAAACGTCACCCATTCCTTCTCTCCCGAGATGGTGCCTGACCTGCTGAGTTACTCCAGCATTTTGTGAATAAACAGGTTTGTCGGTTAATCTTCTTCGGTAAATTGTCCCTGGTATGTGGGATAGAACTCTTGCATGGTCGGTCAGCGTGGGCCGAAGGGCCTGTTTCCATGTTGCATTTCTAAAAACTAAAACAAACAACAAAAAGAGCAGTACTATTAAAGCAAGTAAGGTGTAACAATTCATGCAAAAAAATCATAAAGTGCAAACAATTTTTGGTGAACGTTTATCTCCACCTTTGTCAATAATTGCATATCTTTCTTCAGATGAACTTGCTGGCAAGTGTATACATTTCTTGCCATTTCTGGCTTGGTAGTGGGAGGGGGTGCGGGGGTAAGGAGTGAGGTCGAAAGAAGCTCCGTGACCTGGCAAGACTAGCCAGACTTCACGAAAAGACCTCAAATAACATTTGGTATTTGCACTTCTTTCCAGGCAGCTGGCGAGACAGAAGTGAACACTAACACTGGAAGTAGGCCATGGGAGAAAATACCAGCAATTCATGGAGGCAAAGTAGGATTGGTAGTCAGGGAGTGGGCGTAAAAGTCAGCAATTGAGAGTGGGCAACAAGGTGAATTCCAATGATTTTAGCCTCTGCATTGGCGATCAAACACTCATGTTACTGCGAGTTCATCGTGCTACTTCCTATTGCCTTAAAATGTCTGCATTACCACATGGTGTTTTTAAGAAGGGAATACTCAGAGTGTTCTTACAGCAGACACGTAATTTTGAGACTGGGCCTCAGGGAGGGGGACAGTGAAGACAGTGAAGATGTTCGAGAGGGAGCATTTATTTTTGTACTTGGGGTTGTGTCCCATGTTTTACTTCAGAAACTCACTTTCCCAAGCATCTCTTACACATTATTGGTTAAGATGGTCATAGGGTCATTGAGTCATCGAGTCACACAACGTGGAAACAGGCACTTTGGCCCAACAAATCCACGCTGAACAAAATACCCCATCTACACTAGTTATATCTGCCTGCATTTGGCCCATATCCTTCTAAACCATGTACCTGTCCAAATGTTTCCTCAATGTTGTAATAGTATCTGCCTCAACTACCTCCTCCGGCACCTTGTTCCATATATTAACCACTATTGGTGTAAAAAGAATTGCCCCTCAGCTTTCTATTAAACCTTTCCCCTCTCATCCTATACCCATGTCCTCTGGTTCTTCACTCCCATACTCTGGGTAAAAGACTGTGCATTTACCCATTCTATTGGTCTCATGATGGGGGTGAGTGGGGGTATTTATCAGCAAAACTCATCTCTCTCCCTGCTGTCCAACTGGATACATTGAAAAAGAATACCAAATATGCCCTCAATTCAATTAGTTGTACAATTTGGTGACATACCCTTCACAAGCTCTCCGCATTCTCCCTGCTACCTCCGATGAGCAAATGAGCAATTTACAAAGCCTTACTTCGACAAAATATGTACACCGCCCATAGAATGTAGAACTGCGTAGCACACGATCAGGCCAACAATGTCCATGCCGAACTTGATGCCGTTCAACTAATCTTCATGTGTAGATGCTGGATTATACCGAAGATAGACACAAAATGCTGGAGTAACTCAGCAGGTCAGGCAGCATCTCTGGAGAAAAGGAATAGGTGACGTTTAGGGTTGGAACACTTCTTCAGACTAATCTTCTCTGCCTCCACATAATCAACATCCCTCCAAAGACGTACAGGTATGTAGGTTAATTGGCTGGGTAAATGTAAAAATTGTCCCTAGTGGGGTGTAGGATAGTGTTAATGTACGGGGATCGCTGGGCGGCACGGACTTGGAGGGCCGAAAAGGCCTGTTTCCGGCTGTATATATATGATATGATATGATATGATATTCCCTGAGTAACTATGTGCCTATCCAAAAGCCTATTAAATGTCACTCTCATATCTGCCTCCACAACCACCTTTGGGTGCTCTGTTTCCTCCCACATCCCCAAAAATGGGCATGTTTAATTGGCCATTGTCAGCCCCTTTTGTCCACTCCGACCTTCGATCGCCTGTTCACACTAGTTACCCCTCCATACACTAAGGGCAATTAACCTACAAATCCGCACGCCTTTGGAATGTGGGAGGAAACCGGAGAATCCGGAGAAGACCAACACGGTCATAGTGAGAAGGTGTAAACTCCACACAGACAGCAACTCTACTGCTCATATGTAGGTAAATGATAGAATCTGAGGAGAATTGAGGAGATGAAGGGATGGTTAAAATGGATTTGGGTTGGTTTAGTGTATCATATCATATCATATCATATCATATCATATCATATCATATCATATATATACAGCTGGAAACAGGCCCTTTCGGCCCACCAAGTCCGTGCCGCCCAGCGATCCCCGTACATTAACACTATCCTACACCCACTAGGGATAATTTTTACATTTACAATTTTTACATTTACCCAGCCAATTAACCTACATAGAAATGGGTTTAATGATCAGGGGTGTGAGATCTACCTACGCCTCTCAGTGTTGGAAACAATTTGTGTGCTTTATTGGGCTGTGATGTGATGACATAAGTAAAGCAGGGTGGCTCCTGTGTAGTCAGCATTTGCCAAATATAACACATACTGTAGCTACTTGCATACAGTTAAGCCCACAGTAAGTCCAAACAACAGCGGACTTCATTCATATTATTCCAGGCTATACCTTTCAAAGGAATTTGGACAGATAAGGATAAGAAGTGTTTAAAGAGGATGAGCCAAATGCAGGCAAATGGGACTAGTCCAGAATTACAAAGTCAGCATAGCAAAGTGGAATAAAGATGTTGTTTCCATGTGTGTAAAAAGGAACTGCAGATGCTGGTTTATACCAAAGATAGACTCAAAGTGCTGGAGTAACAGTGTGAAGAAGGCCCCGACCCGAAACGTCACCCATCCTTTTCTCCAGAGATGATGCCTGACCTGGGGTTATACCAATGCAGTTTGGTTCCATGACTCTCTGACTCAACTGTAACTTTTCAAATGCCTCGCCCACCTCATCAAACTATAGAACACAGTAGACAATAGACAATAGACAATAGACAATAGGTGCAGGAGGAGGCCATTCGGCCCTTCGAGCCAGCACCACCATTCAATATGATCATGGCTGATCATTCTCAATCAGTACCCCATTCATGCCTTCTCCCCATACCCCCTGACTCTGCTATCCTTAAGAGCTCTATCTAGCTCTCTCTTGAATGCATTCAGAGAATAGGCCTCCATTGCCTTCTGAGGCAGAGAATTCCACAGATTTACAACTCCCTGAGTGAAAAGGTTTTTCCTCATCTCCGTTCTAATTGGCCTACCCCTTATTCTTAAACTGTGGCCCCTGGTTCTGGACTCCCCCAACATTGGGAACATAACAGGTATAACAGGTATAACAGAGCTTTATTTCCTGCCTCTAACGTGTCCAACCCCTTAATAATCTTATATGTTTCGATAAGATCCCCTCTCATCCTTCTAAATTCCAGTGTATACAAGCCTAGTCGCTCCAGTCTTTCAACATACGACAGTCCCGCCATTCTGGGAATTAACCCAGTAAACCTAAGCTGCACGCCCTCAATAGCAAAAATATCCTTCCTCAAATTTGGAGACCAAAACTGCACACAGTACTCCAGGTGCGGTCTCACTAGAGCCCCGTACAACTGCAGAAGGACCTCTTTGCTCCTATACTCAACTCCTCTTGTTATGAAGGCCAACATTCCATTAGCTTTCTTCACTGCCTGCTGTACCTGCATGCTTCCTTTCAGTGACTGATGCACTAGGACACCCTTATCTCGTTGTATGTCCCCTTTTCCTAACTTGACACCATTCAGATAATAATCTGCCTTCCTATTCTTACCACCAAAGTGGATAACCTCACACTTATCCACATTAAACTGCATCTGCCATGCATTCGCCCACTCACACAACCTGTCCAAGTCACCCTGCAACCTCATAGCATCTTCCTCACAGTTCACACTACCACCCAGCTTTGTATCATCTGCAAATTTGCTAATGGTACTTTTAATCCCTTCATCCAAGTCATTAATGTATATTATAAATAGCTGCGGTCCCAGCACTGAGCCTTGCGATACCCCACTAGTCACTGCCTGCCATTCTGAAAGGGACCCATTTATCCCCACACTTTGTTCAGTCCAATCATTTATCATCTGATCTTCCCATAGCTTCCCTGGCAATGGGAACGACATATTCCCACTCCTCTCAGGAGTCCATCTTTGTTTTCCTGTACCTCTACATCTAGAATGCTGTTTTTTGTCATTGCTATCCACAGTCATCTGCTTAGCTCCTTCCTGTACACTTATGATAATCAACCGCACTATTCACCTTCAACGGAAGCAGAACTTTGCTTCCCATGTTCCATCCTGCATCAAATCCCATTGCCCTTTCTTTCTGACTGATCGTGACCAAAAGATCCTTTAGTTCACTCCAGAATCTCAGCTCCTCCAAGTTCTGTCTTTTGTAGGTCTCCGCTTTCATTTGACTTGTCATAGGTAGCCATGGTTATTTAATTCAGCCTCGTTCAGGAATTCACATCATAGTTATTTTGTGACTCAGCCTCCATTCGCCTGAGAAATTCAGCCTCATCATCTACCTCGTCGTTCTTAAAAATCTCCTCAAAATTCATAACCTTAACCAATGCTGTGGGCCACTGCCTGCAGGGAGAAGCTCAGAAGCCCCGAAGACCGGCGAGTCGAGGAGGGAGCCGCTGGTGGCGACGGACGTGAGATGTGGGCCGGAAGGAGAGGGACCGGGGTATTCATAGAGTGATACTGTGTGGAAACAGGCCCTTCGGCCCAAATTGCCAACACCAGCCAACATGTCCCAGCTACACTAGTCCCACCTGCCTGCGCTTGGTCCTTATCCCTCCAAACCTGCCCTGTCCTAGTACCTGGAGGGTATTGCCTCCAGCACCTTCAAGGCCAGCTGCAGGAGGTGCCCACTGGGACGCAGAGGTGGACGGGCGAGGGGAGGGACGTCGGTTTGTGGGCCTGCAGCATCCTGGGGCTTACCTGGGCTTACTTGGATCAGGGGGCACTCCAGTACTTCCAACATGTGGACCGGACTTTGGACTTTAGACTTTGGATGTTACTTTTTATTTGTAAATGGTGCCAAAATATGATGACTGTGCATTTATGGGTTGTGTAAAAGAATTTCATTGTGCTGTGCATAGGTGACAATTGAGAACCATTGAACCACTGTATACCTCCATTTCCCTCATGGTTACCACTTTAAACTGGTGCCATTTATTTAAAGACCAAATGCCACAGATCGGATGGGCTCCGAAGCATTTGCAAGTATTTCTCTACATCAATGGTAACTTCCAAATCATAGCATTGACCAACACCTCATTAGGTATTATAATTATAGTGGAGCCAATATTGTGGATCTGTGAAGCATCAGTGGTGCCAGACGAGAGATTTTCTGGACTCCTTTAATACCACAACACACTTTGAATTAACCTTTTTTTTTAATGTTACACATTCCGACAATTGATTTTTCAGTGAAGCAGGTGAAGCAGGGTTTGGGTGAATTAATAAGGTGCACTGCAAATGGAATCCAGGTGAGCTTCCTAAGGAGTATGGGAACCGGCTATGGTGAAGTTAAAAATAGCAGCAAGCAGGACCAGGTGAGTCAGATGCCAAACCATTTGGATTTCCAAATCATGTTGGTAATGTTTTATTCTATACATTTTTTCCAAACTATTCCTGTACCACAAACCAATTTAACTTATTTTTTCTTAATGGCTCACATCTTCTTGTACTTGCACACAATTTGTTTCACATTATACATTGGACTGTGGTTCCCTGAAAATATTGTTTTCCTGTGCCTTCCCAATACTTTTGAGACTGGAAGTCATCGCCTCTAACCTATCTGGACAGCAACTAGCTGAGCTGCTGCCTCAAAGTGCCAGAGGCCTAGGTTTGATCGGGACCTTGGGTGTGGTCTTAGTGGAGATATCCATGCGCCCATCCAAAAACCTGTCTTTATTGCAATAGACAATAGACAATAGACAATAGGTGCAGGAGTAGGCCATTCAGCCCAATCACCACTTCTGTAAGCTCTAGGCATTAAAGTGTCCTTGGATAGACACAAAATGCTGGAGTAACTCAGCGGGACAGGCAGCATCTCTGGATAGAAGGAATGGGCGACGCTTCGAGTTGAGACTCTACCACTGCGCCACCATGCTGCCCTAGTGGTGCAAGACATGTGGATAGTTAGTGAGGTGGCATACACCATCTGATACCTTCGCTGGGCTTCTGTGAGCTTCTAATGCATTGTCTCGAGCCCCATTCTGAATGCTCCTTCACAACTTTGTCCCCCTCCCCAGTCCCACTCTCCCTCCCACCCCCACTCTCTGCTCCTCCCAACCTCCCCCTCCCCCCCACTCTCCCCTCTTCCCTGACCCCCACTGTCCCCTTCCCCCCCACCCCCAGTCTCTTCCCCCCACCACCACCCCCACCTCCCCTGGACCAGAGATTCCCAGGATTATGTGAGGAGGTAGCAATATCTGAGGACCTCCTCGTATCTTTCTCCTCTCTCCATTGGTAATCACTTTTCAGGACGGAGAATCAGGTGGGAAAGGCTAGTTTTGCACATATGCACAATGTTGCCTGACTAATGGAATCAACTGAGTTGAATTAGGACTTCAATGACAGAAGCAGTGGCCTGAGAGAGAATCCTGATATGTGTTCACTTATTCTTCCAGTGGATGTGGGTGTACACTTTTTCATCTTCAGGGCTTTAGACTTTAGAGATACAGAGTGGAAACAGTCCCTTCAGCCCACTGAATCCGCGGCGACCAGTGATCACCCCGCACACTAACACTATCCTACACACCAGCGACAACTCACGATTTTCCTGAAGCCAACTGACCTACAATCCTGCACGTCTATGGAGTGTGGGAGGAAACTGGAGCACCCGGAGAAAACACAAGTCACGGGGAGAACGTCCAAACTCCGTACAGAAAGCACCCTGCAGTCAGGATAGTATGCAGGTCCCTGGTGCTGTCAGACATCAACTCTATTGTTGCGCCACTGTCTGCCCTTTCTGAGATTAGATTTCTGAGTTCTTCTGGGGCACCACAGAGGATATCTACCAGAGAGGTCAGGCTGGATATTGATGTTGAATAAATGAGGAATCAACAAGACGCATCTTTTAACTTGCAAGAAACTGTGATCAACTTCCCATCGGTACTAATGGAAGAAGGGTTGGCGATAAATATATACATCCTGGCAGGGAATTGAAGGAATTCTATACGTCTTTCTGGCTTCAAATGCAAACCCAAATGCACACACATGCATGGGAAATGTTACTGCAGGAGACCATGTTTTATTTACATTTCACCGTCCGGCGTGGCCTGAAATAGGCCGCGGGATTTTTCTCTGCTCGGCGGGGGCTTCAATGTTGGGAGCCCAACGTGCAGCGGCAGCGTCTTCGCCCGCCCCGGATCGTGGGGCTTGGGTCGGCCCACTGCGGACCTTTCACCGTCCTGTGCGGCCTGGAACGTGGCAACGACAACAGCCTGACCGCGGGAAAAGACGGCAGGGGAAGAGAAATGACATTCTGGCCTTCCATCACAGTGAGGAGGGGACTGGAGGAGACTCACTGTGATGGATTTCTTTTTGTTTTGTTTTGTGTTGGTTTGTGGTTGTGCGTGTAATTGCTTATTTTATTGCTCTTACTGTTGGACTGTGGGTGACGAAATCTCGTCCAAAAGACTTGTTTTTTGGATGACAATGAAGGTAATTCTGATTCTGATTCTGATTCTGACATGTGGATGATGTGAGATGCCAGAAGTAGAAACACAATTATCCAATGAGTTAGCACAATACTTTCATTCTGCATCAATCCCGGAAGCCTCCAGCATTCAAAGGTCTCGTGGTATTGAACACATGGTCATTGGAAAGTCAGATCATCCTTTGTATCCCAGTGAAGCCAATTAGCACCCTCTCAGCACTTGAGTACGTACGCAGGCAGATGCTTGTGCTGAGTGCACTGCCAACGTTTCTACAACCATTACCATCTGCTACAGGATAAGTAGTATTACCTTCCGAAGGAGAGTGAACTTGACATTAAGCAAGTTGAAGGCATTGAATAAACGTACACCGGTGCCGTTAATAATTCCTTGGTACAAATTCATTGGAAGGGAAGCCGTGCCCAATTCAGACACAAAGTGCTGGAGTAACTAAGCAGGTCAGGCAACATCTCTGGAGAAAAGGAATAGGTGATGATTCGAGTCGGCCTGAAACGTCACCTATTCCTTTTCTCCAGAGATGCTGCCTGACCCGCTGAGTTACTCCAGCATTTTGTCTATCTTTGATATAAACCAGCATCTGCAGTTCCTTCCCTACACAAATTCAACACTTCCTTGCTTCCTAATGCATCTTTTGTGGGGAGTGGCAGAAATGAGAGTCGAGGGTCAAATATGTTTCCTTGTCATTGGTACCAAAACAGAACAATGAAATTCTTACTTGCAGCAACACAATGGCTTTGTAAACACAGTATGCAATAGATAATATAATAAAACAAAAAAACCCAATAAATTTTAAAAATACAATATGGTGCATAAAGCCTATCTCGTGCAAAAAATACAATATAGTGAAAAATATTGAAGTGGGGATAAAGATTTACTAGATTAAACAAAAGCTGGCTTCCTTTCCAAAAAAATATGTTTGTTATTCCATTACTTTTTAAAAGTCAATGAACAATTCAAAGGTATTTATTTCACAAAATGCTGGAGTAACTCAGCGGGACAGGCAGCATCTCTGGAGAGAAGGAATGGGTGATGTTTCGGGTCAAGACCCTTCTTCAGACTCTGTCTTATTAATGCTTGTTGTCCTACCATAATTGTGGCTTTTAATCAAGCAGCTTCTGGGCTTGCTAGTTGCTGGTGATAAGGTCATAGTCATAGAGTGATAGAGTGTGGAAACAGACCGATCGGCCAACATGTCCCAGGTACACTAGTCCCACCTGCCTGCATTTAGTCCATATCCTTCCAAACCTGTCCTATCCATGTACCTGGCTAACTGTTTCTTAAATGTTGGGATAGTCCCTGCCTCAACTATTTACTCTGGCAGCTTGCTCCATACACCCACCACCTTTTGTGTGAAAAAGTTACCCCTCAGGTTCCTATTAAATCTTTTCCTCTTGGAGCTCGGCTTTTGTCCATATGTGAATGGAAGTTGATTTCATGCCCTTGTACAATGTTACTGAAAGGCAGCATGTAGATGCGTTACTGAAGGCATTCATAAGTCAATCCTATAAGAACCCTGTGGTGCAGGGGTGAGAAGAAAAGAAGGAGGTTTATAGGGAGCTTTGTCTGAGATCAAATCAATAAGAATGGGATCTCTGGCAACCAAAATGGTCTCAGCCAGATAACATAGTATGAAGTAGAAACAAGGAATTCTAGATGTCAACTTCTTTACATCGGCGAAACCAAACGCAGTCTCGGCGATCGCTTCGCTCAACACCTTCGCTCAGTCCGCCTTAACCAACCTGATCTCCTGGTGGCTGAGCACTTCAACTCCCCCTCCCACTCCCAGTCTGACCTTTCTGTCATGGGCCTCCTCCAGTGCCATAGTGAGGCCCACCGGAACTTGGAGGAACAGCACCTCATATTTCGCCTGGGCAGCATGCAGCCCAGCGGTATGAACATTGACTTCTCCAAATTTAGATAGTTCCTCTGTCCCTCTCTTCCCCTCCCCCTTCCCAGATCTCTCACTATCTTCCTGGCTCCACCTATATCCTTCCTTTGTCCCGCCCCCCTGACATCAGTCTGAAGAAGGGTCTGGACCTGAAACGTCACCCATTCCTTCTCTCCTGAGATGCTGCCTGATCTGCTGAGTTACTCCAGCATTTTGTGAATAAATACCTTCGATCTGCAGTTATTTTCTTACAGGAACTGCAGATGCTGGTTTATACATAAGTACATAACAAGCTGGAGTACTTCAGCAGGCCAAGCAGCATTTCTGGACAACATGGATAAATGAGATTTTGAGTCTGGAACCTTCAACCCGAGTCGAAATGTAACCTATCCATGTTCTCCAGAGATGCTGCTTGACCCGCTGAGTTACTCCAGAACTTTGTGTCCTTTAACATAGTAAGAAGATAGCATGTTTTATCAAACCAACAGCAGCAGAGAGGTGATGAAAGACAGGATGGTGGACCATTGTCTCACTGAGAGGGGATGATACTTGTATTTCAGTAGTTATTGGAAGTTAGCTGTATTGCCTCATTATACATTGTTCAAAAGTTAGATAGTTAAGAATCTATTTGAGTCCCAGCTCCATGGCAACGCCTGAAATTGATCTGAGTACTGATCAATGTTTACACTCACGGGTCAACAGGTATAGCTGTTCTGGATATATCAGCACACTCTGACCATTCTAATCACCAGATCCAGCACAGTAATTTGGAAATGGTACAAGAACATAAAGGTGAAGAAATTACTGGGGCTACTTTAACAACTGGTTCCCACCATTAGCAGAAGAACCTTTGCACTGTAATTTGCTGTTAATGGGTGAAGAAAATAGTCTGGTGCCATCTACAGGACTTGTGTAAACAGGGCAAAGATGTAGATACATCGAAACAAGGAAATGCAGATGCTGGTTTACCAAGGAAAGCTGGAGTAACTCAGCAGGTCAGGCAACATCCCCGGAGAACACGGATAGGTAACGTTTCAGGTTAGGACCCTTCCTCAGATTGACTGCAATCAGTCTGAAGAAAGGTCCTGACCCAAAACGTCACCTATCCAATGTCGTGGTAACTGATGTCGTATTTAAATGCATCCCGTATTACTATGAGTCAGAAAGGTCAGAGGACACATGTTGCAAGAATGTAAAGGAATGGCGGACGAATAAAACAAAGCGTTTATGTTCAGTGTCCTTGAAGTGTGTTTATTACATTCGGATCCAGGCGAGGAACCATTCATGTTCTGAAGGGGTGCAGCCTGACCTGCTGAGTTACTCCAGCATTATGTGTCTTTTCAGGGAAAAGATCTATCTCTCTCCACGATCAATCAGACTGGACATGTGAGGAAGTGCAGAGCCTAAACAACGAAAAGTAAATGGGAAAAGTGAACACAAAATCTAATCAGTTATAGAAAGCCATATAAAGAGAGAGAAAGACTGGATTAACTGAAACAGGACGAGGCAGAGAATAAAGGGAACCATCAATTCATATAATTCTTTTGAAATCAAGTGGTTAAGATTCAGAGCAATGATACTCTATTATTATAACCATTACTTTTCTATATTGAAGTGGTTGTTTGCCAGTAATTGAATGTGTCATTTAAAAGAAAGCATTTAGGTTGAGATGAATAACCCTTGACTTTCTGTGGTGAGATTAGCTCATATTTACTGTGCAGATATCTATCAGGAATTATGCTGCTCAATCAATTTGTATGTTGAGTCAGAGAGAAGATTCAGTTTTTGGGAAACTCTCTGCAGAGCATGCCAGAGAAAGCGGTTAGACTTTACTTTAGACTTTAGAGATACAGCGTGGAAACAGGCCCTTCGTCCCACTGAGTCCGCGCTGACCAGTGATCACTCCGTACACTAACACTAACCCACACACCAGGGACAATTTAAAATTTACAGAAGCCAATTAACCTACAAACCTGTACATCTTTGGAATGTGGCAGGAAACCGGATCACCCGGACAAAACCGCTTGCGGTCATGGGGAGAATGTATTAACTCCGTACAGACAGCACCTGCAGTCCCAGGTCTCTGGCGCTGTAAGGCAGCAACTCTACCGCTGTGCCACTGTCTCCCTGAGGCAAATAACTGCAGATGAAGGAAATCCAAATTAGAAATTGAATACGGTGGAATTCTACCACAGGTCAGGGAGCATTTGTGGAGTGGGAAACAACGTCAATGTTTCAGGCAGCAACCAAAAGGTCACTTTAGTAAGGTTTTCCCTTAACATTTATTTGTGAAAAATATATATAAGAAATTCTGCAAATTGGAAGGATCAATGCTCATCGTAGGAAGGACGAGCAAAGGTCAGGAGAATGGCATCTGTAGCACCCACAGTGGTACCCAATGCCCAACATGGACTCAGCCTGAACTATCATGGACACAGCACTGTCCACCATCAGAAGCATTTACATGTGGCATTGTCACAAGAAGGTGGCATCTATCATCAAGGATCCCCACCATCTGTGCCATCCCCTTCTCTCACTGTTAACATTGGACGGGAAATACAGAAGCCTGAATCCCCTCACCACCAGGTTTAGGAACAACTACACTCTTATAGACAATAGACAATAGACAATAGGTGCAGGAGGAAGCCATTCGGCCCTTTGAACCAGCACCGCCATTCAATGTGATCATGGCTGATCATTCTCAATCAGTACCCCGTTCCTGCCTTCTCCCCATACCCCCTGACTCCGCTATCCTTAAGAGCTCTATCGAGCTCTCTCTTGAATGCATTCAGAGAATTGACCTTCACTGCCTTCTGAGGCAGAGAATTCCACAGATTCACAACTCTCTGACTGAAAAGGTTTTTCCTCATCTCAGTTCTAAATGGCCTACCCCTTATTCTTAAACTGTGGCCCCTAGTTCTGGACTCCCCCAACATTGGGAACATGTTTCCTGCCTCTAACGTGTCCAACCCCTTAATAATCTTATACGTTTCGATAAGATCTCCTCTCATCCTTCTAAATTCCAGTGTATACAAGCCTAGTCGCTCCAGTCTTTCAACATACGACAGTCCCGCCATTCCGGGAATTAACCTAGTAAACCTACGCTGCACGCCCTCAATAGCAAGAATATCCTTGCTCAAATTTGGAGACCAAAACTGCACACAGTACTCCAGGTGCGGTCTCACTAGGGCCCTGTACAACTGCAGAAGGACCTCTTTGCTCCTATACTCAACTCCTCTTCTTATAACCATGAGGTTCCTGAACCAACCTTCACATGCTCAGGATGAGTAGGAAGGAACTGCAGATGCTGGTTGAAACCGAAGATGAACACAAAATGCTGGAGTAACTCAGCGGGACAGGCAGTATCTCTGGATAGTAGGAATGGGTGACGAATCGGGTCGAGACCCTTCTTCAGACGCAAGAAGGGTCTTGAAGATGCTGGTTGAAACCGAAGATGAACACAAAATGCTGGAGTAACTCAGCGGGACAGGCAGTATCTCTGGATAGAAGGAATGGGTGACGTTTCGGGTCGAGACCCTTCTTCAGAAGCAAGAAGGGTCTTGACCGGAAACGTCACCCATTCCTTCTCTCCAGAGATGCTGCCTGTCCTACTGAGTTACTTTTGTGTCTATCTTCAAAATGCTAATCCTACCTCAACAACAGGACATTTTGAACCACCTATTGCACCACCATGGGCTGGTTTTCTAATTGCTTTTTGCATGAATGTCATGGGGTTTTTTTGCACAGTTTTCTTTACACTGTCTTTTGGAATTTATGTAGAAGTTATGTTTTCTGTGTCGTCTGAATCTCTGTGCGTGTGATGCTGCTGCAAGCAAGATTTTCACTATATCTGTAGTTTAGTTTAGTTGAGAGATACACCATGGAAATAGGGCCCTTGGCCGACCGAGTCCACACTGACCAATAATCACCCATACATTAGTTCTATGTTATCCCAATTTTACATGCAACACACTCGGGGCAATTTACAGAAGCCAATTAACTACAAACATGCACGTCTTTGGAATGTGGGAGGAAACTAGAGCACCCGGAGGAAACCCACACAGTCGTAAGGAGAATGTACAAACTCCGTACAGACAGCTCCGTGGTCAGGATTGAACTCAGGTCTTTGGTGCTGTAAGGCAGCAGCTCTACCAGTGTGCCACTGTGCATCTGTATGTGTGCACAGGGCAATAAACTCGACTTGATTTGCCTTAATTAACCCAGGCTTCGGTTTCTTTTTTGCTCATGGTTTCAGCATCTGCAGTCTCTTGTGTCACAATGATTACAGGAGCAAAATCATGCAGGCGACACTCCCAGTAGATATATCTCACATCTGAGATTCAGAATACCTCCAGCACAGAAGTTCCTACACTGTTCTAGAAATAAAAGTCAAAATCACCCTGACTGTCCGAAACTTTGCTTGGGAATTCATCCAGGCTGCCTATCTTGCTGTATGCCATGTGTGACCCTTTCTGTTGAATCACATGTTAAAAAAAACAAGTTTAGCAACTATCTAAGCTGGTGAGAGAGTGTCAAGGGAGGGAGAGAGTCAAGAGTGTTTTAGCATCATATGTCCCATAAAGGAACTATGAAATTCTTACTTGCAGAAGCACAACAGATATGTGAACATAGTATTCTGTAAACAACAGAATAAACAACAAAAAATGTCCAGTACACACACACGTGCACACGCACACACACGCGCACACACACATGTGTGCACACACACACATGCATGCACAAAACACACACACACACACTAATAATAGTGCTGTTGTGCTGACCGTATAAAGTTAAAGGGGCGTAACTACAAAAGCATGACACATAACATGAGTGACAACATTACACTAATCTCCAAGTGCAAAGATAAAAACCAATGCCCCCAACTCTATGTAGTTCAGAGTTTATTTAGAGGTTGTAGTGTTTAATACCCTGATGGTTGTAGGGGGTGGGGGGGAGGGGGGGGGGGGGGCTGCTCCTGAACGTGGACACTACAGTTTTCAGGCTCCAATAACTTCTTCCCAAAAGCAAGAGTAAAATGAAAGGGTAGCCAGGGTTGTGTGGGTCTCTGATGATGCTGCTACCTTTTTGCGGCTCCTGTAGATCTGACAGAAAATAGGTGCAGGAGTAGGCCATTTGGCCCTTCGAGCCAACACCGCCATTCAATACGATCATGGCTAATCATCCAAAATGAGGACCCCGTTCCTGCTTTTTCCCCATATCCTTTGATTCCATTAGCCCTAAGAGCAAAATCTAAATCTCTCTTGAAAACGTCTAGTGAATTGGCCTCCACTGCCTTCTGTGACAGACAATTCCACAGATTCACAAAATATTTTTCCTCATCTCAGTCCTAAATGGCCTACCCCTTATTCTTGAACAGTGACTCCTGGTTCTGGACTCCCCCAACATGGGGAACATTTTTCCTGCATCTAGCCTGTCCAATCCCTGAAGAATTTTATATGTTTCTATAAGATCCCCTCTCATCCTTCTAAACTCCAGTGAATACAAGCTCAGTTGACCCATCCTTTCATTATATGTAATGGAGGATGGCTGTACTGCTGATTTTTCTGAAATCATCGAGGCACTCGTGCCTTTATGGACACCTCTCTGGCGGCTCCCTGCTGGAAATTCACTGCTGTGAGAGCATGCCTCCTGTGTGCACTGTTTAAGTTCCTCTGCTCCCTGCCACACCTCTCCCACCATTGTACCACATGATCATTCCTTGTCAACATACTCCAGTAGCTGCTTGTCATGCCATGCTTTCCACTTGGAAGTGTGAGTATTTTGTGCTGAGAAATTGGACTTATAATTCTGCTATTTCTGAACCACGGTGGCGTTAAACCAGGGAACCTGACAGTGCTCACTTTGAATGGGCATTAGCGAATTAGGGGATATTTTACAGGGCTTTACAAATTAAAGTTAGCCAGGTTAGAAATGTCATTCTAGCATTGAAAACTGTGGCAGATGAATTTTTGGTCTTAATAAGTTAAAGTTCTAAATTAGTGCATGTCCATAACATTTCCTTCATTGCCTTTCTAATTTTAAGCAGACACATAACAATTTAAAAAAGGGAAAAGCTTGGTCTTTAATTCTGGATTATTTTCGCCTGGTGGTAGAAATTTCTAAGCAGGTACAATTAGCCGCCGAGAGATCATGGGAGTTCAGGAGCAGGCAGTCATTAGTATTTAGTTTGGCAAGTTGAGGCCACCTCTCCACAGGAGTCATCTCATTAGCAGCCTTAAAGGAAAACACCACATTAAATATGATGTAGGAAGGAACTGCAGTTTAAGATATTTTTAAACCAAAGATAGACACAATAAAGCTGGAGTAACTTAGCGGGACAGGCAGCATCTCTGGAGAAAAGGAACAGGTGACTTTTCAGGTCGAGACCCTTCTTCAGACGATGATTAAATATGATTCTTGTTTTTCTCGCCTAAACATTACAACTGCATTTCAGAATCCAGACTATTCATAACAATACGATAGATCTGTTAGTTTATGTATTTATGATTCCTTTCAATTAAAAAAAAATCACCTGTGCCATTTCCTGTTTTGCAAATAACATCAACAAATTTAATACAATGTTTGTGATAGTTTAGTTGAGGTAAGTAACTCCAAATCTTACTTAAAGGCAATGAAACCCAGGGTTAATTCAGCATGGTGCTCTGGGTGGAGGGAGGAGTTTATGTGCTGGTGATTTAGAACCAGAACGCTTAATCAGTTCATCTTTGTTTCTTTGTTCAATTGTTCTATTTGCAAACCAGACTTTCTGATTCCGAATTCCTTATCATACCCCATCGCATCCCATCAGTCCCAGTGGGTCCGCACCACTTTATAATTTACACTGAGAGCTGAACACAAAGATGGCTAGAACCTTTGAAATATGGTCTCAGGATTGTATCTTCTCACATTTCACAGAGCAAGGAGACAAACACATTGACCTGTTGCCATGGAAAGTTTTGTTTCGAGATCAACACTTGAGTTGAGGAAGCAACAGGTTTTTCTTTCTGCACAATGTGATATCCACAAGCTTGCAAGAGCATTCCGTGCGGTGCCTATAAAAGGAGGGTTTTTTTCAGGGGGAATACTGCAAGATGCGTGATTTGCCTGATCAATCTTAACTTGTTTGCGTCCGTTACCTGTTTTCGATAATGTGATTGAGGTCTGTCTAACTGTTTCCCTTGCTCCTCAGTTTACACTGAGCAATTTCATTGCAGTTTGTACAGACTCCTTTTTATGAACATCCTTCCAGCTAATTCATGGATAATGGGATAAATATGCTCCCTCATTTGGCGAAACATAAATTGATAAGTTGCGAGCATAGAATGACCTTTTCCCCTTCATAATCCAATTTCAGCTCAGAGTTACTTCAAATCCTCTGAGGATGGAACTTGTTCATTCTCCCACAGAGCTGAGGTTCCCTTCAGCACAGCTGGCAGGAGTTATTAGTTATAACAATATCTCAGGAGGAAGGGTTTGAGCCTTGAATGAGGCCATTGTCTGGGCTTATATGAAGCCAGATTCATTATGCTTTGCGGAGCACAGTTTAAAGCCCAGAATTAGAATCCCTTCTTGTGACTAAAGAAAGGAGAAAACACGAGAACTGAAATGCCCTTCATTTAAATCAGAGGAGAAGCCTTAGTGGAGCTTGAAAGCAAAGCAGGAACGAGAAAAAAACACCAATTGAAAGTTTTAAATAGTTGCAAGTCAGTAGCCTCGACTATTGTCATTAAGAGGCTGACTTGAAGAAAACTTTTCATTCACGTCAGCACTCTGCAGATGGTTGTTCTACCAACCCAAATTAGTCCTCCCAATGTGCCTGTACTACTCTTTAAAAGAACGGCTATTAAATGAAGGTGCAGAACAATAGCCTTCGAACCACATATGATACTGGCTCAGTGCTTTGGAACATTTATCCACATTTTAAATTGAATTTAAAATAATAAATCTGGACGCCCTGCTTCTTGATTTAAAATATTCTGCAAGGGCCAGGTTTAAAGTGTTCTGTGATATATAGCATTTGCTTGTTAAGAAAACAAAACACTGAAAGTTTTTTTTATACTATTTCCAACTCTTTTCTCTGTGGACTCCCAATCCAGACACAGCAGCACATTAATAATGCGGAACAATATCTTGAGAGAAAGGGGTTGCCAAATGAGGGATCGCAAGCAAACAAACACTGACAATGGTGCTCTGTAGGGGGTGCATGTGAGTGCTCTGGGCCCACTCACTTTCTGATCTCCCACTCCTTTTGTTTCTCTCCCATTTAACACCCTCTGCTGACAGCCGCTGCCAACATTGGAGATGAACAAAAAACACCGTGAGTCATGGGGCCAGGATCTCTGTCCTAGCCCTCCATGCTGTAGCTGGCCATTGCAATCATGTGTCACCTCACAGCTCCGTAACAGAGGACTCTCTGATTTACGGGCTGTTCCCAGGGCCACATTCGGAGGCGGACATCGAGTTCTGCTGGGAGGTCGTCGACTCGGTGAAAGACGCTCTTTCGTCTGCCTGAAACTTGTTGATCTCCCAGCAGAGCGGGATGTCCATCAGGGATGTTGCCCACTGGCCTGTTCCAGACTGCAGGAGTACGTGCTGTGGAATGCACTGAAGCCTGATGCAGCCAACGCCAAGGCTCTGTGTGGGAGAACCACAGTCTAGGGTCCTTCCCCTGTTGGACATTGGGGGGCAGGGCCCTCAAACAAGAGAAGGGATATCATCCCAGGGGGGCACATGAATGGCAAGGGTGTCTGGTATAATGATAGTTTTGTGAACACTAACAAATACAACGCTAATGTATGTATGTATGTATGTATGTATGTATGTATGTATGTATGTATGTATGTATGTATGTATGTATGTATGTATGTATGTATGTATGTATGTATGTATGTATGTATGTATGTATGTATGTATGTATGTATGTATGTATGTATGTATGTATGTATGTATGTATGTATGTATGTATCTATGTTTGCCTGAATGTATGTATGTATGGCCAGAATGAATGAAAAGTTCTTGTTTAGTTTATATTATCTATTCTGAATAAAGTTTATCTTTGGAAATAAAACAATGTGTAATCCAACAGGACGTAAGCTAAACATTCTAATTATCTGTGCCAATAGGCTAAAAAGTAGGTGTCAGCAAATTCTTAGTATTTCTCTTCATATTCTCGGAGCAACATGTTTTCCTTTCATACAATTATTTGTTGAGTACATGGTTCATAATTGTATTTTACTCACTAAGGAGAACACATCATTTAACGACCTTGGATCTCAGAATCAGAGTTGACATTTTAATGGGCATCCTTAATTGTTCTAATGCCATGGTCCTTGTGTGTACTAATTCTCACATTTGCTGTATTAATTGCAGTATCTGTCAATCCGGATGGTGTGAAAGCTGAAGGACAAATACATGCTCAAATGTTTATACCAGGTGAGGGGCACAGTGATGGTTGCAGGTAGTGCGGCTGGATCCTAGCCGCAGCAGCTTGGGTTCACGTCAGAACTGCAATGCTGTCTCTGTGGCACTTGCACCTTCCCCTGCGGGCACTCTTGTTTCTTCCCACATCCCGAAGAACATGCCGAAGATAAACACAAAATGCTGACTCAGTATGACTCAGTGGGTCAGGCAGCATTTCTGGAGCAAAGGAATAGGTGACATTTTGGGTCGAGATCGTTCTTCAGACTGAGAGTCAGGGGAGAGGAATACTAGGGGTATGAAAAGGTTCTTGAACAAATCAGAGCGGCACTGAGGACCAAGGAAGGATGGAGCCCACAAACGTCTATTGTTGGCTGTGGAAGAGGTGGTAATGAAGGGAAAAGTATGTTCACAAGTTCTAGGAGCAGAATTAGACCTTTTGGCCCATCAAGTCTACTCTGCCATTCAATCATGGCAGATCTATCTTTCCATCTCAATCCCATTCTCCTGCCTTCTCCCCATAACCCCTGACATCCTTACTAATCAAGAATCTCTCAAACTCTGCCTTAAAAATATCCATAGACTTGGCCTCCACAGCTGTCTGTGGCAATGAATTCCACAGATTCACCACCCTGGATGCAAACAGTGGAACTAGCAGGACGACTAGGGCGAGCGAGGGGCAGAATGAGAGGGAATGCAAAGGCTACTTGAAATTTGTGAAATCAGTATTGTTTTGATCTAATTTGTCAATGTTATTGACATGTTTGGTGGCAGTTTCAATGATTCAAAGATTCAATCATTCAATCATTGGGGTTAGTGGTGGAATAGGATCGATGCGATTGCTCTAAAAAGCAGCATAGACTCAGTGTGCTGAGTGGTCCTCTTGTATGAAAACCAATATGAAATAATGTTTTACATATATGCCCCATATGCCCCATTGCCACTTCCATCTGGCCTAATTTCAATACTATGAAAGTGCATATATGTTTTTTGTTACTTTCTGATTTGATCTCATTCTCTCTGCGCAGTGACGTAGCGGTCAGCAAACAGAGTTGTTGCCATACAGCGCCAGAGGCCCAGGCTCCATCCTGTCTGTGCGGAGTTTTACGTTCTCACTCTGACTGCACGTGTTTTCTCTCGCTGCTCCGGTTCCTTCCCACATTCCAAAGACGTACAGGTTTGCAGGTTAATTGGCTTCTGTAATTAGTCCCCAGTGTGTAGGATGCGAAAGTGGGATAACTTAGTACTAGTGCAAATGGGTAATCAATGGTCAGCGTGGACTCGGTGGGCAAAAAGGGCCCGATTCCACATTGTATCTCTGTATCTAATTTATCTTAATATTCCAGAACTCCTGTTGTCACTGTTATCTATTGTATCTATTTTTGGGCCTATTTGTACAGCTATTAATTAGAATATTTAGCTGTTATCACTGACCTCCTGCCCTTTAATACATTGAATTCAGCTTTATTTTATTCACCCTTCCCTAGACTTTTAGTCTCTTTGTCCTGTACATAACCTCTAATTTAGCCTTGTGCATCTTACCTTCCTTCCACCGAGGTCTTTAGCTTTGATTTCTCTATCCCCTAAAGCTCTCCACTTAGCTATTTCCCTCAGGTTTTCAGAAGGCTGCTGCAAACAATCCCTGCATCAGCCTTTCAGACTCTTCCAATACTTCCATTGTGGTGAAGTTTTAGCTCTGCGGAATGCGCTGGACATTTCCGCACTTTTCAAAGTGTTGATAAATGTCAGTTGTTGTAAGTAAACAGCAGCCTTTCATCTGGGCTTAAGAAACGGAATTGTGCAGTGGGTAATTTCCAGGCGTAAAACTTGTCTGATAGTTGTCGGTGCCTGCAACCCGTAATCCAGAAACTTGATCACATTGCATTGTTTTCCATCAGCACTGGGCTTGTAAACTGGTTTAACTCTGAGTAAATGCATCTGTGATCATTCCCACATTGAATTGGCCGAATCGTGAAATTTGACCAGGCACATTATGTTGTCACAAAAGAACACAAAGTGTTGGAGTAACTCAGCGGGTCAGGCAGTATCTCTGGAGAATATGGATAGGTGACACTTTGGGTCGAGACCCTTCTTCGAGTCATAGAGTCATACAGCATGGAAACAGGCCCTTCAGCCCAACTTGCCAATGCTGACAAACATGCCCCATCTACACTTGTCCCACCTGCCTATGTTTGGCCCTACTCCCTCTAAACCTATCCTATCCACGTACCAGTCTAAATGCTTCTTAAACATTGCCTCAACTACCTCATCCAGCAGCTCGTTCCATACACCCACCACCCTTTGTGTAAAAAAGTTACCCCTCGGGTCCCTATTAAATCTTTCCCCCTCTCACATTAAATCTATGTCTTCTGGTTCTCAATTCCCCGACTCTGGGCAATTCTTCAGATTCAAACTTCAGACTTCTTCTTAACCCGAAACATCACATATCCATTTTCTCCAGAGATGCTGCCTGACCTACTGAGTTACTCCAGCATTTTGTGCCCTTTATGCTTTAACCAACATCTGCAGTTCTTTGTTTCTACATACAGTCGTCAATTGCTCTTGCAACTTTGGTGTAAATGTTATGCCAGGGATGCCTGGGATGATATTCGCCAAGCAGTCCTCCTTTGGAGCAGAATTTGGGCCACATTATCAAGAGTCCCGTCAATGGCAACTCTCAGCACAATGGGTTTTAATCTCCCAACACCGAGCTAACATTTTACGAGGATGTTGCCTGGATTTACGAGGATGTTGCCTGCATTTGAGGGTCTGAGCTGTAGGGAGAGATTGGGCAAGCTAGTACTTTATTCCTTGGAGTGCAGGAGGCTGAGGGGTGATCTTATAGAGGTGTATAAACTCATGAGGGGAATTGATAGGATAAATGCACTGAGTCTGAAGAAGTGTTTTGACCTGAAATGTCGCCCATTTGTGTTCTCCAGAGATCCTGCCTAAACCGCTGTTACTTAAGCTACCTCCCAATATGTAACTAGATCCATATCCCCATATGGGGGCAGCACGGTGGCACAGTGGTAGAGCTGCTGCCTTACAGCGCCAGAAACCTGGGTTCGATCCTGACTGCGACTGGTGTCTGTAGGTTCTCTCACATACTCCAACACACTCTCACACTCCAACGATGTACAGGTTTGTAGGTTAATTGGCTTTGGTAAAAAAAAAAAAATTGTCCCTAGTGTGTAGTATTGTGTCAGTATACGGGGATTGCTGGTCGACACGGATTCTGTGGGTCGAAGGGCCTGTTTCCGTGCTGTATCACTAAACTACACTAAGCTAAACTAAAATAAGGTATGGCAAACCCCAAGTCACACTGGCTCACCAAAACAAACGATGCTGTGACTCTAACCTCCAAAGGCAAGAACCCAACTGATCTCAGCCACACCACAAATACCATGGCCCTCACCAATTCCCTCCATCCCTAACCCTCACCCCTTGCCTCTACCAGAAGTGAAGAACACCGAGTTCCAAAGTTTCACCAGTGAGTGGAGGGAAGTGAGTGACAGGCCAGGTTGGGCCTACGGTTGTCCTGCCAAGCCGAGCCTCGGGGGAGAAGGACCAGGTGGCATGTTTTCATGTAAGTACTAGTAATTTGCCTGCCCGAAACAAATTATAATTTGATTTTTTTCAGATTCCATTGTTAAATTGTTTTGTGATATTTTTAGACGAGCAGCAAGCCGTCCAAATAGGGCAGTCAGTAGGCTGCTGCTGAGCAATGTGAGTTCCTGACTCACCTACCTGTTTGTACAACAAAGCAAGCTTTTCTCAACACTGCACGCAACTCACAAACCTCCATCAGTCCTACATTAAGATGCCTGTGGACCGATGTCTGCCTATCTTGTGAGAACGAAGATAGACGCAAAATGTTCAGCTCTGAAGAAGGATCTCGACCCGAAATGTCACCTATTCCTTTTCTCCAGAGATGCTGCCTGACCCGTTGAGTTACTCCAGAATTTTGTGCCTATCTTCGGTGTAAAGCAGCATCTGCAGTCCAATCCTACATAACTGGTGACACACTCTTTCCTGGAATGAGAGTGACATCTCAAGAGCCCTGCTGATGTTAGCAGACCCAAAGTTGGCTGTGAATCAATTTCAAGGGCATTTTCACTCAAAACGTAATTTTAAAAAAAAATCCCCAAATACACTTATCATAGAGATACAGTGTGGAAACAAGCAAGCCCTTTGGCCCACTGAGTCCGCACTGACAAGTGATCACCCCGTACACTAGCACTATCCTACACATTCTACGGACAATAGTTATCCTACTAGGGACAATTTTATCATTCTCCCAAAGCCAATTAACCTACATCTGTGCATCGTTGGAGTGTGAGAGGAAACCAGAGCACCTGGGGAAAACCCATGCAGTTACAGAGAGATCGTAAATCTCCATACAGACAGCACCTGTAGTCAGGATTGAACCCGGGTCCCTGGCGCTATAAGGCAGCAACTTTTTAGTTTTGTTCAGTTTAGAGATACATAGCCAAAACAGGCCCTTCGGCCCACCGAGTCCACACCGACCAGTGATCCCCGCACATTAATGCTATCCAAAACACACTGGGAACAATTTACAATTATACCAAGCCAATTAACCTACAACCTGTCCGTCTTTGGAGTGTGAGAAGAAACCGGAGATCCTGGAGAAAACCCACGCAGGTCACAGGGAGAACATCCAATCTCTGTACAGACAAGCACCCTTAGCCAGGATCGAACCTAGGTCTCTGCACTGTGAGGCAGCCACCCTGCCGCTGCTTCACTGTGCCGCCCTAGGATGATTTCCAGGCATTAGCACCCACAAACATGTGCTCTTAACTGGATTACTGACAGCAACTAGGAAGAAGAACTTTAACTGCTTTGCCCCTTCTCCTTAAACCGAAGATAGACACAAAAAGCTGGAGTAACTCAGCAGGACAGGCAGCATCTCTGGAGAGAAGGAATGCGTGACGTTTCGGGTCGAGACCCTTCTTCAGACTAGAGCCTGAATAAGACTAGAATCAGACTAGAGTCTCAGGATAGAGACTATTCTTTCCTTTCCTCTCCCTTCCCCTCCGCCAATCTTTACATCTGCAAGCTCTCTCTGACCGTAGGAAAAAACTGCAGATGCTGGTTTAAATCGAAGATAGACACAAAATTTTGAAGTACCTCAGAGGGACAGACAGCATCTCTGGAGAGAAAGAATGGGTGACGTTTCGGGTTGAGACCCAGTCTCGACCCGAAACATCACCCATTCCTTCTCTCCAGAGATGCTGCCTGAGTTACTCCAGCATTTTGTATCTAGCTCTCTCTGACTGCTCGCCTGGTTGAAAATCAGCTCACTTGACACAAACTAGAGTTTACTTTGGGTGCTACCCGAACATTACATTACAAGTAAGAAAATACAGAAGTGTTTAGCTTTCCCGCGTTAAACATTAAACAGGAGATCACGTCTCCTTCATAAAAATACTGCCCATTTTACTAAAAATGTGGATTATTTGTTGTTCCCATTCCAGACCTTGTCTAAGTAATCTGATGGGTTGAAATGAACCCCAGAGTTGAACTAATTCCTTTCTGGATTAAATGTATTTATTTTCTCCACATACATGTATAGTTATCAGCGCTGGTGTAAGTTTCCAGTCCCGAGGGAAATCTCAAACCTGAAGTAATTGAATCTGCCTTTTGTTTCTTTAAGCAGTGATTTCCCTTGGTTGAAATGCCTACAGTAAAAATCACTGCTCACAATTGACTGTCGAACCCATACTTGCACCTGAGATACACAGCATTAAAATAGTTATGGCCTTCTGTTTTCCAGTCTCCAGAACGATCATTAACTATAGTTTTGTTCTTTAAAGAAAGGGCTGGTAAGCGGACCATAACAAATTATCCTGCCAATGATTTGTTACACAAATCACCGTCCTGACATTAATCAACAATGGCTATTTGTACTTGCTTCTGCCGCCTCTTCCTTTGCATTGTCCTCGAGTGGGATTGTTTTGTTGGTGGGGAGTAAGAGAAAGATAATGTTCAGGCAGTAAACTTAGATACTGCTGGCAAGTTAGAGTGAAACACAAGACAAAAGAATGAGACCTTCGGCAGAACAGAAACTGACAATGAAAGCAAATACAGCAGGATAAATATGCAGGCGTGAACAGGTTTTTGTGTGGCACTGTTATGAATGATTTCAGTCCATATCATAGTTCAGCATCTATACCTTTGGGAAAGGGACATTTGAACAACTTCTCCTCCACGTTTCCAGTCCATTCCAGTGAATCACCAATCCTTGCTGGAAACTCTGTGTTTTTGCATGAAAAATAAGTACAATGTTAGAGTTGGTTATGTTGCTTTTTATGGTCGAATAGTCTGCCAGTTTCAATTGTCGCTAAAGAATAGGACACTTTGATGAGGCAGTGAAGGGATATTAAGGTCTATGAGATTTTACTCTCACAGAAATTTCTTAATCAGACAATTTGTCTGGCAAATTCAGACAAATAAATATTGAATAATGGTAGATACTCGTAATTTCCCAAGGACAATCTTCAAACTTTACAATTAATTCTATATCCATTATCAGCTTCACTTCTGGTGCAAAACAGCAGGCTGCAAAAAACAATAATACACAGACTTTAATATGAAACATATTATTCAAATAGTCTTTTTTTTCTGAAAAGCTGTCTTAGATTACAGCAAAGTTGATATGCAAATGACCCTTAACCTGAGGGTCAGACCCTCATTATGCCAACAAAAACCTTTTGAACATCTTTGTAACCAGAAAACCAGATTGGAGTTTATTTCTGACAGTGCTGCATGGATTGGATTTGAGCAGAAATTAAGGAAGTGGTGCAAACATCTATATACGCCTTACACCAATGTCACATAAAATGGTGTAACGCTGTGTGAAGTTATTAACAACTGGTGTGTGGAATGTGTTTTTGTTACAGAATTTAGTAATGTTGGTAGAGTGGTTCGATGTCATGTTGCACCCATCTGTGGTGGATCTGACCTGCGGATAGAGAGACTCAGCACTGAATATCCTTCCCTCGATGAACAAAATATCCCCTCAAATAAATGAGGAAAACTCATTTATCTAACCAAAAAAACCCCTGATCGACAGCAAATGTAGCTGTGCGGACCGCCACGATGACTATTTCCAGAAAGTTCTTTCTTTGCATTGGATCCCTTAATTTACAACACCTGTTTCCTTTCAAGGTAAAAAGTGAGGACAGAAGTCGTTGGTCTTGAAGTCGTTGGTCGTTAAGTTCCTGTCCGAAAGTAGACATTCGAGCTGCACTAAGAGTTTTTACTGATGTGTCAAATGGAAATCTTATGATAAAGGCATATTTTAGTACTTGTTTGTTCAGCTTCTTTTTCTTCTGCATCAGAATGATTCATCTGCAGCACCGTAAACAGTGGTGATAAATATAAGGGGGGGGGGGGGGGGGGGGTAGGGGCACTGTTTTGTGGCTGTAAGCGGCACAGAATGAAACCATTGACCCACCATCTTCATCATGTCTAAACAGAGATAAACCAAAGTTGCTTTTATGCTTGGTTTAGGCTATTCAAGTCTATAAGCTATAGGCACTGATCATGAACATGACCGTGTGGTGCAGGGATAGAGTTGCTGCCTTACAGCGCCAGAGAGCAAGGTCCAATCCTGACTGTACGGAGTTTGCACGTTCTCCCTGTGACCATGTGGGTTTTCTCCGGGTGCTCCGGTTACCTCCCTCATCCTAAGGATGTGCGGGTTTGTAGGTTAATAGGCCTTTGATAGGTCAACAGGTTCATTGCAGGTTAAATTGCCCTGAGTGTGTAGGGAGTGGGTGATAAAGTGGGATAACATAGAACAAGTGTGGATTTGGTGGGCTGAAGGGCCTGTTTCCGTGCCATATCTCCGATCTAAACTAAATGATACATGGAATTTTTCTGTAGACCAGAGATGGAAAGACCAAAATTGTTAAGAACAATCTTCCACAGAAGAGAGGGCTTCAGTTTTACATTTGATCAATAAGGCGGGATCTGTGAGAGTTCAGTACTTCCTTGGTCGTGTCCTGAAACATGAGTCTAACGTTTTATCTTTAACCTTCTGCACTGGGACCTAAACCCACCCCAGTGTGACTCAGAGTAAGGATACGACCCCAGACGCAATACGAACTGGAAGCTCCCGAGCCTTTTCTGTGGAGTGCACTTACTCTCTGGATAAACTTACAAAGTTGTCACAGAAAAAGACACAAAGTGCGGGAGTAACTCGGCAGGTCGGGCAGCATCTCTGAAGAACATGGATAGGTGATGTTTCGGGTCGGGAGCTTTCTTCATGCCGATTGCACTGGGGGAGAGGAGAAAGCTGGAGGAGAGGAGGTGCAAAACAAAGCCTGCTGAATGATAGGTGGCCGTTTCCTTTATCATCGTTACTTTTTTGCATATCTTTCACCATCTATATCACCGTCTATATATTTCATTTCCCTTTCCCCTGACTCAGTCTGAAGAAGGGTCTCGGCCCATTCCTTCTCTCCAGAGATGCTACCTGTCCCACTGAGTTACTCCAGCTTTTTGTGTCCATCTTCAGTTTAAACCAGCATCTGCAGTTCCTTCTTACACAAGGAATATAGGTGGAAGCGTTGGGGAAAGGAGAGAAATTGGTGCAACTCCTAGTGGGACACAAGGAATTAAGGAGAACTTCTTGAAGCAAAAAGGGTGGTTGTGTGCAGGTTTGTTACTAAAATTGGAGAATTTAATATTGATACCATTCCCCAAGCCTCTCTCTGGCAGGGCCCAGGACAGAAAGGTCAGCATGGGAATGGGAAGGGGAGATAAAATGATTAGCAACCGGAGTATCCAGTAGGCTTTGGCTGAGTCTACGCTTGGTTTAGCCGATATAGTGGGACCACAGTCGTCACAGGAGTTTGTCGAACTCAAACTTTTGAAAAGATTACATCTTCAGCATCAAACATGGAAAGTTGATACATGCCCAAAATTGAAGAAATGTTTCAAATAAATATAAACGTAAGTAATGATGAAGCAGGGCTACTTTGCTTTTAAATGTACTCAAACATGTCAGGCTGCAAGACAAATTCGGTACTGATGGTGTCCATTTTACAAAATATGCTTTCTATCATTCTCTAAAAATTGATTACTTTAACTAATCTGACAAATAACTCACTGGAGTTCAGTTTATGTTACGTGACATTTCAACATTGTGAGAAGCAGAACTGAGCAAACTTGCCCCCTGAAAAAGAGTTCTGCTCCATTTCGTAAACAAAGGAATAAAGCACAATTAGCCTGTGATATTGGGCTAGGTCACGTGCACGCAGCCCGCAATTTAGTTTAGTTTAGTCTAGTTTAGAGATACAGCGTGGAAAAAGGCTATTTGGGCCACCAAGACTGCACCGACCAGCGATCCTCGTACACTAGCACTATCCTACACACTTACAATTTTTACCGAAGCCAAATTAACCTACAAACCTGCACGTCATTGGAATGTGGGAGGAAACTGGAGCACCCGGGGAAAACGCATGTGGTCACAGGAAGAACGTACAAACTCCATACAGACAGCATCCGTAGTCAGGATTGAAGCAGATTCTCTGGCGCTGTAAGACAGCAACTCTACTGCTGTGCACCGTGTCGCATGTGCAGCATAGTTCTGCAGGGAAATACAGGGTGCAGGGTGCATGTCAGTGTGCGCCATGTTTGTTTGCCTGCGCGCTGCAGTGCAGGGAGACAGAGGGCACTGGAACTTGGGTCTATCTGATATACCTGTCTGTGGATGCATAGAGTCATACAGTGCGGAAACAGGCCCTTTGGCCCAACTTGCCCACACCGCTACATGTCCCATTTACACTAGTCCCACCTGCCTGCGTATGGCTCATATCCCTGCAAACCTATCCTATCCATGTACTACCAGCAGTGCTGAATTCCTTTTGAGGGCACAATGTTGGAGACACGCCTCTGAAAACAGGTTACTTAAAGATTATTTATATACGTTATAAAGGTTATTTATAAAGGTTATTTATATACTTTAAGTTCCCCTCTCCCCTACATCAGCCAGAAGAAGGGTCCTGACCCGAAATGTCACCAGTGTCACTGATGGAGACATTTCTAAATTATTCTTAAGTAATTAGGATAAAACATTGCATAAAATATAATATAAAATTAAAATGCAGCAGGTACCATCGCAACATTTAAAAAACATTTAGACAGGTACATGGATAGAGCAGATTTAGAGGGATATGGGCCAAATTCCTGGTCATTTCTGGAACAGCAATGGCAGGAATTTCTGCAGATGCAGGATCTTTTAATTCCAACGAGGAAGAACGAGTCTAGGGGGAGACTGAGGTGACCGTGGCTGACATGGAAATTCAAAGACAGCATATACCTAAAACAGAAGATATGTAACATTACAAAGATTAGTGAGAAGACAGAGGATTGGGAAGCTTTTAAAAAACAACAGACGGTAACGAAAAAGGCAACACGGGGAGAAAAGATGAAATATGAAGGTAGGGTAGCCAATAACATAAAAGAGGATAGCAAGAGTTTCTTCAGATATGTAAAGAGGAAGAAAGAGGCAAGAGTAGACATTGAACTGCTGGAAAATGCTGCAGGAGAAGTGATACTGGGGAATAAAGAAATGGCAGAGGAATTGAATCTCTTTTTTACATCAGTAGAAGACACCAGCAACATGCCTGAAATGCAAGAGACTCAGTGGGTGGATGATAGTGGAGTGGCTACGACTCAGGAGAAGGTGCTTGGGAAACTGAAATGTCTGATGCTGGATAAGTTGGTCTCGAACCTTGCAATTGACTGGCACGTGCCGGCTTGAACCAGGCTGAACCACTAAACCCCAGCTCCAACCCCAGGTGAGACAAAAGTTCACCTGCACCTCCTCCAACCTCATCTATTGCGTCCGCTGCTCTAGATGTCAACTTATTTACATCGGCGAAACCAAGCGCAGGCTCGGCGATCGCTTCGCTCAACACCTGCGCTCGGTCCGCATTGGCCAAACTGATCTCCCGATGGCCGAGCACTTCAACTCCACCTCCCACTCCCAGTCTGACCTTTCTGTCATGGGCCTCCTCCAGTGCCATAGTGAGGCCCACCGGAAATTGGAGGAACAGCACCTCATATTTGGCCTGGGCAGCTTGCAGCCCAGTGGTATGAACATCGACTTCTCCAACTTTAGATAGTTCCTCTGTTCCTCTCTTCCCCTCCTCCTTCCCAGATCTCCCTCTATCTTCCTGTCTCCACCTATATCCTTCCTTTGTCCCGCCCCCCTGACATCAGTCTGAAGAATGGTCTCGACCCGAAACGTCACCCATTCCTCTCCTGAGATGCTGCCTGACCTGCTGAGTTATTCCAGCATTTTGTGAATAAATACCTTCGATTTGTACCAGCATCTGCAGTTATTTTCTTATAAAACCCCAGCTCCCTGTGGAATTAGATGTTGGCTGTGGAGAGAGCACAATGCTGATCCACGACAATTATGTATGGAGGTTGCCTTGAACCAGCGTGTACTCCCTTGAGATGTTAAGGGATGATCGACTGAGGATCTGTGCCTTCTTCGCCCAGTGATGACACCTTCTCCCGTCTCCAACATTCTTCGTCCTCCTGGACTCCCCCTGATGGCTATCTACCCCCTATGGACCTTTTTATCGCTAACTGCCAGGGAGACATCAACCGTCTTGACTTCCCTACCCTCCTCACCTACCATAATCTCACCCCAAAGAGAATCTGAAGATGGGTCCTGACCCAAAACGTCACCTACCCTTTTTCTCCAGGATGCAGCCTGAGTTACTCCAGCATTTTGTGTCTATCCTTCTGTGCCTTGTCTGTCTAAGTGCCTCTTAGTTGTGGTAAGGTTAGAATTGGGGTTCCACTAACATTCCTTCATATTGCTGCATTTAACAGCTGCTCCTGGTGAAATGTCTATTAGTTAAAGACCTGCCTTATCATGGAAAGGCACAATAAGCTGGAGTAACTCAGTGGAACAGGCAGCATCTCTGGAGAGAAGGAATGTGTGACGTTTCAGGTTGAGACCCTTCTCTAGAACCCCCCCCCCCCAGTCATTCTACTAGTTCCAATGTTCACATCCTTGTTTTCTTTCATCAGCAGATCTTCACCAGCCAACAATGGACCATTATGGTCTCTGCACTTCCTGAGATCATCTGTTGCTGGCCTTGTTTTGTTCTGGGCTTCTCTATCTTTCAGTCAGAGGAAGGGTTCCAACCCAAAATGTCACCTATTCCTTCTCTCCAGAGATGCTGCCTGACCCGCTGTTACTACATCGTTTTGTGTCTATCTTCGGTGTAAACCCGCATCTGGATTTTCTTCCTACTGCATGTCGAGGTTGCCCACTAACAGTCAGAGTGTGGTTCGGATGTGGGCGGTACAAGGGAACATCATGCTCTGCGGAATTCTAGCTCGCAAACTCCAGAGCAGAAAGGGAGAAACAAATAGTTTCACTGTGTGTAAAGATAGGTACAAAATGATGGAGTGACTGAAGAGTCTGAAGAAGGTTCCGGACCCAAAATGTCACCTAGCAATTTTCTCCGGAGATACTACCAGCACTTTGTGTCTATCGCCGGTATAAACCAGCATCTGCAGTTCCTTTTTTGTACAGTTTTACTGTGTGCACTCTCTTCCCTGTTGATCACAACATGGCATGAGTTATGACAACTTGGAGTAATAGAGTCATACAGTATGGAAACAGGCACATTGGACCAACTTGCCCATGCTGAACAACAACACTAGTCCCACCTGCCTGTGTTTGGCCCTTATCCATCTAAACCTATCCTATCGATGTACCTATCTAAACATTTCTTAAATATTGCAATAGAACCAGGCTCAACTACCTCCTCTGGCAGCTCGTTCCATGCACCCATCAACCTTTGTGTAAAAAAGTTAACCCTCAGGCTCCTATTAAACCTTCCCCCCCCTCCCCCTCAACTTTATTTTGGCTGAATCATTTATAAATAAGCAAGGAAAAATACTTTGCTGATTAGTATGCAAAAGGCAATAAACAGGCAGAATGTTTGCTGCTAACTCTTGGCTTTTACCATTATTAGAGGTGTTTTGGAGGAAGTGGATATCATAGATAGAATATCGAGTGAATTGTGTGCATCTCTGCAAATGTTGTCTTTTGGATTCAATGCAACTACGTGCCTTACAGAGCTGGAATGGTTTGGGTCGGAAAACTGCACAAACAGTTAAAAAGAACAAATTACTTCTGGATGAAAATGCCCTCATGACTGCAAGAGCAAGTACATTGTGGAGCTGTGAGGGAATTTGGGCGGATTTCTTTTTTGCCGATTCAGACCCAAGAATTTGGAAGTGTCTTTTAAATGGCTTCATAAAGGAAAAATCCTCGGTGCAAAAACTGTTTGCATCTTTTCTGACTCGCTGTGTTTCGATAGCTGGCTGTTATATAACACCTATTGTGACTGGCGATGGCCATAAAGGCACAAAAGCACAGCTAGAAACACTATTCACTGGGCTGCCTTTTTTATCCGCGCCAACTGAAGCGGCATTGAACAGACGGGCCTATCTTTAAATTGCGGCAAAAGGGCCTGTTTTTCATCACTGATTAATAATTGAGAGTCAGGATCGTCCTCCTGTGTAGAAACTCTGCTTCCCACAGGCCCCTTGAGCGCTGGAATTAAGGCTTGCTCCAATTCAATATCACGACAGTGTTTAAAATGCTTTGAATGCCTTTTCACTAGCTCAGCACAGGAAGAGGTACGTGTGACCTCTTGAACTCCCAATATGTAGGCTGCCTCAGCCAATGCTGTTGAGAAACACTCTCAAAAAGTTCTCTCAGAACATTGTTGTCCTTTCGAGAGAAAAAATAGCTTTTAAAAAAGCAAACCCTCCCTGACTATTTTCAATGCGTTCTTTACTTTAAAGCAATTACTGGTCTGATTATTTACTCTTAAATAAATGTAACCTCAGACTGTGGAATGCTACTTGAATATACTTGGCTGGCGTTCAGGTCAATAGATTGGAAAATTCATGTTTTTTTTCAACAACCGCTTCCACTAATAAATTTAGCGAGGGGAGATGTAGGCACTTATTTTATCAGGAAACAAAGATCTGGTCGAAGTTGCAATTTGTGTGTCAAAAAAAAAGGCGCAGTGCAGTGCTCGAGTTCTCCGCATTCCAAATTACCTCGCAAAAGTGATCGCATCTCGGAAAAATTAATTTGGCAAAGCTCCATATCACAACCAGCTGCATCTACCCTGCATTTGTGAAATGATTCAACAGAACAAGATGGTAACTTTCAGAGGATGGTTTCTCCAATGTAAACAGTAAGGCGCAGAACTCATCTGCAAGTGATGAAATGATTCCATGAGAGAAATATCTACGATGAAAGAACAAAAAGTAAAAAGACGTATTTATATAGTGCCGTTCACATTCCTTTCCCGGATGCCCCAAAGCGTTTGCAGCAAATGGAATAATTTTCAACGCGGTCACTGGTTTAATGTGGGAAAACTGGGGCCACAGTGACGCAGCGGTAAAGTTTCTGCCTTACAACGCCAGAGACCCAGGTTCGATCCTGACTACGGGTGCTGTCTGGATGGAGTTTGTACGTTCTCCCTGTGATCGCGTGGGCTTCCTCTGGGTGCTCCGGCTTCCTCCCACAATCCAAAGACGTACAGGTTTGTAGGCTAATTGGCTTGGTATAGGTGTAGATTGTTCCTAGTGTGTGTAGGATAGTGTTAGTGTGTGGGGATCGCTGGTTGGCATGGATTTGGTGGGCCGAAGGGCCTGTTTCCTCGCTGTATCTCTAAACTACACTAAACTAAACTGTTTTGAGCAGATTAATGATATTCCAAAGATAGATACAAAATGCTGACGTAATTCAGTGGGCCAGGCAGAATCTCATGGAGAAAAGGTATAGGTGATGTTTCAGTTTGTACCCCTACTTCAGACTGAAAGATAGACTTGGTGGGTGGGGGGGAGGGAGGAAATCATTTTCACTTTGGAATCCTGATTTGGGAATAAGTATTTATTCAAATGTTATGAAGTAGCATGGCTAGGTGGTTGGATGCAGTAGTTCCTAGAAAACACTCCAAGTTTGGTATTGCTTAAGAATCTTCAAGTATTTCTGGAGCTTCTGAAATTATCACAAAGTTCTATTTCCTTTTTAAAAAAGTATAAATGAGCACATGCACACGCATGCGCACACTACACAGATGAACATTTGTGCAAATGCAATTACCTATATATAATGATAAGCATGTATATATTTTTTTTAACGTATAGACACATAGTTGGCACACAAAACCACACACATACATGTAAATCTCAGGCGTGCACTCATACACTGGCCCATTTCAGGGCACTATTTTGTCCCAGCCGCAGAGACCCAAGATGCCATTGGTAAAATAGTGGGACTGGCAGCATCAGTGCCATTTAGCTGGTGAACTGCTGGCAAAGTCTAATAGAAAACTACATGGTTCGTTATTACCGGAGACTTCCGGTAAGTGTACGGAGTCTCAGTGTCTGTGATTTAGCTACAGCTGACCGATCGGTGTCTGAGGGAGAGATCAGTGCCTAAGGAACGTAGCTGTCTTGAGCCTCTATCTATATTAAATAGTGCATGGTTCTCCTGTACTTGTCCTCACCTTTTCCTATCAATTTTAACTGCTGGTTTTCCAGCTTTACTGAAATGCTGTTTTACAATACAGTTCTCAGTTCCATTGAGTGTGAGTCTGAGTTTAGTTTATTGTCACGTGTACCGAGGTACATTGGAAAGCTTTTGTTGCCTGCTAACAAGTCAGCAGAAAGACAATACATGATTACAATCAAGCCATCCACAGTGTACAGATACATGATAAAGGGAATAATATGAATAATGTTCAGTGCAAGACAAAGTCCAGTAAAGTCCGATCAAAGATAGTCTGAGCGTCTCCAATGAGGTAGATAGTAGCTTAGGACTACTATCTGATTGTTGGTAGGATGGTTCAGTTGCCTGATAACAGTTGGGAAGAAACTGTCCCTGAATCTGGAGGTATTTATTCACAAAATGCTGGAGTAACTCAGCAGGTCAGGCAGCATCTCAGGAGAGAAGGAATGGGTGACCTTTCGGGTCGAGACCCTTCTTCAGACCTGAATCTGGAGGTGTGCGTTTTCACACTTGAGACCATTTACTCGATGGGAGAGAGGAGAAGAGGGAGTGGCCAGGGTGTGACTCATCTTTGATTATGCTGCTAGCCTTGCTGAGGCAGTGTGAGGTATAAATTGAGTCAATGGAAGGGAGGTTGGTTTGTGTGATGGTCTGAGCTGCATCCACAATTCTCTGCAATTTTTTGCAGTCTTGGTTGGAGCTGCTCCCAAACCATGGGACATGTCGAACTTCCCAAGCCTTCCAAGGAAGCAAAGGCATTGGTGTGTTTTATTGGCCATAGCTTCAACATGGGTGGTCCAGGAGAAGTTGTTGGTGATATTGATTCCCAGGAATTTGAAGCCTTCTCTACCTTGGCGCCGTCAATGCAAACCGGGGTATGTGTACCGCTTCGCTTCCTGGCGTCGATCACTACCTCCTATGTGTTGCTGACATTGAGAGAAAGGTTGTTGTCTCGACAGCAGGTCGCGAGGTTCTCAGTGAAGATGAACAGCTCATACATTTGTCCCCGATGCCGATCATCTTGGTTTTTATTACAGTGTTCATTGTGAGCATGCAGTTGGAGAGGTTGGGCTCTAGTATGCATGGGGATCATCTGTGGTGTCCATGCTCTCTGATGGATCGGTTCCATTGAACCATCTGTCAGGGCACAGATTTGCGGATGCCAGTCTCAGAAGGGGATAAAGACCATTTCCTACCACCTCGTTGCTGGCATTCACGGAAGCCCTGCAAGCATCAAATCACATCCTATCGAACGAAGCGCTGCTGTTGTCTGGGTGATCACTGTTTACTGTTTTCCACATTGATGGCACTAAGTCAAATGCATTGTTACAGCAGCAGTGCAGATTGCCTGGGTAAAGCATCAGAGTGCCCATGCATTTGGGAAGTCCGTGAATCAGTGCCACGTTCTTCAACGCGCGATGTTCTGTCAGGCTCACAATGGATTGCCGTTACCATGCACTGTAAATTAACGTTGTAAAAAACAGAAACCCGCAGGGGCCAGTTCTTGGCAAACGTCCCCAGACCAGCAAGTCTTTCCGTCACTTATGGCCTGCACCAGCAATCTGCTAACAACACGTAAATATGCAGTTGAACTATTTTCACAGCGTAAATTAATGGTACTTGGAATGGTCCTGTGGCAGTCAGGACCAAAGAATGGAAAAGGATAATGTTCGCTCAAAAACCTGGTTGTGCTTCAAGAGGGAGGTCCGAGGAAATGCACCACACACAATGGAAATGGGGGGGGGTGGGGGAGGTTGCAGAGAGGCAGTGAGAGTGGTGGCTCAGTGAGATGTACGGGGAGTCAAATGGACATGTGACCCCAGACAATTTTACGAGGCTAGACCGACCATTTTAAGAGATGAACCACCTGGGCCGTGAGTGAGAGCGAGAGTTTACTTCACTTTACTTTAGAGACACAGTGTTGAAACAGGCCCTTAGCCCCACAAACCCGCGCCGATCAGCCATCTCCCCGTACACTAGCACTACCCTACACACTACCCTACACACTAGGGCCAATTTACAATTTAGAGAAGCGAATTAACCAACAAACATGTACGACTTTGGAGTGTGAGAGGAAACCTAAGCACCAAGAAAAAATCCACGCGGTCACGGGGAGAACGTACAAACTCTGTACAGACAGCATCCATAGTCAGGATCGAACCCGGGTCTCAGGTGCTGTAAGGCAGTAACTCTACCGCCGCCCCAATGATCTAAAATCACCTTTCGGCAAGATTGTCATCTGAAATTTTTTTTCTTTAGTGAAGGGTTTAGGCCCGAATGGAAGAAGCTCCAGTGAAGCTGCTGGAGCAGCTCCAGGATTACACAAGAGCCGCTGTGGAAGAAAGATTTACGGCATCCGTATTAATTACGCATGCCAATCAGGGAGGGAGATAAAAGCAGCTGCCATGGCAACACCAAGTAACATTTGTTCCCTTCAGTTCACATCGTAGACCATGAAAGAAAGTGTTTGTGCTCATGGTCGACCCGGCCTTTCACTGAATTCTCTGTATGTTGTGTTGAAAACACAGTAGAATATCCCTTCCCAGTGGGGGGAGGGTTGTGGGAGGGAGCCAATGAAACAGATTAAAGTTTTTTTTTTAAACATCCCTGATAAAAGCGGGGTTTTTTTTGGTATGATATGAGCTGAATAAGTCTTTATTAATTCTTTTGAACCTTTGAACACATCCTGCGTATTATCAGGCATTTGTACGTGTTTTCTATCCTTGTTTGGAATGAGGTGGTGAAGCAAAATTTCTTGCATGCCTTGCCTCCCCAGACCTCATTTTTACTTAAGTGCCAGTTTCCAAATTGTGATACGTGTTCAAATGCAGCTAAAACAAGTCATGCTTTTAGTTTACCTAAATTGAGTTTTGGGTGATTAGATGGTCCACACATAGACTCACATTTATGCAGTTTGGTAATTTTGTCACTTCCCCAAAAGTAGGGTTATTTATCTCATTCGTCTCAGGCAGTGTTGTGCATCTCCCATCAGTTTTATTTTTCTACTGAAAGCAAGTTTAGTTTAGTTTAATTTTACTTTAGATACTGCGCAGAAACAGGCCCTTCGGCCCACTGAGTCCGCACCGACCAGTGATCCCCACACATTAGTCTGAAGAAGGGTCTCGACCCGAAACGTCACCCATTCTTTCTTT